>NC_089648.1:18525700-19125700 GCF_037042795.1 Molothrus aeneus
ATTAGCAAGTTAGCACATATGTAAATTTATGAACCTCTCCTTCCTCAAGACTCAGGGAGGGTTCATGCTGATATTTGACCTCTCCAGCCACTTGGCAGATCTGGGACTTTTCATACTCAGAAGAGTGACTTAATTGATAATCAATCAGTTAAATTGTACTCATGCTGCTCACAGTGCCTTTTCCTCTTGTGCAAGTCAGCTGCCCCAGCTCCAGTAGAGAGGTTTAAGTGCATCTTTTCCATCCTGAATAGAATGGATAATAAAAATTAATCAGTACGCTCTCCTCCTGTAAAAGAGGAACTCATACCTCATTTAAGTGTGCCAAACACTGTGTGAATGCTGTTCCACTCATTTTTTGTGTCACTCTAATTGTTCCAGTTGGTCCTAGATCAGTTCCTGCTTATGAAAAGACTGTGTCTCCTGTCAGGTCCAGATCGCTTCTGAATAATTTCTGAACTTGCTTTCATGCCATATGTGTGACAGTTCTCTTGTAAAAGCCACTCTTGTCTTTGGTAGGAAGGAATAGATTGGATGACCAAAATTTTCTCTTTATTGCTTTTGTACAGAACCAGGGAGGAGCTGAATAACAGCTTAATCCTTTGAATTTGGACAATACTTTGAATGGGAACTCATGGATGGACAAAAACCATAAAAATGTCTGTTGATGTCCTGTGGCATCAAATAGTTACAGCACAGAACAAGGGAAAAGTCAAATTTCTTTTTCACTGGTATAAAACCATTTTAACAGTTATATTCAATTGTACATATTAGGTACTATTCTGTATTTCCAAGGAAATTTGTTCTTGAAAGTGTTTTTTAAAATTTCTACTAGAGTTAAAAATCTCTGATTAGTTTTCCCTAGTATTGTAGAAACTCCAAAGTTTCCAAGTGTCTTTGAAAAAAACCCCCACTTTCGATACAAAACTTAGGGATTATTAAGACATATCAAGCAATATTTTTTTCTGTCTGGACTGTCTGTTTTTAAAACCTCCAAGATATTGTATACCTGCCTCAGCTTCTGAGGATTTTCATACATTTGATGTGCCAATAAATATTTGGGGGTTTAAACCACTGACATATCTGCTCTCTTTATTAAATATGTCAGCATTCTTTTATGATTTAATTGTGAAGCCAATATTTTTTCTCACCTGAATTCTGAATAATGTGCACAAATATGTGTCAGTCTCTTTCTGTACAGACATACCTATACACATGTGTTTATTTACATGCCAGTTCATGTATGCCACTTCTAATCTAGGCCACTTCCATCTATGCCACTTCACAACCTGTGTATACAACCCACACACAGAGTGTTTTTTCATACCAGCATAAAGCCCTTGAATTCAATTTTCAATTGCCTAAACAATTTCAAACGTTGCTCAGTGAAATACTTCAAAATTCATGTCAAATTTTTTAAATCGCTATAGCCGGGAAAATAAGCAAAAAGCTAATCAGAAATGAAAAAAAACCCAAAGGGGAAATATGTCATTTTTATCTTTGGAGAAGATACATCTTCTGAAAATTTAATTTGAAAGTATTTTTATAAAGAAAGGATTAGAGACCTCCCCCCCCCCAAAAGAAACTAATTCAATGTCAGATAAAAAAAACAGTGTGTCCCAATGTAATCCTAGGACAAAACTCTGTTAACCATTCTGGTTTTCCATGTGAATATTTGCTTTTCAGCAAAAGGCACAGATACAGATATCACAGTGGGCAACAGCCTACTTCAGTTCCCAAATTAAAAAGCTAAACTTCCCTGTGCAAGGCTCCTTTAAACCTCTTTTGTGTAAAATGCCAGTGCAGTCTGCTTCCTTCTGACCCAGAATGACAGGAGCATCTGCAGGAGAAGGAAAGACATACGTCTGCCTGCCACCATGCACCCACAGCCTGGCAGGGGACAGCAACACACATCCCAGGCCTGTGGCTTCCCTTTCCATTTCAACTGCTCCAAGAATTCTCCACACAGAAAAGCAACAGGGCTTAAGCAGATTTTATTTATTTTGGCAGTTGTCTACATTGGACTAATTTTTTTTTAAAACCTTTCTATTTTCAAGGGTACAATGCATCACTGAAGTTTTCATACCTGGTTATCATACTCTGAATATTCACTAGGTTGTACCAGTTATTTTTTTCCTTTGTTAGTGAAATGTGGGGTTTGTCATGCACTAGGAATGAATTTTAAGAATTATTTGAAAACCCACCACATCAATTTATATTTAGATTTCCAAATTCTCCCTAGGTCTACATAATATCTATAACATCTCAGAGTGAAAGAAATGAGTAAGGAATTTGAATTTTAGTTTTTCCCCACTTTCTTACCAAAATATGTTGTTTCTTTGCACTGTGAACTTCACTAAAGTAAAAGAAAGGTCATCTCCTTAAGACCATTGAGATATTACTTTTCCAATATTTTAGCATTTCATGTGTACTTTGCTTTTAATTGGCATATGAGAAATTATTAAATAAAGAGGGGAAAATGGATTATTATCTGTCAATCCATATTTTTTCAAGAAAACTGTGACTGTTCAGCACTGACTAAAGCTCAAGTTGTTTCATCAAATTACTGGTCTCTGCCCTGTGTAATTATAAATCAAATAACATAATAAAAAAATTCATAGATCTTAAATAAAATGCCAATTTCATGACTAGTTTTTGAATGGTAGTTCAGACACAGGAAGCTGACAGTGAATCTCGGACTTTGATAGATGTCTTCTCCGCCTGTATTTCGTGAAAGCCTCCAAACACCTTAAACAGTTCCATAAAACTAGATGCCAATTTTTCTGTTTGAATCAATTTCAAAGGGTTATTCATATACTTACTCTCAAAAAACAGCCATTGCAATTTTTGCTAAATTTTGTTTGAATATATGACTTGCCCTCTTAGTTTCACACTCCTAAATCCTGTTAAACATAAAGCAAAATTCCAAACAATACTTCTCAGAAATCTGACCATGTCTATGAGGTGCCAGTATTGCTCCCATTTCCGTCACCTGTGCTTCTGAGTTTGCTGGGTTGTAAAATCACAAAATTAAAATTATTGCAATGTTACAGGTCTGATTAAATTGAAGTACTAGACACACCAGTAGATTATTTCTTCCCTATTTTATTCCTTTTGTTTATTTTCTCTTTAGGGCACACAGTTGGAGAGTACAAATATCCTTTATTGTCTCCTCCAGTTTTTTATTTCTTCTCTTCAACTGACTATATGTGAGACTTCTACTTTTGCATTATATTCCCACTTAAATTTATTCAGCTTCAGCTGGAAAGGAAAACTCCCAGAAATTCTTCAATAAGCTGCCAAGCAAAGAGCTGTTAATCATTCAGTATAACTATAAAATGAACAGGACTATATATTATGTATAGTTATACTTTAACTATATGAAGGTTGTCCTAAATGCAATTATTGTCACCATCAAGACTTTTCCTTGGTACAGGAAGGGTTCTTCCCACTTCCAAGGATGTAAAACTGAAGTGTCTAAATACATATATGCTCTTTTCAAGGCAGCAAGCCTTATGTTCTTCAAAGGTGTTCTGAAGCTCAAAAAGAATCCAGAATCCAATCTATTTACTTAGCAGGATATCCACCCACTCATTTGCAAAACTGTACTTCTGAATTTTATAACTGAAGGTCAGATTCTTTGATCAATTCTGTCTAAAGTAAAGCTAATGTTTATTGTTAATAAGTTAGGAATACTTCAATATTTCTTTTCATCTATGTTTATTGTCGTGCTAAATTAAAGATAGATACATTGTTAGGAGATAGTTGTAATATTTTTTTATGGAAATGGAAAGAGAAAAGTTGCAGGGTAATACAATGGATCTATTCATAAACTGCTCCATAAGGTAGAAAATTATCATATTAACAAACCTTGTGAATGCCAGTCTTGGATATGAATCTGCTACTCGCTGGCCTTACATCAAATCACTGAACCTATCATGAGTTACAAATTCTGTTTACACCAAGAAATAGTGTCATCTCTACTTTAAAAATAATTTAATCACCCTGGTATAATGCAGTACATGGATGTTAGTATATTATTTTTCAAGTGACTTTTATGACAGTGTAACTTCTTCCAAACCATAATAAGATTCTGAAGATATTTTTGCATTAGTTTTACTTATGTGGTTTAATTAACTCTCTCACTTTAAATAATGCACTTCTATCTAAAAATCAGCCCTCAGTTTTTATGTTCATAAAGAGGGGATGTTAACACTTCCCATATTCTTGTGTGCAATAATATTTTACTTGTTAGTACCAAGAAAAACACACCCAGAAAGAATTCAACCTATTTTACTACAGGCTACTAACAAGGCAATCAACACGAAACAATCAAAATTTCACTGGAGGTAAAAGATGGAATCCTGTCTCTTGTGTGAATGTGAGTTGAGATGAAAATACATGAGGCTAAAGATCAAGGATTGGCATTTGATGGGATTCGGCGTAAGCAAAGTCTTGGAAGCTTTTCCCTATCTTTGTGCAATGACATAGAAATTATACATAGTACAATAACTTCTTAAAAATAGTATTTTTGTTGCTTTCCAAAACTTAACAACAGAAAAAATTATCTTT
Source organism: Molothrus aeneus (assembly GCF_037042795.1). Classification (NCBI taxonomy): domain Eukaryota; kingdom Metazoa; phylum Chordata; class Aves; order Passeriformes; family Icteridae; genus Molothrus; species Molothrus aeneus. Next base: position 18,530,270 of record NC_089648.1, read on the forward strand.
CACTATGTTGTCCTACAGACATTTTGATGCAGTTTCTCCTTGAGAGTGAAGAAATTCTCATAAAAGACAAAGGACAGACTGTGACTGCAGCAGCACACTGGTAAAGAGAGTCAACATTTGTCTCTAGACAGCACTTCAAAATTCCTGAATACTTAAGCAAAATCTCTGTTTTGCTGCTCCTTTTGTGCTGATTTTTATCCCTCTTCTTTTCACTGTACTGGTTCCCAACCAACACTGCAATCTAAAAAACCCAACTCACAGCTGAAGCCATCTTCATCAGTAGCTTATATTCCTTAAAATTAGTGTATTTAGAGAATTACACTAAATTACTTGGAGGTGCTACCTAACCTGTACAGTTTGACATAAAAAGGTTTTGAGCTGTCTCATCTTTCTCCAAAACCCCTCTCATTTACAGAGTAATGTCATGTTCAGATGGAGCCTAGAAAACCCTAAGGGAAAATTTATTTTTATCTATCATCAATTTTCTCAGCACATGCATTGGAAAGAGTTAAACCTAGAACTAGGAATATATTTGAGGTCCAAAAACCAAATGTGGCACATTGTAGAATTCCTGAATGACTTTTGCAAGTCATTTCATGTCTGTGCTATAGGTTCCTCAACTGCCAAATGGGAATAATTCCACTTGTTTTTTGTTGTAGTCTCTGAGGATGAAAAATATTGCATAAGAATTGAAATATTCTTACAAGCAACAAAGAATGTATCTAAAAAAAAGGCAGCTGCTCGATCCTCCTTAGCTTATTTTGAGTGGTTTGAACCCACTGGAGTTATTTTGGCATTTTTACAGAGTTATTGCTTATTTATCACATCATAACTAGTCAGAGTCGTTGCTCACTGGATGTGTGTTGATGTAATTAACAGCCTGCAAGAAAGCAAGACTTGCAAAGCTCAGGCTCACCAGGATGTAAAGATATGCACATTTTATCATAGTGGGGAAAAATAGACCCAAAAAAATTAAGTTTGATGATGTAACATCAGCGCAAATTAAATTAATTATTTTGGATAGAGATCAAATAAATCCCTTTGGATGGAAAGCTTGAAACAAGGCTTTGTTGAACATCATTAATGGACCACCTTCTCTCTGCACTGATTAAGCTCATTGACCACAAGCAAGAAGGTTGCCCAGCAAGCTAGTTCTCTTCTTTTTTTATTTCCAGCATGTCTTGTTTGAAAGGGGTAATTGTGCCCAGCAGATCTTGTTTCTAACGCTTCTTATATATAGTGAAATACAGTAATTTAACAGCTTGCTTGGGGAACAAGAATTTGTTCCAGTTCCTGATTTAAATGTTTATGCTAATTGCTATTTATTGGCTCAGATGCAAATGATAGGTTGGCCAAAGTGAAATTTTATGACGAGCAAACTCCCCCCTTTTGTGCAAATTGAAAAAGTGAAACAAGAAGAGGATGAAATGAGCCGAAGATGGTCTTAATGGCTGCTTTTTAATGGGGAAGATAAAATTAAGACTGATTTACGTGGCCAACTCCCCTGTTTTCTCTTATCAGCTCATTTGGCAGGAAAAATGGAAAAGTAATTGTTCCTCTTTCAATGTGGGTCTCAAACCATTATTTATTGGCTGAAATTAATCGCTGTTTATCCTTCATTCACGTGGAAACCGCTCTATCAGCATTATGAACCCCAGCAACTCAACTAGTCCCTTGCAATTTAGCCAACAGCAAGCACAGATCCTGATGAGCCGTGCCTTAATTTTCTGGGCTGTGGGAGTTAATGAAGACTCCTTTCTTAGGTGGACATATTTGTATTTCTACGACATTAATAACAAAGGTCCGCACTTTCCTTTCTGCAGCATGTAAACTTTTTTTATTATTTTCTTTTCAGTAGAGAAAAAAATAATAGAGCATTCATAAAGATGGACAGGATGGAAAGAGAAGACAGAGAGAAGGTAGAGATATTTCCTTGTACAGGAAAGCTCTTCGGGAATGAAATAATGTAATATGCAACTCTTTGATCCCCTGTTATGGAGTGTGTAATGTGATTGCAATGCTTTGCTGCTGATCAATGCTTTTATTTAGTCTTTTCTCCTTATGTTTTATCTTCCTTCTATCCACCTTCCAGCCTGGTAAATTCACTGTACTGGCTGTCCATGCATTTAATGCCAAAAGGGAACTATGCAGCTGGGACAGCTACAGCTGTATCTTATCTAATTCTGCCTAAGGGATAAACTGGTGCTGGCGATAAGTATTTCAGGCAGAAGTCCTTTCCTGATCCTCTTTTTGAGATGGTGCAAAGCATCACCCCATTCTCCATTCCACATAGCCAGGAGGAGAGTCAAAATGAAAATGCTTGCCTTTCCTTTGCTGCCTTTTTATTTTCCCAGCCCCAGAATGCCTTTGGAAATGAGATACCTGATTTCAGTAGCAGTAGCAGCTGCTGCCATCAAAATATCAGCAAAAAGCAAATACAGTTTACATTGTAATAGAATGAAAAAGGGGTTATTAAGCAGACACATGGGAGCTGTCCTGCTGGCTGAAGCTTAAGGTGTGTTGGGCCTACTGCTGTGCCCATGACAGTGGCCAGTGGGGAGGGAAAATAAGGTGTGAAGTGATCTTGTTTGCTGCCTTCAGCCAAGGGCCAAGTTGATTTCTAATTGCTCAAGATGGGCTAAAACCCCAAAGCACAAGTTTTAAAGCATTTAAGACCAGCAAAAGCAGCTGTGGATGAGAAATATCCTTCTACTGAACATTGCTTCTGAAGATGACTGTACAGGGGCATACACACATTTAAATATGCTGGTGTTCAAAGGGTATCCTAATATTCCCCTTCACAGGACTGAAGAATGAAGTAAAATTGAGTAAATTTTAAGTAAAGTGAGGTCTGCTGCAATTTAGGCTTTAGCAATCTGTTTTACAATAAGATATACTCATGTTGTCTTTCTTCATTAATGTTATGAGGGAGATCACTGGACACACTCATATTTGCCTTTGGCTTGATCTAAAATTACACTGAAAGTCAATAGACATTTTTCTACCGATTTACCTGGGTTTTGGACCTGCTCCAAGATCTGTACATCACTATTTTAGAAAGGGCAGAGGCAGTGAATTTGTCTCAGGTTTGTAAACCTAGTTATGAGTTTCCAGATGTGACTTATGTCCAGCTCACTTCTTAGGAAGAGGGCAGGGGTCTCTGTGACGAATGTGTGTGAGACTCTGATATTGGCATCAAAAGCAATAAAAATCTTCTAGTTAACAATTTACAGATGAACTTTTTTTCCTTCATCAGTATATGGTTAGAACCCTTAAGAGAATACCATCTTAACTTTCCAATTTAAAAAGGAAATGTAGGTACTTTTAAATTATGTATAAAACAGAGAAGGAAGGGGTTCCCATATATTTTTTAGGAAATTTTCTGTGCACATAGTCCCACACAGAATATAAGAATATTAATTCTGCAACAGGTTAAACAAACTCTGGTGTAGAAGGGAAATAGTATTTATCTTAATAAACTCCAAAGTCTACATCACACTTTCTAAGCCTGGTATTCCCTCATGGGGACCAGACATCCTCTGGGCTTCAGTTATCTGCTTAAGACCCAGTTGTCCTGGTTCAGTTTTCATCCTTACAGCTGGGAAAGTTTCCTTGGTATGAAGAGTAGCAAGGCAAGGCTATCCTCCACCAGTGATCTCTTGGCACATGTTGTACAGGCAGCATCAATACAGTTGGTTGTGATAAAAGACACAAGGGGTGGATTGAAGCCCCTCACTTTGTCTCCTGAGGTAAACTAGAAAATGTTACTGCCAATCACAGAGGATGGTGTTTAGTTACATATTCACATGTACCAAGAGAGGAAAATAGCAGTTCAAAAATGTAATTTTAGAAATGCTCCATTTGGGTGCTGCACTGTCACTGGCACAAATAATAAGGTTTTTATATTTTGTTGCTTATATAAACTATGGCCTTGATCCTGCTTCTAGTGGCTTCGGTGGGAGTTTTGCCATAAAACTGTGGTTCTTTGTGTTAGAACACACCACTTTCTTCTCTATTTAAAGAAAAGCCTGAGTCCTGGGGCTAAACTAGAATTAGACTTTCACCCAAATGTCTGAAATTGATTGCCAAAATAGGGCACATATTCCTGCACATAAAAGCTTCAAGCAAAGTCTTGAATTTCAGAGTTATTGACCATACAGTAAGAGCCAATACATGCAGTGTGTGTGCTCAGCTCATATCTTCAGCCTTAAGTGCAGGTTTTCATGTCTTATGTCACCAGTAAACTGAGTCCAAGCTCCTGAGAAAATTTTGAAAGCTATTTCTACACCTAGAATTCAGCTCCACTTTTTGAAGCTAAGTCAGAAGATTATCACAGCACAAAGCCACATATTTCCAGAGGCAAATTCTTTGATACTTAATGCATCCCAGTTGTCTTTTTTTTAAAAAAAAGTACGTATTTTTATTTTTCAGAAGTGTTCCTTGTTTGTTTTATGCTGTCAGGGAGTTCAGCGTGCTTGGAGAATTTCAGTGAAAAGGAAAAGCTGATCTTTCACTGTCCAGTAAACTTAAGACCAATCATCAGTGCCAAGGTGAGTTCTTGTCTGCTAATAATCATTCTTGCCATTGCAGAAATGTGCTTTCCTACTCTGTCATCCAAAGTACTGTGGCTTTAAGACAAAAGACATGGAAAACAACAGATCAGTTTACCTTCCACTTTGACAGTTTTTCAGCTATGTCGTTACATTCAACAAAGTTGAAGGTAACAGAGGACCCAGAACTTTTTCAGTAGTAAAAAGATTTTTCTAATATTATTTTTATGATTAAAATGTTAAAGTGATATAAGATTGTTCCGATCCACTTAAGATTACTCTCATTAGCTTCCATAATTATTAGAGTCCACTTAAGTAATTTATGGGTGGGCCTTTAATGCAGCTGTAGCAATAATTGAATCCTCTTTGGCCTTGCTGACCATAGTGCTTTACACCTAAATTTCGTAATCGATGCTGAATATACTCAGCTGCGAGGTCCAAGAGCCTTGAAGGGATCTGGTACCCCACTCCATTTTATTTTGTTCATACTCTACAGAGGTGATAAGTATGTAGGGAATACATCTTGATTATACAAAAAGTTGTCTGGAGGAGCTCACACCAAAATATATCCTCAGCAGAAAAAGGTCTTTTAAGGACAATGCAGAGGATTCATATGGCAAGCTAGCTGGGGACAGGAAAGCACTGCTTCATGTCTAGTGGCTGTCTCTTACTGATGGTTTCAACAGGAGCTCTGCTTTAGATTGCTGAAATATACATAGTTATGTATAATTTATCTGCATATGTAAATCACCCATAGCTGTTTAGCTTGAAGTATTTACACAATTTGGGATATACTTTCTCTGAAGGAAGTTTAAGACGTGGACACTCAGAGAAATGTATCATAGCCTAGGCCCAGAGCAACCAAATAGAGCTTAAAGGGAATGACTTTAGTCTCCCAGCAGATACCAGTATTTCTGTATCTGAGATCTGGGAAATTCCCCAGGCTCTGCTTTACTGTTGAAGTGGATCCAAATTCCAAGTAACATTTCTGGCTCCCTTAGGAATGTGGTGCTGATCCTCTGGCGCTTTGCACCTTGTGCTATCACCCAACCTGTACAAAATAAGTGCAAAACACCACAGGCTCCAGTTTGACCTTTACTTCAGTGCAGTTATATCAGTTCATACCACCAGAGATAGTGGCCCTAGTTCTGATTTGGCAGCTTTTTAATCTCACTTTGCACTGGAGAAATATATGTACAGTCCACAATAATGGGAAAAATAATGCTTCAGATGTATTTGATGGTCAAATAATTTCATTTCAGTTCCACACCCGTCAAAACAAGGGCAATAATATTTTCCTCACAGGAGTCTTGATGAAAGCCTTGCCTTTCAGCTCAATTTCTAACTCATTTGAGAATAACAAACTGTCTTGCCTTTGCTAAGGTTTTGTCAACTGTTTATCCCAAGATAATGAATCCAAGATAAACTCACCTTCTTCCATTAACGTGGCAAGGGAGAAAGACAACCAATTACAAACCACATATCTCTACCATCCTGGTTTCTGAAGGCAGAGCTGCCCTAATTCATACAACTGAAGCTGTACTTCCAGAGGAGAGAGGAGATGAGGGAGGGATGAAGTAGAAAATATTTTAAATACTTTGAGATTTTTTTTCTGCTGTGATGTATTGAGGAGTGCCAGGATCAGCTATCCATTCATTTTGGCTAATTGCTTGTGAATTGGCATCTGAGAAAGATTTCAGCAAATGTCTTGCATGCTGTGATATCCTTGTGAGAGTCATAGAGCTCAGCCAGCATTTGCAGAGGACGGGACAAAACAGTGGGGTAGGCACCCTCACACACCACTCCTCATTGGCCCCAGGGCTAGAAGCATTTCTGATCCATTTATGTACACCTGCCTAACTTCATTGGGCCTGCTTTTTTGGGAAAGACCTTTAGACAGCCATGACTTTCCCAGCCTCAGAGTGGATCCCAGCCTCCAGGCCAGCAGGCACAGTCAAGACCTGTCTCGCCATGCTGCTCTAGGATGCTGTACTGCCTCACTGAGCTCTTCTTTATGGTCATCTCTATTCCAGTACTGCATGAATAAAAAATCTCAACCTTTTTACCACACATCTACATCTTTTGTAACCAAAGCAATCAAGAGCTGCAGTAGATATTGTGCTCTGGACCATGGTATTCACTGGAGATTATCTGATTTAGATGAATTTAAATTATGGCTCTTCTCCTCAGACATAAACACAGTCTCCTGCCTCTTTGCAAAGAGAAGAGGTAGGACACAAATAGGAATGATAACATCAGTCATTCTGAGAGCTAATCTGTGGGTTGTTAGGTAAAAAATGACCAAGACTCTCCCAAATAATTTAGTGCCTTGTGAATCAAATTAGTGACTCCATACCGTAAGAGCACATTTGAAATGAAATCTTCATTTCACCAGGTATCTGATTGCTTCACATGGTGTCATCTTATTCTGGTATGATGTAAAACCCTGTTACAGCACTTGCCCAGTACAGCCCATGAGCCTGTGGATCTCTGCTGTAGCTCCCTCAGTAACCTTCCTTCCAGCCCAAGGAATCCTTCTTGGCTCAGCCATTCCTATTGCAGAACACACAACAAACCTTGTCCAGCCTTATTACTTTTCTTTGTATTTTTTTGGCCTTTAAGAGCCTAATTTTCAGTGCAAAGGGATTAGAAATTCATGCAATATACAGGATGAATGAACAACAAGTTTTCAGACTGGGAACATTAATTGCACCTCATAAAGGTTGGTAAGTGTTCCCAAAGCTTCCCAAAGATTAGTAGCTTCCAAAAACCTAAAATGATACTGCTACTTTCTTCTGCCTTTGACAGCAAAGCTTTTGTATCTAATCAGAATTTCTCAGATCCAAGGGAACCTCTTGCCAGCCTACATTTCTCTCCATTAAGACTTCTATGTATGAAACAAAAAAACCACAACCAAACTGGCAGTTGACAGATTGGCCAGTTTATCATTTCATCATGACATGGTTATGTATGCCAGTAAGAAAATGGTTCCAATGAAGGAATTTATGATTTTAAAATCATGTAAAAAACATGTAGTCATGTCTAAATAATACTCAAGGTTCTGTCAAGAAACATAATTATAATGAATTATTTTATTATGGTACATAATCTGAAGTTCACACAGATACTGGAAGATTTACACTAAGATTATAAAACAGCTTATTTCAGTTGAAGGCTGAAAACAGAGAGGATCTGAGAAGTTTTGGTCCATTGGCATGTCCTTTAAATTCAGCATTCTACATAGATTTGCCACTTTAGCCAGGGGCAATTTCTTTGTTGAGGAAATCCTCTGCACTCTATTGTGTGAAGAAATATATATTACTTTTTTATCAGCACTCTGGATTTAGGTTCATCTAAGAATTCTAAAATGTGCATTGGCCATAAACTGTCAGTGGCTATTTAGAATGAATCTGCCTAAATCAAACTAAGTGTGTTTGGGCTGATGTGTAAAACTTCCAGTATTTACTGTAGGTATATAGGATCTGAATGTAGAAATAATGCACCCATCAACATATCATAAGATTAAGATTAAAAAGAACCAAATAATGAGTTTCAAAGGCAAGAAGAACTTGCATTGACATGCAAATGTATGTCAGTCGTATATATTGAAGCCAGCAGCCAAACAGCTCGTTTAAAAAATGAGCCATAAAGACCAACACTGTCAGTGGACACTGAGTCAGGATTTATGGGGCCCAACAGACACTGCCTTGGAAGATGATTCAGGTAAGCCTGCTTGGTTACTTATGTGGCCTTTCTGTTCAGTGTGAGTTATCAAAGTGTGGTACAAAACACATGGGTATGAAAGGTAAATAACCAGGTCAACCTAATTATTTGATGGAAATGAGCCCTGCACCATTATATAGTCAATATGCCAAATTACTGAAGGTAACCCTTATCCAGTCATCAAAAACAAGAAGTTTGTCTGATAGTACCAAGAAAGAAGACAAAATTTGGCTAGGTTTCTGTCAGGGAAAAGCATTTCTCAATTCCTTTTTCCTTCCACAAAATCACAATTACAGATGCAGATGTTCTGAAGTAGATACACTAAGAATAGTTCAAGGGTTAAACTCTGACATATTTGAATATTCCTATAGCTCATATTTCAAAGCCAGGCATGAAGAAGGAAGGATATAGATCCTGTGAATATCTATCTATTGCCACATTTTAATGTCAGCAAGTGATAAACAATTTTGTCCTTCTCTTGTCCCATTTCTATAATGTAATACACAATATACAGCTCTTGCTGGAGCTGTGGCACTGATACATCTCACACATGTAGTGTTTTAGTAAATCCAGACTTCTTCATTGAAATACACTCCACTAAAGTAAAAAAACCCACTGTATATGTGCCTTACTTCAAGACAGCATTTACTCATTTTCTACATTTTATCCCTTTTCATGACAGCCAAAGGAGTTTAAGGCTCCATTTACTTTAATGATACAGTGTTAGTTTTCTAATATTACAACAGAAATATCCTTCTGACATGACCTGGAAACACCTCTGAGGGTGCCTGCACTCACTGAATCCTGTTTTGGGGAAAATGAACAGTTAATATTTGTGGTTGTGATAACAGTGTGGTGGTTCTGTGATGGAGTTATTTGCCTTCTAGGCATGGGCCAGAATTCAGAAGCTCATTTCATATGGTTTAAAATATGTTTCTATTGAACAGAGATAGAGCAGATTTCAGCAAGTTTTGGAAAAGTAATTGTTCTTTAGTCTAGTAACACCTCACAGAACTGTCAAATTGAAACTTATTTGAAGGAAGCTACTTCATTTTATATAAGTGACAACTTAACCTACAGAGGAAGAGATTTCTAAGTCATTGTTAATTACTGTGTTCTCCTTTTTTCCCCTGATAATATATATTTATTGCTACTTAATCATGCTATTTTGTCCTCACAATTTTAGAAAGCACTGATTAACCTACAACTAATAGAACTTAAATGTATAGAAAGGAGGGGATTGACCTATAGAATTTTGTGCCTTTTCTGATCTTTTGCTTTTCTTTTGTGCTTATTCTTTTGTATGTCAATTAGTATTTCTAGAATCCTGAGATTTTACTGAAACTTTAGCATTCTTGCCATAAGCAAGAAAGCCACAAGCAATGTTTCGAAGATTTTATTCTGGGTCAAAGAGAATCTGCTGACAATAGGAATTCTTTGTGAGTAGACCCTGCTGAATAAGGACTTCTTTTACTTTTATTTCACTTAAATATACTCACAAAATGAGGATAGTGGTGTAGAACTGCTACTAGTTTGGTCTCAGAAAAGTTCTGAAATGTGCTTCTTGCTTAGGAACTTAGTTAACAATACTTAACTAAGACATGTTTTGTATTTATTCATTAAAATCTATGTTTCTAACAATATTTATAGCCCATGAAGATAATTTTCAGAGAGGTTCATCTGATTCTAGTATTTCCTCTGAACAAAATATTAAGAATATCAGCCTCTGCTCTCCAAGCTCCCCAGCTGTTACTACAAGCAATCCTATGGAGGTCAACATTACCTGGCACTCCTTGGTGGATCTGAGATATCTTGTAGATTTTGACCCTGAGCTTCACCCCACAGGAAAATTTCTCTAAGGCAAGGGACTTCTTATAGAGGTGACTTTGAAATTCTATTTAAATTTCTTCTTCTTCTCTCTCTTGTGCTTTTTGGCGACCACAACAAATGACATGATAACTGGCTTAGTCTTGACAGTGCCCATGGTTTTTGCAGGAGTTAAATTAAACAAATTATTTGTGCGTTAGTAACAAAGAGAAATAACTTTAGCTGTCTCCAGACTTAGGCTGTTGTTACTGGGGTATTGGTTTTGGAAACAAGATGCTTCTCCTCTGCCCCCACCCCAACATGATCATAGTAATTTTCTCAGGCTGGTGTAACATCCTGGGGTTATGCAAGGAAAATGGACTTCAGGGACCCAGCAAAAATTAATGGTTTTAAACATCAGCAGTTTCCCAGTCCAATTCACAGTGGGGGTTTTGTGATGGTTTGGGGTTTTTTTTGTTTGTTAGTTTGTTTGTTAATGCTATTTAAAATAGGAATGATCTTATTCCCCAAAACTACAAAATCACAGAGTAGTTCTGAGGACTTATTACTGCTGCACTTGTACAATGTTTTGTAAGTGGTGAGACCAAAATGCAGCACTGCTGGGCTACTGCAATTTCTTGACAGGTCCAAGCTTTCAGGTTATTATTAAATGTCATTGCTTTAAGCTTGCTGTGGGCAGAAGGTGTCGGGGTAAATTAAGTACAACAATCTCCAAGCTTCCTCTCTCTAGACCTGTTCCTAAGTTGTTTTCTTCAACTTCCATGAGACTTGCTCAGAATAAGGTCCCATCCAGCAAATCAGTCTACACCCTGCATCTGCCAAAGATGTGGAGATATGCATTAGATTTTGGCTGACATCTCTATCTTGGCATGAAAAACACTAAAAACATTCACCCTCCCCCAAAGTAAAAACTAAAAAAAAGAGAGGAAAACCTTAATATTGGTTAAAATGTCAGTTGAATTAAATGAGAGTGCTGTGATTTGTACCCATGAGGGGAGAAAGAACGAACAGCAGGTATGTTAGAGGTGCAAAAAATATTGAGTTTCACACATAGCATGTATGAGCTGACAAGTCTGCTGGCAGCTGCCTGGTCACGGGGGGCTGCAGGGATCGCAGGAAAATGCAGTCAGTGCTGTGGTCCTGAGAAATGGGAGAGCGAAAGAGACAGGGCATGGCAATAGAGATACATCTCTTGGCTTGCTAAAGCCCAAGTCACTTTGGACTTAACTCTGGGCTCAAAGAATTGGGAAAGACCAAAACTCAGTTTCCAAGAGAGTTAAAACACAAGGGAGAGGCTCTCTTTTCCATAGGTATTTCCTCTGATTGATCATCTGGCCTTACCCATAGTTCCATTGTAGTGAATCTGTATGGAGCTTACTGTCTAAACATACTGAGAACTACTGAGACAAAAGGCAAAATATAAACAAAATTTTAAATGCATGATTTCTGCTTTTTCATTATTAGTATGAAGACTGAACAAAGAAAACCAAAACACAAAGTCTAAAAAGTCAGAAAATTATCTTTCTGGTAATCAGAACTGCTAATTGGAGAAATGAATTCTTTTGGTTTTCCACAGAAATTGAATTACATTTCAAGGAAAATCAAATGGAAAGAAAAAAATATTTAAACCTATAACAAAAAGATTTTTCATATCTTAATGCTGAAACAGATTGTTAAGCTATATAATCAATAGTTTCCTGGTAGTGAAGGAAAATGGATGAAGATTAATTTCAGTTTTTAACTATTGCAATATTTTCTCATAGCTCTATAAAAAGTAATTAAGTTTACCCAAAGTTCCATTTTCTCTGCAAAAAAAAACTTTAAGAGCAAATAGTCTGACAATAAGATCTATGTAAAGTTTTTAAACTTTTCCAAGTATGAGGTTTTCTTCCAAATTAGGCACTTTCTCATCATACTCAAAGAATAATACTTTCAATAATTCCTTTAGATGGATTTTTGCTGTGGTTGAGGAGATGATGCTGAGTTTGTTTTTTTAATGTGTTAAGGTGCCTAGAATTTGGGATGGACACTTAATTGCTTTTTTTTTTATGTAACACAAAACAAACAACCAGTTATAATAACACCTACAACAGTTATGACCTGCAAGTTTTTTTCATTCTGCTGTCCCTCTATGCTTTTTACTGGAATGGACACAAGGAAAGTCTGACATATACCAGCAGCAGATCTTTTTTGTAGGTAACTTGGGGGATGAAAGACCCCACTTCATCACATCACTTAAGCAAGCCCTTCACTCATTACACACACTCAAATTTAATTGACTTGGAGGTTTAAGCAGAGCATAGTCTGTGAATAGGGCTGTATTGAATAGAGCCATGGTTTTCTCAGCCTGGAGACTGCCAATCTCCACAACCAAATGGAAAGTTCTAGAGTCAGGCCTGTGCCCAGGTTTTCCAGTGACTCCTAAGCCAGCCAAAGACCTGTTAGGCTTGAGCGTCCGCACCTCATCCCAGCTCCAGCAGCAATGGCCCTGCAGTGGCACTGAAGATGGGTGTTGCACCTGGCTGCAGGTGTCATTTTTGAAATAAATCAGAAAATATGGGATCTAGGTAACCGGTTAAAATAACGTGAAGGTGGTTGTGGGGAGCCAGTCTTCCTCCTGCTCTTTTCAGTGCCAAATTTTGTAACATTCTTAAGAGCAAAACACTTGGAAAATGCAGGGTGAAGTCAGGGACTCAGTTTGGGCAGCCTCCCAACTGCACCTGCCTTTGGGCACAGCATTGCTGTTTCAGCTAATGACTTCATACTTTAGATCACCATGATATCACAGATAGGGGTTTTAGCAGATTTGAATTCTGTTGAAATCTTTAGACTTATTCCACCTTTATACTGAATGCCAGAGAAGCTCCAGTTAATCTTCTTTAAGGCCCTATTCGCTTAATGGAAACGCTTAGCTGCATAATTGCTTTGAGCCTATTGCTATTCCAAAAGGAAAATATAATAATCTAATGGTATTGTCTCTATAAGCGAATGAGAATTTCAGGAGTGGATGTTGGTGCCACCCATGTGATCCGGAGAGGTTAATGCAGTTAAAGTTATTTCACAGTCCATTAAGGAGCTTACGGTGACCCGTCGACCTTTGAGCCAACAACACGGAATCCATTATCATCACAACGGAGGAGCCGGGGCTCCGCCGGCTCCGCAATGGGCCCGGGAAATCCCAAGTTAGTACTTAGTCTAAAAAAATGCACTTTTCTTTCTGCTTCTTGGGTATGGCTATTAATACACCCTCCTGTAATTTGTAACATTAACATTGCTGAAGGTACAGAAAAGGACATTGAAATGAAGACGTCAAAACTGCTGACTTGGTTTGGAGTATGATAATATTGGCTGCATATTGAAATGGTGGATATATATAACAGGAGAGATCAAGATGAAGAAAGTCAAAGAAACTTGGATAAATTGATGATAAATTATTGAAGGTTCTGAAACTCATTTAAGCAAATAATGGCTTTACTTCACATATTCTGATACCACAGGGCTGGTGGGGTTTATTTTGTTTTGTTTTGGTTTTTGGTTTTGTTGTTTGTTTTTTGTTTTGGTTTGGTTTGGTTTGGTTTTTTGTTTAAAATTATTTATATGAAGTAAATATTTGGCAGGAATAAAAAAGGTCATTGGGAGTTTACCATTTACAGTATAGGTACATTTTAGTTCTGCAGATGTAGTTAATTCATATTTCTTCATCTAAAACTTTTTTTTTACTTTAACTATTTTATTTACACATTATTAACAGTCTGCAGAAGTATCCACTATATATTTAATGATATTAAAATAAATGCATCAGCTTCAATGTATGAAAGAATTCTTAAAAGATAATGTCAGTCACACAAAAAGCATTGATATGGGTGCTGAGGAAGAAAAATTAAATTTCAAAATCCTGAAATTTAGCAAGAAAGTCCCAGATTTTACTGTCAAAGTTAATGAAAATGCAATCATCCAAGTTGCTTAAGAGAATTAATAAGAATATTGAGATGATATGTACATGCAATTTTGTCCCATTTTATAAAAAGTGTACTGTTAAAATTCTAACATGGAAAAGACCTTATCCCAAAGCTCAATAAGCATTAAGCAATTTCATAATGCAAGTATCAAGATGATACTGTTTTTTGGTATGGTTAAGATGAAAAGAGAATGACAAATCTTTCTAAAAGCCCTGCAAGTTATTAAGGATCACAGCACTGGAAAGTTGACCAGTATCTCTGATACTTCAGGACCCATTTTAAACAAATAAAAATTGAGATTGCCACAAGCAAAGCCCCTCAGTATGATAGTACTGACAGAGAAAAAACATGCATAGCTACACCAATTTCAAGAATACAAGACAATAGCATCTTTTCATAGCTGTTAGTCAGCTCAAATAATTGGAAACAGTGTTATATCTTCCTGATTACTCTAAAGAAAAAATAATGTTCTGATAATATTTTTTAATAACGGCAATTATGGTAAGGTTTGTGTCCTTACTATGGAACACCTTGAGAAGGTAGTCTGAGTTGCTCTGTTACAAAACATAATTAAAACTTGCATATATCCTAATTTTCTGTATCATGTCTTTAGAGAGAGTATGAAAACAATGTATATTGAGATTGGATTATGTAGGAGTGGCTGCAAGAAATATAGCATGATATTTTGTGGAATTTCAGAATGTGTGTTAACTAACTGCATAGTGTCTCTTTCACCACTTTACTGAAAAATAAAATTAGCTAAATGACTATTAAATGACAGAGATAATCTCTCTCTCTGACTCTTTAACAAACATGAAAGGGAGGAGGGGGGGCAAATCTGTGGAGTGCTGTGAAGCTGGTGGGGTTTGCATCACTGCACATTTTAAAATAGCTCTTTTAAAAATATTGGGGTTTTAGCAAAGAAAAGGGGCAGCCAGGCTCTACCTTCCTTTTTAAAGATCATTGTGGTCACCCTGTCATTAGCTAAATAATTAGGTAAATAATGATACTGAGGGGAGAATAACAATTTGAGTACGAAATGATAACTACCCTTGAAAGATATTTTATGAGATACATATTATTTTAGAAAACTGGTGAAATAATCAGGAATTGCCATGAGCAAAATACTGGCAATTTTCCTTCTATTTCTAGTCCTTATTTTTAATGAAGAAGGGGTCATTTTGTTAATTCCTACCCTCAGTCACTACAGCAGTGTGCAGCTCAACTGAGCCCCAGTTCTCTCTCTCAAACACAGAGGCACTCTCAAATACATTTACAGAGCAGCAATTATTGAGAAAGTAGCCAGGGTAAATGTAGGTTGGCATAATAATATAATACAAGTAATTAATCATGGGGTGTAGGATTCATTATGTCAACAAACTAGATGAAACCTCCTTGGGAGGGTGATATAAAACAATATGTAAGAATGATTTCTTTAAAGTGACAGGCAGAGATAATCAATCAAAGCTCTATCTGAAAAAGCAACATATTCATAAACCTGGAATATTTGGGACCAGGAAGTGTAGATACAATTACTGCAATATAGGATAGCTTTCAGAGAGTTCTTGTGCAAACGGAATTAATAAATGGTATATCAAAATAATAGACATATTTTACCACGTCATATATATGCATAATAAAAGATTTTTTAAAAATATATTTAATTTTTCCTAAGGACTTGAACACTTTCCTGAAGATCATAGGAAAAAAATATAAAAAATGTGAACACTTCTAAAGACTCTACATTTTCAAGTAGCAGTGAAAGAAATAAATTACACTGACACACAGCTAGGAAGTCCCATTCCTGTACATTGGCAGGAAGCAGAAGCAGATTTTTCTATGTAGAAATCACATATAGGACTACAGATTTCTGGCAAAAGTTAGTAATAACTTGCTAGCAAAATAGCAAGTGAGTAGTGAAAATCTCTGGACATAAATGGAGCTCCAAAGTGAGCCTCAGCCTTCAGTGGCTGAAAATAAACCAGTTCTTGGCTGAAAGACATAAGTGTTATTGTGAAATTGATATCCCTCCTTGGCTTATTCCCAGACAATATGTTGCCTTTCTGGGGGCTGATCAATGTGATGGATGTGATGTGTGAAATCCAGGAGGGAGCTCCCCTTTAATCAAACCCACTGTCCTCCACTGATAGGCAGCTGTGGACTAACATGTTCTTCTGCCTTGCTCCCTCTGGCTCCCCCCAGAAATCAGTACAGCCACATCAAAAAGGACAAGAGGGGAGAGAAAAACGAAAGCACAGGACATGAGAGGGCAGCAATCGAGAGGGGGATTTAGCTGTTAAAAAGCTGCAAGCCCGTGACTCTCCCAGGCAGAGGCTGCTGCGGGGATGGAGAGGAGAGGAGAGGACCGGCTCGCTCCCAGGACAGAGCCCTGGTGCTGGGTTACCCCCACATCCCTCCCCTGACCTCCCCTCTGCCTCAGCATTGATCCGAGTGAGCTCTTTGTACTGCTTCGGGCTAGCACGAAGGTAAAATAATCAGGGCTAAAAATACCTTAAAAGGTTTTTGGGCATTGCTTTACTCATTTAGACATGATGTAAGCAGCTGTGCAAAGAATTTTAAATACTGACCTATCACTGGCTTAAAGTCCTTTACGTTTCTCTTCCGTTTGTACAGCAAAAGATGTGTGTGTCCAATGTTGCTGGTTTTGGACTTCAAGCAGCACAATCTTTTAGCTGAACAGCAATTAAATTGTTAATACTTCCCTAGCATGTGGAATAGATTATATTGGTCTATCTTAAAAAGTTAACGTTACAGCATTATTTTTTAAAATATGTTCTTAGAGGCTTATTCTGGTAATTGTAAAGATTTCAGAGGTACAATTCTAATTTGGTTAATTTTTTTTACAATTTTCTGTATTATTGTAGTACTTGCATATCCACTTTTGATGCCAAGCTATCTAATAATTATGTCATATGCCACCAGCTAAGAAAGTCCATCCAGGCCTTCTATGGAAAATTTTTATGGTTTTTAAGTTAAACCAAGAAAAAAATAACTTTTTCAAAAATGGAGCAAGTAAGGGAATTTTGCAAACTCAAACATGTTCTTGAATCCAAAGGTGGAGTAGCCAGAGTTAATATATTTTGAAGAATACCCATAATAGGTGGGTAAATAACAGTTCATCTAGGAAAGATTAGAATTGCTTGCTAACTTTAAGTACGTGAACATCCTTGCAGACTCTATGCCAGCAGTCAGGGACCACATGTTTCAATGCCTCACAAAAATGAATTTACAGGGAGAGACTGATTTCACTGAATTTGAGCACAGTACTCTGACACTGAAAGTGCAAAGGATTTGTGTGGTCCAGCCATCTTACTGCCAAGAGTTCTACCTGACTGTCAGGTTTTATAAGTTTGCCATTGCAGCCAGGAGTTGAAAGCCTGAATAAAAACCTAGCAGTATCAAACCCAGAGCATTAATCTGCTTTTTTTCCCCCTGTCCCTTTATGAGCAGCACTACACTTCTAATGGGGGACCATGAACATACAGATAGGTATCCCTGCAAGATCTACTTTGTTCTTGTACTCTTCTGAGTACCAAAAATATATATTTATTTGCGTCAGTCAAGGCTTCTCCCCATTAGAGAGCAACCAACAATCATTTATGTACAGGTGCATCATAACAGAATTGAATACTTTATTTTCCTTCCCTTGTTTCAAGTTGCATATGTAAACCCTTTTCTTTCAGATTCAGGCAAGTCTGCACAGTCTTGTACTGAACAGGAAAAAAAAGTACAAGTCTTGTACTGAACAGGAAAAAAAACCCCTCAACTAATGCTTTGGGGTAAATGAAAATATTGAGAAGGTAGAATTTGCCAAGGTACAGTCTTTTAAGCTGAAAATTTTAAAATAGCACTATCATAAATGTACTATCATCACAGACACACAATTAGAAAATTGCATCTGATGGATTCTATTGCTGTAAAAATGAACACATTTTCCAGATGTAGGCACACAGTATTTGTATTTGTACATCCATATTTATCCAAAAATTTGCCCTCATCCAAAAAATTCAAGGGCCCGAGTTATACCAGTATTTTTTCCAAATCGAGAGTATTTCATGGTTTTTCTCAGGTCCAGAAAATAACTATTTCACGGGGGTTTTGTAATTCATTAGCATTTTTATTTTAAATTCTTGTTTTGCAAAGGAAAAGACAATATTCTTGGAGTTCTCTTTTATGTAGTGAAATTTAAAGACTTGTCTGACTACCAAAATGCATCTGCCAAAGTTTAGATCCTCATCTTCCTTTCTAAAAGTGTCCTTTTCATGGGACAGACTCAATAAAACACTAAGAGGGATTAATGAGTGTAACATTACTTTCCTGAATTCCCAGTCCTGCTCTATCTACCTCACCATGTTGGTCCTTGCCTTTGGAGTGTCTGTGTCAAGGCCTAGTTCTTGTGGTGAGGGACACTAATTATCTCAGAGAAGGATAAGAAGCTGAAAGTGCCAAGTGCGTCCTCAGTCACACCAGAGACAACCATCTGAAGGATGTGATGTGAAAAATATCTACCTTGCAGCCAGTAGTTCCCATGGAAATTAACCCAGACTGAAATACTGCTGGTCTAAACCGCTGTAGTTTTTTAAAGAAAATCCACAGATGGAAAGACATATTTGTGTCTTCATTCACGTTAAGAGCCAACATTTGGAAGTTATCACTTACATCAAAGAAAAGATGCATAAATGTTGCCCCTAAATCATAATACTTGCTGAAAGAAAATTTATTTTGACATCAGTGAACTACATTGTGCTAAACCTCTTACTTTTAATATTGTGCAACGCAGTAATACGAGAATGACATACCACAGGTATTAAACATTTCAAATGTGCATCAGCTCACTAAAGCAAGTATTTGTTGAATGCATGTTAGCAGCAATGCTCAAAGTGAGGCTACTACACATTCTTTGGCTATGTCTCCAAAATGAATATCCCTCTAAGTACATTTTCATGGGAGTCACACTGAAAGATTGCAAGCTCTGATCTCAGCTGGGCCACTGCAGTGAATCCTGCAGATAATGTCTAATGCACAAAGACCAAAGAATGGGTAGATTGCCAAATTCTTATTTGTCCTTCACATGAAGACCATATTGACTGTTTCAAAAACTCTTTGTATGAGCCATTATTTTCAAATTGTTTCCCAACTTATACTGCAATTGAAAATTGGACAGCTCTTCAATTGCTCCAACATTCCAATTGATTACCAATACAGGTTTTCAGAATTAAGAATATTGCTCTATTCTTTTCCACAGCATCATGTTGACTTTGTGTTGTGGTCATTTAAATATTGCTGCACAGTTTGCGCCGGACTCTGGTGTTTAGATAACAGAAGGGAGAATCAATTAGATTTATTATCTCTAAACTGTACAGTAAGTGATAAGACAACCCCTACACATAATGTAGCACCCATTTTCAAGGACTTGTGTGGTTGTGCAATTTTAGTAGCTTAAGTATCACAGCAATTTATAGTGAAATATACAATGATGGAAAAGATTCTGCTTAAATAGAATCAAAATTATCCCCAAGGAGGAAAATGGAGAAGAAAGCAAGTGAAAGCCCTCACTCATGAAGGAACTGACTATGGCTGATTACCAAAGTTGAGGTTACAGTTCTGAGCCAAAAGCTGAACTAGAGCAACCTTTTTGAGTTTTCCTGCCTTCTTTTTGTTCGGAAGTCTGCTTCTTTTGCTCTTACTGTTTTAAGTAGGAGCCTTTGAGTAAAATTGACCAAAAGATGTGGTAGAAGTGCATTTTAATATCTTTACATCCTTTAACAAATGATCTCCTGCAATTGTTCCAAAGTCAAGTGAAAATAAATTAATTTTCTGATATCAATAAACTTTAATTCATAATCTGCATGACTGTATTTATGGCCAAAAAAATACAGTGAAATATTGTAATGTGAAATATTTTTTGCTCCTCCACTGGAAAGCAAAAACAGCATTTGTTTTTTCTCAAGTCAACACTAGGTATTTCCCTTCATTTTTTCCCAAAGAGATATTCAAATTGATGGGATAGCATTAAGGAAAAGGTCACAAACACAAAGGCTAAAGAGCTTGATCCATCCCCAGAAATCAGTGGAAAGTTTCTTGTTGGTTGAGAGCAAGGTTGGGCCCATAGTACTTTAATCTTTGCTCATAATTTTTCAGAGTCAAATATTCTGCCTTCAATGACTTAGGAAAAAAAAGTCCATCCTTCTGAATAAATTACTCAAAATCAACCTTTGAAATACCTTGCTGTACAAAATACACACAGAGTTCTTCTGTCTGAAAATAAGGAAAAAGTTTCACGAGTCATTTCCATGTCTACTAACTTCCCCTAACATGTTCCTCCAATAATTTTTCCACCATGATAAAATCTCACTTCTTACTGGTTCAAGGTTTATCATGACTTTCGTGACACATGCAGCTTATACAAAAGCTATTGACACATATACTATTTAGACTGAATTTGTCATATTGCCTTATACCTGGGACATATAAAGAGCCAGTAAATATCCAGGCTGCCAAAGAAACTTAAGGTTCCCTCTGGATGTAACAAACCCATAGTTTCCTGAGTATTAAATTCCCCAGTGAGTGTTCATCTGCTGCCCATTCATGACATGTGTTGTCTAAATAACATGTAAGAAGTATTTTACCCCTACAGATATGAGCAATGCAAACTGGGAAAGTATGAATGATGCAAGTTGGGAATGCATGACAGTTTTCTGAAGATGTAGCATCTGTGCATATTTTATTTGATTATACTTGGCAAGATATGAATCTGAAAAGTTTAACATTTAGACAAGACACCACTGCAAGAGTCCTAGGCTAACCCAGAAAATGGTCCCAGAAATTCAGATGTTGCTGCTTTTCCTCCATAGCTATCACCATGATTGAAGGGAATGGTATTGAGCAGCTGAGGACACCAGTTTGTCCATGTGTTCATCAACCAAAGTCCTGATCAGCTTTAGCCCTAGAAGGCTCCAGCATTCTCTGAAAGTACTGGTCTTACCTGGGTAGCTGCAGAGCTCTTTTTAAAGTCTCTTTATTATTTTCTTACTAATACTCTTATTATTCTGCCATTATAATCTGATTGTCTTATTTTTAATTTTCACTGCCTCTGCTATTTTTCTGTGTTCTAAATGGGGACTTTAAGTGATATTTCACTAATACAGAAATTTCTGATCATATACTGTTCCACAGAGCATCCCTTAATATCCCCAGAGTCCACGGGCAGGCGTATTGCAATAAAAACAGTAAGTGAAACTTTAAGAAAATCTTACATTGTGATCAATTTTCCTATTTACTTCAAAAGGCAATGTTCTCCATTTTTCATATGTGTTTGATCAGGCACAGTCCCTTAACCACCATCTACTTAGATAGGTTCAGGATTTTCATCACTCTGACTAAATGATAAGCTTAAAGGTGCTACATCCACTCTTTCTGCAATAGAGGGTAACCCACTATAAAGTCTTTTGATGACAATGCTTATATGAAATATTTTCAGTTGAAAAGGGATTAGAAAAGTTAGAATTATGGAAGTAGATTATCCAGTGTGCTTTATATCACAGCAAAATCCAGGATCAACATAATGCTAAAAAAACCTTGCTCTTCAAAATATTCGGGCATATTGTAGAAATGTTATGTTTCAAAAATCCATTGTTCTTACTAAAAAAAAATGGAAAAGAAGTAAAATGCATGAGTTCATTTAGAAGTCTTATTCTATTCTGGGAAATACCAGAAATAGATTCATATTGAATATTTCCCTTTATAATTATTGAATTTTACAATGTTTATATAGTATTAGGGTATGGCAAGCCACCATACTTTCAGAACAGTCTCTGCTCGGAAAACTAATTTGCTGTTCTGTGTGTCCATTTACAAATCATCCTAAAACTTTAGAAGACAGAAAAGCTGTGCTGCCTGGCAACCCCAACTTTTCCTCCAGGGAGATGGCACTGTCACCTCACACAGCCCACATGGGGAGGAACTCTCCCTGAAAGGTAAGGCATGAGAAAGCAGGCAAGAAACAGGGGTGGATGTGGAGGCAAAGAGCACAAAATATCATTATCTAAAGTAGCTGCCAATGAGTGCAAGATCTGTCACAGCTATAGCAAGAAATTTCTCTCTTCAGCAGCTGAGATCAGCTGCACACCCACTCTCACCTAGACCTGGCACTCCAAGGGGGTGTGTGAGTGCAGTCAGAACCACTGCAAGTGAAAAGACAGCTTAACATTTAAACAGGAACATCAAATCCAAGAACCTCTAGGACCTTAGTGCCTAGACAGATTTTTTTTAATTAAGTTTCAGATTTAGGTGCATAACATGGCAATGAAGTGGCATACCAGAGTGATATCCTTTTTCAATTTAACACTGGCAATCCTGTTGGCTGTAAAGAGTCACACAGCAGCATTATGCTGAATCCTTGGAGGTTAATTCTGATCAGAAAGCACGAGCAATAGCAGTAATATAACATCACAAACAAAGTTAATTTGTTTGGAACTCTTTGGAACTCTTCAAGCACTGTGCTTTAAAAATGTGTTTCTCAAAAGATTTTCAAACACTTTTTTGGAAGTGTTGTACAATGGCATTTTGCATTGCTGCTCTTACCCCTCTAGATTTAAATAGCCTAAACAGTAAACAGTGTGTTTGCAATAGTTGAAAGTCAGTTGGATCAAGTCAGTTCTCAAGTGAATCGATGTATCCTGATTTATACCACAGTTGATCTGATTAATCTCATAAGAGAGGCAGCAGCTCTAATAAAAGCCTCACTGGAAAAAAATAGTGCACCTACTTATTGCTATCTTTAATATTTTGTGAAAACAAGAAAGACTTGAAGTAAGCAGCTTTAATGAACCGATTGATTTCCTTTTTTTTAAATATTAATGAACTGGCTAAAATAAGTAATGTTTTTTTAAAAAAATATCAGATTTAAACAACATGCATGATGTTTTCTACATGATCCCAAGTGTTTATATATTAAAAACCAAATTAAAACTGATTAGTTGATAATGACTGCAGATGCTGACCTTTGGAAAGATTTATTAGTCCTGCAAACTGTGAACTGGGCTACCTGCTCATTCTGACCTTGATACAAGAACAGAAACATCAAATGGTAGATTTAACCCTTGCTGATTCTAAAATAAATTCCTGATAAAAGAAACATCAGATGTGGTTAAACAGCAGAACTTCAGATTGTGAATATTAATGCAAGTCCTTCTTGTTTGATTTTTTTTTTTAATGAGGCTATTCATGGGAAATTAATTAATGTCCTCTATCTCCCCGGTTGTTTACTAATAAATATCTTTTTAGGCCATAGAGAAGGCTTAGTGGAACATTTCATGATATGATCTGTCCAGTCACTTTCCATTCACCAGCAAAGCAGGCTGAATGTGTATCATACAAAGATTGTTGTTGTCTCCCTTTGGTTTCATGATCAGTCTCATTCAACGTCCACTGCAGACAGCACAAATATTCCCCTTAACTTCAGTTTGTTCAAGTACAGGCACAGATATGGAGAAAACTGTAACTTAAAAGCAGACATTTATCAAGTTAGAACATCAATAAGTCTTGTAAATATCTGAGAAAATTATTTAATTACAATTTGGATTTAAATAATGATGATAACTGGAACTGCTTTAGGTTACTTTTTATTTATTTATTGTGACTTCCTTTTGGGAGCCTGTTAATGACTCTTTTAAGCTTACAATTCATGTCTATTGACCTTAATACAACCCATTGCAATACTGATAGATCCTGCCTTGAAAGCTGCTTTATAGCTTACTAAATTATCAGCTAAACATCAGTTCTTAGTCCTGTGCTTCTAAGCATAAAGAAGTCAAGTCTGGACTATCTGGTAAACGGATTGTGATCCGGCACAACTAGTTACATGAGTTAATATACAAAAAAAATGGGGTGAGAAATAGAGAAAGGGGTAGATGAGAACAGGATTTTGGGTAAGGGTTTTGTGGGCTTTTTTTTTCCTTTTTTTTTGTTTTTTAGCCACCCTGTGATCGACATTGCAATCTGTTTTGTCCGTTGCTTCTGACAGTATCACAGGGAACCTCGCTTGGTGAGATTGATTGGTACCTCCAACTTAGCCATTTCCTTGCAGAATGGCTGCCTTTTTTTGCCTAATGATGTTACATTTGTCCTGCAGATGATGTAGAGCATGCTGCAGAGGATGAACGGCTCTGCTCTGATCACTCCTTACTTGGCAAGTACTCACGCTTCACACCAACACTCCTCAGCACCATTAATATTATATATAGATACCCTTGTCACAGATTTACATTCGGTGATCCGAAATCAGGACAGGAAGGGTGAAGTGTGCGGGGGGGGTGTGGGTGAGGAGGTGATCTGATTTATTGTGAGGAATGTTGGTGAATAAAAAGGAAGTGATCAAATTTATATTAATGTCTTGACCTATATTCTCAGTGCTGCTTTTTTCACTGCTCAAGCCCAAAGTGTCTTTCTTTCTGCAACAGATTTCAAAAAGTCTTTAAAAACATGAAGGTTCAGTGTCTCGATATGCATTTACTTGCAATAAATTCTTTGAAATCACAATGTTGTGCGGTGGTGAGAGCCCCTGGGGAGATTAATTAGTCGTGAAGTGGAAGTCAGGTCCCAGTCTCTAAAATGGTTCATGCATGATCTGCACATCCGCAACTGGATGCACACAGGAAACCCAAGCAATGAACACAGTAAAATACAGAATATTGCAGAGTTACCTTGAATTTACATACTCACCCAC
The DNA here is from genome assembly GCF_037042795.1 of Molothrus aeneus. Classification (NCBI taxonomy): domain Eukaryota; kingdom Metazoa; phylum Chordata; class Aves; order Passeriformes; family Icteridae; genus Molothrus; species Molothrus aeneus. Next base: position 18,555,076 of record NC_089648.1, read on the forward strand.
AGATCCTATGTGTAAGACTTGCTTGAAAGTTCATTAGAGAAAAAGCAGACCTTTGGTGTATACCTTACGCAGGAAGTGCAATACCAAGCCATATAGACATGTTGCACAAAGCTGTGTGAATCAGCTGAACTTAGAAAAGCAGAAATAAGATTTCTTGCAACCTAACTTCAGTGTCTTTTATTTAAGTCTTGCAATAATAGATTCTTTAATGCAATAAAGTTTTCATCCAATTGCTTTCATGGGGAACCTGCTCTGGGGATGAATCAGAACGTTGTTAAGAAAAACCTTTCCTGTAAGAATGCCAGCTTTTTTTTTCAGTGGACATAGACCACAGCATTTGTGTGGCATGTGCTAAGTTGTCTACACTTATATACTGATTTCCAAATAAACTCCATTGAGGTTTGGAGGTCAGGGTGTTAAAGAGTGAAAAACCACAGTTTTTTGAATGTCTGTGCCTCTCTTCTGCTGACTGAAGTTGAGATAATGAGGCCACCTTAACAGTAACGTGATGCATAGTGGAAGTGGTGTTGTTTCCTGCATCTCTTAATCTGAGAGTTAGAACTGCGTAAATAATAATTTTGTGTCATTTGCATAAACTGTTTCTCGAAAATAATAGTTGTGAATCAAAATGTGGGAAATAGTCAATTTATGATGAATAGACTGCTTCATTTCTGACTGTTTTATTTTTTTTTCAAAGAAAGTTCAAGTTTGTTTCTATATGAAACATTGCTTCAAAGTGAACAGCTTCGTATAGAAAGCATTGAAATAAAATTATTTACTTTGGAGCATCTGTTTCTGATATTGAAATGGACTATTTTGACCCTTCATTTTAAAGAGAGGTTTCTTATTAGTCTTTAGTTTTTAGCATTAGCAATGGTCAGAAATTGGTACAAATTGACTAAATGTTCCTGGCACCAAGAAGAGATGCTTTTCAGTAAAGCAAATGTTCTGATTGTTGCTCTGGTCTACCTGAGCTTCCTTGAACCATGACAATCGTTGAGGAGAGGGTATATCCACAGAAGAAAATCAAAGGTTTCTTCTTGTTCTACAGCAGAAAAGACATGACTCAAGCACTATAGTGGAACATGAACCTGCAGTCAATGCAATATTGCAATGAAGCACTAAGGCAAAAAACACCATTATGAGAACTGCCCAGTGACCCAGCAAGTCAAGATCTCTCTCCTACTCACCTCAGGTGGCTGGTCAGCAAAAGTTAATGATATCTTTATATTTCTGAAAAGTATATGCAAATAAGTCATTTACAGTCCATTAAATACATGCTCTTGGTACTTGAAATGCATGTCTTTGTAATGACTTGAGATATACAATCTAAAATCAAATGTGTACAAAACTTCCACTCTCTGGCTTCTGCCAGATTGTCACTCTTCTGAAAGGATTTGGCAGGAATGTCACCATGTTTCCCCAGTTTCAGTTAGTGAAGCCATGGTACTTAGCTACTGACCTTGATTCATTTGCTACTGTCCTCTTCTTTTCTGATTTCTAGCTCAGAAGGCGTATCAGTATTTGCAAAATTTAATTTTTCAGGTTTTTGATACATGGGGAAAAAAGAATATTTATCCCTTAAATATAATTTTTGTGTGTATTCATTTGCACTTAGATTTATTGGTGATATTCAACCAACACATTAAGCATAAACTAACACCACAGCTGATTACCATCAAATCAACAAGGCATGAACTAATGCACCATAATGCCTTTTTGCAGTTATAAAGTTTTCTATAAAATGCTTTAAAATTACTTATGTTAATTTAGTTACAAGGCTAGCATGTACTGAGCAGAAAATTATGTTGTATTAATTTCGGCATTCTCCTCTCTTATGAGCCAATCATATCACTCTTCGTCTTTCCATTTTATAATTATCATTAATTACCAGTTTATAATAAGTTTATTCAGTTAATTCAGTGCTGTTCATGCCCTGAAGCATAAACCAATAATATCATTTGAACTTGCAACTAATTAGAAAATTGTACTACCATTAGGTAACTTGTTCTGTAAATTATTTCATCCTTTCAGGTACCCTAAGCATTTTTTTTTTAATTATGAGCAGAGAAGACAGACATTCATGATTAATTTCTTTGAAGTTTGACACATCAAGGTTTTTCATGGGCTTGTCTTGCAACCAAATTTTTACCAGCAATAAGAAAATAGACTAAGCTAGAATCACTGCATCATGGAATTGGTTAGGTTGGAAAAGACCTTTAAGATCAAGTCCAACATTGACCAAACGCTGTCAAGTCCACCACTAAACCCTGTCCCCAAATGCCCCATCAAAATGTCTTTTAAATGCCTCTAGATGATGGTGACTCTGCCACTTCCTCTGGGCAGCCTGTTGAAATGCTTGACAACACTTTTTTGAAGACATCTTTCCCAATATCCAATCTAAACCACGCACTGTGAAACTTGAGGCTTTTTCTTCTTGTCCTTTACTTACTACTTGGAAGAAGAGACTGACCCCCCACTTGCCTGCAGCCTCCTTTCAGGCAGTTGTAGAGAGCAATAAGGTCACCCCTGACCCTTCTTTCTCCAGGCTGAATTACTCCAACTCCCTCAGATACTTTTCAAAATACTTGTGCTCCGGACCCTTCACCATCTCCATTGTCCTTCTCTGGACAATCTCCAGAGCCTTGATGTGAAATAACTGAAAGTAGAAAGTAAGAACCAAATATGTTAACTGCACATTTATATTGTCTGCTTCCATAGCAGAAAAACTCAAAGACACAGACATCTGCAGGTAAAATTTGGGAGTAGAGATTTCAGGCAACTAAACAGAGTGTTTTATTGAATAATCTTTTCTTGTACACTTTTAAATGCAACTAGACAATGTCATTGATCAAGTACTGTAAAGGGTCATCTTGTACTGTACAGAAAAGATAGGCTCTCTTCTGCCTGTAATTTCTTTATGGAATTTTTAAAGAGATTCTTTAAGAATGATTTCTTACAGTAATTCTGAAATTTGAGCTGGAATTTTGATTATGATTTAACAGCTCAACCTTGCAAAAAATTATTTAAAACAGTAATGCTACTAAATAATATCCCTTTCTGCAGGAACAGTGGTTAAATTCCAGTGCACTTTAGATACAGTCTCAGGTTTTCATATAGATTAATTATACAGTACCTAACTAAAGAAGTAAGACCTGCAGTAGCAGTACCTGTACATTTTTCAGGTGATAGAGTGAAATACATTTTCCCTTTTATAAGGAAAACTTGAGATCTATTACTCTTAGCTTAGTTAATTTCACAACCATTCCCCACAAAGTTCACCTAAACATTGCACTTTTAATACTCCAAATGCAAATAGACCTTTTTCCAGTGCTTTAATCCAAGACAGCAGGTTTTTGCACAACTATCCCCAGTCTCAAAGCACCCTTGTAGCACCAAGTCTTAGTGAGAAGGCGGCTGGTCATTCACTTTTTAATTGGGACACTGACAAGATGTGCACAGGGATTCAGATATCCCAGAGGGTCTCTTCTCTGTATTTTCTGCTCCTTTAAAAGAAGCAGATGTCAAATCTCAGGCACAGCTTTTGGCTCCCATTACCTTAGGTTAGGCACTCCTGTGGGGTTATGTCAGTCTACAGAGTTGCCAGTGTCTGCCCTACCATATATGCCATGTGACTCTTCATAATGTTGTTACAAATGTAGGTTGTGGGGCTTCCAAAAGAGTCATTGCTGCTTTGCAAGTAGGCATGGCACAGGTAGGAGCACTGAGAGTAACAAGGTGAGGTGTTTCTTCCTTCTCGTCTTGATGACACGCTTCTAGCTAGCAGCTGTCAAACACCACCCACATCACAAACCTGAAATCACAAAGCCAGTCTTGCAGGACCTGTGGTTTAAATCTGGGCTAACTCATTTGCCATTTCTTGTGAAGCTAGCTTGTTCCAGCTCTGCTGCTGCTTAATCACACTGCTGCTGGGAAAATTCCCTGGCAGAAGAACCACATAAGGAGTGACAGACATCATCTTGTGCCTCATCATCTTTGGGTGGTATCCCACTATGTTCATACCATGAACAGAATGCATATGCAGAAGTGTATTTTAATCACAGCCTGAGTAACTGCAAATGACTTTTGCAGTGCGAATGACCATGAGGCCAGAGCCCTGAACTGCATCAGAGAGTGACTGGTTCACAGCATACCTGTGACATCTGAGATCTAACCTGATCCTCTCAACCTTTCTGTTCTATCCGATTCCCTCTTTCATAGCTCCAGTCATAGGAGCTATGAAAGGATTCCTACTTTCATAGCATCCAGTGACAGGATGATCACTCTCTTGTGTGCTCTTGACATCATAGAAACTGTGACACAGATTAGGACCAGTAGTAATTTTAAGTCAACTTTCTTTGTTGCTAAGAAAAGACCTCAAAGAGAGTAGCAAAAAATTTCAGACGTGCAATTATGTAATAACTGATACTTCACAGTATTTGAAGTAGCTCTGAATGAGATTTAGATTTTATTTACTAAATATTTCTTATAAAATAGATTTTTCAACCTGTTTTTCATATTTTCATAATCCAGAGCAGAGGGATTAAAAATTCTGATCTCACACAGATGGTTACAAAACACAGTTTTGATTAACCATAAAATTGTTTTAATCATTTGTTGCTTGGAATAATAAATTGATGCAGATGAAGTCCATACTGCTGTCTGTTGAAGTGTGAGTCTGATATCACAGACATTCAAAACGTGGAAAATTCAGAACAACTACTTATGTGAGTAAGAATATTTAGCTGTATGCTTGGTCTTTAAGTCCTCACTGCTCTATTTTAAGTATTTGAGATGGTGTCCAGTTGTATCTAACATTTAATTTCTTTTCATATTCACAGACAGTAAACAAATGTTTGGAACTAATGTGGCAAGGCATATTAATATTATTAGCTGGCATTTGGAATAATGGAGTCATGATGAAATTCCACAATGGAGAGGGACTCTGAACAGAGATAATCAATTGTCTACAAACTTTATTCCAATATATTACGACTTTCTTACTTAGGTAATAACTCTGAAATCCGTGCTTTAATAATTATTTGATAATTATATGTTGGATGTCGTCATGGCTTGGCTGGGCTGTGCTACTTCAAATACAACTATCAACAGAAAGCAGGATTTCACTGATGTTGCACTTTTTTCATTATGCACTAAATATCACTCATATGCTTGCAAGACCATAAAACATGGAACCTTCATTTACTGCATACTTAATAAGTCAGAAGACAGGCTGAAAAAATAAACACACAGAGAGAATACTCTATCATGAAGGAAGACTTTCAGGGGTGAAGAGGGTTTTGCATGCAGCAGTATTGGTGGTGCTTGGTAGTTCTGAGGTCTTGATGTGGTGTGATTTGAAGAGTGTCCAACTAATAATTAGATTTTGTATGCGTCAAACATTTATTTTCTAAAAATATGAGAGCTAGGATGTGAAGCTGTAATTGTGATAGATCATGAATTGTACTGAAAATTCTCTTAGGGTCACTTTACTTTGCAGATCAAACTGATTACTGGCAGATCACACCTATAACCTGTAGTCAGGTGAGTAGACCCTCCTCACTCCAGTAGTCCTGTGGCTTCATGTGAATGCAAATGACAGGCTTAGACCTAGTCTTTAGATGTGTGTGTACTCTCACTTTTAATTAATGAGCCATTATTTCATATCAATAATGCAAGTGCCACTGGGTCCTTTCTTATTTAAAACCAATAAGTTTACACACCACACACCCACACACCCACACACACCCACACACACACACACACACACACACACATACACAAAAGCTCCCTTTCAAACAGAAAACAGATTTCTCAGTTACTCTCAGTACAGTTCTCTGCAGATGGACTTCAGCTCTTTGGAAAATGAGGTGTATTGAAGAAAGGAAACACGTAACACATAGAGCTCTTACCTAGATAAAAGTCAGCTGTCAATATGTGAGTACTGGTCTCAGAAAACTAATACCAACTGTAGTCATATGTCATGTACCTTTATTCAGAGTTCTGCACTTCCTGTGATGGGTCAGCTCTGTAGAAAAAATAGTCAGAAAATCAATAAGTAGAGTAAGAAATGAAATAAAAAGTAGATCTTTTTCAGGCAGGGTGTTTTCTGTCTTCATAACTGACATATGTAAGCATTTTGTGACTTATACCTTTCTGCTTGCTGCTGAATATGTCTTCTGCATGTAGTGTGAAGACTTTCAATCCAAGAAGAGGAAACAGAGTACAGAATTCACTACAAGGTTATTCTGAACAAATAATATTTCATAGAGGTTTTGTGTGCTTTTACATTTAGATCTATCAGAACATGAGAATGATCTGAGTAAAACTTGCATTTCCATATTACAGAGACTTGAGGGGTAGCATGGCCCATGAGTCTTCTATTAGTTTGTGACACAAACATTCTCTGATTTACACACTTGAACCATTTTTAGCCATGTTCTGTGCGTAAGCAATGCTCAGCTAAATCCCTCTCTGCAGAGAGGGAAAATCCACTGCCACACTAATCTCTGAAACTGTTAAATGAATTCCTCCCCTCTGTTAGTTGTCTCTTAGATGTACTGCATCCCAGATGTCCTAATCCAAGTGATGATAACCAGGGTGTGAAGCAGCACTCCAACTTCTTGGAGTGACTGGTCCAGCATAGTAATTTACCAGTCCAGCCGGTGAACTCTGCTGAACTGAGCTCTCAACTCTACCCTATAAACATGGAGCTTCAGCCCACACACCATCACCACAGGCTTATCTGCAGCCCTCCACCTTCAGTCTGTGCCTTTCTGAATGGGCCCTCGTACCTAAGAGATCTGTGTGTGGAGGGATTTGTGTGGAGTAGTCTGAGGACCACAAAGGATTTAAAAATGTGCATGTATATAAATGGCACTTAAGAAGGAGAGTGTGGATACAATTTATTGTGTGATTTAATTATTCTGAATTGATTGATAAACACAATTTAGATTTCTAAGGGGAATTTTGTTACAATTTCTCAAAGTCCTTTCCAAATAGCAATAAGATAGAAAAATGTTATTTGTAAAGAAAAATATATAAAGGAGGAAATTCAAAGATAGGCTAAGTTACTTGATAAAACTGAAATTCACAGCAAAATCAAGACTTGATGCTACATCACTACAACTCAGTCACTCTGATTATAATAATGTTAGTGCTCCTCGATTTCACTTGAACATTTATTCTATTCTTGCAAATTTCTGGCAGTTTAACTTCTCTCTATTGCTGGAACCTGAGCTTTTTTCTGCACCTGAAGTTTGTCACTGTGGCTGAGAAATTCAGGCATCTTGATGTATTCAGCAGCAGTTCATGGGTCTCATAAAGTTTTCCAGTTTTCCAAATTGAGGAATAAGTAGTGCTAAAAAACCCTATTAATGTTCAATGCCAAAAGGAAGGGATTTTACTTTTCTTATACAATTTCATTTTTTTTTTCATCTGTCAGTGGTAGTGTGATGAACTTTTATGTTGAGGATTAAAATAAAAAAAGGAGCTAAACAGATTTTGTTTTTGGGTCCAAGATTTTACAAATATGCCAACTTCAGGGTGTCAGAGAGATGTGTTTCATCACATCCATTTGAAAACCAGTACTATAAAATTTGACAGACATGAAAATAATTAATTTTAGATTGTGGAAACGGGAGAAACAGTGAGTGTCTTACAATAAGCAGCAGGACAGTGATATCAATTTACTTTCCGTGCGTCAAAAGAGAGAGGTGAGCTAAAATCCTAAGCAATGTGTCAAGAACTGAGACACTGGGGATAATTTATGAGAGTACAATCAACCAAAAATAGCTAAATATTTTGATCTTCGATATCCTTCTATTAAAGTATGTTCATTTCCATGCACTATTTAGTTTACAAGTATTGATGGACTGAATGAGTTTTAAGAAACAGCAGGGGATTTATGGCCTTCTGATTTGTTATCTGGGTCATGAATATAAGAATTTCATTCTAATGTCCTGGAGCCATATCATGCCATTGATTTTTTTTAAGCAGATTTTGCCATTGATTTAAATGGGGAGTTCTGCTTAAAAATCAATGGCACAATATGGCCCTGAGACATTAACGCATTCAGAATATTGATGGAAAAGGAAAATAAAACCTTTTGTCAAAAGCTCTTTCTCTCAAAATATTATCCTTTCCCTAGAAGGCTGAGGCATTCTACTGGATGTTCTAAAATTAAGCATAGACGCTGTTGAAGGCAAGTTAACAATTAGATTTTTTTCCTAAAAAAACATATGACTGTCATCCAACCTTTTAATCAAATAATTGACTAATCACACGCTATGGTACAGCTTCACAATCAACTCTTCCAACTAAACTCATCTCCCCTGACCCACTCCTCGCCACTTTCCTCTGCACTTCACTTCAGAAAATGTTCAGTACAGCCCATTAAGGAACACTTTAATTCAAGAGGGTCTGGCTGATCAAGAAAAATTAAGCTCCTAATAACAGCAAAATCGAAAGAAATTTGGACAAAATGACTCTCCGCATCACAGATTTTGTTTACTAGTGGGTAATTAATTCTCCACATATGTTGGGAACATCTGTCGCAGTGACCTGCCATCGTATCTGTGAAATGACTGCTGTGCAGCTCCTCTGCAGATCATTAGCAACGCTCTGAAAGGAATCTTCCTCTCTCTGCCCCAAACGGCCACTGCTCTCTGGGGTGTCCACATCCCAGGGGTGGCCTAGGTCTCTGTGACCCTGCTCCTCACCTGCTTCCAGCACCTGCATCTCCTCTTCTGAATGATGCAGTGCTCAGAGGAAGACCTGGTGCCTGGTAGAAGGATGTGCAAGAGAGACATTAAAAGAAAAATCAGATGGATTTTGTCATCTGCTGCATGGGTTAGCTTCCTTCTTGGCTAAGAAATCATCCTAATTCAGTGTTTTAGCAGCAAAACTGTCTATTCTGTTTCCACTTGTCCAAAGGGCTTTGATGAATGGAAAAGAGCAAGGGTGCTTTTCTCTCTTTTTCTGTCTTCATAGGGACACCAAGACAGAACAAAGATGTGCCAAAGGAAGTAAAACAGAGGCCAAGTTTCCAGGCTTCATCTTCTATGTCTGTATCAAATTATTTTGTAATATCCAAGGGATGAGCCGGTATAGGAAATTTTCCTCATTAGAGAAAGGAGATATCAGTGAATAGTGACACATGTGCAAATCCCTTTTCTACCATAAGTAAAGCAAAAAGCATAACAAATAAATGCAAACACTAAAGGAAAAGCCCAGCATCTGCACTTGAAAACCACATTTAGGTCATATATTGGCCAAGTACTGCTCACATGCCAAGGCATAATCACATGCTTCAGAGGTCTACACGTTATTTTCAAGGTCATGCAGAAAATATTTTTCTGGTGAGACAAGTTGCCCTCCCACCCTCCCCCATACCCATAGGGACTAGAATAAGCTGAGGAGGGTGAACACCTGCAGCTCTCCCAAGACACCTGTGTTTACAGCGAATGCCACAAACCAAACAAATCTTCTTTCACATGAAACAAAAAAAGATGCAGACATCAAAGAAAATTAATCTGAGATATCATTATACACAAAACAAAGCACCTATTATAAAAATCATGTATCTCTCTCCATCATATTTTATTATCTACAGGGATTTCAGATCCTGCCATTCTCGGATTTCCTTTAATTTTTAAGTACCTTTTCTAACCTTCTCTAAATGTGCATCGTACCCCAAATCTATGATTACCTGGTGCCTTTAAGTAATTTTCTAATTTTATTTTTTTCAAGGGACATTGCCACATTAGAATTCTGGATAGACCTGAACCAATGGTGAACTTCACTGGCATATGAACAACAATGCTGATTTACACCCACTGAGATGGCTGAACCTCTCTATTTATTAAACAACAACAATAACAAATCCTTATTACTGTTATCTGTAACAGAAGGGACAAATCTGAGTTTAAATATTTCTTCTGAAATTAAGAAGCAATTTCTATCTTCACCATAAAAGCCGATCATGTGTAGGCTGAAATAAAGTATGAAGAAGTCAGTCTGTAAATTTTAAGACATATATAAAAATATAAATGTCTTGCTATTGAGCACAATTGGTTGTATTCATTTTTCAAGATGCACAGTTTGTTCTGTGAATCTGTTTGTTTGTTGGAATGTACAAATCACACCAAAGGAATTGTATCCAGAGCATAGGGCTGGGAATTGGGAGATGGGAACTACTCCTGACTCGGCTGAAAACTACCTGTGTGACCTTGGAAAACATCTTAGGACTCATAGGACTGATGGCTACTTAATGAGATAATCTGCTATGAAAAATGGGGGTAGGGGTATCAGGTAAGAACATATGTGTGCTCATGAGAAGAAGAGAAGGCTTCTGAGGCAAATATTTTTTTAATTGGGTCAGTATTTTTAAAGGTTTTGAGACATCTTACATACAAAGTCTGAAATTATCAAGACTCCAGGAACAAGAGCAAATGGAAGAAGTACGTCAAGAGACTTGCCTTATGGAAAGTGACAGGGTCAGGAGGCAGTTTGGAATGAAACCACATTTAATGCTGGTTTTGGTCTTGCACATAAGAAGAGAAGAGGCTGCCTGGGCAGCACAGAAGCAGCTTTGACAGCAGGGGAGAAAGCAAAGTTCAATCATTGATCCTTTACAATATGAGAAATATTGAAACAATTTCATGAAGACATGCAAACTTGTTGATTTGGTTTTACCATGGAGATTCAGTAAAGAGGAAGTGTTGCATTTCTAGCAAGAATAAAATAATGTGTCTGTGTTCCCTACAGGCCTCTGGGGCTCAAGGAGAGAATTTGGAGGAACACTGAGAAAAAGAAAATCTATTAGCAATGAAGGGTCTCTGACAAACAATCTCAGAAATTGCAAGGCCTCTGAGAGACACCATTCTCATGTATTTATGTATATTCATCAACTTTCAATTCTTATCTCATATGGTACTAGTGAGAGTTGTATCAGATGTGTTACTGCAACATGGCAAGGTTCACAGTTGTTAAAGGACTACCTGCACTGCATGCCCAGTATATTTCCAGTTAGGACTTTTCAGCAAATTCTCCAAAGCAGATCTTCTCCTCGTGGATCACCAAAATAGCAATGAGAAGAAATTGCCTACCAGGATCAGCATGAGCAATTTGTAAGCATTAAGTAATACACATGAGTATCATCCCCATCTCCTTCTCTCAGTCCAGTTCCATAAATTCAAGAGGATCAGGGCAGAAGGGAGAGAGTATTATATCAACCTTTATCTTTGAATTTCACAACAAATCTACACACAGGCACTGCACCTTGTACTGTCTTTAGTCCTCCTGTAATCCCTGGCAGTGTAGATTCTTCTGCACCCTTTCAACCTAGAGAAAGCATAGAGAAAGTTGTCTGTGACATGTCATAACAGCTTTGGAAATTAACAGTGCTCCAAAGATGTGGGGATGTCAAAATGGCTGTGGACACCTGTAGACAGTGGCTCTGGACACCTTTTCAAATGTGTTCCAAATGACTGATTGATTCTGCAATAAATCTTGCAAGTTAGATTTTTGTGAAGAGGCCTGCTTCATCCTTGCATTGCCCTCCTTTCCACTTCTCACCATTCTTTCACCCACTTCCCCACACTTCCCCCTTCCTTCAAGCTGGAAGAAGCTGGAAGGAAATCCTCCACAGGAGATTTTAAAAGGTTTACTTTCCACAATTTCCTCACATGTAGCATTCCCCCATCCCCTCCATGGCAGACCCTGGTCTGAACCAATATGATTCACTGTTCCTTCTGCAGGCTGTAATATCCAGCTCCCAGGGGAGCAAAACCAGGAGCCAAATATCTACTGACAGCTTTGCATGTGTAAATCCATAGCAACTTCATTGAAATCACTGGAATTAGTTTGGCTTGACACCAGTAAGAAGAAGAGCTGGATTTGACTCATTAGCACAATAAGGGAGAAATTAGTTAGATTACACTAAGGATTTCTTTGATAAAAAACATTTCGTTTCCATTTAACCAGTGCAAAGGTAACAGCACAATTCCCTTAAGGAATGTTCAGAAATAGTGGCCTATATACAAAGAAGGAAAACCCTTAAAGAGGAGTATGCTGTCAGGGAGAGTGATACTGATGCCCAGGAGAGCTGTATATAATTAGCTGTCATCATTTACATGGTTAGTTTCTCCACCACATACAAAATATACATAATTACAGTTCACTTACAAAGGATTCATTTGCTGTTTTCCATATCTTATGAATTTTTATGGCACATAAGTCAGTAAACATTAAGTTAAAATCTAGGCCAAAATTTCTAGAAAACTTCCAAGCAACAATCTGTTGTAGATTGCAGGAGAACCAGCTATGACTGCTTGGTATTACACTTGCTAATCCTTCTAAAACTCAGTGTTTAGTTATTTATAACTACATCAAATATTGAGATTGTTGCTCATTTGACTTAGTTACAAACAACTAAAATTTGACACTTCTGATACATGTTAAAAGCTCAGAAAAGACTTCAAAAAACCTTAGTCAAAATAATTCAGCTATTTCAATTCACATTAAGAGGGAAAAATATATTTTATATATTTGAAATTATTTACTGAGAAATTGTACCAAACTGGAATTTTTAAGGCCAGTCTTCTTGTCAGGAATGGGAATGCACCTTTAAGAGAGCTATGAACTTCTGCCAAATTTTTGCTCTTCTGTAATCTGCAGAGACTCTAGCAGGTAAATGGTTTGAGGAGCAGAGCACAATAAAAACGTTCCCAGGAATTAGATATGGGGAAAAAAGCAGTACAAAAACATTCCCAGTGTTACAACAGACCCAAATATTTCTGAGTCTGATCATGCCTTTGCTGCTAACAAATTATTGTGATGTTCACTGGCCATTTGGAATTTTCATCACCCCTCTTTTTATGAATTTGGAGTTGCTAACAAATTACTATGAGTATGAGGCGGTTTAATTTTTTTAAAAATAAAGCAACAAATGAAGGAGATGAACTAATTTCTATCTGTAACCTCTGTGAAGAAGGGGAAGTAAAATATTTTTATAAATAATGTCAATCAAGGTCTGTGACTGTAGGGAGAAAACACCTCCTCGTTGGCCTATGTATCTCTACACTAATGAACATGAATTTCTAACCAAAATTCTGTAGAATAAGACTGACTCTAGAGTGGTTGACTAGAACTCAAAATCTAGTTATTAGCATGGCATAAAGTGCTGGCTTAGTAGAACCATTCCCTGTTGGCTCAAATTCATTTTAACAGCACTTAAGAGGGGGAATATTGTCTTATCAAAAGCTATACCGACTGCATATATTCTGTTATATCCCTACAAGCACAAGAATAATTGTGCTTTATGAGTAATAGTGTTCCTTCTTTCTGTGTTTTTAAATTCTTGAGCTGCAAGACTCTCTCCTTCCTCAAAACTTAGGTTATTGGAGAGGTTGATCTTAAGTGAAGGTTGAGAAGGGGCCCAATACTACAGTAGCCCTCTGAGGAGGGGAAAAAGGCACAAGAAAATAGAAGTAGGAGAACATTTTTACCATGTCTAGAGTAAACTTAATGCAAGTTTATGAAATATATACATATGCATATATTTGTGGACAAAGTACTTTCTGGAGCTTGATCTGAAGCCCATTAAAAATGACAGCTTAGAAACAGCAGTCAAGAAGCCAGGAACAATGAATGCAGTGGATCTTTCTGAAAAAAAAAATGCTTCAGAGTAATTTCCAGACAAAGGAAGAGGAAATAGTGAAAAATATACCAACCATCTCTGGAAATAATGTTTAGACTCAGCGGGTAAATGCCTCCAGGAAATGATTGAAGCTTCTAACATGTATGATGCAAAGGAAATGGTCTAGAATATGCAATTGGAGCTTCTTTTAAAGGAATTAACAAATATAAAGCCTTCTGTGTACTCATGCAGAAGAATAAGACTGCAGACTGCCTGTTTGCCCCAGAATTTGACACTGGCCTGAGGGCAATATTTAAATTCCATCCACTGTCATTACTGTGCTTGATGTCCTTCAAATTTCTCAAATCTCTTTCAGCTTTGCCCTGCACAGTGACTGTCAGTGCCATTTCTGTAGATGTTTGTATGTGAACTACAATCAGGAAGTAAGTATCACTAATGAATATAGATATATAATTTTTTTAATTCTGCTTGTATATCTTTCGGACTGGTATTTGGATGCTGGTAACTGTGGTCTACTGGGAGCAATTGAGAAACATTGTTTTAACTAAGCTGGCTTTCTATACCTTGGTTGCTAAAGCACCCTTGGTTTGCTAAGCACCCTTGGCACATCTGGAGGCAGGTCTCTAACTTAGGAAAGACAGGAAAATAGAGGAACTGGAACTGTGAATTAATTATTTTTAAATCACAGTTAAATATTGGATTACTTTCTGAGACTAGTAAGATGTTTTGAAGGTTTGACCACAAGTTGCTACTAAATTTCCCTGTGTGGTCAAACACTGAAGCTTTAGCAGAGCTCCAGCTTCTCCAAGCAAATGTTGTGAGAAACTAACATCTGCTCAAAAAACGTGACTCACATGGCACTTCAATAATGCATTGAAATTGCTGAGGGACATGGTTGTAAAGACTTGCATGTACCACACCTTCCCACACACCGCGTGCAAGACTGCATTCAAAAATTTGCGAGGTCTAAGCAGATGCTGTTACCATGACAAATGACTTTTTAATCAGTCATAATTTTGCACTAAGTGCTGTATAAGTGCCCTTTGTTTCACTACTTAAACTGTCAATGGCTAACAATGGAAGTCACAGACTAGTGCCTGTCATTAAAAGCAATGGAAAAAAATCAATACAATTTTTAATTAAAGCTGCCCAATGACTTGAGCTTTTAAGGAAGGCATTCTCCTTATCAGTACATCTTGCCTTCGAGCCCTTTCTGGCACTTCAGAATCTAACACACAGGTAAATTGTGATATTTCCAAAATGCTCCTGGAAACAGGAAGAGAAGGGAGCATGAGAGGAATCCAGGGAAAATATTTTCTATTTGATTCTGTCATTATTATTGGAGTATTTGTGTTATTGACTGCCTCAAGCAACTTTTCTTTGTTTAGTCTTTTCTTACCCCTGAGTGCTCAGGTTTTTTTCTTGTTGTATTTTTTCTAATACCTTCTGTTTCTCTGTCATCTGCAAATGTGTTTCTGAAGAAGCAGATGTATTTTTCACTCATGGTAATAAAACCTTTACTGGTGTACCTTTAATGGCAATAACATACAACTGTGGAACTGAAATCAATTTCTCAATAGAAGAGGAATTTGACAGGAATAAATATAAGGGCTGGGGAAATAGATGATCTTTTTGGGTATTGCTGGATGAATAATACTTCTAAATGAGCATACTTATTTTGAAATTAGGGAAAAATTTTTGGACTAGGTAAACTTGTATTGAAAGGCATAGAATATGAGGCAAGAGGACACGTGAGTACTATACTACGTGCTCACTTATGTTACTAAATAACCAAGCAATTTTGCACAATATGTGAATTTGGAATGACCTGTGAAAACTTGTATTCCTTTTGCATTCTAGAGAATGTTATAGTCTCAGTAAATAGAAATGATAAAGAGTATGACCTCTTTTTTCATGTAAACAGCACTTTTAGGTTTTCATAGATTTAGATTGTGATTCTTTTGTTTACAAGCTGAAGACTGTTAGATTATGAACCAAAAAATTGGGTGTTAAAAATTCTCTATTTCTAGGACAAATGGCTAGAAGTTTTTGAATTTTACATTTGATTTAATACTGAAGCAATAAGAAGAATAGAATTCAGGACTTCTACAACACTTTCACCAAGCATATGGCAGTATGAGTAAGCTGATCCTATGAGTATTATGCGGTTCATGGTTTCTACTTTCTTACAAGATGTTTTCATAAGCAATACCTAATTTCTAACATAAGTTGTATTTCCACTTTATATTTCTGATTTAATCACCTGTGGTCTTCTCCCCTTTTATTTCTCTTTCTGTGATATGTAGAGGGTAGAATTTTTTGTCACAGGAGTAGTATTTGGAATGCAGCATTTATTTTTCTTGCTTAAAATATAGAACTTCCATAAGAAGTAATGAAGAAAAAAATGGCAGTGGAAGAAAAAAAGCACCAGCTGCGCACAAGATAGATGCACAATTCTAGCAAATGAAAAAGATCAGAAGTAATGTTTTGGGATTTGGCAGTGCATTCAGCATTCTTGGATACAACCAGCATGGCCTACCTGCCCTGACTGAGCTCCAGTGACTTCTTACTCTGCTTTTGTCCAAAGTCAGTCTTTCAAATTTGCCCTCTGATCAAGATTCAGATGTCTGGACTTCTTTAAAGGGAAGCTAGAGATGTGGAGTAGAAGTTGCTGAACATCATCTTCCCTCTTCTCTGCTGGCAACAGCAACAATCCACAGTGACTGGTCCCTCAGTGCAACTCAGGAGCACGTTAAAGTGTTCTACTGAGGACATGGAATTTCTTGAGCCAAGAGGTCCTATTCAGCCCACTTTCCACAACTGCCAGACAAGGTGTGATTGAGATTGATGAGATGAGATGAGATGAGATGAGATGAGATGAGATGAGATGAGATGAGATGAGATGAGGAGTCTAGACTTCACTCTCAGGACCGAAGGAACTACATCAGTCTGTGTGGATTGAAGTAACTGAGGGCAACCACTTAAGCTGCCTCTGTGATCACTGTGTCACCATAGAACTGGTAAAGGAAGACTGCTCCTGGAGGGTGTTGAACTGGACTAGGCTTTAATTGTTTTATAAGGCAAGTGGCACACATTCCCTTGTGTTCCTTTTCCAGGGTATCCCTGCTGAAGCAGAGAACTCAATCGAGCTATTGCTTCCAAGCTGAAAGGTTTCCAGAAAAAAGTGCCTATGGAAAAGATAATGGTGACTGAAGCACTAGAGCTCTGTGGGTAGGACCTGACTGGCACTTGGAGTATCGTCTCCCCCATGGTTCTTTTGGTGTCCACTTGCTTACACTTGAACAAGTTGCTTAGTTTCCATCATGTCTCTGTGCATTGGAACCTAGACTGGCCTTGCAAACACCAAAAGCTCAATAGGCAAAGTTCAAAGAAAAAAACTACTGCCCTTCCAAAATGGGTCTGGTATCTACCATGGGTCTGTGTCCTCCAACAGTGCACTTTTCCCATTCCTGTCTCAGACAATGAGCAGCAGCATTTCTGGGGAGTTTTTGCCTTTTGATCTCCTCTCTGATCTAATGCAATTGTCCACTGGCAGAAGCGCTGTGAGGTGCAGAATAAAGTAATGAAGCTAATCTGATTTCCAACCCCCAACCCCAGTATCTACATGCCCTTATTATATTAGATTCCTAATGAGATTCTCTGTCTGCACTCCAGAAACCAGGCTGGAAATGTATGTATATGTGGGGAGGGGGGGATGTTGTAGAAGGTTGCCTCCATTTACATCCCATCTTTAATGGATAGAATCTGCCCGCCCTTGAGTTGCAAGGAATCTGCCTCCAAGATTTCTTGAGGGAGAAGCTTTTAAAATTGCCAAGAAAAGAAATTATATATTTAACACTAATATGTCTTTGGTATGGCAATAAATGCAAGCACAGGAGAAATGCAGGGAGGAATCTTCTTGGGAAGGTCTTGTGCACCTGCCTGATAAAGCTGGAAGATTTCCTGAAGTGAGAGTGAGTTGGAGGGATGCACTTGAGCCAAAATTGCCAGAAAGAACTAAATAAACTTTGGAAAGAACTCTGAACAAAGTAATTTTGTGTTGCTGAGCAGCAAACATAGTTACTTTCTTGTGAGTAGGGAGCGTGTACACTTTTAAAGGTCCCATGAAATGTGGTCATGCAAGTCATGCAACCCACAGTTAATACTCACAAAAAAACAGAGTTCTTATCTTTCTCAGCTGTGCAGAACATTTCCAAGCATTTTTTAACAAAGAAGGTGGGAGCTGCTGGATATTGCAGAGCTGGTCAGTAATGGGGCCATCCCAGGCTAAAATTCATACACCAGAACCATGTTTGGTCATAAATAAGCCTCTCCTGCTACACTGGATTCAATGCATCTTAGAAAACAAAGATCTATGACCACCATACCCTCTCTGAGTATTGCTCAGAGAGTTTATGGTGGTCACAGAAGATTTTTACTTTTCTTAGAGGCCAAATTGTAACTTCAATTATGTCACTGAAATGTACCTGCTGTAATGTAGTAACAGAATAACTGTCCCCTAACAGAGAAAAACATCTGGCCTCCCCTCAGTTCAGTGAAACTGGATTCAGCAAGGCTTGATGGGACCAAACTTGGTCACTTGAAAACTGAGTTTGCTAATTTGTCCTGAGGAAGAATTTTTTTGTTAAAAAGGACCCTCATGACTGCTGAGTGTTATGGATAAAATGCCTTTAAAAGCAGTTTAACAGCCTTGTCTGGTTCCTTCATGGACAAAGGTCCATATCACAGAAGCACTATACATAATTCACCACAAGAGAGCCCCAGAACTAAGCAAGAAAGCTAAATTACCTGTCACTTCCAGAAGAAGTGTTCCCTTTGGGTCAAGGTTGAAATCATTGGTAAACCAATGTGAAGAAGATCGCGTTGGTCTCCGCATAGATTCCTTCCCTGTGTCAGGACTGCAGAGAAATAAGGGAGGCAGAATGAGCACCAGCTACAATTTCCAAGTTATTCTCAATTCTTACTCACAAACCAGTGAGCCTGTCCCTGATCAAAGTTTGAGGGATGAAGCAGCATTGATTCTTCCTCCAAAGCTAAACAACGCATGTGGCAGAGCACGTACTCTGCTCACAGGGGCGTCCTGTCAGAGGTGCGAGGCACTATGGCTGTGTCTGAATACAAAAAACACCTCATTATTACCGGGATGGGAAATGCTGCTAGTTACAGGGAGAGACTATGACTTCAGGAGTACAGTTCATGAGAAGTAGATGCCATCTGGCTGTCATTAAGGGGCTGATTGTGGCTTCCTGTGATTGACTGGTGGTTGATTGACAGGTGACAGAGAGGAAAGGGATATAGTGTGTCAGCCAGACCCACCAGCCTTTTGTTTCAGTCCTCTAATTTTTGTGGTGTCTGTAGCTATCAGGGGGGCAATTTTTCCTTCAGTCCTACTCGCATTGCAACCTACATGTCAAGTAGACCTGAAGTCTGTAGAGAAGAACAGGAGTGGGGAGAGTATTCCATCAAACACATTTAGACTCCTGAAAAGCTTCACAGTTTAATTCTATGAAAAAAGTGTGATTTAAAGAAGATATTTGGTACTATCTTCCCTTTCCCACATGCTCATATTTCCATAGCCTGGAAGGAATAAATTTATGCTGTGTCACATTTAGTTTATAACAACTTTAAACATTTTGACAGTTTAACTTTTTAGCAACTTTAAAGATTTTAACCTTTTCTATATGTTAATTTGAAAAACTGAAGCTTAACTGATAGGACACGAAAAAATATAGTCAAATTAAGCTTCCAGTGGTCCATAACAAAATATTTGGGACTGAAGTATTTGTTTACCTCTGAAAATTAAAGTGACTTAGGCCTATGCTGTTCCGAGCAAGGTTTGATTGTTATATATACCTAGATTAACTGGTTTCTGGGAGTGTAAGCACATGGCAAAGGCTTTATTCAAAGCTGGATCATGAACAGTCTGTGTGCAGTCTCTACAAGGAGTGTGTGCCATGGGAGTGGGTGAGAGCTGCTCTGCCTCTCCATAGCACTTACATGGACTATCACTGCCAAGCTCCAAATGGCTCAGGTTTATGGGATCCCTGCTAGAGACTGAGCTTGCAGCCTAGGCAGTGCTATCCTGAGGCTGGAAAGCATCCCAGGGGAGGTGATGGTTGCAGTAGGAGCTGCTCTGAGCTGGGTGGGTGGAGCAGTCTTTGAGGAAGACTGGTCCGTAAATGAGCGAGTAGAGTAAGAAATGGAAATGCAGCTCAGGACGGTCAGTGGTATCTAGCTGACTGTTCCTCAATTTTCAGAGATTAGTAATGTGTCTTTTCCTCTGCAGGGGGATCAATTTTGCCCCAGTGAAGGTTTTGGGAATGGGGCAGTCCATGCTTGCAAAGGAACTTGACCATGCCCAAGTTAGGCTTTATCAGGTCTGCTTGGTTCCATTTTACACATTTGTCTGATGTGTTTCCTTGGGCAAAATCTTCTTTGCTTTCTGCACTAGGACTGTTGCTTCCAAACAAAGAATTAAACTAACTTGTAAAACCTCAGTGAAGATATTGGACCAGAAAAGTTGATTGATATTAATGTTGATATGTCACTGTTGATATTAATGGGGATTTCTGCTTAAAACTTGGAGCTGTGCTTCCTCATATTTATATACAGAGATTTTACTGAAATCCAGATTTCTAATATAGCTGAAAGAGCTTTCAGATGAGAAATCATTTTTAAGCAAGTTTCTAAATATGCTTAGTAATTTTGAGAGAAAATAAACAAAAGAAATTACTTCCTCTGTTCTGATTATCTGGAGTAGAAAAATAATGCAATATCACTTAGGCTGGAATAGATTTTCATCTAAAGCTCATTTCTTGTAGAAATATGTGACACAAAATAATAATTAAAATTACAGTGATTTTCAGATGCGAAAATATCTATAATAGAATGTATAATATCTTAATATATTTAGTAAGGAATTGACTGCATACATGGGACATAACTAAATCCACACAAACAAGTTTTAATGGTTCCTATGGTAACTATATAATGTATAAGAATCACCTAAGTAGACAAAAAAATGAATTCATATTTAGAAGACTTGATTCCTAAATACCTATTACTTTACTAATACAAATAAATAGGAGGAAATTTTTCACAAGAAAGAAAAACATAGGATCCTTATTAGATTAAGACTGAGTTAAAACATTACTAATTGGTGGGACTTTTTTGCACTTGTTATGCTTGTGCACTGATTGAGCAGCTCTAGAATACAGTGCAATCCTTTCTGCCAAAAAAAACAAGCTTGCATTCCAGCACACACCAGCAAAGAGTGTGCTCTTACAAGAAGGAAGAATGAACTAGATAGGATTTGCAAGTTCATGCACACAACTCAGTCTTTTATTCTGGGACATAGACAAGACTACTGCTGCTTTAAGGAAAGATGGTCTCCAAACGGTTTATGAAGTGATAGATCATATATAAATAGGTTGTTTGCTCTCAGTACAGATGCCATCATTACTAACTACTTTCAGGCTCTTTGAGAGCTAAATAATTTCGTAATGCATCATTGAACATTTAGTTGCTTCGATAGCAGATGGTTTCAGGGGTCCATCTGCTCACAGCAATGTTTTCAACAAGCCCCCTTCACCTTCACCAAAAGGTTCAGAAACATTAGAATATTCATTCCTCACCACAGGTGCCTTTCCCAGAGCCTCCCCATACACAGGCATAGTAGGTTGCTCACTTGGAAAGACAGAGGTGGTTACTGAAATATGTGACTTAATCTATTGTGTGTAGATTACTTCTGTCAGCAAATGGAGACAGCAACAATATTGGGAAATACGAATCATCAGGTTACCTGGAACACAGCTTTCGTTTGTCAGGAGTAGCTTTTTAATAGGCTTGCATCTAAATATAAGGAGTTGAATAAATTTTAATAGTATTAATAATTTTAACTTGCACACACAGTTAACTGTAACTGTAACAGTGTGTTCACAGAGTTATGAATACTATTAAAATATGTTCAACTCTTTACATTTAGATGCATTCACAGTTAAAAAAATCAGTGCACAGCATAAATATCCAGGTATCAGCTGCTGAAGAGAGAAATCTGATGCAGTGGAGTACAAATACCTCAAGTATGTATTGCCTTGTAGGGCTTACAAGTGTAATAGCAAAAGAATAATAAGTTTTGTAAATTGCCTGTCTTGTATTAACTCTTATACAAGACATGCAGTGAAGAAACTCAAATTGATCTGTTGGCTCTTTGTTACAAACAAAAAATTACCAGGCTCACAGGCTTATTTTGGCAGAGAAAACAAACATATTTGATCTGTTGATTAAGAGGAGATTCATTTCTCTAACTTCTGTTTTTACAGTGGTTTTCTGAAGCCAGACAAGAGGGCTCTCTGAGAAGGAGAGCACTTCACACAGGCTGATCTGTTGAACACAACTGGGATACAAGAATTAGAAGAGTGTTTGTATCTGAATTACTGTCTCTGTAATTCCCAGGAGAGTTATCTGGAGTTGCTTGTTTTTATCCTCTCCAAAGGCATATATTTCTATATAGATTTCCAATTTCATAATGTGTTTAAAAATAGAAATTAATCCTGAATTACCTGAAAATAGCTTTGAGCATTGAGCATCCTCCTAAGAGGAGCTAAAAAAATTAGGTTTATGCATGTGACAGAGTTTATTAATGATCTGCAAGAAATTACATGTCACAGCTACATGGCATGCATACACTGGGATAGGGAATGGTTCAACTGCTGCACTTATACCAGGTTGCTAATTTTTTTGCATATAAATTGGGGTACAAATGCACAGCAGTCACTCAGATGTTCCCTGCCTTAAAAACATGTCGTATATTAGGTACACAAAGAACCTAGCACAGCAGTGAGCTCCACTTCATCAGTAGCTTGAACCTGTTTTGATTGCTGCTCAGGAGTTCCTTTACCTGTATAAAGCTAAAGAAATTCTCATTTCTAAGCAGAATGATAGGTTTGACAAAACAAAGCAGATAGTAAGGGTTAAATTACTTTTGGTGTGTCTGCCCCCTGCAGTTCCAAAGCTTCTGAAAATGTACATTGCTAGGTTATCTCTGACCACTGAAGAGCTGTTTCATGATTTTATTTTGGCCCATGTCATAGACTCCTAACCCTGAATATGTATGTTGGTGGAAGTGACTACAAGCAAAGCATCTGAGCTGAAAACTTCAATTGCCATTTAGCCTTACTAACTCCATTCTGTGATGAAGAGTTGAACAGACACTCCCATCAGTATTTAAGACAATCACTGCCTTCTTAGTATTAGCAGCAGACCTAGAAAAACCTGAACAAAGGCAAGTCAGCTGTGTCTCCTTTGTTGAACAGAGACACAGAGTTCAGTCTCCTGAAAGATGAACTCTGAATTTTGCAAGTTGTAGGATCATCTTGGTGGCCTCGTGCATGTCAGCCCCCAGAGGTCGTTCCTGCACTTTTAAGTCAGTGAAGCATGATAAAAGGCCTTTTTAAGTTTATAGGCAGTGGGTTCCAGACAAATCTAGGATGGGTTCCTTTTTCTTTCTCAACAAAACTTGCTTATTTACACAGAAAACTTTCATATTTGCCAGACAGGAAACACAAGGGCTCAGTCTGGAGGTCAGAGAGTTCAGTGGATGGGTTTATGCAGCAATCTGGGCAAGACAAGTGAATTGTGGCTTCCTTCTAATCATGTGACCAGTGAGCAAAACATCATCACTGCCTTTCCATGTTTGGCAGTGGCCCATATGGCTGTTTTATTTATCTAAACTCCTTCCATCCCTGCTGCTAAAACTCTGCTGAGTGAGCTGTTCCAAAAACAGGTATTTATTTTGCATATCCAGAGTTAGGATACAGAGTCAGATTTGAGGGGAACTGCTTATTTTGGTTAGCTGGAAAACAGGGCTTTTGTCTCCTATAATCAGCATTCTGACCAAACGACCCATATTACATGCATGCAGATACATCAGTCATTGAAATGCCAGTTGAATCTGCATTTTGAGACATAAAAGCTTTTTCTCTGCATAATTATATAGTAGCTTTTTTAATTTTTTACCATGTACTATAAATCATAGCTGCAAACAGCAATTTTAATAAAATATCTGTCATGAGAAGTTATTTTATGAAAGGAGAGGTTTTATTTGCCCTGTGGTTAGAATTAACATGTCAATAAAAAGTTACTTTTTCTTAACTATAACTAATAGACTGTGTGTGCCAGAGTAGGTGTCACACCCCAACAACTGGAATTTGTGGAGAGATATTGGCAAAAAGGAAAGTTCCAAACATTGAAAAAGCATTCAAAATGAAAAATTAGTACTTTAAAAATATAAAAGACCCTTCAGTAGTGCTTACTAGCAAAGGTACTGTACACAGTACATGCATATACATCCACAAAAAAAATAAAAGCAAACATTAATGTATTCAAAAAGAAGATCAATGAGAAATTCAGTTTTATTCTCAGAAGGACTGGATTTATACTGTGGCTGTCATTCCCATCTATACTGTCTAATTTGCTTTGTTATAGCATCACATTATTGCTTTAGATGGCTGTGTAAGGTTGTGATGCTGCAATCTTTCTCCAGTGAGTAGCATCACTGACATTTTATGGGACTGCTCATTTCATGAGACTGCTCTATTTTGCAGCTGCAGAACCTCAGGCTTGATAGCAGATGATTATTTTTTGTCAGTTATCACATGCTCATCACAACAGGATTTCATGCTAGGGTGGACAAAAATCTGACAGTTACCAAATAATTAGTTCTAAATTCTCTATGCCCACTAAAAGTAAGAGGGTCAGAAGACCACGATCTAATCAAATATTTTCTCTTCACACCCTTAAAAGATTATGTCAAAATCTGTTTCAAAAGTGCTCATAGTGCTTTTCCAAAACAATGGGGAGTTGTCAACTCTCTCAAGTGTTTATTCTGGTGCACTGTCCAATCAAAATCAAAAGTCCCTGAAAAAAACAAAGCCTACAGACAGGCTGTTACACCTTCTTCTCTTATCTGTCACTGCATCTCACTCACCAACTACTCTAAATCCATTTTTCTTTCTCTGTTCTGGAGTCCTTGAGGTGCCTTACATATATGTTATCTAAATTATGTGGTCCTCACAAAAAAACAGTATAACTCTTGTGGATTTTTTGATGCTGCAAGCCCAGAGGAACCCCTCTCTTCCCTCCTCTGCAGTGTCTTCCAGGATTAAGCCTCTCTCAGACCCTGACTCATTAATATAAAACATCACTAGTCTCATCCTATTAATACCTTTCAAGCAGTAGCCATGAACACCAACAAAAGCAGGATAAAAAGGGATTAAAGCCCAATAGTGTGATAAAGTTGGTCTAAATATCACAGGGAACAATTAAGAAGAAAAAATTTTAGTCTAAATATGTAAAAGTGAAGTGGTGGAAGCAATGTAATAGTTCTTTTAAAACCATTCTGCAGAAAGTGTTTTTAAGTTTGGTATTGTGATGGCAAAAGAATGGTTATGATACTTTTTACAGTTCTTGAGTATCTCCTCACTTCTGTGTATTGAACTTACTGATTTATAATTCCTCACACTTGATTTTCTGCTGGACGGCTCACCAGATGCAACTTGCTTTAGGAAGGAGCTTAGAAACTTGCAGCATGAGTATGGAAGGGTTCTAAAAGAGAAAAGGTACCAATATTTGAACCTGGCATTTCACGTGAGTTAGGAATCATTTACCCTGTGGATCAGGTCAGATCACACTGGTTGGTATTGGCTTTATGAAAAACTTTCATGCAATATAGGATGAAATAGTACCTAGTATACCCACACTACTGCATTTTTTGAGATTTACCAGTAATTTTCCTCTGGGCAGGAATTTTATAACACCAGTGGAACAATCTGGCTGCCTTTAGATCAGAAGAAAATAAATTGGGTTTTTTTCTCTCTCCAGAGAAGGAATGATGGCCAAAGCATTGATGTGATTTCAGATCCAGTTCTGCAAGCCCAACTTCACTAAGTACTCCTAAATTTTTATCTTATCTTGCAGTGCAGAATACTGGGCTAAGGGGGACATGAAAACCACATGAAAACCATTTTATTGAAAATAAAATCAACTAAGATTTTTCAATTTTAACCTTAAACTGACTTGACCTGTAGTTAGGATGTTAACACAACTCCTAATCATCCCCATGTTAATTTGGTGTCAGATTTATATGGTTATATGAGGACATCTAGTGAATCTTAATACCCATTCAAAACATGAGACAGCAAGTGCTATATTTCTCATTCTCTTTTAATTGCATTTCTCACTTTGAGGCTGGAACAAACCAATTGCAATTTAAATACAGACACTAAAGGAAAAATTTTCTGGTGTTTTATAAAGACACTGCATCTACTGAACAGCTGACCCATGATTTTAAAGTGTATAGATTATAATGATTAAATCTAAGACAATTAAAGCATTTTTCTAAACATGAAGGTTCATTCTGGTATCCATGTGTGTTTTCTATCCACAGCTAGCTGAACTTTCTTGCTTTCCTACTACCAGTCATAGTAGTCATAATTCCCCTAATTTAGACTTTCATAAACACTTATTTTAGTGAACATCTGACATTACTAAATTACGTTGATAAGAGTATTTTCTTATAGGAGATCATTTAGATAGTTCTTTAAAATTT
This sequence comes from Molothrus aeneus, assembly GCF_037042795.1. NCBI lineage: Eukaryota > Metazoa > Chordata > Aves > Passeriformes > Icteridae > Molothrus > Molothrus aeneus. The sequence continues at coordinate 18,581,364 of NC_089648.1, forward strand.
AAACCAGAAATATAATTGGGAGAACATTATATAAAAATAGTATAAAGTAACTGAAATCATAAAATTTAAGCAGGTAAAAGAGAAAGAAGGCTGGAGAATGAAAGGGAAATGCAGTTATTTATATATACAAGGATTTATATGCACATGCACATACATACCTCCATATATTCATACATATACATACTTTTTTTAACAATTAAGCACCAAATGGATACATTTTCTTTACAGAAACCTTACCATGAGACTCTCCGCTATGCTTCAAATACAGAGCAAGATCTGTGTAATCACTTCTCAAACTTTACACCTGCTGTACTAATTTCCTTTTAGTGGATGTCTAGTATGCCTTGACTGATAGCTCTTCCCTTCTGTTGCCTTCGTAACACTTCTAACCTTATTTTGCAAAGAATTTGAGCAATTTCCTTTCCTCACTGCTATGCCTCTCCTGCTATCCCTGCTTGTGCATCTAACAGACCACAGGATTCTTCCTCTCTTTCTGGCCCCTAGGCTTTTCTTTAAAAGAAAAAGCCAACAAACATGCCAAGTTGTATAAAAAAGTGGGATGTCAGTGCTCTAGTGAAAAAATGACATTCCATGTCTGCAACCCCAATTTTTGAGGCAGTGTACAAGTTGGAAAACCACCAGTGGCAAGAGCAGTTGCCATTTTGAATTTCACTCTGACTCTCCCAGTAAAGCTGTGGAAGAGACTATCAAGCTTTTAATTTCTGTTTACAAATGCAGGTAGACAGTGGTCTGCGTTGGAATGATACAAAGTATGCCAAATCAATTACTATGTTAAATTTGGGGCTGTACATTTTTTATCTATATAATGAAGGGTATAAGCCCACCAGATATCTTCTTTAAAAATATGTTATAAATAAAACCAGAGAAGGTAGCAAATGACTGAAGGAAAAATTTAGCCTTTATCAATTTGGAAAGTTTTGTATTACAAGTGTTTGATTAAAAGAGTACATCAAGCATGTGTTTTGTGAAATAGATTCCTGATAATGCCGTGTTTAAATTCAGTCTTCAGTTTATCAGTATGCAGCTGCTTTTTTACTAAGGAACAGATATCAGTAAATAATAGTAAATTTAGCTTCTCCATTACTTGAAATACAAAGAACTTTCTTATATTGTTGTGTGGATGAACATTCCCCACAACTTCAGATTAGCAAGTATTTAGTTTGTTTCATAAGACTGGGAATAATATTATCATATTTTAAATTAATTTTTCTTTAGGCTTTTTTTCAAGTGTGCAGTAAACCAGTTGTGCATATTTATCTAGCTAAAGTGCAAGTCCAGTGCGGCACATTAATCTGCTCTGGCACATTAATATCTTCAATGTCTGTGCCTGAGTTTTAAAAGTAAAATTAAAATACTAAATTTAAAGTGACTTCTAAATGTAGTTACAAATCTGTATACCATTCTAAAAATAGCATGTTAATTTTAAAATGAAGATGCAATTGTCTGTAGATAAAGAATTAGAGGGTAATTCATTATTTCATTAGTAGGTCACTTACAATTAAAAGATACCAAAACAGTCCATAAAAATAATTCATACAAATTGAGTAAGTTTTATTATTCTTACAGGAAGTTTGTGGTGGCAATAACTTCCAATTATGTTCCTTTTGGTTTGTTCAGGTGCTGAAATTCGGTTCTTTTTGACCATGGAGTTTTATTGATGTGGTGGGATGTATATCAACATTTAAAATCAAACAAGCAAGCAAGGAAAAGCCAACAATAGATAAGTATTTTAACTTGATTAATTTATTATTTCAAAGTATAATTAGATTATGGCAGACTTATTTATTTGTGTCACCCCTGCAATAAATTAATGTATATAATTGTTTTCATTTGAAGATTTGGCCAGGTTACATAAAGATTTTTTTCTGAATAAAATTGATGAGATTCTTTGCATAGAACTAGACACAAGGGGTGGGGGTTTGGTTTGGTTTGTTTTTTCTTTCTTTTTTTTTTTTTTTATACCAACAGGATTTTCTGAATAATCATCAAGAAAATGTGTGATTTCTAAAATGCAAGATTACAGTGCAGTATATGAAAGTATTCACTCTTCCTGTTGTGAAAGCTGATATTCTGGGAAATAATTTCCCCTCCCTCTGATGTCTTTAAATCTTTTGTGCACATAAAATGGCTCTGGAGAGGAAAATATAGTGTGCAAAAAATGCACCTTGCAGAATGGTGTAGTACACTTAAATCCCAGATGAAGATTTTGGACTGACCAGTAACGTAGCCTGTATTCAGTTAATTATTTACAAGGACAATTATTATTAAATCCTAAATGTGTCTTCAAGAGGTGTCCATATTAATTTGATTTTTCATCTTTTCAATATAAACTTGCCTGCAGACTTTTCAGTTTACAGACAGTACTTTTGTGCAGTTCAGAACACAAATTGTAACGTTTATGATTTTCCAGAAGAAAGGGGGACTTTCTTTGTTTCTTTCCTTCTTACCTGGAAGAGACATCTCACCTTTGAGAAGGATCATGGTATGCTGGAAGTATTACAGCAAATCTGTAAGCACCATCTTTAACTGGTGCAGTTTTCCTTGTTTACATGCCTGATTTTTTTCATCCTTTGGAATTAAGATGATTCCTGGTGTTGGCCACGTGAGAGCAAGCTTAGTGCTTTATTTTAAGGAAGGGTGCTCAATTTCACCTGAAAAAGGTAAAATAACATCATGTTATTCTAAGGGAGAGGAAGATGGAAGAAGGTGGTTGTTCAATGATTTAAAGAAGTGCCCTGTGCTTATTTTGGAAAAAGACAGGGGCTCCCTGCACCCATTTCTACTCCAATTTAATGAAGTTGTTAAAGTAGCAAGACTGACAGGTTAATTATCCTTTATAAAAGGGGGACAAATTGAACTGTGTCTTTCCATCATTTTTTGATATATCAAGAAGCTCCTGAGGTGCTCAGGTGCCACTCTGGTGAATAGAACAACTAATCCACTCTGCTATTCTTTGCTGACCCTGGTCCCCCCATCGGGGCCTTGCAGTATATTGCAGTTGCTTTTTGTTTCACATTCAACAGATTCCACTTTATTATAAATTCAGAAGGATTTTTTTTCCTCCATATGTTGGCTGACAGCTCCCCTGAAATAACTGATGGCTAAATTTAAACTCTGATGAAAATTAACCCGAGTGTTAAATGCAAACAGGAGCTGCTTGGAAAGAAAAGAGTTATCATGGTAAATGCCAAACAGTGGAAAATGTGTGTAAATTAATGGAGTCTCACTGGTGACAAGCTGTCAGGCAGTTTGATGGCTCTCGCTAGTGCTTCAATCCCACTGAAGTTGGCCAGAGGGCAACATGGACAAGTCCTGCTTTTCAAAAAGACCGTGGGATGCTTGACAGTAACGCTAACTAGATCATCTAAAGTTCATGGTCAAATAAGATATTTTTTTTCTTTTTTGCAAAGCTTTGCACTAAACAGAGTTCCTGCACAGCTGGGCTATGAATGAGATATCAAATCACAGTTTCTTTACAGCAGTCAAAACACAATGAAGATTTTTAGAGACCAGAGTTGTGGTGAAAGGAATTCAGAGAAATTTAATTTCAGATAGATATTAATATGGTTTTGTTGCTGTATCTGCTGAACACAGAGCAATGCTTGAGGGATTTCTGGATGAAATCTTGTACTTCTAGATGTATTTAAAATAGTTTTAAAAATTGATATTAATTTTAGTCTTTTATTGAATCCTTCAATTGAATCATCCTTCCTCTCCAAAGAAAGATTTTATATAAATGGTAAGATACACCTTATCTCCTATTCCTTATCCTTCTCTGTTATTTTATTTTTCAGCATTTGTATGCTGTACATTTGGAAAATTAATTAGTGGTGTGTTGCTTTCAGGTCTTGTTATTTACTTCTATGGAAGTAAGGCCGAATCTTTGCAACGTCTAAATAGTCTCTTATAGTATGTTCTATAAATTTTACCATGAGATAAAGTAATTTAGTGGAAATTAAACTGAAACCACTGTAATGTATCTGAGCATGCACTAAGCTCTACAGACATGAAGGAGTCTGTTTCTGACTATGTTTTTGACAAAAATGGGAAAGCACAGTCTTGTTTAAAGGATCAGTTTTAATATTCTAAAATTAATATTTTTAAGATACAGTCTTAGTCCAGTTAGCAAAGCTGTTATCTAAATCATCTGTATATTGGGCATAAAGTGTAAAATACAATAAAAAGTCACTCTAGTGGATAATTCACAATTTCCACTATTTACATGAGATTAAAATAACAATATGTCATATGAAAATACCTGTCCACTCTGGTCAGGATAATTTCTCCTAGGCTAATGCTCAAAGGCACCACATTCAAAATCTTAACAAATGTGACACAATGTACAGAGGAATTATATTTGAATAATACCTTGGAGAGGACAAAGGACAAAGTGCAGATCTACTCTCCATGATCCATCTAACTCAAGTGACCTCACTATTTCACCTCCTGTGACTGAATGTCATCCATCCATTCTCTCTTTTTCAGCATTTCAATGCTATTAACAGTTCAAACAGCACCAGGTTCTCAGAGTTCTCCTTTCCCCTCTGCAGACCACTGGCTTCTCTGTGAAAATGATCTCTGACAGGGGAGACAAAATTATGTCCAGAGTCAGTAACCTCTTTCTTCTGTAGGAAAGCATCTCTGTCTTGACTCTTGATGTACTATTACTCTGGACAGGTGGATGAATTCAGTGTGTATGCCTTGAAGTTTGAATCTAGCACTGGGAATTCTTAGTTGGTTTAGGTGAAAACCAACTAATTGTCTTGTAAATTAAGATGCTTGTCTTCCATTGTATTTTCCTTTCCTTGAGCCCCGTGCATGAGGAAGGGTGATAACTGATGTCTCATTACAACTAGGTATTAAAACATAGCTTATTGATTAGCATACAAGTGGTTCAACCAAATTCTGTGGGGTTTCTAATATAGCTAAAGTTAGTACACTCTGTGCTAGATGGTATGTGCATTGTGGTGCACAGTTAGAGAAGAAGGAAACTGTTCAAATAGTCTGAATTCTCTGCTTCCTTCACTGGTTACTTGTTCAGGTAGATGAGGAGTACATAGGAGTCTTGTGTAGGTAAGTCAATACCACACTGCATGAGTCATTGCTCTGTATCACACCCTACTTACAAAGCAGCTCAAATGAAATCATTAAAATAGAAATTAATATTCAATCTCTGCCTTAAATAAAAATATAAATGTCATGAAACTCAGAACCAACATAGCATTGGTTACGATTTAGATTTCTCTTATGTTCCTGCAGTATATACACTCTTGCCTAAATGGGGAAGATTTTCTTCTCTTTAGCTGCAAGCAGTACCAGAACTTATTCTTAGAGCTGCTATTTAATAGCTAAGTATTTGCAGACTTTTTCTCTGTTTTTTCACAAATATCCTGTGTGGTGCTGCCACAGATAACACTGTGTGGTGCTACTTTACCCTTTCATAATTTGATTGCAAAATTTAAATTATTATATAGAAGGTAGCACTCTGGTCATGTTCATAACTGTGAGCCCTTTAATGAGAAATCATTTTCTGTAACCTATACAGTTTAATCTGTGGAGTTCATCAATTTCAAGAAGTCTTTTGATTGCACACTACTATATCAGAGCCTGGAGTAATACTTATTTCATTTAAGAGAATGAGCTTTTTATTTCTACTTCATTGACTAGGGGATTTCATCTGCAAACTTTTCTGGTGTGTAAACGCCAGAATTTTGAGCTAGACCTCACAGCACACATGTGGCTACAACAACACAGTGTTTATTCTCCTGGTGTGCTTTCACCACCCTTCATTTACCGCTGGGAAGGCTGAGAAGAGCCTTACCCAACTCTGAATACCCAACAGTTTAACAAAGAGGGTAGTCATATGTGGTGCATTAAATCCATTACTTCTAGTTTCTGCCCAAGGGGCTGTGGCCATGGATGTATGCTATATTTCCTTTCTTGTGCATCCCAAAGTGCTGACATGAATAAACACTGCCATTTCTGCATTTCTGCTGCATATAGGGTTTGCAAACTCTTCTCTGAAGGTGGGGCTTCAAAATAAATTATGTTTAGAAATTGTTATGCTATCCTGATCTTTGAAGGTTTGGGTGATATTCAAGTCCATGAATTTGCTGACAAGAATTCTTGCCAACTGGAGTTGAGCCCAGGCTCAAGCAGGAGTGACTGCTGCTGCTAAGAAACACCAGAAGATACACGATCAGCACGTTCCCTTTTCTAATTTTATGACATGTGCTCCTGCTCCAAAACAGTGAGGTTGCTGGACTTTTACCTTTGGGGCTTTGGCTACACATAGTGTCAAAGAAACTGAACCTTGGCTTTTCTTGAAGGAGGAGAACTATCTTTCCAGAGCCTGTAGCTTCTACTGAAGCTTTAAGGAGACAGAACAAGAGCTGATCTGTGTATCAGCTCCTCTTTTCCTCTCTCTTTTCAAGTCAAAAGTCTCTTTGTATGGTATACAGCATGTTTAGCACTGCCTTTGTCATATGTTGTATGGAGTGGACACCGAGGAGAGAGACTGCAAGAAACATGATTTGAAACCAATGTTAACAGCTCTGTGATTCAAGAGAAGGGCCATTTTCTATTTCACAGATAGCACCCTTTATCTAAGGATAGTTTGTTTCCTGACACAAACCCAGGTCTGTAAAATCAGAGGGTAAAATGATGTGCAGTGCTGGAGAAACTGGAGGAGCCAGGTCAAGGCTGGGTGAAGATTTCAAGCAAGCCATACGAGCTGGCTGTGCAGCCAGTGTGGGATTCAAGCAAATCAGAAAGAGTTTTCCTAGAAGGGACTAAAGCATGGGGTCCAGCAGCAGTAATGTGAAGCTGCTGCCACTGCAGGTGTGCCTCTTCAGGGTGTTAAACTGGCAGCAGGTGAATATAAATAAGGTGCACAGACGGTGTGTGGAGGGAAAGGGGAAATTAATGAACGGTCTGACTGCTGAGCTCGGGAACACAGAATGAAAACATGTTGAACTTGACATATCTGCACTGCTGTTTTTGTAAATGCTTATGGCCAAACAGAGTGTCTCTGTGACTTATAAAAAAAAAAAACCAAAAAAACAACCCAAAAGAAGCTTAGAAGCTTCTATGGATTTTAGGAATGTTAACAGAAAAATTTTTTGCTCAGTCAATAAAATCTTGGTCGATTATCAAGTGTGACTTTGACCCTATTCCTGAACAAGGGCATTTAAAGAGAAAATATTATTTTGTAGCTATGCAGTCTTTAGTTGGGGAAAAAAATAAAAATTTCTCTACTCCTTAGGGAGCTGTAATCTTCAGTGTCCAATATTATGCTACATCTTGGAACTCAGGGCTGTGCAGAGTCACAGCAAGTCTGTTAAGCTATCTCCAGAACAAGAAGCAGTGGAAATCTGTCAGCATGGTCCTGTGTGAGTGTTATTTGCACAGCTGGAAGTGTAGAGCAGATCAGATTAAAAAACTTTTAGTCCTCAGCTAATGTCTCTTGCACAGGGCTTTGCTGTGCTATGCCCCAGCCTCACTGGGAGCTGGCAGAGAGATTGCTAATGCAGCTCATTTCTGCTTGGAGCTGACATGCCCCTGTGTCTACAAGTAGAGTTCCTGCAGTATTTACCACTCTGTTGATGCTTCTGCCCAAAACTGCTTCCAGTTTGGCAAGATTTAAACATGTCAGTAACTATGAAATAACTAAATCCTGTCAGATATATTCCTTAGACTGTTTGCTGGTCAGTCTTCCTCTTTTTTCAGTGACTGTGGAATTGAAACTCATAATTGCTCCTGGAAGGGGACTCAAACATGACCCTTATATCTGAGATGTAAAATACCACTCCTTTTCTCAGGCAGACTTGTAGCTGTTTCACACAAAGGACTTATCAGCAGGATGGTGGGGGGTGACCCACCCAGAAGATGAAGCTGATTCTGAAATTTTCCACACTTTTCTTCTATCAACAAACCGATGCATGAGCAATATTGCTTATTTCTCTGAGTTCACCTTTTGGTGTTGATTTTTACATTAGCATAGCTCATATGAGCTGGTTTTACTTAAGAGCTGTGAATCCATTAATCCATGAATGCATGGATTAAAACAGTCTTCTCCCAATTCTTGCATCTCAGTCTCAACATAGGAAGCAGAGACAAAATGTGGATACAAACAAAGCAAAATGGAAATACAGCCTGAAGAACAAAGCCTTTTTGACCCATAGGAGAGCTTGTGGTGTAGGTATGTCAAAAATCTATTAATTGTGTTTTTGTTCTTGCTTCAAATGAAAAATATATAGACAGTGAAATATGCATATGTAAAGAAAGACAGGAGTTCAGATTGATCAGATGTGGGACTCAGCTTTCCACTTATCAGGAGATGATGGATAATTTGTGGAGAGATTCTGGAAGTGAGCATAAGTGATGAATGTGACACAAGAGAGGAAATAATGTGGCAATAATCAGTATATGAAGTGAGCAGATACTATCCAAAAGTTATCTTTATATAGATTGACATGAAAATTTACATAATGGAGATGTTATGCAATAAATATCTCCAAGGCTTAGACACAGTCTTCTATCTATGCTGTGTAGAAGATAATGCCAAAGATATGCACTAGAACAACTGATAACAGCAAATGGGAGAAAGCAAGGAAGTCTGGGTAGGAAGTCATATGTCAGAAAACATGACAAAGTTTGGTTTATTGTGTCATACTGGGCTAAGGGCCCATGTGACAAACCACTGGCAAATATGAAAGGCATGCACAAAACTTTTGTGGTGACTGAGAATCAGCCTAAATTTCTGCAAAAGTTAGGCAAGGATTAGGAGAATCCCAAGCCCTATGCCAAGGGAGGTGAGAGGAGAATACATGTGCAAATGGGAGATGTTAAGACAGGGAAACCCAGTTGCTGTTCTGCTGATCCTTCATCATGGATGCTGCAGTGTGAGAGGAAGAAAGATGTCTAGAGAAGAGAGAAGGAATTGTCGGTCAGAGTCAGAGAGAAGTAAGGGGAAGAACTGAATGGAACAACTGGTGGCAGCAGACTTAGATGGGGACTGAGAAGGAGAGAAAGGTTCACTGCAGCCTTGTATGAAAAAAAAAAAGGACACAGTGAAAAGTTTGGAGAGGAATAGGAAAAGTCTTTTACATTCATGGGACATAGCATCTAAGAGGAAAAGAGTGTGGGCAGCGTCCTGGGGAGGAGCTCTTGTGCCTGTCAACATTGTTTACCAGAAGGAAGGAAAGTTGGAAAGGTATTGGATAACCTTGTGTAGAAAGAGATAGAAGAAGAAACTTGGAGGAGTGGAGGATACACATAACTCACACATGGGAGAGATGGTCAAGTAATACAAATTAGGTAGGTGAAAAGCTGACAGGCTTTGTATGGATGTCAGTGAGGGGTCAGGAACAGGGAGGGAAAAAGGGGGCTCTTCCACAGCAACAGCCCTCAACAGCCCTTTGCACCCTGCACAGAATGGGCTCTAAAGCTTGTGTTTGCCTGGGTATCTCTGAATGGATGGCCACAAGATTTACAGTAGCAGTTTAACTTCAGATCTGTATCTTTAAAGTACTGGGAACCAAGTCTCTTGAATCCTGTGTTATTAGTTGTGATGGCAGACACCAGTTATTAGGTCTGTGAGGAGAGCATCAGTCATCTTCTCTGAAGTCTGTGAATCTGCTTCAGTGATAATAGTGACCCTCTGCTTACTCACCTAATGAATCAGTGACTCGCTTTTATAATCAATTGGTATTTTATTACAGTTTCTAGCCAGATCTGAGTAATTATTAAACAGAGGAATCTGAGAGAATTCTGTAACAGACATAGAGGGGGTTTGTAGTTGGGGAGGTTTATGACATAGGATACATGTGAAGTCTTGGGAATTAATTTGTTAAAATGTTTCAGAGGACAGGTCTATATATGTTCACAAAATTAATTTTCTTGCCTTTTCTAGCTCCTTCTTAATGCTTGAAAATGCTGCTCATTCCACTTAACCTCTTCAAATAATTTTTCTCTTTTATTCTTTTGTTTAAAAGATCTACCTATACCACCTAGAGAGGGAGAGAAAGAGACTGGGAGAGATCTGCTCCCTGGAAAGCACTTACCTCTCCAATTAATATATTAAAAAATTCTACACTTGCTATTTGCCTGCAGGTATGTCAAATGAAAAGAGATTTCAGACCTCTCCAGAAACAACTTCATTAATAATTATAATAATAATAATAATAATAATAATAATAATAATAATAATAATAATATAAAAACTCCTACCAACTAAGATGCCCTTGGTGTCGTTACCTTTTTAGGTGTTAGGGAACATTTCTGTGGAATGTGTTGGTACAAGTTGGGCTGAACTGCTGAGAAACACTGAACAGTCTCTGCAGAACTGCATTACTCTTGCAGGCCTCTTGTATAGGTGCTTTATCAGACAATGTTCTGACAGATTTTTTATAGGCATCATTTTGTTTTCCCTTCCTTCTTCAATGAATAATTGGAGGAATTGATTTTAAATCGCCTCTTCTTGTGTATTGGGAAATATAATTTTTCTCTAAGTCTTTGCCTACTCTTGAAAAGGGATTTAAAAAACAACCTCTGAACCTGCTGGGTTTAGATATGGTGTTTTCAGGAGGAGTTATCAGTCAGTTGGCCAGGGCTAGGAGCAAACGGAGGACCTTGCTGATTTAAAGCAGACCTTAAAATATCCTGAATCCAAGGCCACTGCGCAGCACCTGACTGGCGACCACTTTTCCTGTCCCTGCCGAATTGAAAACAAGATGCCGAACTGTCCTGTGAGGCTGCCTCAGCCCACAGGTAACTGACACCGCCTCTTCCTCCGAACGGCTCTGGCCCCTCTTGCTTCTCCATCTTCCCACCTTCCCTGCCATCTGTTCCCGCTGCTCCTGCAGCCTCCCCGCTCTCCTCCCGCCAGGGCCTGTCTGAGCAGACGGGTATGAGAGCCTCTGATGAGGTAGGCCTCAGGCCCCTCCATCACTCCTCGCCACGAGGAAAGCACCAGCTGTCTGGCTTCATTTGCATTTTCTCTCCAAAATAATGAAATTAGCCATGAGTATCCTGAGGTGATGCAAGACGCAAATTTAGGCAGGATGTGTCAGCGTGTGCTGGGAAGGGAGAGGGAAGGTCACGGAGGATGCTGGCAGCATTGAAATGGAGGGCAAGGCTTCTCCTGCCGGCTGCCAGGGCCCCGCGATCCAGGCAGAGGCCTGACGGACGCCTGGCTCTCCTGGGCCCCTCAGCCCACACCGCCACCGCCTCACTGGGCCAAGACATCCAGCCCGTGTCCCTGCAGACACCCAGAGAGGACACGAGGGTGGTTGAGGGTGGTTGAGACGCCTGAGGCCAGCAGCCAGCCTGGGGTGCGGCCGGGTGCTGCTACAGCGAGCAGGAGCTGCGCCATGGCCGTGTCTGGCCAGGCTGGCCTGGTTGCCCATCGCACCTTTGCCACAGCACGACTGTTCCTAATTATTTCAGTATTTGCTCAGTCAGGGCTTGTCACAGGTGCTGCTCAGAGATCCTCATCTCCTCTTCACCTTCCTGAATGTGTTTCAAAGTATTTGCTGAAGTGTTTCCCACAGTACAGGGAATACATCTGAACACGCTGGAGTTCCGGCCTCACAAGCTCTTGTTCTGAGGACAGTCACTGCTTCTTCTGATTTTGCTGTTGTTCATTCAGGTAAACAATTATTTAGTGCATTTGTGTTTATATAGAATACAATTGTTTCTAAAGCACACAGGGAAGCTAGCTTTTCACACTCCACTGTAGTTTCTTTGTCTTAATTATTCTCCAGGTATATATGATAAAGGGTCTTTGGATCTATAACACAGCTCTTTAAGACAACTCCAGAATAGCACTACATAGATGAAAAGTTAAAATACTTAGAGAAAAAGGCATTCTGAAAAGGAAAATTTAAAAGAAATTTACCTTATTCATGACATATTTTCTCAGGTAAGATTATTAATTAGCTTGTGTACATAAACAACTTATTTTGAGACAATATTGTGGAATAGTCTTGGAAAGTAGAATTTTTTTTCTAAAAAGTTAGTGTTGTTACAACTGGACTCTATTACAGACTTACACCAAAACTAATCAGTGCATTCTGATTTCGCTATCAAATGCTCACATTAACTTCTTCATGAAAACAAAAGATTTGCTATGCAGAAAAAAAAAAGTCCCAGCTACCAGAACAGATTTGGTCACTCATGGCATCTTCAGGCTAGGTGGTTGGTGAGCAGCCTGTGAAGCTGCACTTACTCTTGACCATATGGAAAGATCGAGTTTCTTCACAGGTATTTTTGTTTTCTGTTTCACATACATAGCAACAGTCTAGGTTTTCTACCCGAGGCTGGGTTACAGGTCATGGGGTCTTGAGCTGAGGGCCACCAAGACAAGACAGAGTGCTCTCCACGTGGTCTAATGTGTGCTGGGGTGCACCCATTAGGTAATAATTTCATGAGCAACTGCCTGTGCTTTGTCAGCATACAGGTTGTGACCTACAGACACATATAAGACCACAGATTTTATAGCAGCCACATGTTATGTGCTATCCGGTTGCATGCTCACATTGTCCAAGAGACAGTGGGAGGGTCGGGCCATACAATGGACCAGCTTGAAAAAGAGGGTACATTTCAGGAACTGACGGGTTTGTGGCATTTTCCTAGGTTCTTGAGGATGAAGGTGTTTTTCCAGTTTGTTCATATGTAAATCTTCCCTGTACTCTTTAGGCAATGGAAATATGTACTAAGGTTAGACTGAGGATAAGATACTCAATTCAGCTGATCAGATTAAGATTTTCCCTCATATATTTAGAATTTAAACATAAAAATGCATTATGTGGTTTGAGTATAATTTTACTTGCTTTGCCCTAATTGCCAGGTGTTGGTTATATCTTCAGCTTTAACTAATTCCTCACTTTCATCTTCAAGCATACTGTAGCTTGTAACCTGTTCTATCACTTTTCTCCACCTGTGCTTAAAAAGTAAACAAAGGCAGAATGAGCCAGGATGGTCTTGTCTAAATTTTGTTGCCTTCCCTTTACTCTGAAGTGAAAACAGATGCCATCAGACTGGGACAAGATATTTTCAAGTTCATGGGAGTTTCCAGTGGTTAGAGCAAAGCAGGTTTTGCTTTTGAAGTACAGCACTCTTGCCAAGAGTGCATCTACAGTGGTTCTCAGATATAATATTTTTACTTAAAAAATTATAAGGGGCTGGTAAACAGACAATGGGAAGTCTCTATTATGTCAGTCTTGTCCAGACCCAAGTAAAATTACCTTCCTTGATTTCTTACTTTATTGCAGTCTGGTTCTCACCAGTTATTATACCAAACACAGTGGTGGCTCAGATCTCTTCAGTGCTTGCTCACCACTTAGAATGATGCACCTTGTCTGACAGCTCTTCATGTCAGTCAAAAGTCTGGGTCAGTCACTTATCAATTGACCCTGTGTTAAAGGCTGGCCCTCATTTCTGCACCCGTCAATAGCAGCTTTTGATGCATTTTCAGCCAAGGCTGTGTCAGTGGAGCTATTTGTAAGTTAGGATGTATGGACTTTAAAGAAAGGGAAACATTGATAAAACTGTGAAAGCAGTTTGGTGTCTGCCTTGTTGGTATTTAATGCATTCATCTTCTTTTTGTCTTTGTCTGGAGGAGAATTCTCATTACACCAATATCACTGGGAGATGTGGTGATAGTGAGAAATGCAGCAAGTCCTACCAATGTACACAGCTAAAGCCCTTGCTAATCTCACATCCCTTTTCTAACACAAATTAACACAAATAAAAGGCTGGTCTCTTGTACTTTGCTAATGTGGAAGGAGAACCTTTTGATTATTAGCTGCAGTTACCATGAGCTCCCAACCTGGGATGGTGTCTACGCTTCTTCTGAGGTGTTAATCACAAATCTGCCAATCCTGTCCCACTTACAAGACAAGGAAAGAAATGTGAACATGTAAAAATTCACAGAGGGGCCCAGGAAAATTTCTCTGACACACTCCTGCTGTGACACCACAGCAATTGAAGAAGGCCTGTCATTTGGTTGTCAACCTTTGACCTCAGCCAGACATATTTTGAAATGATGTGAAAAGAATTGCTGTGCTGTACGGCTGGCTCCTTACAGCTTTGCATGTCTGTCCTTGATGTCAGTCAAAAGTAGTTAACTGGCACCCATGGAGTCTAAAAAAAAAAGCTCCTTTAAAATATCAGTAATGACTTCTGTTAGCAAGACTAGCTCTTGTCAAGTAATGACTTTATGACATAAGGTATTGTTTATCTAGGCATCGTTCTCTTACTTGCATTTTAATGAGCCTAATTAATAATAAGTTAGAAGTCCTCAGCTATTTCTTCACAGCTGGACCATATGCACTAATTACACTGAGTGTGCAAACTTAGGCTAATCCCTTCGTCAAAAGAAATATTTTAATTTAAAAAACCTCAATGTACTTTTTTTTCACCTGATTGCTAAAGATGTAATCTTTTCATTCTGGCAAATTTGCACAGAATCAAAGTAAACCTGGGAGTGGAAGAATTCTATAATTTATAATTTTTCTAGTGGTAGACTTCATTCTTAAAATAATTGAGAAAGATCATTCAAGAGCAGAGAGGTGTCAGGTTCATTTCGGATGTACGTTAGGTTCCATAAAAGTAAGGGATAATAATTTTTAAGTTGAAGGATAATCACCAGTCTCTATGAAGAGATCCTTCCTGAACAGCAGCATAAAGGATAAATATACTTTGGTACAAACAAGTTGTGAGTGTTTCTATTCTCAAAGTGCAACAGAATACATAATACCAGTCATAAAACTCCCCATAAGTGGTGAGACACTGTTAGTTCCAGTCTAATAATAAAAAGTTCCAGTCTAATAATGTAGTCAATATTAGATCAAGTATTACTGTTGAAAAGAAGCAGGGTGATTTTGCCATAAATGTGTGCATTTTCAAACTAATTAAATACAACTTTTTTTAATAATAATAATAATTTCTAGGTTTTTTCTTATATGGTAACTTGCTTGACTTATATATTGGTATTTGATTCTTTTTTCAACCAAAGAAAGACCATACAATATTTTTACAAACCTTGGACAAGAAATACAACTATACAGCTGTCCACACATTATAACATCAGGGCACATAATGAGCTAGAATCAGGAATTATAGTTAAGTTCAGACTGATTCAATCATTATGTGAGATCATAAAGTACCCTGATATCGAAATAGTAGTGATATTAGGGATCTAGTTACTAAAAAAGGGGTATTAAATAAAAATTCAGTAGTAAAATCCTGTTGGCAGATACGAAAATAGTCAGTCATCAGATGCCTATGTTTTCTATCTCCATACCAGTTCAAAGTCACATTTGTCTGTCTCCACAGGAGAAGCACAAATCAAAGAACAACCTTGGATGGCAGCACTGTTAGTCCCTTTTGACCTTTTTTTTGTTTGTTTTTTTTTCCAGTTCCAAGCTGTTCAGTTGGGGTTGGCCTGCTGACAGAAGAACAATGCTGGTGACTCTTCTTCAGTAAACAATGACTTCTTCTCAACAGTGCTGGTGGACTTCTTTTTCAGGCAGTCAAAAGGGCAAACTGCAGTTCTGCCTCTTCTGCATTTTGCCTATAAGGCTTCTTGATCTGGGCAGTGACAAGTTTTCCTCAGCAGCTTCCACAGCTGTGCATGTAGATATGTGAGCATGCGCCTTGGGAACACGTCCTTAGTATTAGATTCTGCTGATGGAACCAACAACTCTCAACCTAAAGAAAGCATTTTCCTATTTGCAAAAGGAATAAAATGCTCCTGCACATGATCCCACATGAAGCCACCACAGAGCTGAACAGTCATTCCTTATGGTATTATCCCTCCTCCTTCATATCTTCCACTCTTACCGCTGTGCCAGGCCCAAAACAGTTTCAGTTCTTTCAATCAGCTCCCCAATATCTGCAACCTCTGTGTCCAGCTGAGTTCTTTCTTAGCAGCTATTCTGTGTGCCTGAGCCCAAATGCTTGTTCTTAAAAAGTTATACTGCTTGGTTAGCAGCACTATTAGCTGAGGTATCCACAGGCATCCTATTGTTGGCATATGGTTTTCAGTGGCAGAACTTGAATGAGTAAATTGAAATGAACAAATGTTGCTAGCAGAAGAGAAAAACTTTGGTCATAAAGTAAACTTACTATATGTACACATTGAAAAGGTCTTGTCTAAGGTTTGGTTATAAAGGAATCCTACATTGACAAGACCATTTTCCCAACAAAATATGACATGAGGCAGTTACCTCAGCCTGGGTGCACATAAAGAATATGAGCCCTTTAAGGAAAGGAAAAATTGACCTGAATGTCATGAAATCTGGTTTGCCAGACAGAGACCCAGTTTCAGCCTGGAAACTTACTGATGTGGAACTAAAAGCAGTTATTTGTGGAATTTCTGCCCCTATGGGCTGGTCAGGGGCCACATTTGTATAATTCACATATTGTTGAGAGGATTATGAAGGAATTTCAAATTTTGGGGTTTTTTTAAATACATATACAGGCACAAAATCTACATAAATTTGGATTTTTTTTCTTTCATCTTCTTGTTCTGTTCCTCCCCCTACATTTTGGGGCTTTCACTGCAGTGTCAGGACAATGCAATGAATTGATGTAAGCAGGTGACCATAGGTTGTCACCCCTTCCTCAGCACCAATCCTGACATTGCTCTTGCCACCATGGTCTATTCTATTGTATGAAGGTTCATTTTAGCTATTTTAGAGAATTTCAGCAATTCCAGCCTATCTCTTGGGAGGCTGTTTGGCAATGTAACAGATTTTTCCAATAAATTTTTTTCTGGATGTACCCAGTCTAAATTTTCTATTTCTTATTTTCATTCCAGTAGTCCTTGTTGCACTTTACTGTACTTTTCTATAAATCTTTATTCCTCTGGTTTATCCACCCTACAGACCATTGCAAACCGTTAGCTCATCCTGCCTTACTTGTTGTTTAGCTAAGCTTTCACTTCGTATCTTCAGACCTTTCAGCTTTTGTTTCAGTAAGCGCTACAAACCTTTCAAATATTGACTTTGCAAATATAATAGTTCTTTCATAATGAGTTACTCCATGCATAGCAGTTTGCATGAAAAGTTAATAATGATGCTTTATCTTCTATTTAGAAAAACAGTCACAGTCAAAGAATATTTTTTACCAAACTGTAACAAGCTATTTCATAATTTCGAACAGAGTGAAATTTTACAGGAAGACAATTAAATGAGTGTGAGGTTTTTATTCTATTTTTTGTTCTCTTCAAAATCTGAATGCTATTGATTACTTGTCTAATTAGTGGTATTTCCTGGTTCTTATCAGACAAACAGGGTTAGCACTCCAGACAGTCTCCCTTCTTACAGTTAAGCACTTACAGTCTAATCCTTGCAGTCTCTCCATGCAGAGAAAGCCTCTGCCTGCTCTATGCAGCACCTTTCTCTATGAACAGACCTCACTGCCCTAAAAGGCAATGTGCTGTTGGTATAGACATTTTCCAGAAAAGACAGTTCTCCCTTCCTGTTTGGTATTGGCCTACATTCACCTTCTTTCTTGTGGAGATGCACATTTTTGGAGTATCTACAGTACATCTAAGAGAAGTCCATGGTCTCTGGAGCCAGATGCTGTCAGCTCCACTGAACTCAATGAAATCTAGTGCTGAGCAGAGAGAAGGAAGAAAGGACTCTGAGCAGAAGCTGAAGCTCAGGTGAAGTTCCGTCCTAAGGAACCTATGGTGTTCAGGGCCCGACCCTTCTGGAAATCAGCCTGCTTTCCTTTTTGATGCTGTTATTATCTGTGGCAGCAGAGGAACTCCAGTCCTGGACCAAGGCACAGGCAGAAAGAGACTAACTGTACCTAAATTACCTTCTCTGTACTTAATTTATGCTGATGCTAAAGTTTGTTCTCTCAGGATCTTCCAAATATAGACATGAGCCCCTGCTTCCTTTGGAAAGCTGAGAATATCTCCCCTACAGAAGGTTAGTGCTCCAGTTTATAACCTTGATATATTGTCTGATCCTAACCTTGTTATTTAATTAAGTCTGGGCTCTGGAGCGGTGCAATTCCGAGGTGCTAATACCGTGTTCAGTGAAGACGAGGACATTGCTCTGCTTTTTTCAAGGGAAAGCAGCAGCCTAAGGATGAGTGTTTAAACACAATGCTAATTATCAGCCACAGGAATTACTTTTAGTGTTATAAAGCCTTTTATTCTTCTTTGCTTCTCATAAAAAAAGATTCAGCTAATTTAGGTACCTACACAATTATCTTTAGCAGTGATTAATGGATTAATCTAACCATATGGAATTAGTGTATTAGTCTCAATATTGCATCAGATGTCAGATTCTTTTTCTGGCTTAGAGCTTGGACAGTTCATAGAATTGTTCTGGTGAGTAGGGAAGGGTTTTTTCCACCTTTTTTCTGGTTT
The DNA here is from genome assembly GCF_037042795.1 of Molothrus aeneus. NCBI lineage: Eukaryota > Metazoa > Chordata > Aves > Passeriformes > Icteridae > Molothrus > Molothrus aeneus. The sequence continues at coordinate 18,599,776 of NC_089648.1, forward strand.
TGTTGTCATTCTTTTATGTTTAGGCTTTGGATTTTCGTTTTTTAGTACAGAGTACTATTTTTGGATTATGCTTCAGGCCTTACCTCTCCTCTCAGTCCCACCATACAGATTTTTCCAGGGATTTTTCCAGTAAGATCCCTGTTAAGAGCTATGGGAAGAGATTTTCTTGTATTGTTCCACTCTTTTTTGTCATTTATGGCCCTTTAAAATGAAATGAAATAGGTTAGCTGAAGGTTGCTGACATATCCAGCATTTACTATGGTTAGATAAACCTGCTTTATGTATAGTGGCAAGTTGTTTTGTGGGTTTTTTTTAAGGGAGCTATTTGATGTTGATCAGATTTTTTAAATGATAGAAGTGGTCCCAGTGGAGATGGATTAGTAAGCAGAGGGTAGATGAGGCAGTCAAAAGCACAAACTGCAATTTACCACATGGTCTGTGTAATTTATCACACAAACGTCTCTGACACATACATGGTACGTGTGTATCCTACAAGTTTGATTGTGTCGTGCTTATCTACTTACTTAAGATGTTAGCCAGCTTTCTCCCAGTCCTGGAAAAAAGGCTAAGTTGCACTGGAAGTTGGCTACTATTTGGTCTACAAAGCACAGTGTAATTAAAAAAATATTTAAAGCAGAAATTCTTTGTGCTGAGGGTCACCACAAAATTTATATTAAGACAGATGCTAAAAATAAAGCTCTCCCTCAGGTTAAATACAAAAGCACAAGAAAGAAAACATAACCTTAAGAACCTGACATAGGTTAATTTAATCAGAAATACTCTGTGTATGCCTACACAACCTAAAGGCAGTACTGCATAGAGGTATCTGTGCTTGCTAATGCATAGAGATGTATTTTTCGTGGTCTGCAGATAACTGCATGGATATTAATGAGATTCAGTCATTTGTGCTAGAGGCAACATTTCTCCTCGATCATTTTATTTGTTCCATATTGTTATCTAGTGCTGCATCAAAAGGGTTTAGTTTGCTGGAGTTTCTTCAAAAATTACGTCGTGAAAACAGTGCAGGCATCATGCTGTGTGCACCTGATAATGTTCTGCACCATCAGTAATTCCTACAACACTTTGTCTTTTTATAAAAACACTGAACTGGAATAAATTCTTTCATAGAAAGAGCCTATTGTTTAAAAAAATAACACATATATGCTCTTTTTTTCTACTAGGATTATAGATCCCATATAACTCCTTCAACAATGAGAATACTACCAGTAAATTGTGAGTAGTCACTGCTTCTTGCTTACATTTTAAGTGAAAAATACATTCTCTACATGCTAAGACATCAGTGTTCACAAAAAGAAAAACATGACAATAAGATACAAGTTTAAAGATAGATTTTTAGTGATGACACAATTTAGAAGAGGATTAATAACATTTTGCTATTTGTTAACATTGCCCAATTATTAATTGTAAATGTTTTTATGTGCAGCAAGGAGGAACTACAAGTTCTAGGATGAAAAATATAAAATATTTTTATTGTCTGAGGTTTGACTAAAGGGCTAATACCCAAGACAGATCAAAACAAAATAGCTTGAAAAATGCATGAATTATTACAGCTCTTTAAATACTTAGAAATACAATAGCAAAAAAGAGGATGACTCCCAAAACCTCAGTGGAGGCCGACAACAGGATTTGTTACTCCTTCCTGTGTGTACATGAGCCATAAGTTATTTATCATCCTAGCTAAATTGCTGGACCTTGTTCTATTTTGAAGGAAGTACATTTCACATAATGCTCATATTCAATTTTGCAAACCATGGGAAAGTTGGATTTTAAGAGAAAATTTCAGATTTCAGATGAGTTTTGCTTTGTGGAATGTTATGAAAACGATATATACCAGTCACCATAACTGGATTCCACTTCAGATTTCTGCATAAGCCAAAAGATAGATTCCTTTATGAAAGTAATTTTTGTTAATAGTGGTACAGCTTGAGTCGGGTGCTTCTTAAGAGGTACCCCCCCCCCCCCCCAAAAAAAAAAAAAAAAAAAAACCTGGGCAATTCTACCTTTACAATCCAAGTTCCTTGCCCCTCATACAATAAATTGGATGAATAGTGATATTTAGGTCTGGTCCTATATTTATTTCCTGTTTTGTTCCTAAGCCGTTCTGGCTGGTTCTGTAGTTACCTATTCAGTTGCAGTATGGTTGCTGATGAACTGGTACTTAAGAAACGTACTAGAGTTGCCAGAGGAAGCCTGTGACATGCTGTAAGTTTAATTATGTTCAATTCATTAACACAATTAGAGCTGTGAACAAATCTATCGACACAGCCAGAATCACTTAGAAACAGCTAGTAAGTCATAGATTACAGGGACTTGTTCTCCATCCCTACATGTCGAGCATGATTCCCTGGCAAAACGCATCAGTCACATAGATTTGATGCCAGAGGTTTCCTCTTTTCCCTGCATTAGATTAGTCATGTTTCAGCAGAAAGGCCTAATAATGAAAAACCATGTGAAAGCAAAGTCCTCAATGTGCACTGACATCATGTAGTTGTGAATGATTCCTTTGCTGGATTTACCTAATGATCTGTTTATTGATAAGGGGGAGATGCATTTCAGGTACAGTACTTGGTCGAAATCAGAATTCACACATATTTTGGGGGACCTCCTCTGAGAGTTTTAGTTTTCTCCTGAACATGCATTTGTAACAAAATCAGTAAGGTGACTTATAGGGGATTCAAGGAGAAATGTATAGGAGAGGTGTAAGGAGAAAAAAAAATCTTCCTGAAATTTCTGTTCTGTATGTTTGCCACAGTACCAATCCACTCCCAAAACTCCCAAAAATTTCTGCAAGGTCAGAATACTCTTTGGGAAAGTCTTTTGATGCCATTGAAACTTCAGCTACTTCCCAGCATCCTGACTGAACTCGGGCAGGATTGCTTATAAATCCCTTGGTTGTTTTCCCAGGCCCACTGTGATAAGTGAATCAAGCAGATGGAAGGAACTTACATGAAGTATTTTTGGGCTGTCTTCCCCAGTCTGTAACGTCATTTCTCTTCTTTTCCTCCACTTCACAGGTTAGGAAATTTAAGGAAGTGAAGTAAGGTGGAAAGAGTATCTTCGCTTTTGACTGGGACAAGCGTGTGTGAAGGGTCCCTTGTAATCACACATTTAGGAAATATGTTCAGGTCAAGTCTGTGTAGTGCCAAGTTATTCCTAAAGGTTGTTGAATGGTCCCAGTTTTGTAACTTACAGATGATGAAAGAATCATGTGCTTATTGATCTTTCTCTTTTATTTTCTTTAATATAGCTTTAAAAGCTCTTTCACTTGAGCTTCAGGGCGTGGAATAGTATGAGATAAGATAGTATGTTTCACACAGGTTTGCTTTTATCAGGCAGCTAGGAACAGCCTAAAATTCATAGCCCCTGGAAAATCTACTTACAGAGGTGTGTAGTGGGACATTGCAGGCATAAAAATCACGTAAACCTTTTGTAGGCACTTACAATATGCTAATTGCAGAGATGTATATAATAATATAGTGGAGCTGTCTGATCTACCTTAATTGCACTATTAAAAAACATATATACTGTACATACACTATTTCACTAGCAATCCATAGAGCATCTGAGGGCTTTTAATAGCTATCATAAAATAATAATAAAATATGTAAAGGATAAGCTACCATGAAAATTGCAGAGGAAAATGATGACCCATGTATTTTGAGATGAAGTATCTTACATGTATGTTATGGTATTACTTACATTCACTAAACAGTTTATTGAAAGGATGCATTTGAGAGTTAGGTAACCTGGTGGGTTAATGCACAGGCTTTCACATCAGAAGACTGAAGCCAAATTTTATTTTGGCTGTAAGTGATTTGGGTTTTGGTAGGTTCCACTTCTTAATGAGTCTTTCAAGCAGCAAAACTATGATGGAGTTTGGTATAATTCATCAGAATTAATCTTTCCTGCACAGGAGAAATCCAGAGCAGGTGTACCTGAGGCCATGAAAGTGGTTGCAGCGGAAAAGCTGAACTGCAATCTGACCAATTACGCCTTTAATGTTATTAAGCAAATAAAAAATAATTCACTGAGTTGCTGCTATGAGCATTATCCCAGAGCCACTAATGTCCTGGTGATAACAGGCAGCCCTTTTTAGCATAACTGAGAGACTGGAGAATGTGATTATCTGTAATTACACACACATCTCACTGTGCAGCTCAAGGAAGAGGTCCCAAGCCAACCCCAGGCTAGTCTAGCACTTTTAGGTACATATACTCTAGTGTAGGATACTCTAGTGTAGGTTCATGCGTCTAATCTGGGAAGCAAAGCCATACTCTGTCCATGCCATCTCTGTTTGGCACTGCACTGCACTGTGCTTTCTTGGACACATCTTCCTGATTTGTTCATCTTCAGGAATTTCTTCTACAGTGCTAAAATGCACCAGCATAAATCAGTGGTGACTCCAGAAACTGCTTTACCTGGTTTCTTAAAAAACAGAAGGCTAAAAATGTTTCATATATGTTAACAAACCAAAGCTTTCAATCTCTAATTATGCTTTTCACTGTCTTAGCTCTAATATTTTACTTCCCATTAGCTTTGTGCTTCAATCTGTCAGTGCAGAACAGCAGAAAGTCACTGTGGATCTCCCACTGCCTTAGCTGTGGTATGAAATTTCCCTCTCATGATCAGGGATAGAGCTCTGCCCCTGGCTGCCCAAATTTAGGCTAACCAGCCTCTTGCCTACAGCGCAAGAACTGTGTCTGCTTGGAGTTTGCATCAGCAGAGTGGCTGAGACCAACTCGCATGCACAGAAGCTGATTGATGAAGCATGATGCATCCCTTAATTAAGCAGAAGCTACTAATAAAAATGAACTTCCTGGATGATTTGTGTGATTCTTGCAAGGCAGCCATATGTGCTGCACACTGGTAGTGGGAAGGGGTGGTATGCAGCTGATGCTGGGAAACTACAAAAGAGGAAACTTGTTAAGGGAGGCAGTTTGGGTGCTGTCACTATTCAGGGCAGTCCATAATTAATGCCCTCCTCGCTTATCCTTGTTTCTGTGATAAGTTGTCCTTTCCTCTCTCTCTCTGCACCCTCTCAGCATTAGTCCTTGCCATCACTGCTGCTCCCACAACTGCATCTATTTTTACTTCTTCTTTAGCTGTGACTGCAGCATTTGGGGGGGATAAAATTCCTTGAATCTGCACATCTGTTCCCCTTTCCATGAGCCATAAGCATGTGTGTGTTTGTCTCAGCAAACCTTCACAACAGTCGGGGTCCAGATGCCTCTTCCTGTGCTTCTCTACAACACTTCACTACAGCATTTTCCAAGGGACCTGGAATGGGAGCACACTTGATGCGTGGGATCAGGAGGAGGCTCCTGGAAGTCATTCACTGTGCCATTGGGCACCTGCAGTTGCTTTTCCTAAGTATGCTGTTCACCTCTAAGATCCAAAGTGGTTTCAGTAAGATGGTACAACCTTGTAGGGTTGTGTTGCCAACTAATCAACTAAGTAACAGCCTAGAGGTCAGGATGTTGTAAAAACATGGCAACACTTCCTTGGTTACTGTCCACGATCCGCAAGAATTCCTGCTGTGCACCAGAGATATGAGCACAGAATTTAAAGGGAGAAGTGATGTGTGACGCTCGTATCCTCAAGCTCCTCATTCCATATGTCTGAGAATTAAAATACTCTTTCCAGATGTGCGTTCCTCTAACAGGCTGAAGAAAACTGACTCTTTCACCTCATTTGCTTGGGGGACATGATCACATCTTCATGCGAATAAATACTCTTTTTCTGCAGTCGTCTGCAGTAAAAAACAGCAAAGAAATCCTTTCTTCCATATAGTCAGTCAACTTTTATTAAAAGCAAACTGGAAACGAGCTGTGTAGAAAAAAATGTGAATTTAGCACAAAACAAGATATGCTGTCCTTAACACATGTGATAACAGGCCTTTCATTCTGCAGGTGCTAAGGGTGCAGCTGCACTGTTCATTTTCCAATGCCATGTTTGAGAGAGATGTTGTCCTAACAAAGGGAAACCAAAGGGTCAGAAGTCTAAATGGCAACAAAATGAAAGAACTGAGGTTCATTGGTCTAACAATTTTTTTAAAATTGCAAGGATACATAGGAGTCATCTTTCCATTTGTAAAAGGTACCTGGTTGGAAAAAAGAAAAAGGAATAAACTTTTCTCCATGTCCTTGGTCTATAGAAAAAAAAAAAAATAGCAAGATTAGATTGGAGCAGTGTTGATTCAGAGTTAAGCATTAGGAAAAACTTTCAAACAACAACGATGGTTAAACACCAGAATAGATTGCCTAGGGATGTTTTGGAATCTCTGTGATTGGAGCTTTATAAGAACAGGTTAGACAAACATCTGTCAGGAATGATTTAGGTATAGTTGATCTTGCCTTGGGGTAGGGGGTTGAACTAGACGACCTCTAAAGGTTCCTTTCAGCCCTCTTATGATTCTATAAAAAAATATAGGAAATGATTGCATGTAGAATTGAGTTTGGCACCTTTTAGTAAATCTCATTGTTTCTGCTTTTCTGTTGTTCGCTTTGCAGCTCAGCCACGCTGAGGACTCCAGGTTCCAACAAGAATCTTAAAAGGCTGTTTGATGCCAAATAGTGCTCTGGTTCTTTTACACTGTTACATTTAATTAGGGTTTCTAATTAATCTTCTCTGTGTATTACACTATATCCAGCCATCGATGTTAATAAAATCTTTGCTTAGTTTAAAGATTCTCTGAAAGTTTTCATTTGGAAAGTGAGACCATCTGGCCTCTCTACCTCACTAGGATTAGATTCTGGGTAAGGCATACTCCATCTGTTTCTGAGATTCACATACATACTACACAGGAATGTGTGTTGGGACAAGGCTAAGGAGGGATTTCATTGCAAAGATAACCAAGATACAGTCAGATCTGTCTAGAGAGTCTCTTTGATACTCTTGATGCAAAAAATCAGCAAACTTCCTTTTCAAAATGTTCTCAGCATCTCTTCAGAGAAGGATTATTATTGCTTCCCATTGTGTGAGTGAAGTCCTCCACTGAGGATATGCTTCAAACCTGAACATATGTAGCACAAAATACTGAAATGGTAAACCCTGTTTAGTAATCACTGGGGGTCCCAGGAAAGATTCCTCAGCCTACCCTGGTGTCACTGAGGAGTCCCTGACATACTGAGAGCTGCAGAACTGTTCTCCTGGCCAGCAGTACTGCAGTGCAGATCAAGCCCATATATTTAAAGCCTATATATTTAAACACAGTTTGTGAGCTAGGATGAGCCTGATCCCACATCCTTCTTCATTCATTCAGATCTTAGCACCCATATATAGTGTCTGGTGTTTTTAAACAACCAAATCAAATGCCTTCGTCTACTAAACTACTTGGTCTACTAATCCTATATCTGATTTGGTATTGAACCACAGACTATACATTGATATGCAACAGGAATATCACTTTTCCAGATCTCTTAATTCAAATTTGTTTGCCGCATTCTATAGCCTGTATTGTCAGAAAAATGCCCATGTTGTTGGATTGTCATCCTTCTTGACTGAAACCCACCGAGAGAAGAGCTTTTTAAAATAAAACCACTTCATTAAAAATTGCTGTCAGGATGTGGAATTTCTTCCTCTTTTTTACCATGTCCTGGTTTTTTTCATGTGCAGTTTACTGAAATACACAGCCACAGAAGCAAACAAAAACTAAACAAGAAGCAGAAGAGTTTTGAAAGGGGAGAGTATGCCAATCTAGCTACTGGATGCAAAGAACCATTGGCTATGGCTTACCTTCCTTAGCACGGCCATTTAGAACCTCAGCAGGTAGCAGTGACTTTCATTGATACTGGCAGATTTATGGGGCCATCATTAAAAAAGAGCAAAGTGGCCTTGATCAATGTTTTCAATGGATGAGGTACAGACTTGCTTTCCATCAATATCAGACATGCATCACTACTTTTCCTGCCGGTTCTCTTTTTTTTTTTTTTTGAGAAAAGATATAAATTGTGGCCAAGGGAACACTAGATTTTTTCTTGAGGATTCTTGAGGATCCCTGCTATAGTTTTTCCATGGAACAGACAGAGATCCACACAAAAATTTGCTCTACTCTAGATGTAACTCTTTTCTGATAGGTTCCACTTCAGGTCCCCAAGTAAAGATTTGGATTATTTGGGCATCGATACTGGTATTTTGTATTTTGGAAAAAATCACAAGATTATTATCTTTGATGCATAAAAACAGAGAGGCTATCTGTCTTAGAATCCATCACTGACTAACAAATACAAGCAGGCTTCATGATCAGAAGGGGCATCACTGGGATCTAAAGGATAAATAAAGTATTTTCAGCTTCTGATTACAATTGACATAGAAATAACTTTTTCGTTTCTATAATGCTGGGGCATAGGTGCACTTTTTTTAAAGTTTGCTCTGTCAAAAATTGCAAAGTGTTAAGAATATCTAATTTTACAAACACTTTCAGCAACCCATCAAAGCATTATTATGGAGAGCTGTAAAACACACACCTGCTCCCTCTGAGGTCCAAGGTGTTCTTCATAGCAAGGGATGGCAAACAGTGCCTGAACAGCCCAGTAAGCCAGGGCAACCACTAGATTGGGGCCACAGACAGGACCCTGACCAGGGTTAGCCCCATCACTCTGACATCCCTTCTTAGATGGATTTTGAATCTCTCTTGTAAAGACAAGATTTTTCTACTATAAAATTCTGAGTAGAATAAAAATAAATTTTGAGCAAAATGCTTTTGCAATCTTTAACTACTTTCTCTTGTTAGTGAATATTACTCGGTTGTTTCTAAGAATATTCATTTAAAAATTCTGCATAGCAAGTGCCAAGACTGATCCCTCTAGTCCTTGCTTCTAACTCCTAGATAGCAATAAAATTCTTAATATTTGAATTGATTTGCTAATTCTATGTGACAATCTGAGTAACAGATGTATCAGCTAAATGTGTTCTTGCTGTGAAGAGACAGTTTATCAACATATTTTGAGAAAACAGCATGGCCAGACTCCTTTTATCAGTGTAAAAACTGGGGCAGCCTACTAGTTCTCAAGCTCAGCAGAAGGTTAGTAGTGACTTGTTCAAGGTGAATCTTCTCTCCATCTATCTTTATGTACATATAATGAGGACAAAATGTGAGTCTTCCAAATTTCAGCTGTTTATATGAGCTCTTCATATTTATAATAGAATCTGAGATTGCCCAGAAGAAAGAATTCTCAAGAATCATTGCCACAGACATTGTTATTTTCTTCCCAAGTGGACATAAACCTACAATTATATTTAAAAAAAAAAAAAAGTAAATTATTATTTCTGCCTGGACTTTGAGAAAAATCTACGAATAACAAAGCTATATCAAACATTCACAAGACTGAAACACAAGTTTCACATTGTTCTAATTTCTTAAATTATCAGAACAATTTTTTTCACCTGTTAATGTAATCAGCTTTGTAAATAAATACTTGTATATCCTTTGCCAACTCTGCATCTGCTCTTAAAAAAACCCTATAATGTAAGAACACATTTTTTCAGCTTGAATGCTCTCAACAAGAAGAGCTGTGAAAATCTTTGTATCTGACCACCTTTACAAGTTCATCTATATCAGTCAGATTTCTGCAGAGCAGAAGCAAACACATGTGAGAGGTGAGCAGATACTGTTGGAATCTTTTGATATTTGGAGAAATCATTATTGAAGAAGAACTAAACAAGTGAAAGAAAATTATAGGGAACTGAAATAAAGCTACTCAAAAGAGCAAGATTTTACACTTGTCATTTGTGGGGATTTCAAGGTGGTATCAAGGGAGAGATTTTTCAAAAATTGTAATACTGTCTGAATTCAAGCAAATTGTTGATGTTCAAACCCTCCTCACATATACCTGCCCGTACTCAGAGCTTCTAAAACCTCCCACAAAATGTCTGTGCTTGCACAATGTGCTTCTTTGCATTTTTAGATAATAGATAAGTAGATAAGAAAACCTGCCAGAAACATTTTCAGTCAGTAGAGATACTCTCCCAGTCCAGATGTGGTGAGCTACCAGGCTGCTACTGAACATCAGATGAACTTCCACATGCTATCCCTAACAAAACCATGAATTTTTAAGTCCATGCATGTGGAACTATTGCAGCACTGCTAGCTCCTAGTTGGCCACAGATTTATAACCTTTTCTTTGTTATCATTGCAGAGATGTAAATATGTTAAATTTTGGTGCAGCAAAAGTACCTTGTCCCTTTTGGTACAATTATACTGGAGAAGGGATCATGCGGTTTCCACTGTAAAAATAAAATGCTGAACAAGAATATGTAAAATTGGAAATCTTTCAAGCATCTCAAAAATAATTATTAGACTGATTATTATTAGGTGATTTTCATGCCTTAAGTTTTAGCTTTCATATATTGCAGATTCTGTACTGCATTAGTATGTAACTCTGAACTTCATATAAACTGTTAACAAGTTCTCTTCACAGTTTAGTTAGACAAAACAATCCTTTTCCAGCCCAAGAACAAGAGGCACTGTTGCAGCTTTGGGCTCAAAAAGTATAAACAATGGAGAATTGAGGAGAGCAATCTGGGAGGATGGGAATTCATAACCTGAAGCAGTAATTGGACAATTAATCCCAATATGTAAATGGAACAAAACTTATAAAAGTGTGAAAACTCCTCACTGGTTGTTCACCTTGCATCCGTCTTGGGTCCATCTTGGGTAGAGCTACAGCCAGGCTCTTGTACTGCCCAGGATGTGTCCTTTGAAGGCCTTTTAATTAATACCTACTTTATTATTTTACCACTGTCTAGCCTCTGTTCCAGGGAGCCTCTTTAGGCATCAATTTCTTCTCAAAACATAGGAGCTGTGAGAAATTAAATAAGCATATCGACAGTTTTTATGAGAAATTAAATACACCATTATAAATACACCATCTCTGTTTTAACATTTCTAGAATGTGCTGGTGGTTAAAAAGAAATAAAAACTTTTTTTTAAAAACATATTTATGTTTTAACATTTCTAGAATGTGCTGGTTAAAAAGAAATAAAAACTTCAGAGCAACAGGAGAAAGTATTCCTATTTTTTTACAAGAATCATAACTTGTTATTGTAAATGACCAGATCTCGCCATTTGATGATGCATTTGTATAGAGTCATCAAAAGCCTTTCCTGATACTTGGTGTTCAGCAACAGCTGTGAGATATATGACCATGAATAGAAATGAATGAGAGCTAAATCATGTGTTAATCATTGCCAGAAGTAGGTCAGACATAAGCTCTCTCTCGATGCTCACAGACACAGCTGTCTGTCACGGTCATCCTCCTCAACTGTCATTAGACTGCCAGTGACAAACTAACAACTTGCAGGAGCTGTGGCACCAGGCAATGGAAAGTGGTCTCAGTCAGAATTTCTGCCTTCTCATGGGCAGCATGACTTTACAGTGAATTCCTTACTCCAGAGATCTGGCTTTGAGTGACTGTGCATAGAATAAGAACTCTATTCTTATAAAGGCATTACTGCCTTGCACCAAGCATTCAGTGACTCACACCATTGCCCAGAGCAGTCCTTTCTCTTCCATTTTCCAGTTTAAAGCCTGGATAAAGTGTTCCCAGTATTTCCAATAAATGTCACTAGCTGGGTCTACATGAGCAGGATGGTTTCTACAGTTCTTCCAGTCACTACTTGCTTTGCTCCTTTGCAGTGGCTCTCAAATTTCTACTCTCTTTTCCCTTTGAATTACTTTCCTTTTTCTTTTAATATCATAAACAGCAAACAAGAGACTCTATTCTGAATAAGACATATGAACATTTGTGAGACTGTAGCAATGTCTATCCCTATAACAGACCCCTGCAAAAATGTAATGGGTCGAGAACTGGACAAGAGTGTATGGCTATAAATACATATGCAGACATATATGTAACACTAAACCAAACCATAACCCTAGCCCTAACTCCCAGTATATCCCAGGTGCTCTCAGCATGCTCAGTCCCAATCATCCCAGTTGCCCCAGCATGGTTCCAGTTGCTCCCAGTATGATCTCTTTCACTCCCAGTATATCCCAGTTGCCTCCAGCACACACCCACCATTCCCAGCTGCTCCCAGTAGCCCCCAGTATGGTCCCTGCGTTACAAAAGAGTGTTTGATCTTATTTAAAGAATCACCAATGAGGGGATTGGTAAAAACCTGATTTAATATTATGCAACAGCACGATGGATCTCGTTGGCAAAGGTTCGCTCTGCTACTTGTGAGATGGTTTAGGCACTTGGAGGGAAAAAAAGCAGCAAAGAAAATCCAGTCAGTCAAAACAGAAATAAACTGAGAACTTGGTGTGGGTGTGGGTATGGGTGTGTTTAGATGCATGTGACAAAAAGATAGAAAGGGCAAGGACAAAAAGGAATACGGCCTAAAGGCTTAATGGCACTCAAAAGTACTTAAACTTGACTTATAACTTAAATTTAACAGTTTAGCAAATGAACAACCCTTAAAAGCATTACCCGCAGGCCTAACTTACTTAGATAATTAAGGTACTTGAAAAATAAAAGTAATCATCTGGAATAAATTGGATTTAGGGTTATTCTAATTTTTAGAAAATATATCATAACATACGTTGATATATTCTGAGTGGGATTAAGATATAAACTTAGACTAAGGTTCCATAATGATTATGTTTATGGCACAGTTAAAGGTTTTTTCAGGAGTCTGGGGGAAGTCAGGAAGCCCCTTCTGCTCAAAATAAATGCCTAGGTTTTGTTTAAGAGCCACACAGACTGCTTCAGAATATTCCATTTGCTCTGCTGTCTAGAGCAAAAGATTGATGGCAAACCAATTCTCCTCTCATCCACAGATGGCAACACTTGGTGGTGGAGGAGATACAGGATCTTAAGAGGGAGAGAAATATTGCAAACACAAATATTTCAAAAAATTGAGCTTTTTACTCCCAATTGATTTTAATTAATTTCTGTAGAACATTTTTAATGCTGTATTAGCATATAGTAGAAGTATCCTATGATGCATGGGAAATTGATCCAGTGGGAAGATAAAAGCAAAGCTCAAACAAAGAAAGAAAACCATGGGGGTGACTGATCCCTAGCAGGTGCACAAGAATCTTACCTATCTTACATGGATTTGAAAAATAAGAGAAATGAATTCAGCAAATGCCTTCTGAACGAAAGAGAGACCCACGTCAGCAACTGTTTGGTCAGCACCAAAACACAGGTGACTACTAGGCATGAGTGAAATTATTACTGCTGCAAAAACTTTTTTTTTTTTTTTTTACATGCTGTGCTTATTTTCTCCTTTTATCAGTGACTCACTGGCCCAGATTTTGGTAAAAATACCAATGAGAAAAACCAAGAACAATCCTACTTGAGCAAGAGAAACTACATTAAAGGCACATTCAAAAGAAATTTAGCTCCTGCTCTGCTTATGTCTGAGTGATCCCAGTTTGTTTTCTTTTCTTTCCTTCTTTTTCTTTCTTTCTCTCTCACTCTTTCTTTCTCTCTCTCTATCTCTCTTTCTTACCACCGAGTAGCTCCGACTTTTTAAATCTGAAGAAAAGTTAATAGAAGTTGACAGTAGAAAATGATCTGATGGAATCAAGTGAAGCATGTGGATGGGGAATCACCACTATAGCATCCTATAAAGTTTGAATAAGTGAAAAGGTGACTAAACTTGGCCTCACCTTCTTCTCACAACAGTATACAAGATGTATCTCTCTCAAATTTATAATCACTGTCCCTTCATAAAAACTGGGTCATTGTGAGCATGTCCAGACTGCAAGTACCCCTTATTTGTGCCATGACATAGAGAAGGTAAAAGGTTGGGGTTTCAAGATTGCTGAGTATCTTCAGCCAAAACAAGAACAACTATAATTTTCATTAGACAGCAAAAACAAATTGAGTGTAAGAAACAGGGTTCAGTTTGGGGTAATTCTGATCTAGTTTGTACATGTTTTAGCTGTTAAAATAATATAAACTTGCATTTGAGAATGTGGCCATGTCACATGTACAATAGCACCAGTAAGTGGATTTTTTTTAACTAAATGATGTATACATGGAATCTCAACATTTTTCTTGAAGTGGCTGAGTGATTTATCTCAACAGATTTCTGCACTTGGGATTTTCTTTACTCAAAGATGCTCAAAGGAAGCAGTTTAATGCAAACTCTCAATATGTCACATTTTGGCAGTGATTGCTTAATGCAGCAGTGCACAAATGAATTGCTCCACTGCATCCTCTGATCATGAATATGAATCGGAGTACTATAAACTGAACTCAATGTACTGATAAGTGACTGCATCTGATTGTGCCAGCAGCCAGATGATTTTCTCATTAATGAGCTGAACTATTAAAAGATGGAAGAATATGAAGCCAAGCCAGCATTGCCTGAGCCTCTTTGCTGACATTTTTCCAGGCCTACCAGAAAGCTTTGCCAACCAGTGAAGGAAAAATTCATCCCAAAAAATCTTTTATGAATGAAGACAAATAAAAGCTTCAAGGCTCAAATTCTGTTTCGGATTACATGGATGTGACTCCCTTTTAGTTGCAGTGTTTCTGTTTTAGTATGGGACAACCCAGATTTTGATATTAAGGAATTACACTCCTCCTTTGGTTTTCAGCCTCTGCTATTTGTGTATAGCCCATGGCTGCTAGGAAAAGACAGACAACCTCATTCAACTAAGCAGAGCTTCTAAATTCATTAAACTGAGCGACACAGATTTATGGAAGGCATGTGGCAAACACATCCTCTGCAATAACAATAATCTGTTAGAAATACTTTTAATTTGGATATTTTCAGAGTCTTATTCAATGTCAAGCACTGATGTATAAAAATCCATTATTGTTCGCAAGCATCACCATGTTGCTTTGCAATTTAAATATGGCCCCATCTCAGTTGGAAGCACCTTCAGTACAAGTCCAGAATGAGGTATGTAGATCACTTAGATCTTTTCTCCTATAGAAATGCGACATGTGGATAAAAAAAGAAAAAAAAAAAAAAAGAAAAAAAAAAAAGTAAAGAGCGGGTCTGCAGGCACCACCACTGCTACGGCAAATCTGCCTCTAGAGGGCATTGCAAGCCAAATGTTTTCCCTGACAAGTGTTGAGAACATGGATCAGCCCGGTAGGCAGTCCTTAAATTGCCTAAATTAAGATATTTTCCTGTGTTTACAACATCAGCTATGTAGCAGTCAAAAAAACTATTGGGCAGAAACACTGAAGGATCTTCAATTCACTGAGCAATAGAAAATATTTTTGGTAAGAATAGATGTTACCAGACATTTTCTAATATACCTGAAGCCTCTCAGGACAAGAGAGGCTGTGAGCTAATTTTTGCACTTAACTGTTCCCTTTTAATGACTTTGCTTTCATCCTTGTACGAGTGATGCCATCCCCACAGGTGGCTGAATCCAAAGATCATTCACTGGTCATTAGCAAGGAGGTGCAAAGATGCTTTGAATACTTAGCGCGTGGAATGTAGGCCAGTGCATCTGATACAAACCAAATAACATTATTATTTGACTCTCTCAAGATCTATGATCTGTAAAAATTGCTGGTATAAGTGACATCAAAGCATTATGTAGGCTTTTTGTATGTAAGACAAAAATATCTAAGTGACACATCATGAGATGGTAGGGAGCTGGTAGGATGGGCTCTTCCCAGTATGGGCTGTTTTCTAAAGGACTTATTGAGCCTCTGCAGACATGCAGTAGGAAAAATCCAAACTTTTTTTTTCTCCTCTGTACATGTGAACTAAATCAGTTCAAATGACAAAAACTACTTTTCTGCTACAGGAAACCAAGGAACATTCTTGTCTTGCTGCATGATGAAGGCAATATTTTGTCATTGCAGAGAACAGCAATCAAGTCCTTTGCTATAGTTTGGCTATGGATGTTTAACTATTGATATTTGTTCAACTACAATTAACTGAAATACATTCAATACATTCTTCTTTTTCTGAAGACTGATATTTGTCTATTTTCCCTACCGTGACAGTGATTCTTTTTGATTTTTAGGTACCACTGTGAGAGTTTTGCTAAATGTCATAGCGAACAACATTCCTAAGAGGCTACAAGTCTTGCAGACTCTTAAAGGTCCAGGAGTCCCTTACAAATTTTCAGAGTGCTCAGCTCATTTCCTGGTGCCTTATTTCCTGGTGCCATTCTGTGTGTTAAGATTTTGTACAGTGAGAATAGTTATTAACATCCCTTAAAAGGCAGAAACGTCTTCTCTGAAACACATAGCATGCTATAAAACAACAATTTTAACAATAAGGAAAACTCAGAGTACATAAAATGTTAAAAATATAATAGTTAAATATACTAGAAAAAACAATTTGATAATTAAAACAGAAGGGTAAACTATATCAGGAAGAAAGTTATACAGGAGTAAAGTAAAACCACTTACACAATCAGTATTTTTACTGACAGTTGGTTACACAATGATAGCATCAAAATTCTTCCTGTCTTGTTCATTATATTACTGCAGTGAATAGAAATATCAAAATTTCAGCTTTAATGGGCTTTGGCTGAAACTGTAAGTTTGCCACTTGTAAACATTTTGATTTAAGCAAGACAGCAGAAAAAAAAATGGTCCCTCTAGAATAATTATCAAATGGTTTGTGTAAATGTAAATAAATGTTTGATGTACTTAATGAGAAATGAAAGGATTCTGGGATTATACTGTGGCTACACAAAATAGTTTGGATGCTATATGCCCATGAATGACCTAAATTCTGTTTGAACTCCAGATACAGAATATTGGATTCCCTGTGAAATGAAACTTGAAAAAGACACCCAAAATCCAAACCTCATTTTGTAGAGGTTTATTTGTCTAATAAAGTAAACAGATCTGGTTTTGTGTAAGAACATTTCTGGTTATCTGCTTAGAAACAGAAAAGTTTTGGGCTTTTTTTTTTGGCAAGAGGAGGAAAAGTGTGTATGTATCAAACAATTCCCATTGGAAGCATTGGGTTTAATCTCCCTCTGTGCTCTGGCCCCTCAGCCATGAGCACTACCACCCTGCAGTACAGGCTGCATGGGAGGCTGTGCTTTGTCCTGGGGGCAGAGACACTGCAAGGAAGAAAGGAAAAGAAAGATTAATCTGATAAAGGCATTGCCATTTCTAATCGGACTGATGGGAAACTGTGGTATGAAGTTAAAGAGGCAACGCAGGGTGAATTACTTTGATGAACTACCTTAAAGCTGAAGCAATCAAATAGATAGCTCTCACATATAAAAATTACTGTGCCATCTTTATTCATCAACAGTTTTGCACAAGTGTCTCATGTTCAATCCCTTCCAGGAACAACTAAAGCACTCTGATACATTGGATCAGATTAAATCTTATCTGGGAAACTCAGCCACTGGGGTTGTGCTTCCTGCTTCCCAGACTTAATTTCTCATAACAGAAATAAACCTTTTAAAGCTTGAGAATAACAAACTCCAAAAAGTAATACCAGTACAGCACATTGCCTGCTCTTGCAACCTGCTGGAATGGAATTGGAAGGGCTTTTACTCTGGTGTGTGGTAGCAGTAAAACTTTTTCACATAGCCTGACAGGTGAAAACCTAGAGAAAGGAAATTTGTGACTCCTAGTTTATAGAATCAGAGAATGGCTGGGGTTGCAAGGGACCTTTAAGATCATCCAGATCCAACGTCCATGCCATGAGCAGGCACAACTTCCACTAGACTAGGTTCAGAAAGTATTCATACAAACAGACATGGAAGTTTTATTCACATTTATAGGGGCCATAAGAATCACATTTTAAAAATAGTACTAAAAAGCCTACCATTGAGTAACAGATAAACAATCAATATTTGATTCAAATATAGTCAAATGATATGAAAAGCAAATATGGTATCATAGAAAATTCAGCATAAAATTCCTGTAAAAATCCACTCACATGATTTTAAGAATCAGCTTGTAATTTGATCTTTAGATATGCTGAGAGCTTCTCGTGATGCTGAATTCTTTGAGCCTTTTGAAGTGGATGGGCTCTGAGGATACTCAATATTTTGCAGGACTGTTTGCTAATGAACAGAGGAAACAAGCATAAGTTTTGTGTGCTCAAATGTGTTCTTCTGACCAAGCATCACACAATTTTGTACTCACGGCATACAGGACAAGGAGTTAATGCACAGGTACTGATAAAGACAATTAAATGGAAATAGAAAACCTGACCTAGTAATAAGGTATATATGTTATCAGAACTTTATTTTTTTAAAACTGAAGTTCTTTCACCCACAGAAATGCTAACAGAATTGAAAATATGTTATCTTCCATTTAATGCCTATCCTGCACTTCTGAAGTCATGGATCAGTCAAGGATACCTAACACTGAAGATGATGAACAACAGTAATGAACCAGATACATTTATAGTTGTGAGGGGATAAAGAGAGATAAATTTTACACTTTTTTCCTTTTTTAGTGTTAACCTCACTTACAAATGTGTAATAAATAAATGTGATTCTGAGTATTTTACTTGATGACTCTGATTTTGTATTCTAAATTATTTATACTAAATAAAATACAGTTTTTTCAGAAATTTTTACTTTAAGATAAATTTTTTTTTAATTCATTTTTGATAATTCTTGGAAGCCACATTGCCTAAAGTTCAAGCAAAATCAATTAAAACTACTTCAGACACAGTATCCATCACAAAAAGAGTATTTTATGGAACATTTAGTCAACATACTGCTGTATATTTGCTGAAATACATTTATTGGCTACTTTTCATGTGTCTCCAGGACAATTACAGTATTTGCCCAGTGCTGGAGTAAGTTTTTCCAAACTTTTCAAAGAGAGCAATGGATGAAAACAGTGTTTCAAAGTCCTAAAGAAAAGAAAGAAAAAAAATTATGTTAGGCTTAAGTGGGTTTGGCTTTTTTTTAAGGGATTTTAGAGTTCTAAATATTGTCTTCTAGTTACATTCATTATATAGATAGAATGCAAATTATGCAAAATAGTGAATATTAAATATACATTTTTACATTATATGAATATTCCCTTGAAGAGGAGCAAAATAATGGATTTAATTGAAAGCAAATATGTATTTCAAACTCTCAGCAACTAGAAGAACTGCAGAAATTTCCTGCTTTAGAAATTATATTTTGCAAATCATGGTATACAAAAGTTTATTCTCCTCCCTGGAAACCAGGCAGGTTAAAGAAAGCACAATAGTCTTGCTATATTTAAACTTTTCTACCCTGGTTAACATTGAAATAGCGGTATTAAAACAGCTACATAGGAAATAGTTTTAAAAAATTAATATCTATTAATTAAGCACTAGTGGCAATAAATTGATTAGAAGCAGGGTGATTCCTGAACATGTTTTTTCCCCAAGGTAAATTTTTTGCTTATTACATTCAATTTTTTAGTGCAAATGCTTAAAAATCTAAATTGAATAAGGGAAACACAAGCGAAGCTGTGCCTTAAGAATACAACATAAATTCAGCCAACACACAAGATAGTAAAACAAAGTGTTCTAAACCATATTTTGATTTGTCTACTTAGTAAAAAATACTCATGGTAAATGATTAGCAAGTCCATGGTATTTAAGATTAAGGTTTTAAAACCTTCTTAATAAAATTATTTCCTTGAACCTGAAGTACTGAGGATAGTATAACAATAGAAAATACTTGGTTTGCTTTAAAATGGCTTTTACTTTTAGAAAGTAACATGCCACAGATGAACTCTCAGCTTTCTAGGATCTGATGATTAATTTTTAAGGAGTTGTTCTGAATACTTTGTACTGTTTTTTATTGCCAACATGTAGCTCTGTGAAAGTGGAAGAAATTGAAACATCATGGAATGTCTGAGGCCATGAGTTAAAGAAAGGGAAAAGTTTTATCTTTTCAACACATTTCCCAATCTGAAAGGTTTCAGATTTCATCTTTAAAAGAGAATAAAAACTTTTTTTTTTAAGGACATGAAGCAGAATTATCATTCCCTGGACAATTTGGATTTAGTTACTTCACAGAGCACAGTTCAGCTGTATCAATCATCTATCAATAAAGCACCTCTGACTTCAAGTAAGATTCATGCAAACACTGACTGGGCCCACCTGTCTTTCATCTTCATTGCACTTTGTCAAACTGAGAACATATGATTTCTTACATCTCACACTTAAATTTGTTTACTATCATTCCTCCAAATTTCTGGTGCATAAATCTTAAAATAGCAAGGTAGACCTACATTCAAAATTAAATAATTAAATAATCCATGTGTGGTGTGAAAGTGAATACTATCCCATTCCTAAAGGATTCACAAGTTTACTTTTTAATGTTTCTCTATGCCTTATACTGGCCAATTTTTTATTCAACAGAAATAGCCTATTTGCATATTTTGATATTAAACTTTTAGAATGGCACAATATTCTAATTTTCAGTGTCTATTCAGCATCAGAAGCACCTTCTTACCATAGGAAACTTTGTCCATATAATTATTCTAATAAATATTATAGTATCTCCAATACAACTGCAAATGGTTTCCTTCTAAAGCAAAGCTAGTTATATTTAATTCAGTAAATTAACCAGACTAATTCTGTTCATGGGAATGGAAAAATCAACAAACCAGCTCTAGTTGCTGAGAAAGCAAGCAGATAATCCAGCAATAATTTAGGATTAAGCAGTAATTCAGAGCAGAACATGGTATCTATTATTTTTAAAACAGAAAGTATCTCATTAATTTACATGCAGGACAGTTACGTACAGTTTAACAAATTGTGAACAGCTTAGCAAGTGGTGAACTTTGGGTGAGACAGGGAAATCAGTGAAACCTGTGCAGCCACTATCAGGATAAAATCAGGAATGGGAAGGCTGAGCGATGCAGAGATCTTTATTTGCTGGAGCAGACGGTTTTTGCTATTAGGATTCCTAGCCAAACAAAAACAATTGGCTGCCAAAATTAGCTCCTTGGGACGATTTAGGAGCCTTTGAAGTGAACAGTGTTTTTGAACTGGAACTAAGCCCAGGTCCAGCTTCAAACTCAAATCAAAATGACAAAGAGGAAATTTTTTGTGCCACACACCCCCTCAGTGTAAGATTACTTTGGTTTGGCAGCTGTACTGTTTATTTTGTTATTGAAAACTATTCCACTAGATACTCACAACTGAGCATTTAAACAACTGGCTCTGATTATGATGACAGCGGTTATGTTTGACCATATTTAGGGAACATTACAGAGTCTGATGGATAAATAAAAGCATTCTTGGCTTTAGAGTTACGTTAATTAAAGAAACTTAGGAAGTATACTAGGTAAAAATTGCATAGCATGCATTTAAAATATAAATATATTTTGGGAAACAGATCTTGTTTCTATTTTTTCTGTATTTGAAGATAAAGATTTTAATCAGGTTTCAACAGAGAAATAAAATAAGGCCTGAAATCACCACCTGGCCTTGCAGGATCTACCTCACAGCACAAAGGGAAAGGAATTGGAGGCCAGGTTCTTACATTCATCTAATGGAATGGTGAAATGACCACTCAAAACATGAAGAGAAGCATAGTGATGGACTGCTCATTGATTGTGATGGGAATCATCTTGAATTTAGGCTGTTTGGTACATAGCATAGAAGTTATGAAGTTAGGTAAATAATCCTTTTGAAGAACATAGGTTGTGAATGGAGAAAAATAGGCTTCATCAAAATTATTTTCACCATCAGTTCCTCTCTCTTGGTAGCTGGAATGAATAGACTTACAAATATGAATTTACACATATTGGTAAGCCCAGTCTATAGTTTTGCTCTTGGGAGCACAGGAGCATAGAGCTGAGCTTTATGGAATTTTTCCACAATGCATTCTTAAATCTTCCCATATAACTCTCAGGATCAGAGAGCTGAAATTCTCAACACTGAGAACTACTTTGAAATTCCCAAACAAAGTTGATATAACACTTCCTTTTTAAATTTGTCCAGCTTTGACTGTTTTCACTCTAGTAAATTGTAAGTGACTCAAGTTCAGCTGACAGAGCTTCACAAGACCCTTTCAATGTATTGTATACTTGAGCTTGTGAGCTCATCAGTTCGAAACAATGGAGTCAGAAAAGGTGGCATAAAGCCACCAAAGATTTGTTTCAATCAGCACTCTGATGTCATAGATTAGACTTGCCAAATGGTTACATAGTCTATATTTGGAATGTTATTAAAGCAAATTCCAAAGACATTTTTCATCTGACTATGCAGACTTACATAAATACAGATCACGTACAAATGCTGGCAAAAGAACAAGACCTTGCAGACCTTCAGATTGGTTTGGAGGCCCTTGAAAATGACTTCTGTGATATTCTAGAAACAAATTTGTACTAAGAGTGTTTCTTTCCAAGCAATTTTGAGAGTACTGTACAATATCCCGTAATACAAAAATGCAGTTAAAAATGAGATAGGAATTACCATTGAGTATCTTCTTGGAAATTTAATGAAGTAGAAAGTAGCTGCCTCAGACAAAAGCAAGAACAGACAAACAGCAGTAGTGGATTGACTCTCAGATTCTAAGGCCAGAGAGCACTCTTATTACCATTTATTCTGAGCTCCTGCATACACACTTCAGGGTAATTTCACTTATCAAATCTCTCAAGTCCATAATAATTATGAAACTGTTAAGCATGTGATAAACTTGGAACAATAAGCATACAATAAACTCATATTATCTGATTTACAGGATAGGATAGTCTTTCCTTTCTCTGTAATTACAAAACTTGCGTTTGCTGAACAAGTAAAGATTTGGTTGCATGAATTGAGATTAAATTTGTGTTAGGCTGTACAAATATAGAACTCTTTCATGGGTTAGTAGAAGCAACTTGTGCAGAAGTTCCAAATATAAATTGCATAATGACAAGCATTCTCTGAAATGTATATCATTCCATCAATAACAGATATTCAGAGTAGTGATTCCTCTTCTGAGTCAAAAAATACTAAAGAGACAGTGTATAAATGCATTTATGTCAACCATGGCACCGTGTGCTGGGTAAAAGGCAAACCAATCCATGAAAAGTTTGCATCTGAGAAAAACTTTTTTGTAGTGCTGGAATTGTATCTGTTGCTCCTATAGAGACATTAGGTCTCTTCTGTTCTTCTCTTTATAGAATACCTATTCTGAATGTAAATTCTATTAGGAATTAATGGCAGAAGGAATAACTGAAAAACGGGCACAGCTGCTGGAATAATAATTCTATCTTCATGCTACTGAGTAGCAAAACCAGGAAACAATACTTTGAAATTAATATCCACAGGTACACACCAAGATCTTAAAGGATGCAGTGGAAAATTCTGTACAAATGTCCCTGCAGCAGGAATTTTCTTAGTGTAGGGTAAGACACTGAGCAATCCTGCTTTCCCACAAAGTCAGGAGACATCCCATGTGCACAGCTCCTTTGGACACCAGGCAGTACTGCCTAGTGTCACTGCTCAGCTCTCGTCCACAACCCCACCTGCTAAACACTAAGTGCTCATATCTAAGAGTTTCCTATGATCCTAATGCTTGTAATAGTAAAATAAAGTTTTAAATGGAGCTGTCATAGTAAGCCTCCTGATCTGCTAATATCCACAGAGGTCTCTAACAAGGAAGCAAAACAGAAACAGCAAGCTGTTAGACAAGTAAAATGTTGATCCAGCTAACTTTCAGTCTCAGCAAATTTATCAATACTGGTTAACAATAGTTCCAACTAGTACAGGGCCTTCTGACATGACAAAATGAATGTAACAACCCATTCTGTCAATACAACACAAATGTCATTTCAAGTACTCAAAACCTACTAAGCTATCCTAAAAAAGATTGATTTATCTGCTCCAGTGTTTCTTTGGGGCAAACTTTTCTCACAACTGAAACCAATTAGTGGGCCTGGCACTTGTAGTGCAAAATGTAGGTCAGCATCAAGTAATAAAAAAGTATTGACTTTTCTCTGTCTGTAAGCAGCATGAAAGGGGTGCCATGGCCTTGTCGTATATGAAAAGAGCTCCATTAATTTCACTTATTTCAACCAGGGCTGTCAAATACTAATGCTTCTATTGCACTTTTCACACAAAGTACATTGACACCAATCCTGGCCCCAGTGTAACAAGTTTACAATATTTCAGTCAGTGAAAGGGGTACTATAATTTTTAATTCCCTGTTGTACATTTAGTCTCTTTAAGCAGCACTGCTCATAAGACTTACTAAGAGATATGAGCTGGGACATTAATAACAGCTTCACACTACTTCCCATGGGCAACAGAACCTATTTCTTGGGCACAGCTTAAACAGCTAATTAGCCATTAAGTTCAGGACACAGTTGTTTGGCATAACTCTGTTTCTCTGGCTGGTGGGCACAGACTGCCAATGTTACTTTCTGCTGTGAAGAAAAAAAAAACCAAAATCTAGGAAGAGGTCTTCCATGACTTGAGGCCATAAAATTGAAAAGCTAATGTGCTAACCAATTGGGTCAACCAGCCCCTTCATATAAGAGATAATAACAAAAGCCTGGATCATGCCTTAGGGACTGGATCTCATTGTGTCAGCACAGGGGTATTGACTCCCAGGGAAGAGCCTCATCAGAGCTCCCTGCCCCACAGTTGACAAGTGACCACTGCTGTGATGAAGGGAGTAGAACTGCACCTTTCCCTATTCAGCTTACCAATACAATGCAGAGGAGGAGAAGGAGGAACTAACCTCTGCCTCCTCCTTCAACTGTCCACTACTGCTACCAGTATGAAAATCTCTACATTTTGTTCTTTCTGGTAGGAGCAATAAAGTTTTCATGGAAGCATACATGAGTTTCTCCATTTTGTGGATAGACACAGCAGAGGTCAAACTGACTCAAAATGCTATGATCCTGTTTCCCTCTAGTCTCTATAATTTGTCTTCTAAACTGACTTTTCTTTTTTCAAGTGAAGTTTTATGGTCCTTGTTGACAAGCTTGAGGGCTCTGAGTGTGATGTCTAACTCATTCCCTAATTACCTCCTGCAAATGCAAACATCACCACCAACAATAAAACTCTTTGATTTAAAAAGACTGGGTGACTATGGTAAAAGGCAATTTTCTACTTGCTTTAATGACTTTGTAAGTCTTACCCTTTGAATCAACTTGCTATTAGATCTTAAAATAAAATGATATTGTATAGCCGTCATAAAAAGGCAACTTTATAACCTTCTGTGTTACACTTACATCAGGCAAGTTTCTTTCTATTTGTTAGTTTTAGTCTTTTATTATGATAATGTGTTGTAAAAAAGAATCAGGAAATTATGTTCACAGTAGGAAATTTAAAAACACTATTTTAATATCCTATCTTCCAAACAGAAAAAGAAAACATTAATTGCTATTTAATTTATGTAACAAACATTTCATTATTTTTACCCTTAATTTTTCATGGATATTTATAACTATCACTGACTCTTACATGTTTTTATTTTATGAATTAAAAATGAGAAGGCCAAACTCAAACAGTGCTTGCTAGAAATTGTGAAAGATTTCTAATGATGGCTCATGAGTTTGAAAAACCACTGACTTGATAATCACGTGGATTTAAATGTTTTTTTGTCTGATGTGTCAAGTACGAGCAGCACAGCCACGTGTGCTCCCTTGGGACAGCCAAACATGGGAATTATAACTCCATTCCTATGTTTCTGGAGTATTGGAGAAAGGAGTGTTCTGCTGCTCATCTGTGCTCACTGAAGTTTCCTTTCATTGCTCTGCATCTAAATTGTGCTAATTTGTGCTTTGGAGATAGTTGGAGGCAACTGACAATCAAGCTCTAAAACTTCTTGTCCTCATCTGTGCAAGGTAGGAGAGGATGTGTTCTAGGCTTGAAAAGAGCCTATTTTAGCTCCTGCATGGTTAGAAGCAGTTCAGAGAAAGGAAGAAAAGTGTATCCCCTTTCATAGCTGCACAAATTAAGCTATGACATGACAGAAAATAATGATGCTCTTCAAAATGCAATAGTTTAAGTCACTGTACAAGGAAAGCACAACTATTCCTAAACAAGTAAGATATTCTGTGATAGCCATGTTCATTAAGGATTACAAATGTGTCAACCCTTAATGTCCTTTCTCACAAGCAAATTATCTCTGGGTTTCAATAGAAGTTCTGTGCAAGGAAGGACAAAGGAAAAGAGAGGAAGGACTTGGTCCAGTAAATTATTTTTTCCTGTAAGTATTGCCTCTGTAAAATTAACCTGGGATCTGAAACTAGGCTGTCCTTTTTGTCATGTGTAATTTAACTAGCAATGAAGATTTGTGGTCCAAATTTGCATTTGTTACATTTACTTGGTACCCTGCAGTCATTGTGGTTGCCCAAGGGGAAGGAAGGGTGGAATTCCCAGCTGTACCCTCTACGTTCATTTATTCCATTTATTAATGATCTGCAAGCCAAGTCACTGTCTGGTCCTTCCTCTCAAACATGGACTAGCTTTGCAATGCTTTAGAAAGAAATGCAGTCTCTCTTATAAATAACTGTTCAGTTAATTAATTTCTTTAAGTGTATAAGGCTAACCTAAAGAAGAAGTCACCTTGATGTAGACACTTTCCAGGTACCTTGAAACCTGTTCAGAGTCAGTTTCAACATTACAAGTATGGTTTCCTGCACAAAGTTACAGTGCACACTCTACCATACTTTAGGCAATGTTATGAAACAACATCACCCAAATTCTATTCTGCATGTCTGTATGTGAACCAAAATTGCCAAAGATAATACTCTATTTTTTCACGATGTAGCCTTTTTTTACAAGTAAATTAAATTAGGAAACCAATGTGAATTTCTCTGCAAGCTATTTCATACTTGGATACCCTTGAACTTTACTGAATCTGGGCTAAAAAACAAATGTGCAGTTGAAATAGTTCAGTAAGTATTCAGAATCCCAAGAGGTGTTTATTTGCTATTGTCATGCAAGTATCTAGCTCTTACAGTGTATTTTAACAAAGTATCTCTGAAGAGGGGAGTAGAAGTTCATCTTAATCTATTTAAGATTCATAAATAACATTGGCAAGAACAAAAACACTCTAATGAGAAATATATAGGCCTTTAAAGAAGTTGTTAAATCTGAGGTGGAGCCCAACACACATTCCTGAGTACAAAAACCCACAGACTTAAAAAGCATCTGATGAAAAAAGTAAAGGATGTATTCTTACAACAGTATTTTTAAAGCAGCTTCTTGTCCTGTCCATCACACACACTCCACTAGCAACAGGCCTTGCATTAGAAACTACTGCACTTAGGGACAAATATCTTGACTTAGGCCATTTGTAAGCTGCCCCCTTCATTGTCAAATCTGTTCAACTACCACATTCTCTTTTCAGCTGAAAATAAGCCAGTGCCAAGTGTTCACTGCCAAGAAAACTCAGAACCACTTTTAACCTGCTAGGCTAAAGCCAGAAAATATTTAACCTGCCAAGATCAAGTTGCAACTCTCTGTAACTTACCAAAATCATGCCACTAGGAGTTAAGGAAGAAAAATTCTGAGTTGAAATCCTCAAATGAAAGTATTTTTTATCTTATTTAGCTTCTGATATGCAGCAAAACCAGTACTTCATCTAGACTTCATCTGGTTTCCCATGGTTCTGGATGACACTTTCTAACCTGATTATTTTCTGTGATTAACTTACTAGATATGCAGATCAAAGGAGAACAGTGGATGATGCTGTCTGAGCTTTAACAAGGCTTTCAACACAACCTCCCAGTGAATCCTTTTAACCAAGCTGGTAAATTATAGTCTAGATTTGCAGACTAATAGATGTAATTGCTGCCTGGAGTCTCAGGTTCAAAGGGTAGCAATGAATGGCTTCTCCTCAACTGGACCTGGGTACCAACATATTTCCTCAGGTGCTATCTTGGGGCCTATCTTAATATCTCTCTCAGTGGCCTGGAGGAGGAGATGGAATGCACTCTCCTCAGGTTCCTGGATCACACCAAACTAATGGGTGCCATGGAGACACTGGAGGGCTGTCACTCAGAGTGATGCAGACAGGCTGGAGAAATGGCCTGACAGAACCTTACAAAACACAGGATGGACAAATTCACCTGGCACAGACTCATCCTAGAGGAAAGCAGGCTGGAGGCTGACAGCCTGGGCAGCAGCTCTGCAGAAGAGGAGCTGCTGATCCTTGTGGGCGAATGGCTAAACACAAGTCAGCATTGTGTCCTAGCACTGATGAAAGCTAAAGAGAAAACCAGCTTTTCTCCTCCAGAAATACAAGCTACCTTCAGAAGAGATAGAAATGATCAAACATGAATATTTCCTCATTTTGCAGGAAGCTTACTTTGCAGATGGGCTAACACTAGAGAAACTACTCATCTCTCATCCAGTGTTTACACATGCTCTCATTAATCAATAAAATAGGAACAAAAGCTTTTAGACTAATACCTATTGCTATTTTTTCTGTCTGTATTTACTCTTTTATATGATAACATATCTTCTTTATGTGTCATGTTTTCAGTGGCACTTTTTCTTCTGTGTAAATCCACCAGTTCTTTGATACAGTTCAGAAACAGCATCAGCTACAGCGATTACTCACTCCGGTGCCACAGACTTGTTTTGGCATTGGCATGAAGTTAGTTCTGACAAACTTGCTGATTAAAAGCTTTGGGGAGAAGAACATCTAGTATTTATAGCCAAACATTGTTACAGATTCAACATTATTCAGAAAAAAATATATGGATTACACTTATTGGCACAAATTTTAAAAATAGTTTGCTGAGCAATTAAAAAACTAAAACCCTGCTGCATTGGTTCTGATATGAATACATGCTATGTATATATTAAATGCAACAACTTGTGCAGCAAGTCTGTGGTCGTGCATAAGCAAAAGTTTGTTTCATTTTTCAGCTGGATAACTTCTGAACTAGACTCAACATTTTGCTGGCCATGCTGAGGAAAGAATTTAGCCTGAGACTTTAACATCTATGCCTTTAATGTCTATACAGAACTTTCAATGTATAGCTGAGTAGGACTATATCTTATAAATGAAGAGGAACTGGGAATTTTTACAATGTTTTATATGCTAATTTATTCATTGACAATGTAGTAGCAATGTAAGTTATACTGTGAAGTTTCCCATACTTCTCTGAGGACTTCAGATTTGAACTGAAGTGTGAAAATTCTTTAAATAGCAACACATTTTGGCCTTCCTTTTGCCAAAGGCTTGGGCATCTGCAAAAACTACAAATCATGCCAAACCCTTTGAGTGATATATGGAGGACCACAATCCACTAGGAAATAAGCTAAGACGAAGTCATTCATTTCATTTAGGTCTTTCAGTGGGATTTGAACCATCCAGCCCACAAACCATGTCTCAGGAGATTGCAGTGTACATCCAGCCCACAGTAATAATGATTCATATACATATATGTGTATATGCTTTATTGCTACCTTTAGCTGGATTAAAAGCAATATATCAAATTTTATATTTCTGCTTCTTTTATTACCTTTCTAGCACTTGATCAGCTGATAGAGGCAATAATGAAATGTTTTTTTATAAACTGGAGTTTGTAAGTCCTGTCCTGAGAATGTAATATTTCAAAAAAGAGCCTAAGCTTTGGGGAAAAAACCAATTACAGAAACAGCATTAAAAATGCCAAGCACTGGGCAGAAGCAATTCTGGATCAGTTTAAAAAAGTGATTGATGAAACTCTAATCTGAGCTGAAGGAACAGTTTCACGACAAGCTGCGATCATTCCACACACTTCATTAGCTGCCATAATTAGCCTGGTGTTTCAATTTGTTAGAACTGGTGGGGACAATTTTACTCAGAATGCAAACATCAAAAAACAGGGTGCCTCAGACTTCAGAAGAGGCTGATGAGAAGGTTTTCTAGTCTTTGTTAACTAAAAGATTAATTACAGCTGATGGGAGGCTGTATTCTGATTGTCACTCTGTCTATGTGCATTACTTTTAGCATTAGAAGATAGACATGGTTGACACTACACTGCTCAATCAAGCAGCTTTGCATTAGTGCACAAAGTCTGTTAATATGCAATGTTTTTATTATTTCTCTTTTTCCTTTCCCCTCCCTAAGTTTACGGCTCTCACACCTAACAAGTTATTCTTTAAAAGAGCAGGGTGTTTGGTTGGCACATGCTGCCATTTCTTCACATGACTACAGGTGAGAAATCCTGACACATCTCAAAGCTACAAGCCAGGAATATTATTACTTTTTATTATCACAATCAGAATGTAAATACCTTCTCAAATAATCTCATTATGAGAAGAAAACCCAGGACAGTTGTGAAAGTGGTACTGTGTGTTTCAGCCTTTGTACCTTACCCCTCTACCTCAGGTGTGGTTACCTCTATACATTAACTCATCAAAGCTTGTAAGGTTGTTTATATGGACGTGAAGTTTGAATTTGAAGTGGAAAGGTTAGTCCTGAATAATTCCATAACTTCCATTCTAGAACATTAACACATGGCAAATCACCTACTCATAAAAACACTCCTGATGTGGATATGCCTTTCACTTTCCCTACAAGTATTATCAACAAAAACTGTAAGAGAAGAAATAATAGAGCTTATCATGGTAGAATATCCTTTTAATCTGAGTTGGTAAAGGGCACGTTGGACCCAGCTCTTCATTGCATTACATGAATAAGCACAGAAGTGTATTCCAAAGTGGATATCATTCCATGATTTAAAATGGGGCAAATTAGTCCAGAATTGATTCATAATATAAATTTTGAAGAAAGAAGCAGTAGACTGTTACGTCAAACCATTAAGACAACAAGCAGTCTGTACTACTTCCCATGTCTCATTCATTCCAACATAACTGCACAAAGCTGTTACTGTGGTTTTTCCTATACAAGAAATGCAGGTTACTCTAAAATCCATTTTTATGCGCTGAAGTCCTACTGCTCTGAGAATAATGTACTTTGCTCCCTGGAGAGAGCATCAAAACAAACAAAAAACGCACAAACTTACAGCCTTTCTTTCAACCTGGGCTCATACCTGGCATAATATCTTAGAACACCTGTAGGTGTTATTAGCGTTTAAATTATAAAACTCTACAATCATAATGAGTCAGTGTAGCAAAATCTCTAATTCAGACATCATTTCAAGATGCAACAGTCTGAAGTCCTATGTGAACCTGTTGCAAGAAAGTCATCAAAATATGTGTCTCTCATCTTAGACCTCAATTTTTCAAACTCACCAGCAATGTATGTTTAAAGATGAGATTTTACAAGTCTACTTTTCTGAGAAAATAGGTGACACCATTTTTCCTAGAACATTCTGTCTGAATGGCATGAATTTACATATTATGTTCATTATGGGTCAGATTCTTATCTTGTGCCAATTGGCCCAGCTCCATGGATGTATCCCAGTTATGCTAGGGCTGAGGACCAGCTCTCAAACCTGAAGCTTTCAACAGTTGTATGGCCCACATAATTCTCAGAGGATTGTAACCTCTGAGATAAAGTAACCAAAAGCTTTTGGTTACTTTAATTTCAACTCCATTTAACAAGCACAAACAAGGTCTCGGTGAGTATTATCAAATAATAAGTAGCTTGCTTTTGCAGATAAGTTCCATAAAGAATTTTAAGTGACTTCAAAATATAGCCTTTTTAATTCAATATTGTGGTAAATTGAATTGAGTTGAAATACATTATGTTTGACATACATATAAAAAAATCTACTTAATTCCAAGAATACTGAACAGTCTATGCAAAACTGATATGAAAAGGCAAGGCCATGGATTTCCCAGTTTAGTATACAGATTTTGAATTCCAACAAACAAAATCATATCCAAATAGTCAACACCTAAAACCAATATAAACAAATTAGGTGTAACACTAGTATCTACTGTTTCTAGATTAACTGATTTTTTTGCAATTTAAAGCTGTGCCACAAATTATTGTAATGCACACTAAGCATATATTGAAGGAATTGGGCAAGATACTCTATTTCTAAAGTGTTTCTGATTAAATAAGAGGCTTTAAAATGTTTAAGCAATGTGTAAAATGGAAATTATTTATAAAGCTTAAATATACATACATCTCACTCACAGAAATACTGGCTAAACTCTTACTAAAAATGCAAGGTTTTCTTTTATACCACTAAATGCAAGTTACATTATTAAATGAGGAAGGTAGGCAAAGCAAGACATTTATTGTCCAACAGACAAATGACAGAGGATTGCTAGTTAGACAGTCTAATAAGTGCCATCTAATTTTCTCCTTCGAATCAATTTATTCTTCAAAGCCTTGGATCATCATCAAGGGACTGCATTTTCCCGCTGAGAAATTACAGAACTGAAAATCAGGTTTTATAAAATATTCAACTAGTTGCCCACAAACCCTTACAAATAACCACTAGAAAGGATTTGATTAGACTAGTGGTGACAGTATCTCTTCTTATGCAAATAATTGAATGGTTTGACTCTTCTCAGATACTACTTTGTAGCATTATTTCAAAATCAGACCTGGGTCTGTTAATATGCAAGGTTTTTATTATTATTTATTATTTTTTATTATTACAAAATTATATACATCAGACCCTGTGACTCATCAGTAACCACTAGAAACTTTTTTCAGCCTTCCAGTTATGCACAGATTCTTTTCTGCATTTAGTTGAACATTAGCCAAGGGTACAGTTTGCATGTTTTTATTTACTTCAGAGTGTTAACCATCTTTCTACAACCAAGAATGTAATTTGAGTAATAATTATTAATTGTATATCAAGAATAGCATTTTTCAAAAGCAACCCAACAGTGGTGATCTTAAGGATTTTCTCAAAGAAAACAATCTACAACTCAGAACCTTTCCAGTGAGAGCTCTGAAAGTAATCTTCATAACAAAATGTAATTCTGTGAATAAGTCAGAGTCACAAGGAACCTGGAAAGATCATTATGTAAGCTGTCAGAAGTAGGAATTGTCGTTTGCTTTCCTGGAAAACTAAATGGGTGCATCTTATAAAAGAGACTTCATTCTAGCCTGTGAATGAGAGGTAATGTCTGGTGTTCCCATTTTTGAACATGGCACACTCCTGCTTTCCTCAATACCTTTCCTTCTCATCAGTACATTATGACATTTACCAAAAAAATAGAAAAAGAGATCAGAAGTAGAAGTTGCAAAACTGACTTTAAGATACCTTTTGTTACCCAGTTTAAAAGACCACCTGCTTATTAAGTTCTTCTGTGATATTAAATTGGGCAACACTGCTCTTTTTCTGTACTATCTAATCAGGGAGCCAAACACCTATGCTCCATGGAGCTCACAGCTCTGAAGAGTAATACTGTTGAGGGAATCAACCTATGTGGAGGAAAGTAATCACTATTTACAGCAGCATTCTGGCTCCAAGTGGTTCTTCTGAGAGCAGAAAATACATGTTACAGGTAGAACAAACAGACTTTTCATGGATAGTACAGTACATATTGTTATTGGACCAGATCCTTGGATTTAAATTATTTGTTTTGGTTCAGAACTCAGGATACCAAAGAAAAAAGAGAGAAAGCAGTGTTTTGTTGGAAGCAGATAATTGATAACTCAAACTAAGGGTCCACTTGGAGTATCTGTATAGATACATCAAGTCATGCCAGCAGTAACAGCAATACGGGAGCCACGTCATGGGCTGGGGGTCACTGGAGTGCATCCCACTTTGGCAACAACCCTTATTATCCCTGACATGGCTCATAAGGAAACCAGGATTGGGACAAGCAAACTCTTACAGCCCATCTAATAATTCCCTTCTGGCTGCCACATTGTGTGAGATCTGTATTGCCTAGGAAAACACACTGAGGTTGGTTGGAGAACTATGAATCTGATATTCCAAATATGTGCTAGCACTTCTCATGTACATTAGTAACTCCTGTCACAAAGCACACTGGTAAATATGGCCTTTAAATTTTTAAAAGGTAATAAAGCTGACAGTTCAGATGCACATTCATTAGCCAGTATCACACTGTACTAGAAAATTTTATTGGATAATCTTTTTTTCTAATTAAAGTGAAAACAAGCAAATTTCTTTGATAAAACGAAGCCACAGTCTCAGCAAGAAAGAATTCAAGATTTCACACAGATCATACCTATGATCTCAAGTCAAATCACTGGAAGGTTAGAAAAATGGAATTAAGGTGGGGTTTAAGTAAATTTCAATATAGACAGGGATGGAAAAGCACAAATAGTGTATCAAAAATTCTGCCTCATAATGACATCATCCACTAGACATGACTGTTTTATGTGTTGGCCTTACAAGAGATAAAACTAATTTTCAAACAGACAGAATCTCTTTCCCCCACTACAAGAATTTTTTCTGTTTTCTCTATTAACCCAGATTGAAAACCTGTCAGTTCTTGGACAAAGAGCCAAATTTATGCCTAGTGTAAAGCAATGAAACTATACTTTTCATTATACATATGTTGTAACATTCTTTATATAAATTCTGGCTTGAAATATATAGTCATTTTTATCTGTTATATGTGTCATGATTTAATTAAATACTTCTGCAACTTCATGCAATCACAGTTGAAGGCAATCACTGTTCAACAAAATTGACTGAAGCTGTTGATTGTGCCTTTATCTACCCTGGCTGAATCTGAGCCTGTAATTCTCTGCCTCTGGTGACAAAGATGGAAGTGATATAATTTACACATGGAGCAACTATTGCCTGCTCTAATGGCTACACAGTACAGTGTGAAAATGCCAGCAGCGTTGACCACACCCCTGCTTCCATTGCTCCACCCCAGAAGTAGAATTGTGTTGGTGGTGAATTACAAGAGCTGTGTTTCCTAGCCCAGGCAAGGCCATGATTATCAGAATTATTTGAAGTTGATATTTGATTAATGCTGGCAATATTGTAGAAGTGATTTCCATTAGACAACATCTAATTATTTAATTATTTCCCATTATTAATGGAATGAAGCCATTCAAAACAAACAGCTAGAATGAATGTTTTGCAGGAAGCTCATAAACATCAATTCATACATGTAGAAATCTTACTAAAATTATATCAAGCTGGCCTGTTGAACTTGAAAGGCGTATTTTATCCCAATCAATGCATAAAAGTAAAATTATCTATAACTAAGGCATGTTTCTCTGCTGTACAGTTCAGCCGTAATGATCCCCACACACTGCACTTGCACATCAATTATGATAATCATAATCACGGTCGTTAAGCTGAATGTTCATTATTATCAGGATGCTGGTGACAGCAGATTCAATCACCGGCTGCAATGGGCAGGCAGTCACAGTCCCACCCAAGTTTCTGCAGACAGCGTTGTGCCACATTAAATCTACGATGTGTTCCACATCCCACTCCATTCCAAAAGCTGTAGACGGTAAAGGTCAACTTTATGTTCTGTGCAATATGCTTAGGTTCTCTAAATTAATTCTTTGCAGTCCTGGGTATTTTTATGCTTTGTAGATAATAAAATTCTGTTTCGGGCCAAAATGCCTGTGCAAATAATGAAACTGTGATTCAGTTGTACTGTAATTCACCTATAATAAGGCATCAGAGGGAAGAATCTATCAGAATGGAACATCTTAAACTATCACTTCCTGAATTTTACAAATAAGAAAAAATTAAATGCTGCCATTAAAGTCAGTTTTCTAAAATGCATATGCAAACTAATTCCAATAGCGATTAAAGACTGTAAGCTATTATTTCTGCCTCACCAAATATGAACATATGTGAGTGTTTTGATAGCTGAAAGACTATAGTTAGTGTATTTGATCCCTTGGCTATCCATCTACACTGGAACCTATCATTGTAGATTAAATTCCTAGCGACTAGCAAATTTTTTATATTGAAGCTTCTTACATTAATCCTATCAAAGGCATTCCCATGTATTGAGATAGATGGTGTAAAACTTAAAATATATAAGCAGTTTTATGTTTTAAACTGATTTACTGAGTAAACTAACTAGATTCAGTTTTACTAAAGGTCTAGTATTTCCATTCCTTCCTTGTTTATAATGAAGAATTGGAACAGAACACTTTTTCCCTTAACTCAAACTTCTTTGAAATGTAAACAGAGTGAGATAAAAATATCCGGATTATAACTAGATGAAAAAAGAACTACTAACTTTTCCTCACATAGATATGGTAGTTATTATGTTTAGAGGAAGCCTATGCTAATATCCTTTCATTTTCTGGAAGAAATGTAACAAGGTAATATTTTTCATTGTTGCTCATTTTGCTTCTAAAGTAATTATATAATTTACATACTAATCTTTTTGTGACTTGAATTAAATTGCATAGTAATAAACACATGAAAACCTCCAGAAAATACAACTAGGATGTGCTCGTGCGCACACACACACACACACACACATACACACACACTCTCAAAGAAACTTTCTGTACTTAATATTAAAAAAAGCCACCTACTATCAACTAACATTAAATAATTCCTCAGCAGCTCAGACAGGTCACTGATGAACTGACCACTGACTTGACTCCTTGGAAGAACTTACACAGCCTTATCAGCAACAACACAAGAAACTTGTGTAGCATAAGACTGTTAGAAACTGAACAGAGATCATGGCAGTGTTATCAGTTATTTAGGTTGTAATAGAGGCTGCATCCACAAAGATATAACCTTGTGGTAAACTCAAAAGAGGGTTATGTTCAGCAGACAAGCTATTAAGCAAAAACCCTTTTTGTTTTCTACTATTTTTTTACATGCCAGTCAGTCTTGTGATTCATTAGAACAGATAATTTTGTTCATTGCATTGATATATGCAAAGTTTTCATAGAGTTTAGAAATAAGTGACACAGAGTTCTATCAAATTTAACAGTTAGGAAAGTATGACCTCACACCTGCTTATAGGCCTTTTTCCATTAAACTGCCATGAGGAGTTTGAGGTTTTGAGGTTCATTTTTGGATTTTTTCCTGATAATAATGACCCTTTAAAGCATTAGGTATGTCATAAATAGCCCTTTTCTCCTCTTATCTCTCTGCTGGGGCAAGGGGCTCCTAATGGAAGCTTCATATTGATTTAGAATTGGGGTTGGAATGCTCTGTGTCATGTTGGGTTAATGTATACAGCCATTGACCACCAGAGATTTAGGTTGGTATCTATCCAAGATCACAAGTAGAGTTTTTAGCTAAGCCCATGGTTTATATATGTGTGATATGATATACAGTATGAATATCTTTAGGTTTTTTATATCATCATCTGAGCCTGAGCAAGAACTGCTAAGAACTGGAAAAGAAAGTCTTTACAGGACATACAAGCAACAGAAATAAGACATTTAGGTAGTTTTTATATATCATACTTATACTGTAGGACTACAGCCAGTCATATCTTCCACTCCTTGCCTTTGAAATTCAGAAATATTTTTGTTTGATTTTTGATGTTTTATTTGCAAGGAGATACAGTTAATGCATGTTGAAATACCAAAACTTTACTCTGAGCTCATTTTTAAACCTTAAAGTTTTGAGGAAAAATCTTTTAAAAATATTCCTTCTCAAACTAAGATTCCTTGGAGCTTGCTGTATATTTACAAAGGTTAAACTGCTCTCAAGGAAATAATTAATTATATCTTACAACATTCCATAATTGTTTAGGTAGGAAGAGATCTCTCGAGATCACCCTCTATAGCCCCCCTACTCAGCTAGAGCAGGTTGCCTAGACCATGGATTTATCCAAAGATAAAGATTATCCAACCTCTTTGGGCAACTTGTGCCAGTGCTCTGTCACCCACACAGAAAAAGAAAAAGAAGAATAAAAAAAATAGTGTTTTCTTGTGTTCAGATGGAATTTCATGCACTTCGCTTGTGTTCATTGACTCTTGTCACTGG
Organism: Molothrus aeneus; assembly: GCF_037042795.1. Lineage (NCBI taxonomy): Eukaryota > Metazoa > Chordata > Aves > Passeriformes > Icteridae > Molothrus > Molothrus aeneus. The sequence continues at coordinate 18,637,425 of NC_089648.1, forward strand.
ACACTATGGAGTCTGAGAGAAATCTGGGGTCCTGTTCTTCTTTTGCTCTAATCAGGTGCTTATGCACTTCAATAAGATCTCCCCTGTGCCTTCTCTTTTCCAGACTGAAGTGTTCCAGCTGTCTCAGCCTCTGCTCCTACAAAAGATGCTCCAGTCCCCTAACTGTACGGGTAGAGAGTGCAGCACAGAGCCAAAGTCCATTACCTTTTTTGTACTCAGAAATTTTCAAGTGATTAAGATACCTAATACAAATAGGAGTAATGCAAACACTACACAAACTCATGTTCTTAGAAAAATTACCTCTTACAGCACTACAAAACCAGACATATATGAGATGCTCCTGACAAAGCAGGCAATTTAACGAGGCCTTCTTAAAATAAAAAACAGCTATTCACTAGTTTTAAGATTTTTCCAAAGAATATTGTGCTGTTTTAATCAGGTTTTCCTATAATTTCCTGAAGTTTATCCTAATGTGTAAGAGTAAATATACAACCTCTCTTAAATCAGAAAAGGCAATTCAAACAGAATGAAACTTAGGAAAATGCATATAACTGAAGGTTTACTTAATCACAGTCTTAAATCCTGATCTTGTAGGACCAACAGGTGTTGAATTCCCTCAAATTGAATTTACCAGAGAGTCAAGGAAATTTCACATCCCATCACAGCTCTAACTACATGATTTTATAACATGCTAGAAAGAATCCTATTGGATTCCATGATAGTTGGATCATACTGAAATTCACTTAGTTCTAATAAAACATCAATCTAAAAAAAGTAAATAAATTCTTGACTTTGCAGTGACTTACCTTGTCTGCTATCCACTTCTTAGGATATACTTCTCTGAAATATTTAGTTCCATAAGCTTCTTTGCCATATTTGCCTGACTTAAAAAGTGATGGCTCATACTTCTCATAATTTTTATGATATGAAGAAAATGGCAGAAACCTGAAATTAAAGAATATTTTAGAATCATTTATGGTCTTCTCTAGATGCCACAGGATTGGTGTAAATCCATGCTGCAGGAGATGAAGTGTACACATGCTCCTGATATTTTTCACTATCCTCTTAATGTTTCCTCTCAGTATTGTGAGAGGATTACTGCAATTTCTCCTGTAGCCTTTTTCAGAATAAAATTGGAGCAAAGAGACAGTGAGTTTCAACAGGATAAAATGAAGACTTTATGCACAAGGATCTAACTTGGTTCACTTGCATGAGTAGATTATTACTTTGTGTGTATCTGTACTGACAACTGGTGGGATGTGTGCAGGACGATCAGGGGCCCCTTTGCTGGCAGGTGCCTGCTGATGCCTCAGGTCCTAGCAGAGAGTGCAGCCTGTGCCAGCTGCCAGTGGCAGGCACTCTCCATGCACGGGGACAGACATCACCTCTGGAGATAGGCATCCTTGCTTTGTCACAGCCAAAGCTAAATAAACCATATTCTCATTAGCAGAACAGAAACTTGCTCATATTTATAAACCACAAAACAGAGAAATTGTTTCTTCAAAATTCACAGACTGTGTACTTTACTCTTAGGTTATAATTATGTCCTAATTAGCAATCTTTTTGAGCCAGGTTCTTTCATTTTCGGTGATAATGATGATGGACTTGCTGCTTAGATAGTGCCAGCGAGCAGTGCAGCTCCAGCTACCTGCTGGAAGGGGTTTTCAGATGGATGTCCCTAACTGCCAGGGACAACCAGAGGTTTTTTGGGTAGGTTCCACAGCAAACTGTATCAAGGAAAGTGAAAAACATCTTGTATATAGAAGATCTGCAAGAGACCCTACAAACACATCTTAGTTCCATCTATTCCAGTTTCCAGGAGAGTCATGAGAGCAAACAAGTACATTTTACTATAAAGCAAAACACTGGAAATTAGGTTTATCATTGCTGATATTCTGAAAAAAATCAACATGTGTTCTTAATTCTAGAAGTGCAGGAAAAAAATCTCGGTAAAATTAGAATTATATGCTTCAGAAGTCAAAAATATCACTTTTAAATCCTATGACAAGAAGTGTAGCTAATTAGAACCCTTCCTCAGCTGAAACCTTTTCAGAATCCAGAGTGTCCATAAGAGTTAGGCAAAGAAAGTTGTATAAAAATGAGGATTAAAATACTCTTCTTTGTCTCTCAGCTGATACAGATGCAGAAAACTAATTATTTTGATTAACTGATTTATCAACAACTGTTTGAGTGGTTTTGAAAATTATTTTTCTTTCTTTCCACCTCATAAAAAGAAATGGTTTGAGAATCTTACCAGCTGTATCAACTTCTTCTATCACGTGCCACAAACAAATGCCATGTAAAGTTAGTGAAAGGAAAACCCTGAGTTAGCAGACTTTAAAATAATAAAAAGCTATAGTAGCATGTGTATACCCATGGGAAAGAACACCCTCACACAAGACAGATTAGGGTACTTGTAATGCTAATTTGCACATGGGATGGACATCACACACACACAAAAATTAATGTGGCCCCAGTGTCCCAGAGAATACATCGAAGGTGCTGTGAGCCGGCTGCTCCACTTGCAGTTTTTATCACTTCTGAATTGCATTTTAATAGTACATTTTTCTTTTGTTCAGACATGAAAGAAAATTGGCTTTCTCAGGGGATTGGATAGCTGAGAAGACAATTCTTGCAGTTTTGGGATTTACCCATATATGCACAGAATTTAGTTGAGCCAGAGCATTCATAATTTAATATGAATTTCTGTAAAATGCATTACAGACAAAATAATTAAAAATCTTGAGAAAAGTAGAAGTAAATTATTATCATTTTCCCAAAATAAAAAATTCTACATAGAGGTTTTGATTTTACTGTGGATCATTTAATCTTTGTCTTTTGGCAAAAAAATTCTCAGAGTAATGTAGGTTCTATGATTCAAAAAAAACACCCCAAAATTAACACTTTGAGACATAACAAGCAGTATTTTCTTTTAAATGAAAAAAAAAAATATAATAGAGGATAATGGTATCAAATAGAAGCTTTTTCTTCTGTTTACAGTTCTGCTCTCAGAGTCAGGGGGCAAATCCTTAAAGTGATGATTCTCTAACAACATGCTTGTAAATTCAGTGTTTGCTTAAATTAAGTGAGAATTTACCTTATGTGAATAAGTAATTAAAAGAATTGCAACAATTTTTTGTCCTAAGTAGGGTAACCAAATTAATGGGAGTAATACCAAAGTCGTTATATCCCCCCAAACCATAATAATAACAAGAAGTAATAGCACTGCAAAACACTTCAGTAATGTTATTATGTTCTGTACTTCTTTGTATACACCTGATACAGCTTGTCCCAAAATTAACAACAGTATGTTCTCCAAAAGTGACAGAAGAGAGTGGTGGAAGAAGAACATTAAATTCAGACCAGGATACCATTATCAACTGCACAAGTTTAGATTTCAATAGTTTAGATTTCAAAACATTCACTCATTATTCCTACATCTAGTTTTCAGCTTTTCCTTGTGATTTAAGTGTAAATTCAGAAATTCTTAAATGTTTTCAGTTAACATGACAGAGACAGAAGTACCAATCAAAAAATAATTAAATTCTGTATTGATGTTTTATTGGGCTACAAGAAAAAGTCAGTATAAGCTGAGACTTCCCAAAAGATGACTTAATGGAAGGTGAACTTTCTCTAAATAAATATATTGAAAAATGAAAAATTATTTAATATCAGCCTGAATGAGAAATATGTCAAAGGATACAATCAAAATGAGGAAAGGGTTGGAACCAGAAATGAGAAACTACAAATGGCAGTATTACTCATACATAACCTGAAAAGGATCAGGACCAAGGCTGGCTGTGTCACTGGTGATGAAGGCCAGCTGCACTGCTGCCGGGACCCCAAACTAATTAGCCTAAGAAGACTTAGAAGGCTTCTCTTAGTAGCCAAACCAGGACCTGACAGCTGCTAGAAGTATTTAAATTTCAAAGACGCTACAGATATTTGTTGCTAACAAAAATAAAAATGTTTTTATCTCTCATCCTGTCCTGGACCTTCCTTCTACTAGTAATTTCATCTTTCTAAACCTTTTTTCCCCTCACACGTTTACACTCCCCCTCCACAATTTTTATTCCTACATTCCTCACCTACCATTTCTTCCCTTTAGTCTGCCTCTTTTATTGCAATCTCTCTTACTACTTTGACAGAAGATGGAAAAGGCTTTTTACATGCTGAAGGTTTTTGAACTGGGTTGACAGAGATGACAGGAGCAGCAGCAGAAACTGGTTTCTGGTGTCTATGGCAGTGTGAGAGGAGCACAGCAGCGCAAGCAGGAAGGAGAATTTCCCAGGTCCATCACTGACTGCTGGGCAACAGTGTCCCAATGCTATATGGAACCTACCAATAGGACACAGGACAGAGGCAGTGACTTTTTATTGAAATTTAAATGGCCACAATAAACTGGAGTGGTCCTCAGCCTGTTCTCTGAATCTACCCAAGAGGCAAAATCCCAGCAGTCTAGTGGAGCAAGCAGGTAATCCTGATCCCAGAAAAGCTTCAAAACATTCCCAGTGTTCTGAGAAAGATCTACCAGATCTACTGCTGGACTGCCACACATGCTGCCCTGCCAGGGCACAGTTAGAAATATAAAACAGAGCATTGTTACATGGCTTTTCAAACTTTTACATTTGTATGTACTGTACATTTTTTTAATTTAGTAGGAAAAATGCCAGCAAAGTATTAGCTCTATGACATTGCTAATTTTTTATCTAAAGTGTTTTTATACAATACCAATTCAATTCTTTGTTGTCTTGATTTAATTCAAATTCATCTCGCTTTGAAGAATTCCATGAACAATTAGCTCCAAACAAGCCATGCTTCTCTGTCAGAAATCTGTGAATATTTTATCTTCTTCTTTTTCTTTAATAAAACACGACGTTAATTTTAAGCTTTCAAATTTGTATTATACCTGAAGCAATTTTTTCATCAAATCCAATCTTTTCACTTGGGGAACAAAGAAGGAAGCATAATGGTTTTCCCATAGCCAAACAACTGCAGCAAGGCAGACATTATTTACTTTACAATGCATGTATATTAAAATCAAAGTGTTAGATACAAGAATAAAGATGGAATATTTTATTTAGCATATCTAGTGACATTATCTTTAGTGCACTGGTTTTGCCACAAGAAGCCCATTTGGGTGTCTTAGTACAAATATTGTTTCTGGAAATATACTAAATACACGGTTTATTGAAAAAGTATCAATCACTTTGATTGTATCATCAGTAAATCTAAAAATTCTCTGGCTATTTTTATTTAACCCCTGTCTGCAATAATGTAATGTGGCAAATAAAAGCACAGCCTAGTTCCTGTAGGAAGTAAAAGAGATCTCTTCTGCAGCAAATTCCGGAACTTCTTAATTATACACAGACTTATTATCTGCATTCCCAGTGTTATAAAGTACCAGAACTTCATTAGAAAAATTAAGATGGAAAAATGAAGGCTCTACTTTGTAAATTTCCAGTGGAAATTAGCTGGAAGAAGCAGAGGAATACTGGATCAAAAGAGGGTAATCATGCTTAACTGTGCCCTAGAGCACCCGCATGTATAATACGATTTGCACAGTAACTACCTCTCCTATTACTGCTTGTTTGGAGTATTCTGTGTTAATGGGGTTAGCTAATTTAGTATTTTAACTTAAAAAGACTCTGCTGATTAATAAATGTTGCACACTGTGCTAGTAATTAAAATAAATGGAAGAGTTACAAATAGAAGTTGAATTGTTAAGAAAACATTATCTGAAAATATATGATAATCCCTGTTTATCATAATACAATAACAGTCCGGAAAATATGCAAATTGCTGAAGTTGCAAAGCATATGACAAACTAAGTATAAGTTGAAAAAAGTTTTCAGATGTGCTGTGTTTGTATGACAAAAAATGTAGTAGCCATTTTCACTGCAGCTAAGTCAGAGACACAGTAAAAGATTTTATAACTCTAGAAATTAAAAGATTTTTTAAAAACTCTAAACCTGAAAGTGACTTGCATTTTAAGTTTTCTTACAATTAATACCAGGCAGCTCATAACATTGGTGCTCTCCCAGTACAGAGCTTATTTAGGTCACTAATTTCTCTGCAAGTGTATCTGTTCTGCCCAGCACAGGGCAGCACAACAGCACCTCAGCTGCTCCAAAGAAAACCACAATTTTGCTGGAAATAAGTCCATGAGGAGCTGGGTGCTGCTGTATTCACACAGCACAGGAGAGGCAGGATGTGCAAACATTGCTGCACACCAGTGAACCAGTGTGACCAGGACCAGGCTGTGCATCTTCAGCACAGCACTGAGCACAGACACAGCCAGAAGCTGAGGTAATGTTTCTGATGTCATGCCAGAATAAATTAGGAAACCTAAGCCTTACACTCTTGCTATCACCACACTGCATCTTGTTCTGATGTTTGCTGACTTCAAAAAGATGTTTAATAGTATACTTTGAAGCATGAGGCATATTATATGAGACAAATTTCATCTAAGTTAATGAAAATAATTTACATTTTTGTTCTCTGGAAAATTAGGCCAGCATGCGCCTGCACACAACTGAGGAAACTTTTTATGCTTCATCTAAATCTGCTGGATCCAGCAGTTGTCTCAAACTAGACACTATATTAAGTAGCCATCCCAAAGGAATGCAATTGTCATTCTTATACAAGTGGAGGGGGAAATCACTTCATTTATATGAAAAATAGCCCAATAAGGTAGTAACAGCTTCAATTACATGAGAAAAAGGAATCATTTTTGTTAGGCTGGATAACCCAGTTGCTTTTCCATTACAGAAAAGGAAATTCCAACAGTTGTTTTAAGTGAGGACAGTATATTCTCTTTTGGTTTCATTTTTACTGCTTCTGCCTGCCTCAAAATCTCACAACTTTTCCAAATCTTTTGTGCATTTTATCAAAAGCAAGAACTTTCTCAGAGCTTGCAACACTCATCCTATTATCCTGTAAACAACCACTGATAATTAGAGGTTTGTGAGAATTCTGAATGTTGCTGAAAATTTCAGGTACATGCCAACAATCTTTTTGTCTTAAGAGACTCAACACAATACCTACTCTGGAAATATACATATCAATGCAAATGTCATTCATGCAAACACAAGCTTTCTCAATAAATGCCACAGACTTCTGCTGCTCATTCTCTCTTTATTTTCTAAAACAGAAAAATAATCAGCATAGGAAGCACTACCAGGAAGAAATAAAGTCCCAAAGTACACAATTACATAGCAAGAAACAGAAATTTGTCAATTCATAATAGACACTGCTGAGAAAAAACTACTGTAGAATCTGAGTAACTCTTTGCTGGCTCCTCCCTGGAGACCAACATCCCATGCAGCAGCTGCAGCATTACCAGTGAGCGTTAGTCCTGGTGATGACCTGCAGCTCTGTCATCACCTTTTCAAGGTTACAGATGTGACCCTTGCATGGCTGGTTGAATAAGAAGCACAAATGGAATGATCACAGCCTGAAAATGTATAATACACTCTGCTTTTAGTGTGCATGAAGCTGGGAATCATTGATTGTTGGGACATTGCTTCTGTGCATTAAGGATGGCATTAAATGCTTCCTTACCCATAAGGTAAATAAAGACCCACATGAAATAATATCTACCAAAATTGGAGGCTTCAAATTTAAACTGTACAAGACCAAATCTTCACAATTCCCTCACTGAAGAGTCAGTGAAACATTTATTGCAAGGTCTGACCTTCTGAAAGTGTTGACACAGTAATGTCTGGGGTAAACATCAAATAAAGACTGGGCAATGTAGTCATGTCTATAAATGAAGGACATCATCTAACCTCAGTTTGAATGCATCAATCACAACTAATTCAGTGAAGAAAACACTTTAAATGAGAGGTAGCATATTAATTACTACCTAGTAATACGGGTTCTTTTAAATTTCACCAGCAGAAATTTTATATAAAAATGAAAATGAAAAAAAACAGAAATTTATGCTGAGATGTGAAAATTAAGCTGTTTCCTCCTCCGCACACCAGTACATGAAAGAATACAGAGAGAAATAGAAAAGGGGAGTATATTTGTACTTGGAACTGAACTCACTTATGATTTTAGTATGAAATAAATAAAGGGTGCTATCTCTCACTAAACAAACAAACAGAAAAACCCACAAAAAAAAACCAAACAAAAAAAACCCACCAAAAATGTTGTCCAGAAGTGAAAAAGTAGTCTAAATAAAATATTTTTTGAATTTCAAAACTGTTTCTGAATAGAATTTTCTTTCGAGGTTACTATTAATTTTAAATTGGGGGAAATGGTCCAAAAATAAAAACATAGAAGTTAAACCATGTAAACACAATTGATTCTGGCACTCTTAAGTCCCAGTCCTGAATCTGACACATAGCAATATGGAGCTGATAAAAAGGCATGAAACAGATCAAAGATAGCAAAACATCATGTGCCAGTGATCACAGGCTGCTCATGAGGAAAAGTGATTCCCTTCTGTCCTGCATTTTGTATTGAAGGGCCAAAGGATTGCCAAGAGCAGTGAATTCAATGAAAAGTTTGGCAAAACATAATTCTTTTTCTAGGTAACTACAAAGGCAGAGAAAATGACTTAGTAGGCTTTTATTATGATTGGATAAAACAGTGTTTAACAGTCATCATGCTAAAAAAAAAATTTAAAAAGGAAATATTTTGGCAACAGCCTTAAATCTTTTGGGACAGAAGCCTTAATCTTTTGTAATGGATTATGCCTGTATTTGAGATTTTATGGAAAAGAACTGGCCTGTCTGGCACTATTACAGCTGCCATGGCTTAGGAAATCAAACTGCTTCAAAGATTATTCTAGTTTCTATGTCATGTTCTAACATGCAACATATGCTCCTTCCCCTTCCAAATGAGCTGTGGTAGAGAAAACAAGTCTTATTGGCATGCAACACCATTTTTTCTTCCCATAACCAGTAAGTTTCCAGAATATGAAGACTGAAACAGTGTTTTTTCCTTGGCAAGGTGCATGTGGCAGGACAGAATTTGCATTTGTTTTCTTATTCCCCATTAAAGCCATCTGTTGCATCACATATTATTACTATTACAAGTTCTTTTAGACACTCATAGATACGGATGGCACATGTCATACAATTACAAGATAGGGTCTCTGCCCTGAGCAGTTTATAATCTGAGGACACAGAATTTAGAAGTATACACATAAAATGTTTTCTAGTAAGCTGTCAGGTTTGACATTTCATTTTGTCAGGCATGAAAGGTTTCTGAAAGCAATGGAATAAAGAAAACATTCTCACAACAATATAAGAAGAGCCAAAGAACTCACTGATTGTCATGGATGGGATTTCTCCATTCCTCCCCTCGTGTTGGGTCTCTGGCCTTGGCTGGTGATGCATACATGGACTCCCTCACTCGCAGGGTTGGTTCCACAGGCTTGTAGCGCTGCTGCAACACCTCAGCGGGATCGCGGAACGGCCCCTGAAAAGTGCAGGAGAATACAAGTGCTCTGTTTGGGCTTACAGTTCTTCTCTTTCCCCTCTTTTGTTCATGGCATATCGCTGACAAAACAGGACACAGAATGTTTGGGAAGTGTAGCAAGACTCTTCTCCCAAAATAATTAAAGCTGTTCCTTTTGATAGAGACTTACAAATAACATAAGGTTGATAACATACTCTAAAGCGTCAAAGAGAGTGCACTCCAAATTTATTTACCTACTAGTAAATACTTTAAATTTTAAATAAATGTATTGTTAGAACTGATTAGGAAAACTTTGTTTTTACTTAGAAAAAAGTATTGGTGAAATAAAAAACAATCATTAACTATATCTAAATTCTGCTTAAGCAGAAAACTTAAATATTTTACTTTGCATGGAACAAACTTCAAAGAGCATGCTCTTTTCAATGTAACTATAAACCTACCTTGAAGGGAACTTAATGCATGGCTTAAGACATAATTCTTCTAACAGAATTCAAACACATGACTTCAGTACTATAGGCACATAGTCAATTTCTAAAAGATCTAATTTCACATTAACTTTTTAATTCTTAAAAAAAATACACATACACGTCTTTTTTTACCAGATTATATTGTTTAATAACTGATTATATCAGTATCTACCATTTAAAAACATGGATAAATAGGAGGAAGTCCTCTCCTGTGCTGCTGAAGTGACATATCCTATATGTCTCACTTCTAGTATTAACCCTTAAGAACTTACCTGGAATATAATTAGTGCTCATGTCACTCATGGCAGTTTAATAACAAGCCTGAACTTAGAAGTATTAAAATTAATTTTTATTTTCATCATTGTTGATCTTGCAATGAACTAGTGGAACCTTTTGAAACTATGAACAGACAAAGAAACCTAATCACAGCCTTTATTCTTAAAGATATCCTTCTTTGAATAGGTTATCACTAACAAGTCACAGCTGGAGTTACTGCAAGCACTGAGTGAAAACTGTGGGGCTAATAAAAAGAAATGATTCACGCCTCATTTATGTTCACTTATGTTTTACATTAATAGAAACCAATAATAGGAACCAGTTACCATAAAAGTCATGGACCGTAAATAACACAAATGGCAAATAAGTATCATCTAGTACTTTTCACAGCTGGACAGGAGGATTGCTATATTTAAAAGTAGTTAATGGATTTTTATTGGAACTTTACTTTTTAAAGGCACAGCACCAAGATTTTGAGATCTTTTTAAAAGTCCCAGTAAGCAAATGAGCATAATATTTACACTTCTTGCAGATATTTTCTTGCTTCTGTTTTCATGGTCTGCATGAAAAATATGTTCATTTTAAAAGAACACAAAAGTCTTAAAACAGAATGAAAAGTGCTACCGCCTATGAGAGACTACTTACTATTAGAATAGGTCATTGAAACTAGTCAACAGTGTTTAGTAATACATAACCTGATGATCAAGTTAAAAAAAAGTTTAAAATTTATAATAAAATTGAATATTCTGTTACAAGATGTTTGCATTAAGTGGATATATAGAGGAAGGAAGAAAGACAAGTACTATTACCAAATAATACCAAGAAAAATATGTTTAATTTTAAAAGTAGTCTTTCAGAATATTGTATTATTTCTTCACTGAAACATACTGACTCATATAACCTCCAGGTTATAATCAAATATCCAAGCAAGGGGTTTTCTCCATCTTTAATTTCTGAGACTACTAATAGAAGGAGAGGGAGAAAGGATGTAACTAAGTAAAGGTCACTCCAAATAAGGCTATGACATCACTAATGAAAGCAGAGTATATATATTAGAATACTGAGATAATTCTAAACATTCCCTGAAGATTTTTGTGTTCCTCTGAATCATGTATTTGAAGAAATTTAGTTAGTAATAGGGACCTCAGGAATGTATCTTAAACAAAGACCTCTACAAAGTCCATGTGTCTATTTCCATTTTACAAGATTAAGACTTGTGGAAACTCTGGTAGATTGGTGCTTAAAAAAAGTTTTCAAATTGACAATGTTTGTAAATGTTCCAGGCATCCTCTTCAAAATGGAAATCTTTATGGGGAGGTCAGGCTTGGAAAAGAATGGTAGGAGTTGACCAACAATGTTTGTCCTGAAGGAAACTCACAGAGCTCTATGCTCTATGTTTGGACTTTGTACTGAGTAGCATAAGTCTACTTAATACCAACTGGTTTGCCAAATAAAGGTTAGCAGATCGGCATTCTTACTACTTTATCATAACATCAGAAACTCATAATAAAAAATACAATCTGCATTAAATTACGCATTCCTCACTGTCCCCATTCCACAACAGATAACAGCATGCAAAAGATCTAAATGGTAATGTGCATTCTGTTATTAATGCCTTTTAATGAATAGATGACTAATTTTAGCATTATCTGTGTTTCTATCAAACTATGATTCTAGTTAACTCAGTAATAAAAATGATAGATCTAACTGATGGAGAAGCACCATTAAAACCTTTCTATTAAATACACTATCTTACATACACAGACCTTACCTATTAAATGCTAAATACCCATTTCCCTAAGAGAAAACTGAAAGATAGTCAATTTTTTTTTCTTTTAAACATATATAATTGACATCCTCATGTAAAACATCTAAACCTAGGGGCAATAAAAATTTTAGATACCTGAAAAAAAGTAACAAGTGAGCCAGGCAGATATTAGGAAAGGAAGCTTGGTGCCAAGAAGTGTTACCACAAAGAACGAGGACACAAGTATATCTAGTAATTAAATTTCTTATGGTCACACCAGACAACTTTCAGGATGTGTTCTGGTGGGTTTTCATTTCCAGCTGTTTCATCAGCTCAAACCAGTGTCCTTTTCTTAGACATACAAGCCTAAATTGTCAAAGTGTTGTGCAGGGATTTAGCCGTGTGACTCCCATTAACATCAATAAGAGTCGGGCAGCTAAATCCACGCACTGTGCTTTGAAAATTTACCCCACAGTGTACATCCCAGGGTGCTGAAAGGATTAAAGTATTATATAGTAAATTCCCTCTTTGAGGTGCAGAAAATAAACAGAACTCTTCTGGTTTGTTCTAAAAGGCTATCTGTGCATGACTGCTGTGTGTGCATCTGAACTTAGAAAGGTCTATAAAATATTCCAAATCCAAGCAAAAGCTTGTAAGATACTTTGTATACAGTAAAGCAATTTTGCAAGAGCACCTTAACAATGGAAGAACTGTGAATTCCCTATTTATTTAAAAGCCTGATTCCTCACCATGTTCACAAGGCAAAAGCTTTCCTCTTTCCTGAGATACAATGCAGCCAGTCACATCCTGCTCAAGGACTGTCATAGCCCCTTGGTCTCAGAAGGTAAAGCTATAATGTCATGTTTATGTCAACTCCAAACTCCCTGATCACCCAAACTGCCTGTTGGCTCACACTTTGTCTCAATTCTAATGTGAGTCAATGAGGTCGTTCTATGAGGAATCTCAAAGCAGTCAGGATAGGGACAACACAAGGAAGGAAGGACAAAGGTGGAGAACTGCCCTGAAGTTGATTCCTACTGTTATAAGCAGTGGGCTCACCTCTGCTTCTCCAGATTCATTCTTAGAATCACAGAATCACAGACCTTCTTAGAATCATAGGATCATAAAGGTTGGAAAAGACCTCCAAAATCATTGAGTCCAATCTTTGACCAAACACCACCTTGTCAAACTAAACCATAGCACTAAGTGCCATGTGCACTCATTTCTTGAACACTTCTGGGGATGGTGACTCCACCGGCTCCTTGGTCTGCCTGTTCTAATGCCTGACTACCTTAAAGTGAAAAAATTCTTCCTGATATCCAGCCTGAACCTCCCCTGGTACAGTTTGATGTTATGTCCTCTTGTCCTGTTGCCTGGGAAAAGAGACCAGCCCTCACCTGGCTTACAGCCTCCTTTCAGAGAGTTGTAGAGAGCAATATTGATTCAGAGGAGTAAAACACCATTAGAGATATATGTATATATACATTGCTTATTGCTCAAGTTGTTACATTTCTGCAGATAGGTGATAGTTCCACTGAAAGTTGCTAAGAAGGACTCATTTAGAAGTATTGTCTTTCTAAACAAGATACAAATAAGGAAATTTAAATATAGAATGGAGTACTAAATGGAAAAGTGTCAGAGGTTCTAAAGATGTTGTTTCACTCAAAGTGAAACCAGCAAGGAAAGTGTATGTGTGAGCTAAGTAGAAGATTCAGTAGACTGGGCAAACTGAAAAATTCTTCAGAACAGAGGGAAACTCAAAATATTTCTATCCCTGAAGTACTTGTATAGGCACCTACTGGCAAAAGCTACATTTCATTGTATTATGATCAAGTGTGGAACACAAATTTCTCAAAATTTTTTTCTGCTGTATATATTATTGGTCACATTCCCAGCAGGTTTTGATAATAAGGGAGCAAAAGCTGTTTTACTATCTTGTGAGACATTTGCTTTGACGCATTATCCCACAGATGTCCATAACTCTACAGGAAAGGAAAAAATCTACCTGCCAGATACGGTGACATTAACTGAAGTTAAAATTGAGACTATGACAGTTAATAATGGAAGCTGGGCAAATTAGTTGTGATGGAGCAGAACATGTAGAAATCTTTGTTATTAAAGCTCTCACACATCTAGTGGACACAAGAGAGTAGGAACTATTCTGAACTGAGAGGATGCCTCAGTCTTCATATGGAAAAAAATTGCAAACTGAGGACAAAGTTATTAACAACTGTTTAATTTTTCCTATCACCTTTAATTTCTCCTTTTTTTACTGATTTAAGATTAGAAATTAAGAATTCTAGCTCTAATTAATCATAATATTGATATTCAATAATATCAGGTCATACCTTTGAAATATCATAAATTACACTTTTTTTCCCAAAGGACAAAAACAACATATAAAGAATTAATATTTCCCTGTTTCTACGTAACACGTAGATTTCTTTTTTCTTTAAGTCAAATCTGTGTCAAAGACTTTATATCTTCAATGCAAGCACTAGATTTATATTTTAAAAAAACATTCACAAAAGGGATTTTCAGACTTGATGATCCAACTCAAGATATTCTGTGATAATCTCTGATAAAAGATGTGAGCAAAAGCTGCCGCAGAGTCACTGGAACGTGTTACCTGAGGTTTCTGTCTGTCAGCAGGTAGCACAGGCAGTGATGTGACAAAAGCTGGAGGCTCTTTACAGGTTGGCCAGCAATAGAGCTCATCAGCAAAGGGACTCTTCACTTGCTGCTTCCGGTGGGTCAGTGGCTTTGACTGCCGTAGCAGCAGTTCCATTGGATCTGGGGATTTCCTGAATGGTGAATTGTAGACGCCTGGAATCTGAGCAGAAAATGGGATCATCTTTGGCTTCAACTCATTTAAATTTCTACATAAACTATGATCAAAATCAGACAGTGGCACCTGCTGCACTTTTAAAAGTAAATCAGTCAAGTTAGGAGAAATAGTTAAGGAGAAATAGAAGAGAATTTTTGGAATATCAAAACCAATAATTGCTTTTTTCCCAACAAAATGTCCACAATAAATTCCTGAACAGCTATCACAACGTGTTTAGACTTAACAGGAGAAAACACATGAAAAACAAAAATTTAGCACAATGATTTCTAAATTGTGACTAAAATAGAAAGGTTCATTTGCCACTGAATTTGATTTTTTTTACATCACTAATTGTATGACTAGTGTGATATAATATAACAATTACCGCTATAAAACACATATTTCAAATTCTGTTTTAGCAATCTGCATCTTTAACAATCTGTGAATATCTGGCAAGTCAAAATTATGTGACAACTGTTCCCAAATCATACCTATATATGCAGGCATTTTATCAGTTTTATATAAACAATTCCCAAATAGACATATGTGAGTTTACTGAATTAATTATGAACTGTTATATATGAGAATTACTTTTCCATATTGCACAATGCCACTAAATTTCCCATAAAACAGATGACAAATGATTAAAATATACAAAAATTAATTTAAAGATACAGGGTTGTTTAAAGATAATAATATTTTCTATAAAGGTATACTAAAACTTTTAAAGCAGACTTGCTCAGTTAAAATATATTTTCCTTTGCATTTATCATAATTCTACTTACTAGAATAAATCTTGAATAAAAATAGTAGGGAAAGAAATTGGTTTCGAGATGCGTGGAAAGTTAAAGAAAAGAGTAAATATTTAAAATCTTGTATTGCTCTTTTGGAGCACTATTGAGGACCCATGAGAAAACTGTGTAGGGCATCAGCCTCTTCACAAAGTATTAAACTCTTGGGGCTGAGAGGACAGAACTGTCCCCAATGAGCTCTAATACATTTTTCATTAACATATCCTACTGGAAAGTTCCAGTTTCTTGTGTCAAAAAATTAAATAAGGTACATATAAAACATATGGTCTAACAGATACTTTTTTTAAAAAACTATTCAGCTTCTTCAAAATAGTGTTGGGCTATTTAAAATTTTAAAAGCTACATTCTTCATCTCTAAATTGTACAAGTCTAATGACAATTTATTTTGCTTCTCTGTTATTTGTTCCCCTCTTAGAGCATACCCTACAAACTGTTTCATTAATGGGTAAAATGTACAGTGGGAAAGATGACTTGAATAGAGGTAAGTGGTAGAAACATAAGTATGCCAAAAAACCACTGGCTGTTCCTTCAGCTCCTCAGGATGCCAAATTAGAATGGTGGGGATCCATGCTTCAAACAGCAGGCAAGAGAATCACTGGAGTGTAGGGGAAATTCTAGGTCTGTCTCTCTGATCTGTAAAGTCCAGCTGCAACTTAATCTTTTGTTCTGCAGATCTGGCTTGTTCTCACATAAACATCTCATAAAGTCACAGATTCTCCTCATGCTGTTATTATTTTCATAGTACTTCATGCATTGTTATATTGCAATTTTCTTATCAGCCCAGTAGTTTTGCCTGTGACCACTCGGTGATCTGTAAGTGCTACATAAAGAGAAGTTCCATGGGCTGTCTTGAAATTTATTGCACTCTCCCACAATTGTTGAATGCAGTTACACCATATACTTCCTACACAAGTTTTCTCAAATATAAAATGCCACAGTCAATACAAATTCCATACAAATGGAATGCATTAGAATCAAACAAATAAGATCCCTCGCTGGAGATACACAAACCATCTCTATGCCATGGTCATTACACCACTTCACTCATTAGTCCTACCAAAGCCTTTGAATCTGCCTACATTATGAAAAATTAAGTTTTGCCTTCATTATGTTGATGACAGTAAATAGAAAAATAATAAGCTTTTTCACATATTTCACTGAACTGTTCACTGCGTTGTTGCTTCATTTTTCCACCCCTTCCTACACCATCCATACTCAGCTGTGGAGACTGTTTTCTAGACATGCCACGAGTGTGCAGAGATTCCCAGCCATGGGGAGAGACCCTGCTCTCATGGTATGTCTGTGAAACATATTTTATAGAAAGTGACAGTGGCACTGAAAATTTAAATATTATCCAGAAGAGAAACATCTCCATGCTCATCACTGAGAATCAGGGTGATCTGGAAGAAAACACTAAGGCATAACATCTCTCCAAAGTTGGCAGGCATGGATTTGTTGATTGGTAACATATCCTGATCAGGGCTGAGTCTTCCCAAAATTTACACCTCTTTTTAAGCCTTTTCTTAAAAAAAAAAAAAAATTAAAATATGCCGAAGAGCAAATTGAAAAGGAAATATTTAATTTTTTTTAACTGAAAAAAAAATTAATTGTTCTATTATTCCAATCTACAGAACACAGGTTTGGGGTTTGGGTTTGTTACTCCAAAGTCTAAAAATACAGTATCTGAAATAATTTAAATGTTCTTCCTCTGGAGAATAAAATGCAAGAATAACTTTAAATCGATGTTCTGTCTAGGTTACTTCTTTTAGTCACACTGAGAGATAGTGTGTCTCCATGAGTAAAATGGCTTTCTGAAACTGCATTTTGCAATCTCTATTAAAATACTGTGTATATTCTATTTTGTGCTTCTTTCATTAAATGTTTGGTAGTAATAAAAAGCTATAGTTCATAAAGAGTTCAAACACTGTGAAATGCTACTGAGTATCACCAAGAGCTCTAATAAAATTGGCTTTTAGCATTTTTAATGAAACCAAAATTAGCCATAATAAATGTGGAAATCTATTGATTCAGTGTCTTTGGAATTATTATTGCTGAACAGGTGTCTTAACAAAGAATCATCTTTTGTTACCCTTTTTTTACATACTTTCATGTTAAATGCATACAGATACTATATCAACTGTGAAAATGGATTTGTAGTTTAGAGAGGCCAACCAGACACTTAAAAAGTTTTTGCTTCTTCTACAGGTGAAACTCTTTGTATGATATGGGTCAAAATTGATTACAAAGTGCGTATTTCAATAATGATTTTTCAAGCAATCCTTGTTAATTACTTTACATTTTAACTATATATGTTGAAGTATTCAACAAGACACATAACAAAGCAATCAACAGAGATAGTATCTAGACAGATAAAATTAATACTAATTTATTCTAAATTCCCCAAGGTTTGTGGTAAGGTTAGCCCTAGATTTAAAATTGGTAAAGTATGGTAGGAGAGACAAGAGGATGAGTTTGATTCTACTTTCCAGTTTAGATCAATCACTGGAAAAATTGCTTCCATTCTTTTTTAAAAATATCTCTGCAAGTTTTAGTCTTGTTTTTGGAATTTCTTGTGTTGTGCAATGTGGTGATGAATACCCTATTCATTCTGTCCTCTGCAGGGAGCTGGCAGTCTACAGAAATCTAAGAATTTCAGGAATCAAAGCCTTTGGTACTTAATATATTTGAATATCTTCTTGAGACAAATACAATGTACTAAAAGCATTACTTCATTTTCTTTCCCTACTTTAATAAAATATTCTCTCAACCACAAAACCATTGTACTTAATACTGCTTTTTCAATGGTAGAAAAGTATCTGTCTTGGATATTACCCCATACTGTGATTTCAATATTTTCCCCACCTTTAGTCCAGAAGAAAATATGTAACACTCCAAATTACCATAGATTACAAAAAAGTACCTCTTGTCTGCAGGGAGAATAATATATTTTTCTGTACCCATGCTCTTCAACACTAAGAAGGACCTCTGTCAAAGCCAGATTTCAGGACTTCATTTCCGGGAACAATTTTCTAAAGTGACAAACACTATGGGGAAATCTGTGCTAACTGTTAAAAAAACTTAAGCTGAGTTATTTGCAGTACTGTCATGCTAACTTCCACCTCAATAAGACCAAAGAAATCTCAGGAGGGGATTCTGCTAATAGCTTCTTACTGACCTCCTTACATCAGGCCCTTCTGGTAAATGGTGGCCCAGTGGTGAATATGGCAAATGAGGTGTGAAAGCAGAGATATTTTTTTTTTAAGATGATGGTTCTGACTCATCAGGGAAAATAAAAAAAAAGAAAAAAAGAAAGAGTGAGAAAGAGAAATGAGTTATACAATAGATGTATTTTCCCCTAGAATTCTCTGCCTCAGACCTTCCATCATGGAAACCCAAGCGTGACCTGGAATATTAATTGCATCAGGTCAAGCATACTGGCAAATGTACCATTTGTTACGCAGTCATCCTTAGTATTACATTAATATTTTTAATTCTTCTGCATTTCTAACACTCTATCATTTAGTTTCCTCCCAATCATTTTCTTATCTTTATAATTAATGCTCAAATATAAAGGAAGAAAAAATCATAAGGAAACAAATATTGATTTAATAAACATTAGCAAGGAAAAGATTTAGGATTTTATAGTCTGAATTGCTTCCACTACTGATGCTGTATTTACTCAGTGCTAAAGAAGATCCATTTTTGTCTTTTCCTGTTTATCATTTCGATACAGAGAGCAAGAGTTTACTCTTTCTATCTAATCTTTTTTTTTTTCCCAGAATAAAAGAAGAAAATTATTAAGGAGTTTCCTTGAAAGCTAACTATGAATTATGGCAGCAGCAAAAGAAATTGAAAGAAGGAAGTAACAAAGAAAGGAAAGAAAAAGGTGCAGGTAGAAGGGGAAAAACAAGGCTGTGTTGACCATGCTGGACAGTACATCGGAAAGACAGGTGATCCCAAATGGTATAATAAATCCTGAGCAGTTTAGATTCTGCAACTTCAATTTATTAATTATTTATTTATTAGTCTTCTTTCGTACTTCTTGGCTGAGCTTTTGAAGTCTATGTAAAAAATTGCAAACCAAATATGTTCTAAGATACAGCATAGCTACTGTATTGCAAATGATAATACACATGCAAAATTAAAAATTGACAAAGTTGAGCTGAAGATAAATTGCAAGGATTAAATCAATAGAAAGTGTGTTCTGATATATTTACATATTTTTACTGTAACTTAACTAAGCAATAATAAAGACATGCTCTGTTTTAATTACTTTTTTCATATCAACTCTGAATGACTGAAATAATCAACATATATCATGAATATAAATGTTTAATTTAACAGTCATTTAATCTTGAAAAAAACGGCTTTGAGGGAGGAAGCTTGTGCAAGTGGTTTTCACAGTAAGAACCTAAATAAAGTGCTACTTTCTCACTCTGGTCTTTTAAATAGGAGTTAAATGAGAAAGAAAAGACTTCAACAAAATAGGCACTTAACTTGAAAATCCTTTCTTGCTCGATTGTATTTTGTAAAAAAACCTAAGCAAGCTGAGAGGAGAGGTAAGAGATCTTTAAAAGCCATAAAAGTAAAAGCATGAAGGAGAGCTGTGAATGAAATATTTGCTAGAGATGGGATTGCTGAATCAACACTGACCAGTGCACTTCATCATAATTATCAGGACATACTACTGCCAGGGGATTTATAAAAATCCCACTCAGCAAATAATTGCCCTGCTGTTAGGAGATAGTTGGAGTGTTAACACACTGTCACAGTCCAGCGTTTAGTAAGATATTCAACATTCAATTACTCTTGCTGAGAACTAAAAGGAAACATGATCATTTCTCAGCTACTGCAGTTATGCTTCCACATGAATTCCAGTGAACAATCCTGTTAATCCCCAGATATAGTTTCTCTAGCAGGGAAAAGAAATACCTTAAAACATTAATGATTCACAAGGAAATAAATGTTTATATAATGCTGCAAAGATGTCTGTAAAAGAGAAGGAATTTTGAATTTCTAAATAACTAGCTTTTTACAGACTTTCAGAATATTTCATATTTAGTGAAAATAAAATGCCAAGACTTTATATGAGATTTGTTTTAGAAAGAATATCTATAAAAAATCTGTAAACACTGTTCTAGCAACAAGTATAAGACTATGTCCATGAATTCAAATTTGAAACATCAAAATATTTAAGCTTCAATACAATATATTCTACTAGCAACAATCTGCAATTTTTTAACTAATGTGAACAGAGTTTTGCATTAACAATTAATAAATACATTGTAAAGTTTATGCAGCTGTTGGAAAAATACCATAGTATGGTTTAACATTCTGGTTTGAGATAAAACTTCTTTACCATGCCTGACAATAGGAAGAATTTCACCCAGCTTTATAAATGTAGGTTGAGTTCTCACTGAGCTAATGCTACTCCTCAGGCCTGATCCTCTAATCCCTGAAAAATATACTCTCAGGAATTTCATCTAAATAAGAACCAGAGGACCTAGCCTGTTATTGCTCCTAAGGTATTTTACCTTTCTTTGAGACACTGCTTTTAAGAAGAGACTGAAGAATTCATAAATGAGTGATGAGTAGCGTATTTTCTTTCAAGTGGGATTAATTACCTGTCTTCTGCTTAATATATATTCTGTTTAAACAGAGTAATAGAAACATTAATTATTGTTATTCTGCCTTCAGAAAAGCTTGGTTCAGTCCTTTTCATCTGTGAAATGTTTGCTTGATATTAAAATAATAGTGCAGTCACAGTTTAAATGCACTTGTATAAGTAAACCAAGCAGCAATTTTATGGACTGTACAATGAGGTGTTAAGGAAATATTCAAGTCCAGTATCCTGGCCACAGACCATAAAACCAACCTCTAAACATGCAAGGCACTAAGTTCAATTGCAGGAAACAACACCGCAATTGAGTATCCAAACAGGTACCAACTGCTTGGTCATTTAGGCATCAAGACAAAAGAGAAACATAATCTTCGTTCACTGCATGAAATATTGTGGCACAATATCCAAAACACAGTAGCCCAGCAGATGCAGAGGCATCCCAAAAATGCATCCACCTTTCATTGATTGTCTCTCTGACTGAGGCTTACTCTGTCAAATCTAATTCTAACGCAGGCTCTTGATGACTTGACTAGATCAGGGATAATAACTTGAATGAGTGAGTGATGGCATGGGAAACAATACTCTTATGATAAAGACACAATACAGGGACAGCACATTCAAAGTTCTCTTACTCTCTTCTCATTTGACTTCTGATTTCAAAACAAGCAGAAAAATACAAATTATTGCTGAATGGCTTTATTTTAAAAGCAGGAACAGGAAATTTCATTTATTGTTAAAATTTTCTATTTAAGAAGTGCTAGGCTGAGTATGGGATAACATACAAATTATAAGAATCTCTGAAAGAAAGCTGCTTCTATAACCACCTTGAGTAAGTGGGAATTAAAGACCTTAGTCTGAAAAATAATCTCTGAAGGTGAATTTATTTTTCTGTGTCTCAATAACTGCCTGTAAACACACAAACAGTATTGAGGCTACAATAATGTATCTTGTGAGAAGTTTTCAGAGCCTTAAAACACATACCTACAAATGTGATATTACTTACATCTTTAAAATTATAATTCCATCCATTGTCACAATGGATTTTTTTTCTACAAAAAAATCTACTTGCAATTCACTCCTTTTATAACTAGATTGAGAAAAATCCTTCTAATTGTACCACTTAGACTCTTCTAATTTGTAACATCAGAAGTTACCTGCAACATATCAGAAGAGAGGAGAAGCTCTTTGTATCAGGTAAAGATGGAAATCATATGGAGATTTCCTTTGTCAAGGACATAATTGCTAAATAGAGAATTGTTTTACTCCTCAAAACTGCATAGGTGCAACCAAAACAATGTAACATTCTTTTCCTTGTGCCTTATGTCTTTTGCATTGTGCTTACATGTGAGTATTCCCTCACAGACATATATGCTGACAGATTTATTAAACAGTAAACCTATGGGATTAAGCAATGAGTAAAAACTCAGAATGTGGCAGAATGTTTAACAAAGCAGCCTAGACCAATAAACAATGAGGGGAAGGTTTAATGAACAGTTGTAGTATTGTATAGGGAAAGAAAAATCAGGGAACAGAAGCATGTTAGTCTGATTACTAAAGGTAGTCAGAAATTAGTAGAAAAGAGTGAAATAATCAGAAAAAAAACCCCAAAGACGAGGACTTTATTAAAAGATTGTTGAAATGGAAAAACTGAAAACAAAGTAAACAACAGATAGAGGGAGATGCACAGTGTTTGTAATGTCCCTTGCAGGACAGACACAATTCCCAAATTAACAGTATATATTAGATACTAAACAAAAGCACGGAATATGGAATAAACAATGGAAGTAATGAAAGAACTTTACCATTATGCTATTCTGTTGCCTAAGAGCTGAAAAACAAAAGAACTGGTGTGTGCATCACTCATCTTGAAGTCTCATTATAGCAAGGATACCATCAGTGCCACTTCTTAATCAACAGGAAGGTTTGCTGTTGAGACATGCATGGTATTTTATCTTCATGACTTCTCCCACGCCATTCCTAACCTCTCTCTTATGCAATTATGTCTTACTTAGCATGTACTTCTCCTAATATAGGAGAAAAAGGAGAAAAAAATTACCTGAGCAAGACCATAGCTCACACCAACTTGGTTAAATACCAGATGAACTACTACGCATTAACCAAATTTACACCAGTAACTATTTCAAGAATGTCAGTGGAGTTCCATCATTTCTGAATGTAGCTTTGTGAACTATTTAGCTGATGTTGTGCTGCACTGTGATTTCCTTACAGTATAGATTCTTTCTTAAATGTTTTTACCATATCCTACAAACAGCCATCATTCAATATATAACTCATTCTTACCGGCTTTCTGACCCTGGAGCAATCCAACCCTTTTGCCACCCCAATTGACAGTAATACACAAAATGTGGTCATGTTTTTCTAAGATCTCAGCATGTACACTTTTTGATAGATCACACAGCTTGTCCTTTAAACTCTGCCATTAATCCTACCCACAGGAATTGAGTACAAAGTTTGTTGTCTAGAAAAAATCCACACAAATAGGGATTATGCAATTCAGATGCCGAAAAAGACTGTTTGAATGCAGGGACCTTCTAGCTACTGGATTTTTAAATTACTAAGGCTGAAATGCTCAATGCTATAATACATGGTAGATACAGACATGTCACTCTGTTAAAATATCAAGCTTTGTGTGATATGGCTAGTAAGAAGCTCTTCAGAAGAATCTCTGAGAAATATTGCCATATCTACTGGGACAAATCTTTAAAATTAAGTTTGCATAGGATCAATCAGAAAACAACACTCAAATTTTACATTTTATCGTGTATTAAGCTCTTTCTAACGAGAGATTAATTTTTTGTGTAAACTCTCATTTCTTGGAACAGTTAACCAGTTATCAAAAAAACTGAAATTATTTTATAGCAGGAAGCCTTTAGGAAAAATAGAGTTTACAATACTGTCACAGATAATGTTTAAAAGTTCATTCACTGACTATCTTTAAAGAATGAGAAGTGAGTATCTTGTTTTCTAGGTAGTGGGACAAAAGGAGAAATTATTGATTTCTGTTGGAAATACTTTCACTTACCACTTGTGCTAGGCTGAGACTTCAGAGAAGAGTGAATGGGAGGGAAGTACTTTTCACTGACACTGGGAAGAAACACATCTGAAATAGTTCACATCCATGCATTTTGCATAGGAAACTGGTTATGGTATCACCAGACAGCACTTCTTCCATCCTCTAACCATAGTTACCCATTTCTGGGCAAGAAGATCACCACACTTACAATCTTAGTTTTGGCTTTGACGGTACTTGTCCTCCCTAGAGAGATAACCACTATTTCCTGGAGAACAAAATTGTCTGATTGAAAAGAATATGAGCAAAACTGGAAAATCTATGGAAGCTGAAAAGTTTGTCACTAAATTATTTTGCCTGTAGGTGGACCAAATAGATTCTGAAAGTGTATTTTGGCTTTCAGCTCTTTCCCTCTTTTTTACATCACCATGATAGTGTGTTGAGTAGCAGAATTACAGTTCTGTGTTCTCAAGATTAGTTATCCCAAAGGGCAAGAGCTGGACTCAGATTCTAAGAGAACTAGAGATTTTTGATTGTGTGTGCATATCACTTAAAGGTCATTTTTGGAATTTTGAGCTGGCATTCAAAATACAACGTCTTTCAGAATCACAAACAGCTCAGTTACTGTCTTCTTTCAGTTTACCTTACTTCGTCCTTTTTTATGACAGAAACGTTAAACAACACGAACTGAGATACCTTCCAAGTGAACTGAGATGGTGTGGACAGTGCCCCATGAGGCACAAGATTGGAATGATTTTCCTGGAGTGAATGCCTGTGAATAGACTGATACATCTGGCTTCCAGTGGGAAGTGAATACACGAGGAAAGCTTGTTAATTGAACATACCTGTCACAAGTACTGTCAGAAGGATATAATGCAAATTGTGAACCCTTTGGAAATCATATTTTATAAAAACAGAATACTGCAGCATGAAGTGCCTCACATACAAGTCCAATTTAAATGTAGCTGCAAGCCTGCCTGAGAACTAAGAAAGCTCACCCTCTTTAATTTAAATCGGATTTTTCATGGTACAAGCTTTGGAAAGTACTCAGAAACATCTGACTACTTGGCAGAGAAATGATGAGTGGATATTAAACACCCATGGATAGGTAGGGATGTTCATTGATTGGGGCACCTAGAATAAAAAAAAAATTGACTATTTTAGTTCATCTTCAAGAAGTATTAGTATTATAATGAATGATAATTTCATCCCCTGAATGTTTTAGAGACAGGATAATAAAATTACAACAGTAAAGAGGGAGGAAATAAAATGTAAAAGGTAAGAGCTAATTTATTCTTCATGCTAGCTCAGTCCTTGGCCTTTCCTGAACAGACACTGCCAATAGTAACAAATTATGTATAATCATTTTGTGATGTGGACTGTTCACTTGGGACTAAGCTCAAATGACCAAACTTGCAGCCTTGTCTCTTAAACTGTGGATCTGGAGATCAAAGGCTAGGGCTTTATCCACTGAGTCCTCACCTTTATAAGAATAAAACTGCCAGCTGTCCAGAGACAGAGTGGATGTCAAACAGTGTCATTTTAGACCAATTGTTTTTCAAGTTCTTACAGGACAGCACATTAGGTTAGAGGCATATTAATCAGTTGTGTCTCCTGAATATTCATTAACCTACTCCATGAAGGATTTTGTGGCCTTTTTTCTTTCTCACTTAGAACATTAGACATTTAGACCTGAATAAGTGCAGTAACTTCAGCAGAATTAACTCCTGATTTCCAGTAATGTGAAAAGAGGACAAAGGCAGTCAGCATAATGTTTATGAATTGCCATCTCTGTTGACAGGAAAAATTCAATACATGACTACTTTAGCATTGAATAGAATTTGCATTTAAAATATTTTACTCTAGGAACTGACAAATGCTAAATAAATATGGAAAAATTATAAATAAATATGGAAACAATTGATAAAAGTGATATTTTGAGATCTATAATAAATACAGAAAATCAAAATGAAACTGTTCTTAAAAACAAAGGAGGTTTTTACTTCCTTTATATTCAAAATCCCTAATACAGAATCCAGAGAAGCTTGCTGAATGGTTCCCATTAAGCTAAAATGGAATTGCTTATGGAGGTACACAGAGAGAGTAAAAATGGAAAATTTTGGTTCTCATTGCTGATATTAGAACTTTTCACTGTTACTCCCTTGGAAGTAACTCACAGCAAACATTTCCTTCTTCCTCACAGAACATTATTCTTAAGGTGGGGTTTTGGGGCTTTTTTTAATGTTTTCTATAGTGCTAATCTATTAAAGGGGTACTTTCTCACATATTTATATCTCCCTGGAAAGGATCATCTTAGTCAAGACTAGTTCCATTCAAAATACTTTCTTATTTTACAGCATCAGCTATAATATCCTTACAAGTAATTCTTTACAAAGCATTATTACAATGGCAATAAATGTGGGCCAATATCAGCCACATACTACCCTGACTCAACACACAGATGGTGACACACTCAAGCAGGCACTGAAAACCAAACTACTGTGATCCAAAAAGAGAACTCGTGTCTTGCTCCTAAAAGGAATGCCATGGTTTCTAAAACTTCTACAATGAAAAGGGCCTAGTATTACACATGGACTTTGTTCTTCCCTTGCAGGTCTAAATTACCAGGTTCTTATGAGCAGTATCTGTTCACAAACTGGCCAAGGACACCAGGAAAAACTATCACCTTGCTAAAGAAAAGTGATGGACTTCAGTGTTGCTCAGAGTGGCAGAGGCAGTCCCCAGAACCAGATGAATTGGTGGAGAAAGAATAAAGCACTTCACAGTTGCATATTCTCCTGTGGCAGAATATCAGAGACAGCAAAGCTGTGAAATGAACATACATGAGCAAAACAACACTGCAAGCAGAATGAGTGAACCTGATCTTCCAAGGAAGAACAACTTGGGAGCTAGTGTTAGTGCCAGATTTCTTAACCCACTCTCCCTGTCTAGGTTATTCCTTCTCTTGGTATTAGGAGAGGCAGGAATTGAAGGAATATGGAGGCAAAAAAAACCCCAGCTAAATATTACAAAAATAGAAGGTTGCACAGCTAAGAACTACAAGTCGTTCAACTACTGTTACCTGGAAACTGAGTATTCTTGACAGTAATAATATTGCCCCATTGCTCCATCTTATTCCTCTACCCTAGGCCGTGCTGTTGGCCACTGTCAAAAACAGGATGCTTGGCAGAAAAGCCTTAAGTCTGATTCAGCCAGGTCTTCTAATTGGGGGCCAACAGAAAGAAAATGCTATACAAAAGTCAAGAGTAGACATACACACATAACAGCATGATTAATTTTCTAAGGTCTCAATAGTTAAAGCATTCAGATAGAACAGAAGCTCCCAGAGAATGGAGGAGCAGCATTAGCTCATCTACTCTCAGCATGATTTATCACAGAGCAGGAGGTGCAGCTTTAGAAGAGAGGCTGTGACTCAGTCTACCAGCCACAGCAATGATAAGCTTAAGCAATGCATGTGTAACATCCCACTATGAACAATGTACAAGTATGTTCTTCAGTTGTGTGACAAAGCTGTCAAGATTTTGCAGATCAAAAGAAATTTGGCTTCCTGGAGTAATTGTACATTTATTTTGTGTGACAAAAACTAATTGTGTTTATCTGTTTAGAAACAAAAGAAAAGAGAAAAGATAATTAAAACTCTTTTACCTTACAAGTAGTGTTTGCTATACAGTAAAAATCTATAAAGGGGAAAAATCTGTTGCTCTGCTGATCCTCGAATCCTCTCCTCAGTGACAGGAGAAAATGTAATAGCAGAAGGCCTTTTCAGCTGTGGCACTTGGAACACAGTTTCCACAGGGCTCTTCTCCTGAACTCAATACTTCACAGGACACCACTTCTGCTCTGTATTTCAGTTACCGCTGGCTTCTGCTCCCTGTCCCACTGTGGACTTGCAGGTGCTGATGCACCTGCTCCCACTCACAGAATCACCTCAGCATTGCTGCTTGCTCTGTCAGCAGATACTAAAAACAACACAGGTCTGCATTCTAGCTTGATACTGGATCTCTGGATTTAGACTGTCATACACCTGACTCTCATCACCATTGTAAGACAAAAACCAACTACAAAATTTCTTGAAAGGCTGAAAATACCAATGACAAGAATCATGCAACCACATATTTCAACACAAGTGGGCTCTTCATCCCCATTTCTGCAAAGTGCTATGAATGTATTCAGTGCTTTTCTCCGTCGTTGACTTTAAAGGTCATTTGTCAGCACTTGGCAGGGGATGGCCCTCACTACAAATGTTGGCCTTGAAAATATGACAAAGAGCAGAAGTAAGAACCTGTTAATTATAGTGAAGGTTGTTAATACAGAAAAAGGAACTACAGGGATATATAATAATAATCTGCATAGGTAAACATGTTTATAATGGAAAACCACATTTAATAAGTAGTTTATTTATTAATGACAGTTTGGAAAAAAAGGGATCATTACCACTGTAGTGGAAATAGCATACTGTGATTCTGGACTAATAAGAAAAAATTAATTATTTTAGTTTTCATGTGTCAATAAGAAATCACAATTCAGTTCATGATAAAACAGGTAAAAATGATGAAAACAATTTTTTTTACTGGTAGGAAATTATGAGATATACTCTTAACAAAGACAAAGACATTTTTTATTATGCTCATCATAAAGTCAAAATTTATCAGCCTGATAAGGTAAAAAACACGTAAGAAAATGATTGTGTTATATAAAAAATTTAAAACCAGAAATACAGAGAATCCTATTTTTAAAATTGAATTTGGTTTGGAAGTCACAAAGTTGTCACCACATAGAATTATTCCTTGCTCTATTTTACATAGGAATGTCTTGCACTAAGCAACCCGAAAGTGGTTTTTCTTTAAAAAGTAACAGTTTATGAAATAAATAAATTGAATAACAATTTAACTCATGAAAAGGACAAAACACTAAATTAATCATAGGTCATGCTATTGCATCCATACCAGACACCCCTGTAGATTCCTGACATTCACATTCTTCAGATTTACTTCTTGAAAGTAAAACAATGTTAGCAATTAGGAATGGGGCAGACCTTGTATACAGATATAGACATAGATATAGATAAAGATATAGATATATAGATATATAAACACACTTCTGAGATGTTATTGTGGGCTTCAGAGAGAAGAATGAAAATTGACATGCCTTTCTTAACAAATATTGAGGAGCAACAACTTCTTAATTATTTTCTGTCAATAAGTAAACACCCTTTTCTCACCCTTTTTGCCTGTATTAAAACAAGAATATTCCAAACTATAAGACATATTTGAAACAATTATTGCAAATAAAGATTTTTCAATGCTGTCCATATAACCTGCAGCCTTGATGCATGAGGTGGTTCAGCTCCACCACTGAATCTCAGTGCATATGGCAGGAAGGGGAGGAGAACCAAACTTTGGCAGGTCATCTCTATAGCTTACTGGGCTTTAGGTAATGCATGACTCTACAATAAATCCAGCTTATCAATGTCCTCTTTTCATTTGCTATGTATCCTGCTTACAAATGATATGTTTTCTTAACTCACTCAAAAGTGTTGACTTTTGCTGCCTGTTTCTACTGAGATGTGAATGGTCCTTGCTCAGCAATCCAATTAATTGTTCTTTAAAAGCAGCAAGATGTAGCTATAGCTAGGTCAGAAGACCAGACATTTAGAGAGCAAAATGTCAGGCACAGAGCAACAAAACAGTAAATTCTGCATGAAAATAATTCACCCTGTATCTTATCAAGATATCAAATTCTACAACTATGTGGACTTGTGGAATACAGACTTCACAGTAAGTAGTTAACTTCAAATATATCTTTGATGATTTTCAAGTTTTCTGTAGGTTTTGCATTGATTTACATTTACTAGTGTTTTTAAATACTACCTGCAAAAGAAGACAGCTCTTGGAGCTCAGTTCTCTCATAAAGAAAAGCTTCTGTGTTCTCTGAGTCTCAGTATGCACAAACCATTCTCAGCAACCAAAACCAAGAATTTTTTTGTTCTGCTAGCTGAATTCTAATTCTGTCAAATTAGTAACCAAAATTCATCAGACCATAAGAGTTACTGGTGCCCTCTACCAGCAGTCCTCCACAGCTGAAATGAGGAACTACTTGTCATTCCTTAAAAAGTGTTACAGCCTGCTAAGCCTATATCATTGGAGGTGAACTGAGCTTACTAAAATCTTACTAGATCACAAGTCATTCCATGTCTCCAATCTGACAATTTTTGTACTCTGGGTAAGCATATTAAATGCATGTGTTTATATAAATTGCACTGTTCAAAACAAGAATTCTCAATTTTCTACAGTTTAAAACAATATAAAACACTGTGCAGATTATTCTTAATATCCTAGATCTACATGTGGAAAAATAAATTATAGTGAGCTAATTTCAGTCATTAACTAGCTTCCTTGTCTAATAGCCATTGAGAAATTTTTTTATGCTATTTTTTAATTATATTATAATATGCATTAAAAACAAACAAAACTTAAACATAATTTACACATCAAGTTTTCATAACTGAGATCTAGTTAATCAAACCACATTTCTATCTACAGAATGTATCACAAATAATTCCCAAACAGAAGGGAAGATTAAATATTTTGTCATTAAGTGTAATAGTATTTTTCCTACATTCTTTAGGATTAGCAGTTCTTAAACACAGATTATGATTAACAACTTTAAAAAAGCAAGCATTAAATTCATACTAATATTTCATGTTAATTTCATATCTGTACAAAGAACAATCAGCTGCCAAACACTTATGGAGACAAAATCCTTTTATTTTTTATGAAAGTTTACAAGAGGGGACTAAAAAAAAGGCAAACCCACAAGCTTTACCAATCATATCAAATTTATATTAGATACATCTACTGATATGTTTACCTCTCTGTTTAAAGCAGCTTCCATAAGAAAGTTTGGAATAATATACCAGTAATACTGATACAAAATGAATTAATAATAATATTTAAGATGTATTAGGCATTTTTGAGTGAAAACAATCATGCTAAATAAGCTGATTCAGGAAGTAATAAGAAAAGCTTTAACTGAAAACCCACATTTACAATCTCTCCTAAAAACAAGCAGAACACTGCACCAACCTAAGCATTATCTCAATTAAAAAAGGGGGGAAAAAATGAAATCCCTTCTCAGCTTAATAACTTGTTAGTTCTTGACAAGTGCAACAACACAACAATAAGCCAGTCAAAATGAGTTTTTAAAGCGAGGTTATGCCCTTCATGTTGTGTTATCACAGTGGCAGATCAAACTGCTGACTTGGACTCTTTCTGCCAGCAGTGCTGATGCTGCCTCTATGAGCTACTGTCACAGAATAGTCATGGTACCTGCTCTTGCCTATAGAAAAGCACTAAATTGAACTCGAAGTAGTGTCTTTGTGATATCTTTTCAACAAGTCATGTCCCATTCAGCCTGCTAGTTTATCTCTGTCAGGCTGGGGGCCCAAGTGGTTTGCATGAGCTGTCAGGGACAGGTCTACCAACCTGCTCAGTGCTAAGGAGGTAATGCATCTTTCGAGCTTGGTATTTCTTTTCCTTTTCTTTCTTTTCCAGGTCTTTCATTTTCTCTTCATTTTCCTTCATATCTGCATATTCTTGAAGTTCATACCTGTAATAAAATAAGTCTGCTAACTATATTATAACAACAAAAGACATGCTAGTCTTTTATTTTACTTTAACCCTTTCATAGCTTCACAGTGTTTTGTTCTTATATATTGGCAGTATACTGGCACCACTGGAATGTAAAATTACTGTTCTTTCAGTTCCACAGCAGTAGGATATTACATGGATATAACTAAGAAGAAACAGGATTAAAAGGATCAAAATTAGGAGCAGTATCTCGGTTCACATTGCTTACAGCTTGATAAAATATTATTCATGTAACTCCTTTTATTTGCTTTTAAGTGTCATTTTACTTTGAATTTCTCTATGTGGAAGCTATTATAATACGAATATGGGTTGTTCACTTATGTTTCAGCTAGTGCCTTGCAACACTTCCTGATCTGCAGACAGGGGAGATTTTATGGAATGAGAGAGGATAACAGACATGGGATAGGAGATGATATTCACTCCTGGATCCTTGAGTAAGGCTGAGAAAATAGGCACAAAGGAAAACGGGATGGGAACCTTTCATGCACACAATGTCCTTAGGAGGAGTTTCCATGGCATTGGGCTCCTTGCACAGGTCATTTCTGCACTGGTTTGATGGGAGCTGTATAGGCCACCACAAGAGCCAGGAACTGAACTGCTTCATGAAGCCCTGCACAACAGAGGTGCAAATGCACAGGGCCATCTAAATGTGTGAGTCTGTGCCAAAAACCCGTTCATCATAAAAGAAATATGGAACTATACCTAACACCAGGTTTCAAAGAATGGAGAAAATTCATTATTTCAACTGAATGTTTACAAGAAAACTTGAACAGAGAATGGGCATAGATTTCCAAATGGGTGGTGCTTTTTTTTTTCACAGAGCCAGGCTTGCCATAAATTATGCAAACAGTAAGAGTGAATTAATATTCTATAAGAAACAAAATCCTGTGCTATTGTGCACAGTGCACATGTATAGAATTTTTGACCCAGTTAAAAAAGGTTAGTTTGATTAACATTTGTTAATTTTGTTATTACAAAATGGCTAGTTCAAATTAACCTGTGTGCCAAAGAAACCAAGCATATTCAGTCAAGCATTTAGATTGCTAAAAAGTTTAATTAGGTGAGTAAATTCTAGTCTTTATGTTTTCTAGTGTGTGTATATACAATAAAATAAAAAGAAAAAATATTATTCACATAACTAAATAGTCATAATTAAAATATTCCTGCAAAACAGATTATTTAGAGAGGTCCATATTAATAGTCTCAAAGCCAATGAGTACCAAATAAGACACGGTGAGGACATGGGTCAAATCATGTCAAAATATGCACATGGGCAAATTTGCTGATATGAATGATCCCATGTAAAAGTAATATTGCTCCCAAAAGTCTTTTTTTAAGATTGTTACTCAGACTTACTCTTAATATTTTAATTATCTTTAAATTAGTTCATCAAAATATATGAAAGAGCAACAATTGGTTTATGAATATGAACACTTTGAAATCACATTTTTAAATAAAAGTTTCAGTGTAGAACTTATATTTGTTTCATGCTACCTTTCAAGATTTTATCAATTAAAATAAGTCAAATATTAAGTAATTAAACATTTTATTTCAATTGTAAAAGAAAAATAGAATTAAATGGAAATACAAATCAGAAAAGATGCACAGGTGAATCTCTGAAAATATTTTTTGTAGCAGTTTACTGTTAAAGGCTGCTAATACAATATTTCATACAAGGTTACTTATGAAGCACATTGACGTTTAAAAATCACCATGCTATGCTTTTGCAGCAGTGTAATTTTTTTCCAACATAAGATTAAATTGCAAAATAAATGAATTACTTAGAGTGGCATGGCCCCCATTTTGCCACCCTTCTCTTGAAAATTGCTTATTAATATGAAAAAAGAATTTGGAAAATAGCCTGTTTTACTTTATGCATAGCGTTCTGGGGCCTCAAAGCCTGCAGAGCCGGAGTAGCTGCACATTTTAGATTGTGTTGGCAAGCAGGGATGATGACCTTTCTGACCTGCATCTCAAGGCTATTATTAATCGCTAAGTAACCTGGTAAAGCCAAACAAATTTGTTTCCATTGAAAGGATCTCTATCTGTGTCTGAGAATTTGTGCTGTACCAAACAAACCTCATTAACTGTGTCCATTTTTGACAAAGAACTAGGTGTTGGAGAGATTGGTGACCTTTCTTTGTCCTCGAGGTACAGATTTCAGAGTCACTACATGGAGGTACATAAGCATTTTTTACTAGGAAACTCTTTGTTCTATATCCATCAATCCCAAACAAATGAATAAATAGACAATACATATAGTATCAACTTTGTTCTTTTATTTTATGCCTCTTTACCTTCAATGTCAGAGTGTATGATCTGTGGTTTACATATTTAATGCTATTTCTTTTTGATTAAAGAGCATTCTATTCAGCTTTAGTACCCCTATCTACAACTGGTGAAATAATAATCAACATTGTTATATACTGAGGTACTTCTTCCTAACAGTGAATATGGAAGCTTTTTGATTTAGAACACAACTGGTGATAAAAACCCACAAATAATGTCAAAGATATAGATTTGTATTGCAGAAATAATGATAATGGGATGCAAAATGTTTCCCGTTGTCATCAGTGGGAATTTATCAGATTGCTTTGAATGAATTATTAATAATCATTACTTGCTGTAATTAAATGAAGTCTAAAATACCTGTTGAAGTTCCATGTAATTCATGATCTTTTTAGACAGTGCTTTCATGATGATCATTCCTGAATATCACATATCCTCAGTAATATTTGTACCATAATCCATGTAAAAGTTTGAGATTTTTTAAGGAGTTACAAATAATTTTCAGCATACTTTTGCAGCAGACACATTTTGTCAGTTGCAAATTCTAAAATATCTCTATCAGGCACTATACTGCCCTGTACAGTTGTACAGAACATGCAGACAATTCTGTCACAGGGATAAAAGCTCCCAGGATGATTCCCTCCTGAGAGGCAGTACAAAATAAGTGGTATGTAGCAGTTCAAACATTGCTTGACTAGAAACATAGATATTTTAGCATAAATATAGTTTCAAGCTATTTGAACCTGAAACTTTCAATTCTTTTATCATGCTTTCAAGCATTTGAAAAGGAGCAACAAAAGCAAAGAATCTAAAGCAGTTAGATATGAATATACTATTTCACACATTAGCAGATTAATACTAACATGTCATGCACTGTGCAGGGGTTTCACTGTTGCCATATAGAAAATGTGTAGAAGGATAAGTGATACTAACATAAACTTAACCTTCCAAATACAGCTAGACTTCCACATAGCTTACATGGAAATGTGTTCATTGGGAAGTTTCATGCTTGGGCTCTTCTACACATGCACCTCCCCAGAGAAAATAAATCCAAGTTCTATTAAAGTCAATAGGAAATCAGTGGAAATTAAATGATTTTTGGATTAAATCAGTACATTTCCTGCCAGTCTTCTCTTTGTTTGCAAATATGATGTGTTCATTGAGCAATCTTTTCTTGAGATGTATGGGTATCATCTCTGGGACATTATGAATACTAGCTGTGATGCATGACACTCTGTGGATTCTGGACCAATTTTGCACCAGGATGAACCTTTCCTGGTTCACAGTGAGGGAGAAGGCAAATTGTTTGACCTGCTTTTTTAAAGCTTCAATAAATTTTGCACCAGAAAAAGAGTTGTGTAACTGCAAAACATGTTTTAGGGTATTTGATAATCTTGTTCTATTTTTGCAAGCAATCGATCTGTTGCATAGTTCATAGTTGCATACTTTTCCAGCAGTACTGAAAAAGTACTGCTTATTAAAAAACTCAAAAATTGGGTAATTATTTTAGCACATAATCTTTTCTTTATCGTAAAACCTATCTCAATATATTAACAGCATCTATTGCATCTTCTTACAAACCTGGCTTTCCATTTAAGTTTGGTCCAATCAGACTTTCTTCCACACATATTTTTATGGAATAGCTTTGTAGGAGAATTATGTGGATAGTTTAACAAATGTAATGTTTTTTTATCATGGTCTGAAACTTATTAAAGAAATCAAAAGAATATCAATGTTTACTACAGCAAGTTGAGGATGCATTTTTTTACCAAAACCATGAATATAGTGGCTAACACAAAGTGTGTTGTCCTGTCATAGGGAATGTTTCATGCTTTTGAAAATAGGGATAGGATTATCAACAGATGTGCTCAAAACCCACAATTAAAAATGATCTTGTGTAACAAATCTGTTAAGTACCTACTGAATTGTTAATGATAAAATTACTTGCTCTATATAGTTCGAAAATAAAAAAAATTCATCTGACAAGGTAACTTATTGTTATTCTGATTCTTCATTATGCAGTAGGCAATGGTGTTGGTTCCTGCTATGAGATGCAAATTCAGTTGACAGTGCTCCTGCTGTCTGCATAAAGGTTAAGAATACACATATAATATTGTTCCTGGCACTTTTGGAAAGGTCTTCAAGTGATGGTTTCAGTAATATACAGATTTTAATAATTCTGCATGGAACTTCATCAGTTTACAAATTCACACCCACCTATATTTATTAAATTTATCAAACTATTGCATTCTGTTTGCATTTCCATTGGCATTCTGTAGTCCTTTGGCCAAATAATATTACAAAATTATTATATTAACTAAAGGAAAGGGCATCCCATAAAAACCAATAATCATTATAGTTGCCTAGAGTATCCAGAAAAAGTATTAAGTTATTGTGATTTTAAATAGTTCAGACACCAAATCATAAAATTCCTGCAACAGAAGCAGTAGGCAACCTTAGCATACGAGGAGATAACCTAAATGTATTTAATCTTCCTGACTATATATAATTCTCCCTGCTCAAATACAGAATATGGAAGGTAAAATAAAATTAGTGAGACAATAATTTTTAGTATACCACTGCATGACACTGGATTTAATGTCATATTGGTGTAGGTGAGAATGGAATATAACCTGCCATGATAATATTGTTTGACTTAATCGATTAAATTTAGGAAAACAATGAAATATACTTATAGAACTGCCTAGGATGTAAAAATAGTTTAGAGAACCCTGTACCTTGAAGGCAAAATTTTAACATAATACACATACTACATACATAGGTTAGCTATATACCATCAGTCAGCTTGCTCATCCTCAACATTTTTCTCATGTTTTAAATGAACCCCTTCAGATTTAGCAAGCAAAACAGGTAACTCTCTTTTCCTCTCTACCATGACATATAGTCCTGTGTGTATCCTGACAGAATTCCTTGACCAAAATATTTGATCTCAAGTTGCAGTTTGATAGATGCTCAAAGCAGCAGTCAATTATTAGTGGTACAAGGATCTTGCTGCCTATGAGATCTACCACAAATAGATGTCCAAAATTCTTACTAATTTTAAATCTGAATGTTTACATGAATTCATTCAACAAATTATTCCTGACACTCTTTTCAAGATCTGGATGAATATTATTGCTCTGCAGTGGATGTCCCTGCAGTGCAGTGAACAGGAAATAAGACTCCTTAATATGAAAAAATTAAAATAAATAAAGCCAATGTGTAGATGTATGAAAACACCCTGTATCTCCTATTAGTATTTATTTTACAGAAAGAAATTCATAACACCTTAAAATGCCATTATAATTAGTGCATACTAGCACATCATCTGTCCATCTCCCCTAGTCACATAGTGTACAGTGCCAATGGAATTAAGTGACACAGCAGTTCCACTGTCAAGGTCCACAGTGATCAATATACGATGTTGGAAATGTGATGAACGTGGTGGTGAAGGGCACAGAGTGAATGAATACCTTGTGCAGATCAGGAGATCAGGGCACAGCATGTACCAGGAGATAGGGAAGAACAGACGGATGCATCCTTCTTATCCCTCCAATTTCCACTGCTGCACAGTTACTCAAGTGAGTGCAACAGCCTTTCAAGCTACTGATTGCACAGGCAGCTTAGAACTAAAACCAGAGTATTTTCCTAACCCACTATGCAGAATATTCTAATTAAGGTTTCAATAACTACAGAGTTTTTTCCTCACATATACTAAAAACCTAAATTGTTTCATATGTAGTCTCTTGAGATTATTCTATTTCCTCAAAATGTGTAAACTTCTAGGTTTAAATGCTTTTCCCTTGTGTATATATATCCTTAAGGCAAATTTATTTTATCCTCATTGGCAGCAGAAAATGCTGTGAAGTTAAAAAAATTTTTGTAAAAGGTCCAATCTAAACAATGCTTTTTCAGCTTAATTATTTTGATTTAATTAAACTGCAAACCCCACCTATTATGGATGTGGCATAAGAGTAACTAATCACCAAAGCCTCTGTTGGCAGATAAACCAGATCCAAGTATACTGGTTCAACTTTATTTATGCCCAGGTCTGTACTGAAAAACCTAACAGGAAAAATGTTTTCACTCAATGTCTGTTTGCTATTGACCTCTTCATGAAAAATCAGCCTGATTGATTAGTTTTAATAGTGAAATTAGTATTTGGTGATTAGCTTAAACAGTGAAATTAGTATTTGAGGATAACAAAGCCGATCTGGCCCAGAATGGATAACAAAGCCCCAACACAATTTATTCTGACAGCAGTTTAGCAGCAGTGGTCATTTCTAGCACAGTGTCAGTGCTAAGCTGCTAAGAGAGCAGTCATGCTCCCAATTTTTCCTGCAACATATAAAAGAGGATGTCTAACCACAGCCAAATACCATTGGAAGTTTTCTAGTCAATGTCATGTGAAAGTATCTGTTATCTTTTGGCACTGCAATTCCCAGAAGACTATATATGCTACCATCTGCACAGTAATAACTAGAGGAAAGCTCACTGCTATGTTTTGCTACAGTTAAGCTGTTCCCAGTACTGGAATGAACTCATTTAAGCTAGCTGTTATCTCTCTGCTGCAGTGCAGTACAATGTAGACATATCTGTACTTCTTTTACTTTAATATATGGTACTTGGCAACATTTACAATATTCAACATTATGTGATTTAGAAAGCAAACATGACGTTATAGCTTCTAAAGGTCATCAGCTAAGTTGATTTTCCTTCTCAGAGTATTATGAAACAATTTGACTGAGGTCTACTCACTAACTCACATCCCTCACTTACTTTCACATAGAAGTCTCCATACATTGATAAATAAAATGGTACACTTTGTCTATATTAAAAAGGTTTTACAACAGCGAGACATGGAGAGCTTTTATGTAATGACCTATTACATATGGCAGAGAGCAATGCCAAGACTCGCAACTTCATAGTGATTTTTGTGGTACCTCATGGTTTTCTCCATTTCATATTCATGGAATGGTGTTACCACTTAAGCATCTATGATGTCATTTTTACTGAAGCATAAAACATTATGAAAGACACAGTAAATTAATAGTTTTATTACATAGCAATTGTAATCATTTTGGGAGAGATATGACACATTTTTTTTAATACAGCAGTACTACTTGTTAGTATGTGATTTCACAGCAACCGCTCATTGCCAAACTGAAAATATCAACTAGATCCCAATTTGCAGAAGTGTTAGGAAATCTTATCTCTTACTGTCTTGAAAACTTCAAATTAATCAACACCAGAAAAAAAAAAAAAATCAGGCATTTTTAGTATGCCATGCAAGAAATTACACTCAGAATTGAAGTCTGTTCTCTGAAATTTTGATTCTACCTAATAAAATGAGATTATACTTAATTTTAGATTTCAACTTCCAATTATACATGTCTAAAGAGTACATCCGAATATTCTGTAGTCTAGACTCAAGCACATAAACTTCTGGTGAGAGTACTAAATCTTTCCTGAGGGGCCAAACACTATGCTGTAGATGCTCGTGAAGCCTCCCCACCAAGTACAAGCAGGCAAATGAGTGCTGCATGCTTTGGGTGCCATGCAAGCTGAAAGAACAAATCACTTTGTTAGCAAACAGTTCATTAATTGGACAAAAATAGAATAGCCTACTTGGAGAAAAGAGGTGGAAAATTCTGCTTTCTTGAAATCCTTTGTTTCTTGATTTGGTTTGAAGGTAGCAGGAATTGTGAAGTTCAAGGTAAAGCATTGGGATTTAGCTTCAGAGTCAAGGATAAACCAGTTAATGGACTCCTGCAATTATCCCTACAAGGTGAAGAGTCTAAGGAATTTGAAAGGGGTATAATAATAAGTAAAATTTTCTCACAGTTTAAGGAAAGTCATGCTAACCATGTGAAGAATTATGGCTTTTAAAGGAGGTATTTCAATCAGGAGTCATAGATATGAAGAAGCTCTTTCACGTGATAGAAAGCATTCATACAAATGAATGCATAAACTGACAGAAGCAAAATTTTTTTTTTAATTTCCTAGTCATCATAACTGAGTTCTGATGCTTAGTATTTTAAAAGACACTTGAAGGTCTGTGCAAAATGGTAATAAAAATTATTTTAAGCGGAGACAACAGCTTTCAATGATCTCCGTTGTTTATGTCTAGCACACTTTTCAGTCTAGTAGAGCTGAATATAACAAGAAGTAATGGTTCAAAGATAAAATGAAACTGTTTCAGTGGGGAACTATGGGATATATATTGAACACCAAGGGTAATTAACTCCTAGATTAGAATTAAAAGGGTACTTACTAAATTTTGATATATTTTGATGTTACTAAATCAAGAGTAGATTGTTCAGTCAAAGCTTAATGGACTTTTTATAGATACTGCTATAAATTGGATATTGAAAGACATCATATTGGTGGTAGACCTGAAGTCAGACAAGATCATCTGATTCCAAATAATATTGTTTTCATTATTACTAGGAAAAAAACCCACTTTTTTGTAATTACTCGCTACTGTACTGTAAAAATTTTTACTGTAGACTGTAAAAATAGAATACAAATAGTCTTTCTGTTTTCTTCTCTGAGTGACCACTTCAGAGAGTTAACTCTCCTTAGA
Organism: Molothrus aeneus; assembly: GCF_037042795.1. Lineage (NCBI taxonomy): Eukaryota > Metazoa > Chordata > Aves > Passeriformes > Icteridae > Molothrus > Molothrus aeneus. The sequence goes on from NC_089648.1 coordinate 18,678,182, forward strand.
TAACAGAAAAGTCTATAATGATTTCGAGAATCAAAAAACAACTAAGACAATTTTTTAATCCCCTTTTTTCCCCATTTTGGACACTTTTTCTTTTAAAACAAAACAAAAATGTGCTCAGAAGATACTGCTTTTTATCTCATGCAATTCTATAATATCTCATGGGACATTATAGGATACACCAATATAAAGCAAAGGACTGTAATTTTCCACTGGAAAAAAAAAAAAAAAACTGAAATGCCAAAGAAAGATCAATAAGCCTTCACATCCTCAGACAAAAACTAAACCATGAACTTGGAAAAAAGCAGTGCATAGTCACCACACTTCCAATAACAAAAACCACTGAGATGTGGCTCATTTTAAAGGTCTTCATTGCTGTAGTTTCTATCTCTCTGACATAAATGGGAAATGATAAAGTGAGTCTAATCTCAAAAGCCTTTCACTGGGTACAGCAGTGCCAAAGAACACTATTTTGTTTGGCCTTCCTTAACATTCTGATATCTCTGAGCATTTTGCTGAATTGTGAGTAATGCTACTTATTTGATAAAGAGTCATGAAGTATGGGAACAGTAACTGGCAACTTTCGAGCAGCACTCAGACACAGGATTTTACATTATGATTAAAAACCAAAATAATGATGTTAGATCAAATAGGCTGTTGTGTGCCAACTAAGGAAAAAACATTCCTGTCTTTTGATTTTGATTTTGGTTTTGGTTTTTTTGGTTTTTGGTGGGGTTTTTTTGTTTTGGTTTGGTTTGGTCTTTGTTTCTTTGGAGACCTCAAAAATAAGCTACATTATAGCATGCTCTGGAAAATACACATGTATAAATTAAGTACTCAGTGATGTACCTACAGATAAACTCACATATGAGCTGGAATACTTGGATAGCATAGAGCAAACTTAGTTATATAATTGTATATAAAGTGCTTCTACAAATAAATTAAATATCCAATTTTCTTATGTAACACCTAAATTAATACATTTAAATTTTATGCTTCATTATTAAACTGAAAATAGCACAACAAAAAGAACCATCACCTTATTTTAATAACAATAGAAATGCTTAAGTGAGTTGAGCTCATGGCACATAATATCTGTCATACTTCTAATGACCTAAATAGCTGAAGTGACTATGGCACATGAAAAATATTTATATACTTCTTCAGGAGTCTTTAGTCTTCAAGTGGTAGAGCCCTTGCCTGATAACCTCGTATAGCCTGTATATAGATGGCCTGTCATGTCGCTACAATTAGATAAACCAGAACTGCTATAACGTAATCAGTTACAACCTGAAAATTATATTTTGAAAATCAAGTTTATTAATATGTAATCTTTAGGTAATCATATTTATCCTCCTAATTTACACAATATTTATGATAGTCTACATGTCCTTGAAACAGGGAACAGGGACACTACACTATGAAAAAGTGGTCTAGCTGCTGGAGTTCATAAATTTTGTTCAGCTTTGGATGAGTTCAAAGAATTGCCATGTAAGAAAAGCCTTACAGAGGGAATTTATCTGATTATGGCAGTAATAATTACCCAGCTGTTTATTGCAGATAGAGAAATAATTCATGTAGGCAATAGGCCGTGGTGGCAATGACACTCCGCGTTTAGTAAATATGCAAACTGTTCATTTCTAATTAACCAAGCTAGAGGATGCCCTTATTAAATGTATAAACTAAAAGTGCCTTCCTGACAAGTGATGAATTGTTACATTGCACAAACTCTTGCCACAGAATTACTGGAGTGAACTTGGGGCTTAACTTCATTAAGAGATCTTGTGGGATAGTTAAATGAGGATGGACAGCATAACAAGACCTACCTGACAGTCAATGATATGTTAGAGCTTAATGAAACTGTACCTCTTCCCCTTTTCTACTTATTTTACAGTGAAGATTCTTCTTCAGACAAAACAGAAGACTGTGAAGTCTGTCTCTGTGAGACAGTTTAAAAGGCCATGATTAGTCAGTCTTTCTCCACAGAAAATTTTTTATGAGCTGTCAGTAATTCTAACAGACCTCTTACAAAATAAAATATCTACAGCACCTTCAAAGCTCACAGGTACAGAACTTCAATATCTGTCCTTCAATACTGTGTTGTCACACCTGTTTTATTTATCAAAACTAATCATCTACACCACAGACTATTTGGTCCGATGAGTGCACACAGTGATCTCAGATTTCTTTCTACATATTCAGATTCAAAACCAAAATTTCTTTGGATAGCAATGAAACAAAGTTTCATGTTTAATCTGTTGATCCTAATGGTGTATTTAGGGCTATATAAAAATACAGAGAAAATTCTGCCTCACGTCATTGAAGACTTCAGTCTAAGCAGCTACTTACGTTACTTACAGTATTCATGTTTACTGCAAAATTTCAACTATTTACACAGAACTAGCTAAAAACATGGTAAAGGCTGCTTCCACTCCTTGCTCAAAAAAGACATGGACAGAATAAATCTCATGAGGGATGTGAGCTGAATCTGTGTTGGAAATTCAGCTTCCTGTGTAAACATAATGGTTCATACCTTAACCTCTCAGTACTCAAGAAGTGCTTTCCCATGGAGTTAAAACAGGCCATTGACTGCTCTATAACTTTAGACACTTCATTTCAATTTAATTACCAACTCCAAAAGCTCATTTTTTTATATCTTACCTATCCTAACAGCAACAGGTTTTTGGCTACAGAAGTACTCCAGGATCCTCAATAAAGTGCAGTTTTAAGATTCCTAGAAATCTAGCAGTTCTGCCTAAAATCCTCTGGAAAAGGCATAGGTGTTTTAAATTATGTGACCTACCAATCCATGGTACCAAATTATTATTTAAATATGAGAAAGTATACTTGGCACTTGTCTCTCTTTCTGAGACTCACAGAGAAAGCTGACAGGGTAAGTTTACATCCAGAAAATTCAAATTACAGGTAAGTAAGTTAAAAAGTTTCCTCTCCATATCTTTGAAGACAAGTAAAAAAAGATGGGTTGAAGACAACATAGTAAATTAAACATCAGGTGAGAGACAACATTACAAAAATGAGGGCTTTATTGTTACAAGAATTCTAAGGAGCTGTCTGAAAGGCTTTGGCACTAATTGAAAATAGACTACAGAATCAATTGCTTCTGCAGTCAATGATGAGGAACACTTTAATTGAATTATAAGACAATATATACATTCTTCAAAACACTTTGACACTTGAGAAAATGGTCAGCACCTGGACTTAACATTATCAAAAAGGAATTAACAGGTGGAGGCTGAGAGATTTCTCCTGATATTACTGTGACAAAGAACAATTTATTTCAAGCCCACTCCATGGAAATAGGTACACCTCAAAACTTTTAAGAAGCCAAGTACTTGCCATGTTAGAAAACACACTCCAGAAATGGTACTGTAATCTAGAATAAGATAGACAATCTTACTTTTTCCCATACTGCCTTCTCAGGCATATTTACAGAATAGCTAAACATTGGATTAGATCACCAGCAACATGTAAGTACTCTTTCATTTCACTCTTCATTAGGGTTATAAAAAATCAAGCTGCACAAATGATTCGTGAATGCACATATTGCCAAAGAAGTGATTTTTATCGCTTTGTGTTCTCTATTTCCTGACGTGTCTTGAAGACCTGGAGGTTTTAATGATGACTGTGAAATTAAATCTGCTGATAGAACAGCTAGTCAAACTTGGATCAAAGCCATACTCTGCAGGGCCACTCACTACTAATGCCAACAATGGAAAGAATAATTTGGTGTTGATCCTGCCAGTGTGTGAAATTCCTGATTTATAAACTCAACAATGTTTACGTAAACTATGATGCTTATTAAAGGTAGACTCAGGCCTTAGTTTGCTACCTTTAAGTCAGTGTTTATTCAGTAGCCAAAAAAGCTGAACTAACTGCCTTGATTACATAAGAACCCCAATGCCAGTACTTCGCCATTGCTTTGTTAGTTTTGTGATACTGCTTTCTTTACTCAGTTCTGTGCCTAGGGAAAAAAATTTAAGTGGTGCCATTCATCAGTAAATGGACCAATACATCCCAAAATCTTATCTCTACTTGCACACCTGACATGTAGCAAAGTTCCTGTACTATAGTTTTTAAAGGCCAGTGTGTAGATAACCTCAGGCAAAGAACTGCAAGTTAATCACACAGTTGGGCGACTGACATCATCCATAAATTCTTCAGGTGTAATGGCACCAGCATGCTAATTTATGTGAACTGATGTCCATTTGCTTATCATGGACTAGAAACTGTTTCACATAAAACAAAATTCTAATGCATCATATGGAGTTATAGCCTATGCTAATTGCTTCTGGCGTATTTCCCCTTGTAACCATTTAGCCAGCTCTTGGAGATGGTAAATGCAGCTTTAAGAATGTTTCAAAAGAAAGAATTTTCCCTTAAAATTAAATACACTAACTGCCCTGAGAAGTAATGAAATTTACTCTCATGCATATATGTATAAATTAAACCATCCAACTAATCTATATTGAGATGGAATACAGTATATATTGGTACTTAAATAAAAATGGATGCTACAGATGAGGATTTATTACTAAAATCTAAATAACAAAATATAGTCAAATAAATATTTAAGAGCAAGGTTCTTACTTGCTTCATTAAGAACTTCCTATATCTTTTAGGCAAAAGAGAACTCAGGACTAATGAACCCATTTCATCACTACACTGAAGCTAAACTGTACAAGTGTTAAAAGTCTGAGCCTTGTGTAGACAGAGTTTAGGGTTCAAATTTGCTCTTTTTCATCTCTGAAGGGATTCTTTCAAGCACCTCTCAACATAACTCCTAGAAACTTTACTGGGGACACAGCACCCATCAGACCTAGTGGTTCTGTAGCAGTGGGAAGTAATAGGAATGCTGCAGGAATTTAGCCAATCTGGGAGCTAAAGCTGAGAGTAATCTTCAGTTTGTACAAAGGCAGTGCCTTAAGTCTGTTAAGTCTAACAGAGCCATAACCAGTCTGTTAAGTGAGTGGAAACTCACACATAATATGACTATTATTATTTAATTATATTTTAGGTCAATTTCTGTTAAACCAATTTCTGTTAAACTTAATTACATCCCTCTATGGCTTTAAACTGGGGCAGCTTCTATTAAGTTTACTTTCTCCTGGGGTTTTCACACTAAAGACAAATGATAAAGGTCTGGCTACTAAATGAGGGCAGCTATTAAATAAGGACAGTTTGTATTAAAGCTGAATGGTAAAGATGTGGCTACTGGTTGAGAAAACCACTTAGTACAACAAGTGTCCTTTATTTAAAAAAAAAATAGCGTAAAGAAGGAATGAGAAGAAAATAAACTTTGGTCAGTAACTCGTATTCTTACAAGAAACTTAACAGAATGTCCATAGTTTCATGAGAACTTCCTCTGAAGTTTCTCCTAGAAATGAGTGAGGGATGATTTGATATAGGCTCCTCCTTAATGAAAAAGGAGAAAAATAGGTACAAATCCTGGCTCTGGAGTCCAAAAGATGGAAGGACTTGCAATATGATTTTAGATAAGTGTTGACAAATAAAAATTCTGCCAGTGTTACTCTAGAATAGATAAGACAGAGAACTGTACAGTGTAGTTCAACTCAAAATTACATTATAATTCTAGAAAGAACAAATTGTAAACAAATTTTTGAAATTAAAAATATCTTATGCTTTCTTTGTGCGAGAGGCAGGGCCAGTTTCATGTATTCATGTGCATTATGTTATGTTCCACGTTATGCTGCTTTATGGAGTTCTAGAGATGTGAAAACCTCAAAGGCAGTCTAATCTGAGTGCACAAGTGTATCAATCTCTCTGTCCATCAACAAGTAAATTTCCATAATGTTGATGTTGTAATAAAACCCAGCCATTTCATAAATGCATTCCTTCTATTTCTGACAATTCCTCATGTTTTTTACAATGCACAGTTGTAATAATTTTTATATGCAAAAATGTTTATGAACAGTGAGGTTATACTTGTCCAGAGCCAATGTGATGGCTAATGAAAATATGAGGAGAATCTTTCTTTCACCTGGCTCAATATTCCACATAAGAAACACAGTGGGCCACCTTGGAGCCAAAGTAGTTGGCAGCAACTTAGCCCAATGACAGGAAAAATCTGTTTGGCTGAGGGCCTACACCTAATCCTCACTAAACATCTGTTAGATTTCATAAGAAGAATGTTGAAGGTGATATACATATTAGTTTTCAAATGTACCCCAGTAAAGGGATTACTGCAGTGATTCTTGATTGCACTTGGCAACTCATGCATTTTAAAAATTGAAACAATAATAAGATCCATTTGTCCAAATTAGCTCAACAATTAATTTTTAACTTTTTTAAACTGAAAAGATGGATTTTTTTACCTGAAAGACATGTATTTCTGTGAACTCTGGAATACAGGACTGAAATTAGCAAAATATCAATATATCAGTTGCCAGATAAGAGCTCACACAGACCAACTTTGACATATTTTGATGTACCTGAAGTCGTACTGCTCATCTTACCTGTTAAAGAGCACAAAAGTATTTCTTGATTCAAATATCTATGCAGTACGCAAGCTTTATGGTTTTCAATAGTTTTTAACCTAAACTAAATACTAGAGAATTTGATCAACATGTCAAATTACTAAAAACCAAATATTTTTGTAGTCTTCCAAAGTAAGGTATACCCAGAAGAGATCTATAGTGGGTGTGGAGAAATAAAATACAAAGCTCCAACCAATCCATGCTCACAGTGAAGGAGGAATACCACTTGCTATCTTGTTTTGTTGGCACACATCAAAGGTCCATCTAAGTAACAAGTTATGAGACATGGTCTAGGTTCAGGCAAGGAATGAAGAGTGATAGAACAATTATGGACAGAGAAGCAAGTTCTGATTTTGCAGTTCATCCAGTGATACGGATTTTAAACCAGAGAAATTATGGCTTCACTTATTTTCCAAGATTTAGTCTAGTCTTCCTAGGATTCTACCTTTTCAAGAAGAGAGAATATTTCAAGGATTTCAGATCAAGACACCATTGAAGCTATAACAGAATGTTTAAGTCTGGCTTTGCTGAGTTGTGACCTAACTTTCTGCACAGAATACACTTAAATGAATAATAATGAGAGATCAGAGATAGATGACTATCAGTATGGTTCATTATAGGTAACAATGTAATGCACAAGAAATAATGTTATGAAAAAGAGGATATAGTACCAGCTGTACTGTGGAAGAATAATATACTTATTAACCAGCATAAAAGAAGCTGGATAATCCTGTTTTTTTTTCATGTATAACTTGCATATGCTGCTCTATGTAGCAGTCTTTGCCATGTGATTTAGACAAGATTTCTAGAAATACTGGTTTACGAGACTCCCTTATATTTCTGTGCTTGAGAAAGCAAAGATTTGTCTGAGATGTTCTGAATGGCAAACCCTGCATGGATTTTGTCCAATAGCTTTCATTTACACTGAGAGAGTAATGATCTTGGTCACCCAGCATTTCATCTGTTTGTTTCCACTGTTATCTGAGTAATGGTCATGGATCAGGATATCAAATCCACTAGAGGGAAATAATTACCGCTATTTTAGAGAGGTTTCAGCTTAAGTACAGGGAAAGACAACAGATGTATAGGAGAAATAGAGTGAGAACATAGAGTAAGAAAAGTTCTAGACAGAAACCTGACAAGCTATTGGTTCTCTTCTGTAACTATGAAAAGGATCTGCTTTATTGTATCCACACCAGTATCTTTCCCAATTAATATTCATAGTATGGCTCATGAAACTTAAATCCAGATTTGCCCTTGCATTCATTGTCAATAATCCATATTCAAAACAAATTATAAAAAGAAAATTTTGGTTAGCTTGTGTATACTAAGGAAAAATAATCTAGTTCAACAAACCCTATTTAAGGCATAATAATTTACAAGTTCTGAGCATAGGTGAAGAGCCAAATCTATTTTTCTTAAACTAGTACAAACCCAGAACACACCTAATGAATTCAAAGAAATTATTCTGAATTCATAACAGTGTAAATGAGAACAGAATGTGGTGCAACATGAATAGGCATAGGATAAAGAGAATGATAACTGATAAATATATTTGATAATGGAGGGGAACCTACACTCAAAGAAATAGTTTAATTAGTGCCACAAACTTTCTGCAAATAAAAGAATAGTAAATGAATGCTTTACCACATGGAGCTTTTATCTTTACCTGACAAGCTCGTTATTCACAGAAACAGCATTCAGGTATTTCTTCAGTGCATAAAAATTATGGATATACTTGCGAACGTAATAGCCTCGCCACGTTTTCTGGATCTGGAGGAAAGAAATACTTTCTTAGTATATTTCAAATCAAAATTTTGCATGCATATTAGATATATGTACTAGATCCCAAGTACCTCTTTCCTTAAAAGTGATACCAAGTAGAAATACTGATAAATTTCAATGAAGAAATTAGTGTAGGTTGTAACATATTGTAGCACTGAGTCACCCCTCTACCAACATCTACTGCTACATTTTCACCTTTGTGCTCTGCAAAGGTCTAAACTGAATAAAGGCCTTCCCAGGAACTCAATGAATCAGACTTCCTGGAAAGTTAATTTACAAATTGCAGTTCTTTCATCTCCAATGTAAAATGATTCATGTCTATTTGTTCCACATTAGTTTCATTCTTCTCAAGAAATACTATTCTCTTGCATAACAGAAAAAGCCTAACCTAGAGAAAGCCTAACCTGGAGAAGAAAAGCTCTTTATCTGTAGCTAGTTATAAAGTTGTAGTATGAATAGAAATTAGGCAGCATCGTCCAACAAAAAGGGTTAATATTTTGGTGCATTTTGAAAAGTGTCATTTGGAAAAAAAAAAAAAAAAAAAGACAAAGAAAAAATAAAAGAGGAGAAAAAAAATACTTAGTCTACCCAACTTTCCCCAAGAACAGATTTAAACTGAAGGTTTAAATGTTTTTAAACCTTCTGATACTTGAAAATTCTAATCATGATGTTTCTGAAATCATTACCTGTTTACCAGCTATCTGCTTTTTGGCATGGCAAAGTGAGCATTAAGAATGGACAATTAAGCATTGGAATGGGCTGCCCAGGGAGGTGCTGGAGCCACCATCCCTGAAAGAGTTTGAGAAACAAATGAACATGGCACTTAGTGCCATGGTCTAGCTGACAAGGTGGTGATCCGTCAAAGGTTGGACTCAATGACTTTAGAGGCCTTTCACAACCTAAATGATTCTGTTATTCTGTAAAAAAACAAAGGAGTTCAGGACAGGTGGGCATGCCTCAAAACAGAGATCTTGAGGGCACAGGAACAGACTGTCCCTGAGTGCTGAAAGATCAGTCATTGGGGTAAATGTCCAGCCTGGCTGGGCAAGGAGGTTTTGGAGGTACTTAGGAATAAAAAGAGGATGTATCAGCGTTGGAAGGAGGGTCAGGTCTCTAAGGAAGTATTCAAGAAGGCTGCTGGAGCATGCAGAAAAAAAATTAGGGAGACCAAAGCTCATTTTGAACTTAGAATGGTGACTTCTGCAAAGGATAATAAAAAATGTTTTTACAAATACCTTAATGCTAGAAGGAAGGGTAAGACCAGCCTTTGTTCTTTATTGGACAAGGGAGGGAAGTTAGCATCTGCAGATGAGGAGAAGGCAGAAGTGCTTAATGCCTACTTTGCCTCAGTTTTTAGTGGGAAGATGACTTGCCCTCAAGACACCTGCCTGCCTGGAATGGTTGATGGTGTCAGGGAGCAGAATGGTCCCCCCATTATCCAAGAAGAGGCAGTCAAAGAACTACTGAAATGCTTGGATGTTCATAAATCTATAGGACCAGACGGGATCCACCCCAGGGTATTGAGAGAGCTGTCAAATGAGCTTGCAAAGCCACTCTCCATCATTTACCAACAGTCCTGGCTCACTGTGAGGTGAGGTTCCAGATGACTGGAAGCTGGCCAGTGTGACACCCATTCACAAAAAGGGTGCAAAGGATAATCCTGGTAATTATAGACCAGTCAGGCTGACCTCAGTACCTGGCAAGATAATGGAACAGTTTATATTAAGTGCCATCACACAGAATTTACAGGATGGCCAGGGTATCAGACCCAGTCATCATGGGTTTAGGAGGGGTAGGTCATGTTTGACCAACCTGGTCACCTTTTATGACCAGGTAACCCGCCTAGTGGATGCAGGGAAGGCTGTAGATGTTGTTTATTTGGATTTCAGCAAGGCCTTTGACACTGTCTCCCACAGCATACTCCTAGACAAGCTGGCAGCCCGTGGCTTGGACAGGAGCACTCTTTGCTGGGTTAGGAACTGGCTGGATGGCCGGGCCCAGAGAGTGGTGGTGAATGGTGCTGCATCCAGCTGGCAGCCAGTCACCAGTGGTGGCCCTCAGGGGTCTGTGCTGGGGCCAGTTCTGTTTAATATTTTTATTGATGACATGGATGAGGGTTTAGAGTCTTTCATTAGCAAATTTGCAGATGACACTAAGCTGGGAGCGTGAGTCGATCTGTTAGAGGGACAGAGGGCTTTGCAGAGGGACTTGGAACGGTTGGATGGATGGGCAGAATCTAATGGGATGAAGTTCAGTAAGTCCAAGTGCCGAGTCCTGCACTTTGGCCACAATAACCCCCTGCAGCATTATAGGCTGGGGATGGTGTGGCTGGACAGTGCTCAGGAGGAAAGGGACCTGGGCGTGCTGGTGACAGTCTGCTGAACATGAGCCAGCAGAGTGCTCAGGTGGCCAAGAAGGCCAATGGCATCCTGGCTAGTATCAGGAATAGTGTGGCCAGCAGGAGCAAGGAGGTCATTCTTCCCCTGTACTCGGCACTGGTGAGGTCACACCTGGAGTATTGTGTCCAGTTCTGGGCCCCTCAGTTTAGGAGGGACATTGAGATGCTTGAGCGTGTCCAGAGGAGAGCAACGAGGCTGGTGAGGGGCTTGGAACACAAGCCGTATGAAGAACGACTGAGGGAGCTGGGGTTGTTCAGCCTGGAGAAAAGGAGACTCAGAGGTGACCTTATCACTCTCTTCAATTTCCTGAAGGGTGACTGTGGTGAGCTGGGGGTCGGTCTCTTTCTCTGGGCAAGAACAGACAGAACAAGAGGACACAGTCTCAAGCTGCGCCAAGGGAGATACAGGCTAGAATTAAGGAGGAAGTTTTTCACAGAAAGAGTGGTCAAATACTGGAATCATCTACCCAGGGAGGTGGTGGAGTCACCATCCCTCGATGTGTTTAAAAAAAGACTGGATGGTGCCATGATCTAGTTAAGGTGTTAGAACATGGGTTGGACTCGATGATCTTAAAGGTCTCTTCCAACCTAGAAATTCTGTGATTCTGTGAATTAGGTAAAAAGCTAGCAGGACTGCCATTTGTTGAGTTATATTTATCCCTGTGCCACGACATGTAGAGCTGAAAGGTGTAGGCTGCTCTTGCTCCTGATTCTCCTCGCCATAAGAGGTCAGTGTACTCTGGATGTCTACATCTGAAAAACAGACTAACCATCTTTTCCTCTCTTCTCAGGGTCTAGCTCCTCCATATTTAAATCCTTCCATCCTTGAACTTATTATTAATTTTCCTGCAAAATAGTCTTTACTTCATTGCATTTTGTCTCCTTTTTTCTCAATATTTTTCTACTTTAATATCCCAATTTCTATCTTCTAGTCTGCAGTAGCTTCATTTGCTACAATATCCATCTCTTTGACCTTTACAGCTTTGAAATCTTAAAAGACATAACAGCTGTAAGGCAGAATCTACATTTAAAAAGCAAGAAGTTGGAGGCTTTACTATCCAGAAGCAAGTATCATCTCTATCTCCTTATCTAAATGAATAGAAAAGTAAAATGTTGCAATGTACTAAGAGCTCTCCTTTTCCTGTCAGCCCCTAGCTACCAGACTTTTCAAGAAATTATACACTTCATTGTATCTATAAGGAACTTTTTTTTTTTTAAATCAACCTTTCTCTTTCCAGAACCAAGGGATGACTTTTTAAGTGGAGTGAAACCCGTGTTTGTGCTATTTGGCTTTTTTTCTTAGCCTACCTCTTTCTAAATAAGTACCTAAAAAAAAAAAAAAATAAAAAGGGGAAGGAAAACCATGTCATGGCTTTTGTGTTTGATTCAGGAAGAAGGTAAATTTAAAAAAGCTGCCAATTGCCCAGATTATCAGTAACCATTACACTCAGTAATTTCAGAATATTTATCATCAAGTCTTGGGAGTGCTCTTCAGTAACAGGCAAAACTCTCTCTGCTCCTAGGAGTTCCAGCACAGTCTAATTCTGTACCACTGTGACAACAGACAAAAGTATGCAATTTTTCCACCTCCAGACTTTTACCGGAGCCATCTAAAATGACACCAACTAAGGCAGGGCTGAAAATTTCATACTTAGGCACCATTTTGCATTCTCAAACCCCCAAACACTATTCTTCAAAGTAAAAAACAACATTTGGCCTCAACTGATGGCACCTTGGGGTACAGTTATAATTATCCTTTTATGCAAGATTTAACAAGAGAATAAGAATCACAGAAAAGCTCTCAGTAATTCTTTATGTGTTAGTTATTAAGAATAACAAAATATTAACTTCCAGTGTTAAAATGTTCTTCTATTTCCCCTTTGTGCATCAGCATGGAATTTCCTCCCTTCCCAAATAAGACTTAAAACGAATTTCAAAAGTTGTATTTTTTTTACCTATGTGTTATTTGTTTATGATTGGCTTTGTTCGGTTTGGGGTTTTTTTTGGTTGCTTTTTGTTGTTGTTGTTTTGGTTTGCTTTGCTTTGCTTTGCTTTTGGGTTTTTATGGTTTTGGTTTTTGGGCTTTTTTGGGATTTTTTTTTAAGTGAAAAGGGTTTGGACCTCTACATATTCTTATAATATGAACAAATAAGAGTTCTGGGAACAAGAAAGGTTCTGGACATGCTGCTTTGCACTAGGTGATAGTAAATTTCATATTCTTTGCAACACTACTTTCTCATACACAAGCTTATTGGGTTAAAAAGGAATAGAGAAAGAGCAGAGAATGAGTATGCCTTCAGAGATCTGGGATTAAGCAAAATCCTTTGCATGCGAATAAGGATCTTAGCTTTATTTTTTTGTTTGGCTTCAAAATTTCTCAACAAGAGCAACTTGGCTCCCATATAGCCATGTGCTCATTAATGCAGGATTATGGTCCCTTTGAAACTCTTTCTGACAGTCTTCACCTCACAGTTATAAATGCAGAACTGGATATTTCTGGGTTAAAGGATCAAAACTCAAACTGAAAGACAAAAGGCTCAAATAGTATAAAGCTATAATTACCTCCAATGGGCTCCATTTACCAATTAAATGCTGCACTCTACCTTTATTTACACCATTCTCTGTTTAGAATGAACTCACTGATTTCAACTGAATGAAACCTAAGTAAGAAAAACTGCATTGTGTCTCAGATTATTTTATGCCTGACTTCTGTTTCCCTAATACTGTTTGCGAGTAACCCCAAAACTGAAGATTAATCTTTTTAGAAAAGACCATTTTTAAAAAGCCTTCCGATGATGCTCATATTTTCAATTTGAGAGTCCTAAATTTTTGCTTTTATAAAGAAGTATAATGTTATGACTGCATTTCTTTTTAATTCCAAGGTGAACATTTAAAAAATTCTTGAAAAAGAAGAGACAAGTGTGTGTATGCCCTTCAAAGTAATTAGCAAGTTTCAACAGTGATTGGTACAAAACAATTATTGTCATTGATCAGCACTGAACAGATAATTTTAAACAAAGTCATTGTGTGCTCAGCAGATTACAGCTTGTTAACGGGCAAGTTCTAAATGACCTCTTAAGCTAGTCAAATCAATGATGCATATTCCTCATTAAGTAACATCAAAATGTAAGTGGTCTTATAAATAATGTTTATTTTAAGCACTAAAACAAATGGCAAAACCTTGATATATCAAAAGCCATCTGCTCGTGGAATTTTTTTTTGCCATAGGATTACTTCTGTTGCTGAAAATTTACAGGAACCTTAAATCTTCTAAGTGAGAGAATCATATTTTGCCTCAAAACTGAAACCAATTTAAACAAGATCTCTGATCTAATTTTAAAAGGTTAAACTGATAGCTCTGATTACAACCAAATGCAATCCAGAAGGACAAGATATGTAGACTGGCTTCAAAACTATGAGCATGTGTATGCCCTCGATACTTCAAATACCAAAATTGAAACTGCCTTTCTAAAGAGTGACTATAAACTGAAATAAATAGTCAATAACACCATAAGACAAAACAAAGTGCTTAAATAGAAGAACATACACAGTTATATTTTTAGAACACTGAGTTATATTAATAATGAATCAAGCTCATGATGAGTGAATATAAGGAACTGTTGGCTTAGGAAGCCTGAAGTTTGAGCACACATCATCTGTGCAGAAATGCAACAGGCCTGATTTGCTATTGGACCTTGATTAGCTCTTCAAGAAATACAGGACAGAAAAAAACCACAAAAGCATTCAGTGCTTCAGACTGGTAGCATTTAAAGTCTCCTCTGCAGATATGGCTGCACTAGATTTAGATAGAGGAAAATCAGATTCTGACATTTGCAACTAAATAAAGATCTGTTCTATTGTTTTCTACTGATTTAAATTTCCATTAAAGAAAAGGACATGACTGAAAAAATGGTACTTTGAAGATTTATATCACCTAATGATTCAACATTATATTTCCATTACAAATGAATGGGAACACATTCAATTTCTTTTAAAAATGAAAGTCCAAATGCAAAACTCCACTTGACTAGAATACATAATTACCTCTGAAATTTGGTCTTCAAATATCTTCTGGAAGTACAGAGGCAACTTTTAAGAGCTGGCTTACATCTTACGTTTTCTCACTGATCTCAGCTGCGTGAGTAAATAGCATTTATCTACTGCGGAATACTTTCAAACTAGCTAAGTAAGGAATGAACTATAACAACAACAAAAAGGTACATTTGTGAGGTATTAAACTGCTGTTAAATACCTTCAGCTCTTTAACACGCACCAAATATAAGATTCTACTTTGTGCATTTGAGAGAACTAGAACTAAGCAAAACACCTGACGAGTACAGGTCTCTTGACTCTGAGTCATTCTGGACTCAGAGAGGCCACAAAATTAAAATCCATCCCGAGAATCTTCTTACTCTATATGAGTTTCCCTGTGTTAATCCCTGGGTTAATCTCCATTGTCACCATATTCCTACATTTGGTAGAATTCAAAAGGTAAGGTGCCCGGCTTAAAAGATACAGGCTTCTAATGTAAAGCAGTTTTATATCACAAAATGAAAAAAAGAAGCAACATAAAGAGACCTAATCACAAAAATTATTTTATGTTTTCCCCATATTTGTTTTACATATTTGTTCAAGTGCAGTTTCAAAGTTCAGGAAAAAAAGCTACTTTCTAGTTATATATGTTTTGCAGTTTCACCCACAACAAACTTCACTGGCTGTCGATTCATTGAAGTTCAAGGTCTGTTTATACATTTCTTCATCTAGCAAAATTCACTCTTAATATCACCAATGAGTTCAGTTCCACCTCTGTGTTTAAGCAATGAAATTGTCCTGTGCTCTCTAACTCTTGAGATCCAATACAGCAAATGTCATACACTAACAAGAGAAAAAGCACAGCCACTTAAACAAGCTTAAAAGCCCTGTAGTTTGTCAGAATTGCAAATATATGTCTACTTTTGCAGAACAAATGTTCTTACATTTGTAAGAACACTGGCAGATAGAATGTTGGGGGGTTTTATCAGTATCACACATGATAAGGTCCAATGGACATTTAAATGGGGCAAGACACATTGATATACCTCAAATTCAGCTGCAGTTTTCAAATACAACCCTGACGACTTAGTGAAACTTTAATTTTTAACTATGTACTATTTCCTGCTGTTGCCATCAGCATATCAATCAAGTGTATATTATTCTGCTTTGCTCATTTTATTAAAAGCAAATTCGGAGCACAATTGACTTTTCATTTGTTTAACAAGTGAAGAAATATTTACCCTGACAGCCATTTCATTGTAGAATTTCTCCTTCTTAATAAAATATGCTCTCTGTGAATAAAAAAAAAAATATGGCACATATTTCAGTTACACAAAGACAGTCCTGCTATTTTTACATATAAAAGATAAGAATCTTTATACATAATACATAATAAGAGTTCTAGGCTAAGAGAGAATAAAATCAAACTTTGTATTGAAGAGATAGGCTTCCTAATACATAATGCAGGCTTAACCAGAAAAATCTATGGTAGTCAAACTAGGAGCTAATGGAGATATATGATCATAAAATGCTCTCCGCTGAGTTTGATAATCAATGGTGCTCTACTGAGAGTAGAATAACAAAGCAGAAATATTCACAAGTGCTGGTGACATGTAGTATTGTATGATTTATTCACTGGGGTTCTTTTAGCCAAAACTCACAGAAACATAAAAGGAATTCATATTTCAAGATGTCTGGTTTAATGAAAAATTCAGAGAAATGCTGTCTTCAGTCGAAATCGTTCAAGGATACGGATGCAGTGATGGAGCAAAATTGTGCCTTCCAACCATCTGTACTAAATGTTATGTACTTAGCTGCCTCCTGAGTAATCGTTGGGAATTTTGTTTCATTTAATATGCATTTTAACATCATAAAATCATAAATACAATGATACCATGTTACAGTGAATCCCCTGATATAGAAAACATTTCCTGAAGTCCTGGTTTCCTTCCAATAAAGTAGAATTCCTCTCATAGTGAACGAATCCCCTATTATACTAAGCAATCACTTGGCAGCATAGGTTATTTTAATGGATACATCACTTTAAACTAAGCTTTCACATCTGTTCCGCCCTCTAATTACAAATGCAAAATGAACATAATTCACAATTGTATCATAAAAAGTAAAATATAAGTACTTTGAATGCAAGAGTATGTCCTTTATTTAGCACAACATGCAGCTTTTATGTGTTTCTCATGTTTTAGACACAAATCAAAGGCAAAAGTGCTTTCCCCTGATATAGTGATTTTCTCCCCCATGGCAAACAGGAATTCACTATAAAAGGGTTTCACTGTAATTAGTGTTATTTGAATTGCCTAGTCTGATCCAAAGCAAATTGTCTGTGGAGAGCAGCAGGACTGGATTATTTATCAACAGTCTGGGCAATTAAGAAACAGTTGGCTGCAATATGTTATTTACAAATGAACACAATGATGCTACTTCATTTTAAATTCTCTTTCTTCATTACATTAAGCAAGGCATAATTCCTGCAGTTTAATTAAGGTGCATTTTAAATGCTCACTTTAATATCATACCAATCTACTAATAATTGAAACAGTACAAAAGATATTTCTTCTATGAAAGAAAACTGCAGAATTGTTAAAGTTCGAAGAAGTTTCACACGTACGTGTGGATGTGCATACATACACATAGATATATACATATATATATAGTATGCATTCAAGGGAAAATCTACCCCAAATGTACAAATTAGAATAAATAATGGACTGTCTTCCTTCCCTTTATTCTCCATAGGTACTTACTGAGTGATACTAACTGTAGATAGCTAATAATGGACTGAAAAAATGGTTGCCTGACTTAAGTATATCCCTCAACTGCTTGGTTAAATTGATACAATTTTGGGTTGCAGCTCATCTTTTCTTTCTTTGGAAGGGAACGTAAGAGTTACCACACTACCAAATAGATAAAATACATTTTAATGGAAGCTTAAAACGTTCCTAAGCTTAAAAACATTCATCAGACTTCTGTCCATCAGTGATTAAACGAAACAATTTTACACCTTTTTGTTTATTCTTCTCATATTTGAAAGCTGTGAGCACCTAGGTCTGAATGCATCCCATTTCACTGAAGAACATAATAAATCGGACACCTTACATCATTAATGCTCTTTATATCATCCATACTGAGGGACAATGTGGGACCACTTTGACTCTGAGCTTGGCCAGGTATTGAAGAACGCCCCCTAGTACTTACAAAAACAGTCAATGGCAACTAAGGTCTGATCTTGCACACCCCACATTCCTCACAGTAAGGTGTGAGGAATCCAGGCCTTACCCTACCACCACTTAAGAGGGTCACCCAAAACAAGAAGGAAGTTACACATTCCTGCTTTTACTCAACTCTTGCTCTAAATCACAAGTCTCTCCAATGCAGAACTTCTCATGCAACTGCCCTTCAACTTTATTCTTGCACCAAAAGCCAAAGGCTGTGTCACCATCTAGGTTCTTTTACAAATGTATTTGCCCTCTGTTTTCTAATCCTGATTCGAAAATTCCACTATTACAAATGATAGAGAAGGTGTTCATTGCTATTCACAAAAACAATGTGTCATAATTTAGTGCTTCAACACAAGTCTACATTTATGTGCTCTCCTAATAAGCAAAAGATTCTTTCCAGAACTGGGGCCTGCTTGTCCAGAAGACACTTTTCTTATGTTTAAGTGGAATTTCATGCAGTTCAGCCCATGCCCTATGGATTGCCCCTCATTTTTCACTAAGTGCCAATTCAAACGTGACACTGCCTCGTTGACTCTCTGGAAAGAATTACTTTCCCATCTCATCCATGTGACATCTCTACTTCTGAGCCAGGATGTCTTTGTCATGAATTCTGACATTAGTATACAGGCCTTCCTACCAGCTTACCTTAAGCATAGGTTTTCAAAATATATTTGAAGCCTTGTATACACAAACTTTTGTATACTTTCTCATTTTGCATTTAAAAACATGCTTGGGGATCATCTACAAATGTGCTCTGACTGGTGTCTTTTTAGTTTTAAAGAGTTAATACAAAATGACAAATTCAAAGAATTTGAAGAATCAGGGATCTGACTGAGTTTGAGAATGAGATCGAGGTTGAGAGAAGGAAGCAACACGTGGTCTAAATTGTGAATGTGATCATGGTGTACTTTGGGGGGTTTTGTAGAGCAAATAGGTATTTGCCTAATTCCTATTGGACTGGAACTATTTAAAACTGGTTATTGACTTGAAGCTAAATCACTTAGGGTGGTGCCAAACTACATAACATAAAATATTCACTTTTCTCAACTGCATCTCCTTCCAAAGTAAACTGAAAATATGGCCATCATGCATACCAACCTCATATAATAATGAAATGTTACAATTCCCCTTGCTTTAGCAAATGATTCCTTGGAATTGAGAAAATAGTATTAAAGAAACAATGATGCATAGTTTCTTTCATGTTCTGGTGTTTGCCTGGTTCTAAAATTTGTACCTTCCTGCAGGTCACGCAAACTTTCAGAATCCAACACAATCAATGTAACCAAGTTGTTAAGAAAACTGTAGGAGGGCAGTTCTTAATTTTAGCTTGAGATTAATTAGGAAACAAAGCTTTATATCAAATCACTTTTATTTACAATAGAAAGGCACATAACTTTAATCATATAAATGCCATCAGTAGTTGCAAGTTTTTTTTAGGTTTTTTTACCAAATATATCTCTTAACAATCAAAGGAAGAGGCTCTGGAGGAGAAGCAAATGAAATACTAGTGGTGATGCACATATGGACAGCCAATCTGATGAGCCTCAGCCTTTGTTATTTTCCGCATCAGTACCATTCACATTTCACAATTTTGAATATAATCATTAAAATGATTTATTATCAAGCAATCATGGGTATTTTGTGCATATGCTTTGCCTTGTTTGCTGGCAGCAGATACCAATCCAATCATTATCAGCAGACAAATTTTAAAGTGACCAGTGTATTTAAGGAACTATCATGCCAAATGCATCATTGTCTTTCATAGTCAGGAGTCATTACAACAGTTACTAGCAAGAGTTCATTGCCTGATCCTTTAACTTGAAAATTATATTATGCTGCTGAGATTTTGCTTTTTACATATTCTGTTAATTGAATAAAGATAGTAAAATAACAAATATAAGGTATTAACTCACACTTTAAGTCCACCCCAAAATACACTGAATACAGCAGTCCAAAGGGAGTAGAATGTGCCTTTTTATCTCATATTTGTGTGGTACTCAGGTTGGCTTCCAATCAAGCTGTTCTATTTAGTCTTCTCCAATCAAAGTGATGGCAAAACAAAACAAAATGTAGTGTTTGAGAGGAAAAGATCATTTCCTGTGCTGATTGCTGTAAAATTTGTAAGCTTTCTAATGAGATTCTCTTCCTCTAGAGCCCTGGCTAGCACTGGATAAGTACTGGAATCCAGAAACTGGATGAATTCATCATCTCATTTAGAATGTGTGTATTAAGTTGCAGAATTTTTTGTCCTACATTGTTCCATGGACTTCAGATTTGGCAAGAATTTCAGTTATGTCTGTTTGAAGAACTAAATATTCATAAGGCTTTATTGATTAAAGACATATTTATTTTACTTTTCAGAATTGTATTCAAGAACAAAAAGCTGAGGAGAGCTTTATGCTGTTAGCTCTCTCAGGTCTGTGATTACAGGCAATCTGTTTGATCACGTTGATTTCTTCCTTCCCTTGTCCCAGTGACTGCACAGATCCTTTCTTTTCATTAACAAATTTTAATATAGATTATCATGTCTCTCTTCTACAGAAGCTTTCCTAGATTAAACAAACCTTCCTTATACTCAGAATAATATTCAGCTGAAGTCCTATTTTTTTCAAAACAGATCCCAATGCAACCATGCAGCTATCTGCTCTGTATTCAAGAATTACTTTTAGAAGATGAGTGAAAACCACAGACTGAAAGGATGGTTCATCATTTATCAGTTAAGCCAGTTAGTAAGTTGGAAGAGAGAAAATCTTTACACAGATTATTGATAGACTTGGGGAAAAAATAAATGATCTTTCAGGTATGCGAGTCTTGATACTTGAAAACATAATTTAGTAGGGTGTATGAACTTTGGTTGGTATTATATGGTTTATTTTAGCTCCTTTTTTACTTCTTTAATCATATGTTTTGACTTAAAAGCAGCAATTTAACAAAATCAAGAATAAATGACTAACAAGTTTAACAGTATTGTAAAACATTAATATAAATTGATAAATTAGTGAAGTAAATCACATATTTTATGTTAAATTATTTTCTTCTTAGTCCCCTAGACCTGATAGCAGAGGTTTTAGCTTGTGTGCTATCACACACATTCGCTCTCTTCAGGTCCATCACAGGAATTAGATCAACTACAATCTGCTTTGTGCCTTAAGGCAAGACCTCAAATACTTCTAGGTTCATTAAGTAAGAAATTTAAACTACTAAAACATAAAATAGCAATGTGTAGACACATTGGCTTATTTTATTTTCAAAATTAAAAGTTCTGCCAGAAAAAAGAAAAAAAAGGAAAAAAAAAAGAAAAAAAAAAGAAGCAGAATCTTGTAAAACTCCAATCCTGCAATTAGTATCATGTGGGCAGACTTCTGCATGAGCAGATCTCATTGCTGGTTTGGGGACCAACACTCCAGGGCTGCAAACACTTAAACACTGACTTATCTTGACTGTTAAGTGTAGGCTTGCTGAAATTAATAGTGGTTTTTATTGCAGTACAGTTAAGAGTGTGTCTGTGTGTATAAAAGATGGAGTTTCAGCTTTTTAATTTCATGATGAGTGAAGAAATTATTCATACATATTCTACAAAAAACCAAACAAAATTTTAAAAAGTACTTTTCTACCTCCACTACTTCTATGAAGTTTTTTCTTCTTAGATAACCTCTCCACCACTTCTGTATCAAAGTCGCCATTTTGCTCAGATATCTAAAATGAGACATATTAACAAAGTAATATGTTTTTCAGACTTCAGACTTATTAACTTCTAATGATAATAAAAATAACATACAGTGTACTATGCATCATACAAATGACCACTACAAGCATACTTTATGCATACACATGAATATATACATATACATATGCACACACACACACACATACACACACACACACACACACAAACACACCCTTATATACATATATTTATTCATACATACATACTTTTGGTTTTGGAAAACATGGGTTACTGTAAACTTACCTGTATACTATTAGAAAAGTTTAATGAAAAAGTCTTACAAATTTAATTTGCATAATAAATTGTTTCATTTTCATGGTTTTAACCAACAAATCTGACCAGTTCAGAATTTTTTCTGTCACATGCAACATTTTCACATACCATTATACCATTATACTATTTCATTATACCATTTTTAACTATTTGACAAAACCTACTGACACTTGAATTTTTAGATACTTTTTCACTTTTAGACACCTTTTTGCTCTTATAAAATTACACCTAGCTTAATTGTGAATGTTTACTTTGTCCTTAATGAATTAATTTTTCTATAGACATATATGTTGCTACTAAAAATTTCATAATTGATGTCACATAAACTTTTGCAGAAAATTATTGAATCATTACTTTGGGAAATGGAAAAAGCTGTACAAAGGATCATTCATACCACCTAACTATGGACATCAAACTTATAAGCTTGCACTGCACTCAGTGAAGGCAGTCTTTGGATAATTCAGAACACTGAGAATTGGCAACATTGAGCCTGCGGTCCTAAGTAAGCCAGAGACAATCAAAGAATTATAGAATCAATCAAGGTTGGAAGAAATCTTCAAGATGATCTTGTCCAATTATCCACCCAACAGCACCATAATCACCCCTAAATCATATTCCCAAGTGCCACATACAGACACATCTTGAACTTCAGGAAATGGTGACTCTGCCATCTTCCCAGGCAACTCATTCCAATGCCTAATAATTCTTTTATTGAAATTTTTTTCTAATATCTCATCTGAACCTCCTCTGATGCAGCTTAAGTACATTTCTTCTAAGTGCACATAATGACTGCTGCCTATCTTCCTACGGGGGAAATATTGGCCATTAAGTAGCAAATGTTATTTAAGCTAATAATTCTTTAGGTTTCATACAGTAGGTCTGGATGATGTACATTTAATTCAAACAGGCAAGAGGTCAAACTAGAAGGTGTAACAATCCCTCTCCCTCAACTGCCCTGTTTTATGAAAATACAGAAGTTTGAGCAGATGAGTTTGGCCAGCGGGGTTTATGACATAAAAAATGGAAGAAGGCTTTCTGCGAAAATGGACCAACCAGAGTTTCCAGGAAATTTGTAACAATGTTATAAAATCATGGAATCACTAAAGTTGGAAACTACCTCCAAGATCAAGTCTGGTGTTGATACATCATTTCCCAGAACAAAGCTGGTGAAGGGCCTTGAAGGGGAGTGGCTGAGGTCACTTCTGTTCAGCCTGAAGGAGACTGAGGAGAGACCAGTGCAGTCCACACCTTCCCAACAAGTGGAAGCAGAGAGGCAGGCACTGATTGCTCTCTGGTGACCAGTGACAAGGAGGGAGGGCTGCAGCTGTGTTGGGAAGATTTACGTTGGATATTAGAAAAAGTTTTTCACTCAGAGGGTGGTTGGGCACTGGAACAGGCTTCCCAGAGAACCAGTCACAGCCCAATTCTGCCCAAGTTCAAAAAGCATTTGGACACTGCTCTCATGCACATGGTATGACTCTTAGGAGTCCTGTGCAGGGCCATGAGTTGGACTTTGAAGACACTACCTTACAACTCAGGATATTCCATGTTTCTACATGAAAAGTCTCTGAAACAGCATATCCAGGGGACATCTAGTTATTTCTTTTTCTCCCACTCATAACAAGATTTCTTTAACAATACTGTGTATCTATTCCGTGCTTTCTAGCATCATGACTGTTTAATTGTGTTCAGTTCTAAAAGTAAAAAAATTGTTATTTCTTACAATGACACAGCATATATTTAGTTCTATTGAAAAACTGGGTAACAGTTATTGCCTTTTTTTTCCAAAATGCTCCAATTCTATTAAAATCAAGTAATACCATGAGAAATTTTGAGGAGAAATTCAATGCTGAAACATGGATTACAATAGGCTTGATATACTACCTCAGATAGGCTCGGACACGGCATGCTCGAAACCAGCGCTGGATCCTGACAGCAGCTTTGTACTTTGTTTTCCTGTCTTCATCTATAGCTCTGAAAAAATATAAAAGTAGTAATATTTCTCAGCATGGTAATGTAGAACCAAAGCAAAAATATTATTCTAAATATGTTTTATTGTTGCAGCTTGGGATCCTTTTCACCAGGTTTTTCACTTTTAATTCTGCATCAGTGCTAGTACAGAAAAATTTAATTTACATTAGTTGCATAGTATGCAGGTAACAAAGAATATTGCAGCTTGTAAGTTTTGGGAGTGGGTATTTCTTATTCCCATACAATACTTAGATACACGTCAGCATGTCACATGGACTTCTTCCATTGTACGTGAAATATGTGGATAATGCTTTAATGATAATTAGGCCTGAGTTACAATAAAAATCACATAACTGTATAAAATTGCGAATCTACAGTGTTTGTGACAAAGCTAAAAGTCATGTAAGGAAGACCATGAAACTAAAGGAGATTAAAGAAACATATTGTCAGTCTGGAGGAGACTTTTCACAGATTTCAGGAAGAAATTCTTACTATTATGAGTTTCAATGCTGAGGGGTAGAACTCAGCTATGAGATCTCCTCTCGCTTTTATTCTTCTTTTGTTTGTTTCAAAATGTCAGTAACTGACAAGTCTTTGAACTTAAAATTAAATTTTAATTTTCATTGATTTTTATTCTTTCCCATTTTTATTAGGAACATAGTCACCAAATTCTTTAATTTGTTACCTGACAAAAAATGACGTTTAGGTTACTATTAGTTGGTTTTTTTAATTAGCTCTCCTAACAGTTTCATGTCAACATTAATTGCCTCAGTAAATACCAACAAGATTATTGTTTATCTGATAAATTAGGATTATCCTCATTATATGTCTGAAAATGAAATTAATTGCAGATTTACTACCAGAGATCAAGAAACATTAGCTCCACTCATTTTATATCATCTGGTGCAGCATGTGCTCTCAAATCACATTAAATGGGCACAAATTTTCACTGTCTGATCTGCATCAGACATTCTCAGTGCCTCAAAACTCTGGGAAAGAAGCTTTTTTATCTAAAAATGAATAGTTTCCAAAACTGGCTAGAGAGTTTTCTTGTTCCTTTCCCACGCAGCTTCCTAGTCTTCAACAGGAAGCAGACACCTGCAGAATACTTTTCCTCAGAGGAAAATTATTTTGATCAAAAGGCTATGAGCGATTTGGCCCTGAACAGGCAGCCACAATTACAGCTTGGAAATGAGGGGGATTTGGGACTGGCCACGTCAGAGGTGCCAGCTCCAAACCCAGTCCTACGCACTTGGCAGTGACAAGAGTCTTCTAGAAGAGCAGAAGCCTTCTCCTCTCTTACTCCCTGATAGATTTTTCCTAGTTGCCATTCCGTCTTGCCTGTCCAGGACGAGAGAGATGTCCTTGTAAAGTTTATTGAAGCAAACCAACAATAGAGTTGTTTTTCTCACAGGATAGTTCAACAAACACTCCCAGCTGCCTTGCCAGCAAAAGTGTTTCAAGGTGGAAGTTTCTCAAGCAGATATCTGCCCTTTTGATCAGATTGCCCAGTTGTCATACTGCTTGAATTAAGCTCTTGAGAGTCACAGATACTTCACAAAGGCTGTACTGAAAGTTTAAAAGGCCTACTCAAGCACCTGACATACAGACACTACAGTAAATAAAAGTAGGTTCTTGAATGAGTAGAGTGATAAAATTGTGGAACACTTAAAAGAATGAATTAATGGAACTTGTATAATCTTATCCTTATGCTAAGGGTATTTCTCAAAATGCAGGCTCATGGTATTCTTGCACTGTGGCATCATTGGGCAAGTTCTTCTCTAGAAAGGTGCTTTCCCTAAATAGCCAGCTCAGGACATCTTATATGTCTCACATAAACAGAGCTATGCATAAAGCACAACAGGAATGTTATTAAGATCAGAAAAACATTACTAAGATTTGTTGCTCTGCTGGACCCTTTGAATGCTCTAATTTGCATTCCCAGCTGCAAATCTGAATTTTCTGAAACTAACAGATCATAGCCCATTCTTAAAAGGGAAACAATTCATTTTTGAAGAGCTCTGCCAAAAAAGAAATCCCCAAACAACAAGCATGCTGCCCTCCAATGGATTTCCAAGTCTGGCTCAGACTGCTCTTTCTAACCTGAAATATGTGAAATACAAGCATAGCCTCCTGCAACTGACATTTGTTTAGTGAACTGCTGTGCGTACAGCCACTAGAGTATGAGTGAAAGTTCAGGCAAAGAGCAGAAAAACACAACACTGTACATGCAAGCAGGACTTGATCTCTGTAACTTTCAGTGATGTTCAGGAGCTTTGTTATTCATGCTAATGATGTTGTAATTAGATTCAAAAATAAATGATTCATTAATTAGTGAAGGAAAAAAACCACAACTGTGCTAAACATGTTTGGTGGTTTTTTATGTTTGAGCTTTTTCATTACAGATACAGGAACAGTGCAGCTGAATAAAAGGATTTATGGGACAAATCTCTGCAATATTGAAGTCTTACAACTTTCAATTTCCAAAAACCTGGTCTGGGAAAAGTTGGCCACCACCATTCTGGGAGTCAGAAAACTCAGCACAAATCATCCCAGTTGGTGACTACAAGGGTAACAGATCTGATCTGATCTCTTTCAATTAACTTTAAAAATATATATATTTTTTTTAATATTAAAAAATAAGTAGTGTCTTTGCAAGAGGACAAACATCCAGGCACAGTCACAGATGTGAACCAAGAGAGCAGGGACTCAGTGCTGGGTCCGCATGTCGAGGGATGCTCAGGGAAGGGCAGCACCTCTAGGGCGGGACAGAGGCGGGGGGCTCCAGAGGCGGGACCGGGGGAAGGAGGTCGGCTCCCGAGGAGGGAGAGGGAGGAACTCGCGAGGCTCGGCGCGTTTCAGGATTTTACAGAGGCTCCTTTTCCCTCAAAATTATCGTGGGGCGGGGAAGACCGGGACACTCAGTGTTTTCTGTGTATAAACGGGACCCTTAAAGACGCTGCGCCAGGTCTCATCAGATCGCTGTGGAAATATTGGGGAAAAGGCGATGGGTTGGTGCTCTCGGGAGGGATTTTAAAGCGAAATAGTTTCACAGAATCGTATAATTACAGAGTGGGTCAGGCTGGGAGGGACCCCAGTGGGTCATCTGGTCCAACCCCCCTGCTCAGACAGGGTCATCCCAGAGCACAGGGCACAGGATTGTGTCCAGACCGTTCTTCAGTATTTCCAGTGAGGAAGACTCAACACTCTCTGTGGTCAACCTGTCCCAGTGCTTGGTCACCTGCACAATACAGTTGTTACTCATATTTAGATTGAACTTGCAGTGCATCCAGTTTCTGCCCATTGCCATTTGTCCTATTGCTTGGCACCACCGAGAAGAGCCTGGTCCATCGTCGTCACACTCTCCCTTCAAATACTTAGAGACACGGACGAGGTTCTCTTTCACTCGTCTCTTTTCGAGGCTCAACAGGCCCAGCTCCTTCAGCCTTTCCTCGTAAGAGGGGTGCTCCAGTTCCTTAATAATCTTCATAGCCTTCCACTGGACCTTCTGCAGGAGCTCCGTGTCTCCCTCGTAATGAGGAGCCCAGAACCGGACAGTTTCCAGGGGGGCGGCCTCCATCGCGTTGCCGGCGGAGAGCGGGGCCCGTCCGCCCCAGCCCAGCATAAGGCGGTGCATCCCGCCCCACCACCGGCACGGCCCAAGTACCTGTTCGTAAGGAAATACTCCTCCCGGAGTCCCGCCAGCCTCTCCTGAAGCCGGGCCAGGGCGGCCATGCTGGCTCGCTCCTCCCGCCCGCAAGACGCTGCCGCCATGGCAACGGGACCGTCCCAGTGCGCTCGAGCGCGGGGGTGTCGCTGCTCCCGGCGGCCCCGCAGGGCGGCACGGACAGGGCTCCGGGGGCAGCGGGCGCTCCGCCGGGCTGCACCCAACCCGGGGTGGGGGTGCTGGAGGGCACGCGGCGCCCCTGGGCAACGGCCGGCCCAGGGAAGGGAAGAGGCGAGGTGGTCGCGTCCGGCTTCCTCCGGTGCTGCGGCTGCTTCCGGGCTCTCATCATGGGGGACTGAGGAGTCGCGCCGGCCGCCCGCGCCCTCCCCGCCCGGCCCGAGCCCTCCCGCCCTCGGCCCCCGCCTGCCTCCCCTCGCCCAGTCTCTGCGAAGCGGCGCCAGCCTCCTCGGGGAGCGGCCAGGGGAGGCGCCGGGTTCATGTTCCGGGTCGCTGAACCTACCCCGACCCGAGCTCAGGCGGCGAGGAAGAGCTGGTAAGCCCGGGGGGACAGACGCGCCCGCCGCCCCTGCCCGGCCGCGGGGCCGCTCTCTGCGGGACGGGGTCCCGACACCGCCTCCGCGCCACGGGAGGGCCGTGGGGGCGAGGGGCCGAGGGGTGGCCCGCTCCGGCCGGGCCTCCCCTCCCCGTTGCGGCCCCTCTCGCGGGGGGAGGGTGATGGAGCCCGCCCCGGGCCCCCGGGGGACGAGGCGCTGGGGCTCCGAGGAGTGCCACTGCCGTGTCGCAGCGGCTGGACGTGTTTGTGAGCGAGCAGTGGGCTGCAGGAAGAAACTTCCACGCCTTGTTGAAAAAGGGACAGTGGGAGAAAGATAAATCAAAACTTTTGTCCCAAGCTTAGTTAGGTTTTCCTGTCTGTTAGTGCTTTTCCAGTAGTGGTAGACTCTCCTAAGGCCCGAAGCCCTCGCAGCGCGTGTAGCTGAGCATCCAGGACTGTGTGTGTTTCCTCCTCTAAAGCTTTTCTGCTGCAAACCAGGAATCAACAAGTGCTGCTATAGCCATCGAGCAGGGAAGGTATGGGTAGTTCTCCTGCAAAAGAAGTTCATAGATTTACTGTTTTATGTAATTCCTTATGCTAGCATAGTGACCTCAAAAGCCATATTTTTGGGTTTTTTTTTTTTTTTTTGTAGCACTGTAAAGAAGGAAGGCTGAGTAACTAAACGAAAAGCTCCATTCTGTTGGGCTGTGCAGATATAAAGACTGGTAGTGGAGAGACTTGATGGAAGCAAGATGTTCCAAGCAACCAGCTGGGAACATTTCATTTTTTTCCTGAAATCTTTAGTATCTTGTGATATATTTGGTATCAACTGGTGTATGTAGCTTCTCTTTTGTTTCATTTATTAGTGGAAGCAAGGAGGATTGTGATGAGGTTTTATTTGGGGTTTTTTTTCCAAAGGTTGATAACATCTTTTAGAGGCGATGTTACCTGTACAGATACCTGCTGGTAGATTTCCCAGCTGAAATAGACTTGAAATAGATTTCCTTTCATCTTTTTCTTTGTTCTTTTCTGGGGATCGGGAGGAAGGAGGGAGGGAAAGGTTTAGTGCTTCATTTCTCCTCCACTTTTGCTGAAACCACCATTTTTTTCCCCTGTGGGTATTTTTTCTATGTTTTTCTAAGTGAGAAAACTTTCAAAGAGAGATTTTATTGGCCCAGCTGCTAATTATTTGCTAGAACAAGTTTTCTGGTGTTGCTAAGCATCCAAATTTGCCTGGTGTAAATATAACAACTTCTGTTGGTGTAATTCAGAATGTTTCAGAGAACGAGGTATACTCCAGTGGCACAAGTATTTTTATTTGAGTATTAATGCTGCATACAGTGGAAACATTGCCCAAGACATTCCAAACACATATCTGTGTTCTGTCAAAGCCTTCACTATTTTTTGACCTGTCATTTGTCTTCAAATGTTATTGTTTTATGTCTACATAAAGTAATTTAGTTCCAGAGGCTTCTAGACTAGCCCTCAGCAGCATGAGGTGTTGGCATATTTTTCTGTAATTGTCATCATACAGTAATGATATTACTTATCCTAGTACACTGCTCAGAGGAATTCAATATAGAGGAAAATATTGAAATTTTGTCCATTAAAAATCTGACCACTCCTCAGAGCTGCTCTCTTATTTTTCTACACAAGTTATTTCAGAAGCTGCCTGTTAAGGGAGGCCTGTTTGAGTGGGATGCAGGAAAATACTTTTTACAGTGTCTAATACTTGATGTAGAAAATTTAGAACTTGTGCTTTCTAAAAACATTAAGATCCTAAAGAGGTGAGTAGGTTCAGAACAGCCACAGAGTAAAATTTTTCACTTTGGGTGGTAAAGCTCCTTCAAAGCAGAATGGTTTTTTTGATTGTGAGTTCACATAGCAATTTAAGAATAGTTTGCAGTTTGATACTTGCTGGGCACTCTGATTCTTTTGATAATAACCGTGGTGCTTTAGCGTATTGCCATGATTTGACAGGTCATGTGGTTTGGCACCTTGGCAATTAATTAATGAAGTCATACTTCTGAAAAGGGCAAGCATATCAGTAAATGGCAGCAATGGGATTGCAAGAATTGCTCCCTCTCATGATAAATTGCTCCAAATCTCATTTCTGGCTGACCAATTCATTTGTGTTAGAGCCTTGTTAAATGTAGTTCATGTCAGCATCTTTCTGACTGTATGCTATTGCTCTGTACTGAACACTTTTTCACTGTTTAATATGGGTAGACTGATAGTATTTATTGTTGTGCCTTCTGAGATAAGCAGCAGTTTCAGAAGAGTCAGATGTAATTACTGCAAGTTTGCCTGGTCTTAATTTTTAGGGGGATCAGCAGTATAATAGGTGATAAAATTCCATCATTCCTGAAATATATTGTATAGGACAGAATTACAGAAGTGGTCATCTGGTCCAACCTCCCTGCTCAAGCTGGGTCATCCAGAGCACGGGGCACAGGATTGTGTCCAGATGGTTCTTCAATATCCCCGGTGAGGGAGACTCCACACTCTTTCTGGTCAGCCTGTTCCAGTGCTTGCTGCCCTGCACAGTAAGGAGGTTCTTCCTTGTGTCAGGAAAATCCACAAATGCCAGAGGCTTATGTCCACAAAGGAGACAGAGGAGTCCTGCAACTTCATTCGAATAAAGGGAGAGGAAAAAAATGTGTCCACCGAGGCACACATCCCTGGCGTTTTCTGGAGGAAAACCTCCAACCCTGTTGGAGGGTGCAGCCTTTTGTCCTTAACTCCGTTGCCCCCATCCTTTCCCCATTGTTTGAGGCACTAGGAAGGTACAGCCTTCCCGAGCTGCCAACCACATAATCCCCCTTGAAAATACTATTTTACCTCAAAGTTCAGAAACTCAGGCTTGTGCAGACCCCACTTGTCTGGTTCAGGAGCCAAGCTGCCTGGGCTCTGCAAGGAACCTGCTGCCCGCAGTTAGTAGAGCTATTAAGCCCCTTTTCAAAGATGTTAACACCCACACCTTCACCCATAAAATTGTTTGTAAAGACATCAGCTTTCCTCTCAATCCCTCCTCTTCTTATTTCTCAGTTTGTCTTCACAAACTCTAGCTATTATTAACGTAACCCTTTCTAACAACCAGGAACATTTGAAACACACCCTCCCAACTTTTCCAGGTCTGTTTTCTGCACCAGGTGTGGCAAGTAAATTCAGGTAGCTCTTATGCCCTGCAGTGCTGGTTGATATAGGATGGAAAAGATGGCTTTACATACCTGGTGTCCAGCAGATAGTGCCAAAGGATATAACTAGGATGTGTGGATGTGAACTGGATGCTTTGTGATGGCTTTTTAATGACAGGGAGTTTAAATAGTCTTGGCACAGCTTCAGTTTCTGTTCATAGAATCATTAAGTTTGGAAAGACCTCTGAGGCAGAGTCTGTTACTGCAGCACTGCCACATTCACCACTAAACCCTGTCTCCAGGTGCCACATCCACACGGTGTTTGACCACTTTCACCAGTGCTTGCACCACTTCTCTGGGCAGTTTGGTTCAATACCTGACCATTCTTTCCTAATTTTTTTCTTTGTAATGAATAACTTTTTCCTAATATAAAATTTTCCTAAACTTTCCCTGGTGCAGCTTGAGGCCATTTCCTCATCTTGTTGCCTAGGAAGAAGGGAAACATAAACTTGTGTGTAACAGAGGTTTATCAGTGATTGCATAATCTACCATAGTCTCTTGCCAGCTTTTTAATAAATTTTACTTAATTGTGTTGCTTTGTTTTGCTTCCCCCTTTGTGTGTCCCAAGAACCATGATAGCTCTCTTTTTGGAATCTGTAAATTCTTCAAGTAAAGCAGTGATATTTATCATGTGCTGCTCTCTCCCAAATACTTGCACCTCTTCAATACAAATTTCAGTCACGCTCATTAATAAAGCAGAGCTCTCAAAATCAGTGCTTCTAGGACTTTGTGAAAATAACTTCTGAGGTGGAGAAATGGGATTCAAATTAGTACCTACTGAAGATAAAGGTACTCTGTGGGTACAGCTGAGACATCAGAGAATCTGTATGGGAAAAGATTATTGGAAGTCAGTTTTTTTAATCCCGAGGTTGAAGGAACTATTTGATTTCTCTTGTGCTTTTAGCTTGTGACCAAGGTGGTTTATGAAGGAAGCAAAACTCATGGTTCTTTTTGGAATTGATGAAGCACAGATGCAGCACGAATTTAGCCGCAAGAAGCCCCAGTCCTGTTTAACAGGAAAAGGTATAGAACTAGAAAGTAAATGTAAATTCATCTGTGGGTTTGGCAAGATGTAATGCCTTTTAAGAGTTGTGCGACTAAATTAACTTTTCCATCAGTGTGTGTTTGTTAAATATTATGTAAGCAATCAGAGCTCTCCATTGTTATGTGCTTTAGGTGTGAGGTGAACACAAATGATTCTTAATTTTCACTGAAGAAGTGAGTGCCCATTATTTCCTTTATGATTTGCAGTTTGAGTATTTATACTGAACAGAAGCTGTGTGATCTGTTTTGGAGCAGGTGAAAGCAGTCATGCTGTTCCCTGCAAACAGGACTTATATGGTCTGTTCTGGTAAGGGTTAGAGAGGAAATGGGTCAGCCTTTGGTGAACTACATTAAAATTGCTTCAGATAAATGTAAAGGTCAGTGTAGGCAAACTAGATTTTCTTGTAGTAAAGTAGGATCCTCTCCTAGTGAGAACATTACAGTTTATTGCTAGCTGTGGGCTGTTGCTGTAACAGCATTTTTATAGCCTTATGTGAGTCGTGCTAAACTGTGGCTCATCTTAATATTTTATGTACCTCAATATGTTGTTCTACATTCATTGTTACAACCTTTGAAATTTCTTATCTTACTGAACACTGCTGATACTCACTGGTAATGTCCTCAATATTTTTGTAGTTATTTTTCAACTTGTTTCAAATGCAAATATTTTTGTTGCAGTCCCATCTGTAGCAGTGATTAAAATTGCTTCTTAGGCTTGACAGCTGGTTTCAAAACTGAGTTTGTCTGATAAATAATGCTATGATAGAAATGTGCTCCTGAATTTTTGGAGATAGAACAGTTAATCTGAAATCTATCTGGCTGCTGCTACCTTTGTGGGTTTTTTTCCTTCAATTATAGCAGGAGAAATGAGCACACCAATAAAATTAAGCAAAAGAGATTTTTTTGCGTTTTCAGGAGAAGGAGTTTTAATGTGGACCACTGGCATGTTGAAAGTGGAATGTGAATAGAAAGTTGAAGTGGTTTGTATTTGCATTCTCAATGTATTGCAAAGAAGCTTGCATTGTCCCAAATTGATCAAGTAATTATTGTAATCATCCTAAGGAAGCATGTTGAAATAATTAAAATATTAATTTGTCTGATCTGTGTATGAGGTGATGCAGTTATGATACATTTATATTATACACTGGACCATGGCTGCAGTTTTTAGGGCAAATAAGGTCACTGCTCTGTACAAATCTTAATTCAGGAGTTTCAATGAAGAGACTTGATATTCAGTAGAAAAGATCAATTGCAGGAATGCATAATATTCAAAGTCATAGTTTGCTGGAAGTTAAGTCCCTTTACTGCTCAGAGTCATTTAAGAATCTTGTTATTCCTTTACTTCAAAACAGTTGAGGATGTTCACTTTTCTTGAGTTTCATCTTTTGATCTGAAACCATCTATATTGCAGTATTTTGGGAGGAATTCAGGGCAAATTTAATTCAGGTATAAAACTCAGAACTGGATATATTGTATTTGATCTTGAAGCATTTTGGAACTAAGGCAATTTTACCACCCTACTCGTGCCATTATCTGGAGTAAATTGGTATGTCCACTCTAGGAGCTACATTGATTTTAGTGACATAGTTATCCATACAGATTAGGGATACTGAATTGAAGGAATTAATCATAAATTATGGTGCAAGGCATTAGTGTCCCTGTCTTCTCTTTCCCTTTTGCTTTGTGCTGCAAGATCACTAAGATAATGGGCTGCAAGAGATTTATATAAGCTAGTTCATATTCTGGCAGGTTAGCAGGAATATGTTCGTTTGGAGAGCTAAATCTGGGTTTAAGCCTACAAGTTCATGTTTTAGTGCACCTCCACTTCTATCACTTTTGCCATTGATGCAAAAGTGTGTGGCAGGAGGGGCTGGGCAGGTGTTTGAGGGAATTGGTCTCAAATTAACGCAAATGTGCTGCCATTTGTCTGTTGCGGTGTTTACGGCTTCTGTAAAATGAGTGCTGAGAAGCCCCTTACATCTCTAGGGCATGTCACTTCTGATACGTGCACCTCTGGGGATTGCCTGTCCTCATGGGGATATAACAGGAGGGCTGAAGGGGTGGAGGCCCTCCCACTGCAGCCACAGCCATGAGGAAACATGGAATAGTGCCTCTGTTTAAGCATCTTGGGAACCAAATGGATTAAGGAGAAAGTGTCACACTTTTCCAGAGCTGTCTCATCATTTACAAGACAATATAATTCTGCTGTACCAAGAGCCAAAGAAAACATTAAGAGGGAGTAATATGACTAGAGGTTACATGAGGACAGGAAAAGAGGTATTAGAAATAATGGAAGTGACACAGCAGTTTTGAGAATTCAAAATAAACTTGTATTTCTACCACTTTCTGTGCTCTTATTGTTCCTGCAATTGAAATGTTTAAAGTAAGTATTTCTGGGAATGGTTTAAAAGGAGAATATATAATTTCTTTAGATAAGATATTTCATGAGCATTTGGATTTCTTCTTAAACATGTTCTTCATTTCCTCCATTAATATTTAAGACTGCCCATTCAGCCATCACCATTAGTACCTTTGATGTTGGAGTTTGTGCTAAGTGGCAAAGGGAAGCTGTCTATGATCTGTCTAGGTTTTCTCCACAGCACCACTGAGTATGTGTAGAAAACTTGTTATTATAGGTTCCTCCAGCCATTTATATTGTAAAACGAAGTGAAGAGTCTTGCTTGTAAATGTCCTCTGCATAATTTACTGAATGTACAAGGTCTTCTGTATGTATCAGTTTGTGCAATGTAGTTCATGAAAGCATGAAAATTATTCTTTGCTTTACCTCAAGGAAAGGGACCTTCTGATGTTTTGATATGAGAGTCTGATTGCTGTGTATATGGAGAAGGTTCTCAGCCTTCAGAGAAGGATTAGAGTTCAGCAGCAATCATTTAATGTTTTTGTAATTACATTCATGTAATGCATGGGTGAAGTTACTGAAGCATACTGAGTTAAAGACATGCTAAATGCTAGTAAAATTTGAAGAGGAAGAAGCAAAACATTAAGGCCTTAATTTGACACTGTGTCTTTAGGAATTTTTTTCCTTATGCAAGATGGGATTCTATGGATGCAAGTGCCTACATGTGGTAGGAAACTTTACATTCAATACTTTAGAATTACCTGTAGTTGGGTATTCTCTCAACCATATATAACTTCATTGAATCGCTATTTTTTAAAAATCGGACAGATGTCAGCCATTTGGAAAGACAGACTTATTTGCTAGTAGGAAAAAAGTCATATTATCCAAGAATTGCTGTCTTAACTTCATTTTAGCATTTAGGCAACATTAAGAGATAATCATCCTTAAAAATATTTTGTCATAATGAAAGTCTTAAGCAGAAGTCGTTATTATACATCAAGGAGAATATCATGTATTTCATTTCCCATTCTTAAATTTAAAATGTGTTCCTTACCTGCAGTTAGAGTGAATGATCGCTGTTGATGCTTTTGCCATGTGGAATCCCTAACAGTCATATAAGTGTGATGAAATTAGTTAAAACCAAACAATTACAGCGAGGCCACAAACCAATGGGGGAAGCCTCTGGCTGCCTTTTCTTTCCAAGACAGAAGTTTGGGAATATACCTTTTAAAAGGAACTTATGCTGGTGTGCTTCATATTTTGTAGGACTGGTTGGCAAGGTTTTGTCTCTTGGCAGAAAGATCAATAGCCATCCTATAAAGATTATTCTACTTTGCCTAAAGTGTCTAAAATGATTTTGCCCTATGAAGTTGTTGTAGTTTATGTTTAGCACTTTTAATTAATTTGTTGTTTTCTTGTGTGGTTTTTTTCCTTTGAAATCTATAGGCATTTCAGTAGGACTATGGAGGAGCTGGTTCATGATCTGGTCTCAGCACTGGAAGAAAGTTCAGAGCAAGCCAGAGGAGGTTTTGCTGATACTGGAGATCATTCTCGAAGCGTGTCTTGTCTTCTAAAGAGACAAGCAAGGAAAAGGAGAGGACGGAAAAGACGTTCATTTACCACCCATCACCCCTGGGAGACTGGTCACTGCCTGAGTGAAGGCTCCGATTCCAGTTTGGAGGAGTCAAACAAAGACTACAGGGAGAATCATGCTACCAAGAAAGACCACAGTGATTCTGATGACCAGCTGTTGGTTGCTAAACGTAGGCCCTCCTCAAACTTAAATAACATTAGAGGCAAAAGGCCTCTGTGGCATGAACCAGATTTGGCTGTGGACAGTTTGGGAAACAGGACTTTGCGCAGGAGGAGAAAGGTAAAACGCATGGCGATAGATCTGCCATCAGAAGTCTCTAATGCACTGACAATAACTCAACAGCAGGATAACAGCAGAGATCAAGAAATGGACAATAACAATAAATCATACCAGCACCAGGAGTTTTCCAAGAGCAAAGTGAAAAAAAGAAAAGTATCTGCAGCTCGACAAGGTCCGGAAATCTTGGATGAAGGAGTAGTTATAGAAAATGAAGAAGTGAATCAAGCAAATAAGGACAAAATGGAATATGAGGAGCAAAAAGGCTCAGATGAGAACATGAGTGACAGGTTATCCTTCCTTTTTCTTTTTACAGAAACTTTGGATAATATTTGTTTGCATTTATTACTGTTCCTTGTATTGAGAATCTTTAGATTTTTTGTTGATTCCAGAGTTTAAATGCTAGCATCAATAGTATCTGTTTTAACAAGTTACTCTTATTTTTTTTACATCTACTATTTTTTATGTATTAGTTGATCAGGTTAAGGAATTCTGCATAAAATAGTGATGTAGCAGAGGAATAACCAAGAAAACAGTTTAGTGAAATAATACATTCTAATTGTTTCAAGATCAAAAGTGACAAAATACACGTATCAATGACACAGGTTTTTCTGGATATTTCAGCTGGTAACAGTTGTCAGATAAGAATTTAGTGTTTTTGCAATTTCTAGACATTGGTGCTTTGATCATTATCTCTATTTGTCAGAAGGGTTGTCAGTGTTTAGAGTCACCATTTAGACAGTATGTTCTGGTGTGTCATGTGCATAAAAAGTCTGCAGGTTGCCAAGGATATACATCATTTACGAAATGCAAAAACCAATTTACAGTTCAGAAACACCTGAGCTTACCATTAGAAAAATGGAGGAATGATGACCCTTTGGCAGTACACCTCATCCATCCATTCCAGACAACAGTCATACTACAGTGGTAATTGTTTCCAAAGTACTATTTTGACAACACAGTAAGGTGTAAGTCATTTTTCCACTGTAAACAGGGGATGTTAACTGCAGGGCCTAGTAAGGCTGGTTTTGTTTATTCCATGTGCCAGGTTCTGAATGCAGAAGTGTCAGCAAGACAGACACGTCTTCAAAGATATTATTTTGATCAGTTCCTTGACGGCACTGGTGTCCCTGTTTTCTTTGTAGGAATTTATCTATAAACTGTTAAGCCTTTTCCTTACTGGACAGATAGAATTGAGGTGCAGAGTGTGGTTTTGACCAGAGCAGTCAGATTGGTTACTGTAATAACAGCAGCTTTGGTAAGTGACTAACTCCAGTTATGGTCAGAAAAGTCCTAAGTCTTTCTGTTATGTTCTAGCTCTGTCCCTCACCTGTGAACAAGAAGCAACTGGAAGAGCTGAATAAATCCCAAACCTTAAACATTTTTCCTTACATGTTAATTACTAGAGCAGAACTCATCCTTCAGGGTAGCCAGTGTAGACATCTCCCTTTGACATACAAATTGGAGTCTGTGCTGTTAGGAAGTCTTTAGAAAACTTGTCTTTTCTTTGACAATATTTGGAGTCTGTTCCTCCATGTCTGGGACAGATGTTTAAAAATTTCCCTCACACGAGGAACCATTGCATAGCTTTTCATATGTCCTTAGTCTTGTCGCATTTCTCATTTATGAAAGACTTTCTGTTATGCTACAAGGGTAACAGTTCTTCAACTCAAAAGTTCTATAGCTAATTTTTGGATGGAGAGAAGAGTGTTCAGTAAGGATATTCTCTTTTAGACTC
Organism: Molothrus aeneus; assembly: GCF_037042795.1. NCBI lineage: Eukaryota > Metazoa > Chordata > Aves > Passeriformes > Icteridae > Molothrus > Molothrus aeneus. The sequence continues at coordinate 18,716,544 of NC_089648.1, forward strand.
CAAGAACCAAACTAATCAGGTCAGTCTGAATCTTCTTTCTCAAAAGAAACGTTATTGTTTTAAAAGTTGATCTTCTCTTCAAAATAGTTGATGTTTGTTACCCTAAATGCTACTTTTGTTCAAGTCATATTCCAAATGCTTCTATATGGCCCCAGTAAATAGTCTTTAAAACCGTTCTCATCTTCATAGGGATTTCTGCTTATGCACACAGTTGAGATGGTCTGTCATTCTACTGAATTTCTTTCAATGGTCAGCTGTACCAGAAAGCTTTGAAATCACTGAATTAGAAAACTTGCATTTCATATTGTGGCTAGAAATCTGCCTATCTAAAGCTCTCAGGTGATACAGTATCAGAATATTTCATATATGCATAATTTTAACTTGTTTTAATCTAACCTTACTTAGATGCAGTGGTGCCTTTATTAGAGATCATTTAGCTAGAAGAATTTGAAAGAACCAACAAACTCTTAAGATAAGTCTGTTCTGAAAGTGAAAGCTTAGATTTTAAAAGGTAATATGGGATTGTACGAGATACAAAGAGCGCTAACAAAGCATCTTGGATAACACTTGCACTTCAGCAGCGCTTGCTGGAAGAGGAAGAATAAAAAGTACACAAAGTTGCTTTTATTTTGTATGCAGTAATGTGTGCAGTAGTATTCAGTACAATAGTTCAGTAATTCTTAAAAATAGGACTAATTTTTTAGAAGTTTGTTTTTTAGAAACAAAACAAAGCTGATAATTTTTAATGGGAGTTAAATTGGTTGGCTCTAAAACCAGTCAAAAGTTTTCAGTGCATACATGACATTATTAGAAAATAACTCGTTTTGGAAGTGCGCATTAAAAATGTTAAATGGCACTTCTTTGGCAGTCTTTTATCTCTGTATGTGTGTGTTCAAACACCAAACACCAAAAACCAGATTTTAAGTGCAGGATTCTGAAGTTGGAAGAGGAGTTTTCAAACTCTTGAAATGTCAGCATCTAAATGATCCCAAAGATGAATTCCTGGGAGGAATGTTTTAAGCACTGGAAATCAGATTTTTGTGATCAGAGCTTATCCATCCTTATCCTCAGTGTACAGCTTTTGGTCAGTTTCAGCCAAATTCAGCAGTGTGTGATGTTCTGGGTGCTATTTAATTCCCACAGGCTTTGGCACTTGTTTGTGTTTGAAGTGACTAAAGAGAGGTGAAATCTCAATTGCCTGTTTTGAAAGAGAAGCAGCAGTGAATCTCGGAGGCACCACCCACTGTGGCTAGGGGGAAAACAGGAGCTAGTCAGGTCCTGAGGACAGCACAAAGCTCCCATGTCTCATCTAAAACCAAGGCACCAGGCAGCTCGTCAGTCATAGGAACTCCAAATTACAAGTATTTCTTCTTTATTTCCAGAAATACAGAAATAAGGATGTGAAAGCTTTTTGGATAACTTAGTTGTTCTTCCAAATTTTTGCTTGCACACACTATTCTATAGGACTAAAAAGAGTTTGTGGGTTTTTCTGTTTTCATTGAAGTCTTACTGGGAGTGGAATTCTCATTATAAAGCAAAGGAATAAGCAGTATACTCTGCAAAATTAAAACTGGAAATATATTCCTTCATAGCAGTTTCATGTACTTATCTATAAATGTATTAATTCCAGAGGTTTTGAAATTATACAGTGAAATGACTGCCATCTAGCAATTATCTCAGCTGTAATCCCTGCCCAATGTGACTGTGGTCTGAGGAGAGTGAACACTGTGGCTGCCATGTACAAGCCAGTGTTAGTTTGAATTCTTACATTTTTTTAGAATTTTTTCAAAAATTTCAAGTGGTTATGTTTTTATGTGCTGACCAATCCTTCAGTGAGAATTTTTTCACAATTTAAGTATCTTACTTAAAAAAGGGTTGGAGGCTGTTCTCAAAATTGGAAATTTTGGTTGGGAAATTGGCTGAAATATCATGGTTGAAAGGATTTCCTGACTTTATTTTAAAACATGCAATTAAACAATAAGTGCACAAGAAGAATCTATGAAGAAGGGATGTTGTTTCCTTTTAAATGGATGATGTAAAATTATGCACAATGAAATCTAGGGACAGTAAAGCCATCTGTGTTATAAATAAAGTGAGGATGTGATGTTTGCTAAAAGGCAATTACTAGGACTTGCAATATTAGAAAGTTCAAGTCTTGGTGTCCCTCACAAAAAATGGTTCCATTCTCCTTGCATGCATATCGCTTTACTTCTGCTTAGGGCAATTGTGCAAGTGCTTAAGTCTGTTCTGATTCTATTATGTATAAGATATAGTGTGAGTGTTGCTTATGCATCAAGAATTTGGATAAGCCTAAGATAGATAAGATAGAGCAAAGATCAATCTTCAAACACAGAGCTATGTCTCTCTCTCTCTATATATATGCTTTAAAAAACCCAAACACTGCTTTGTGTCACCTGCTACCATATTGTGTTTCAAATCTTGTTGGGATGCCTCCCAAAGGAAGATACTAAAACCAAATATATATGCTTATAATTAAATATGAATTAGATTAATTTTATATAGTTCATATATTCATATGAATAATTAATATATTAAAAAACCTGAGACTTGCTTTTGTAAGAAATTAGAATTTAAAAGGAAATCATTTCCTCAAGTGTACTAGTTATTTGGTGTAAAGATAAAAATAATTTAGTATTAAAAAATAAAAATAATTGGAAATAGTTGATTTCAAGTATAGGAGAGCATGCAAATTGTAATATGAATGAGTATACAAAGGTAAACACAAAGTTCTTGTGAGTGACTTGTATGGGCACATCAAGAGTAGCTGTAGTATTTATAAAATGTACTTGAATTTTTGTGCTGAAGTGTTTGAGGTTTTTTTTTTCAAGTTGTTCTACATCTCAAACTAAGTAAAATGGGATAAAAATTTTGATGAGAATATTACCTCCATAACATAGCTACTCTCTTGATAAAAAGTGAAATAAAGGGTTTACAGAAAAGTCCTTTCTTGTGAAACTCAACAAAGTGCTATCTGTGTTACTGTGTTATTAAAAGACCAGTCTGATTTACTGTTTAGGGATACATGGGTTATTGTATATAACAAGGTTCATACAGCAAAAAAAGTAGATACCTGCTCATGTCTTTTCATTTAGAGATGTGTGTGCATGTTGTATACACACATTCTAATTTTAAGGCCATGCTGGAAGTCATAGCAAAGTAAACTGTGCCTTGTATTTTTTGTTGTTGTTGATGATCCTGAATCATACTCACTTTCTTCAGGGTGACCTTTGTTTTGATTTAATTGGTTACCTTTGTTAGAAACTTTTTCTGTTCTCCCTGAGTGGAGCGTCATGAAATCTTAAGCAGTATCTTTTCCAGAATATTTGCAAATGATGTTCAGAAAGGTAATTTGATTTTCAGACTCTTATATTTCATGTGCTGAAGGAAGGCTTAGGCTGCTTTTGATTGAGACTTTTCCTATTTTATTGAGCAGTGGTGTTCCAGGATCAAGCTGAATTGCACAGTATAAGAAGGGAGCAGTGAGCATTTGATGGAAGGAGATAATAAAATGCATCAATTGTGTCAGCACCTCGTTGCAGTCACATCTGGCTTACTGTCAGGGTACCATTAGATTCCTATGGTTTTATGTGCCAAAAATAATACGCTTTGTACTTAATGGAACTGGGATATTTGCAGTTTGATTAAAAAAAATCATCCCATTTTCTCTCTGATCTCTGTTGGGCTTAAGTTCAATCTGAGCACAGCCTTCTCTCCTTAAAATTTTACAACGGAAAGATCAATTGTTCTTTTGATCTGTTTCTCTCTTTCTCTTATTACAGTGAATCCAGCAGTCTGAGCAGCAGTGATGCTGGTTTGTTTACCAATGATGAGGGAAGACAAGGTATTGAAACAATCTTTCCCTTCTCCACCCCTCAAACCACATCAGTTGAAATTCTGTAAGCGTTACAAGTTATTTCATAGGTTATTGTATTTCAGTTTCTATTACTGATTTACTGAGTGGAAGTATAGTTTGCTTTCTGTTTTGTTTTTTTTTTTTAATGTTAACAGAAGGTGTCTTTACTATATGACTTAGTCACAAGCTATTTGAGAAACAGCCCCTATAATACGATAAAGTTACTAAAAACTTGAGCATCTCCTAAAAATCATCTATATTAATTGCTTAGTTCCTCCAATTTTCTGACAGGACTCTGATTGTAGTACTGCTTCTCATGCTATCTTGAGATGGCTTTTTTCTTTCTTTTCCTCCAAACTGGTAGGGTTTTTTAATAGTTCTTTTTCATTAATTAATTTGTTTGAAAAGTAATTTCAAAGTAATTTCAAACAAACTGCTTTTTCTGCAGTCTAAGACTGAGATTTGAACTGTTTAACATCTTCCCTCTGAAAAAAATTTCTTTAATCTGAAATGCAGTGGAGATTGAAACTTTTGTTTTAGTACATGTAATGTACTAAATGTATCACATGTTTTTCTGTGATAAAACTATTGAGGATGGAAGTAAAATTTTGGTGTTTTTTATCAGCTTTAGTCTTTATTGCAACACATTTACCTATATTATGCTATGTTGGAGTAGAAACTTGCTATCTTTGACAGGATACAAAAATGAGACAGAAAATAGTCTCTCAAGTATTTAAGACTTGCTTTTCTGTTGGAAATTTTAAGTTAGTGGTAACAGAGGGTATTTTCTTACACAGTTTGCCAAAGACTACTTGAGTGTGTGCAAGGAATAAAATCCTGACCCATTCCACCAAACTAGTTTACAGGAACATTTGGGGCTTTTTCTTTTTTTTTAATTTCTAATTCCATCTGGTTTTTTGGGGGTTGGGGTTATCTTCAGTAGGGAGAGGATTTTTCCTACTTAAAACAGAAGTGTTACCTTCCTTGTTCAATGGTAACTTGTGCTACACAAACTGTACCTCCCAGCCTGAGTATCTGATTTCAGTTGTGCTAACACATGTTTTTTTAAGAGTTTAGGTTCTCTTTGAAAATTTAGATTGATTTAGGTTGATTTATGTTCAGTGCTATAATGCATTAAGTCTTTAAGAATGAGTCAAACAGATTTGCTTTTACTTCCCTATTTGAATTTCTCCTCTCACTTGGAATTTTTAAAGCATTTGTTCTCTACATTTATATGTAAGATGACCTATCACACTTCCCAATTGCACATTTTTTTCCAGTACCTTTCTGATATATTTCTATAAATATTTTTATCCTTAAATCCTGAACTATGTTATTTAAATATTTGAATAATATGACTGAAAACATATTGTTTTCTAGTTTTCTTATATATTTTGTGGGAAGAGAAAACAGGAGGGATCAGTGACCAACAGTGTGTTTTCAGTGGTATTGTGTTCCTTTTTTTAGCTTTGGTTCATTAAAGTTGTAGTCCTTAGTTTCTGTCTGATATTTGAATCTTGTTTCAGTTTTCAATTTTCAAGCAGAAAGCATTAGACCTGAAAATGTATTCTGAAACACAAATAAAAATAAACCTTAAAAGGATATTGTTATGACAAAACATTTTTTCAATCTCTCCTTTGAACTAATAATTTTGTGGGTATGATCAGAAGACTGTTAGCTTCACAGTGGAACTCAGACACTTAAATCTGCATTATAGCTTTGGTTTTGTGAGATTTTTCTATGAAAGTGCCATCAGAGATCCTACTTCAAAACCAAAATTGTTGATTTTCTAATAATGCTTATTCCCCCCAGTAGTGAATACTAGTAATTTGTACTCTCCTTAATTGAGATGAGGTTATTTTATCTCTGTGAGTTAATTTATAGCTGAACTGATACACATACTAAATTGACAAGAATGAAGAAAGGAGAAAGTCAGTCTAATAGAAGCAAAGGAAAGGCCTAGGTATGATAAACAAAGCTGGAAGAGGACAGGATGAAAATGTGTTAAGGGAAGAAATTGCTGGTTTTATTTTGTAGTTTTAAAGCTAGACTCTTAATTTCTGTCTAACCAGTGTCCCTCCTCCGGGATATCTATATCTAATATCTATATCTATATCTAATCTTTAACATCTCTATGTATATCTATATCTATGTTCAGAGCATCAGCATCTTGACCTCATTTGTAGTTCAAGTTTTCTGCACTTCTGACTTCAGGTTTCTGCTAAGTCAAGTGGAGAACCAGAGATTGCTTAATGTTGCCTGGTGAAATACTTGGTTTAAATGATGTGCCTGCCATCACTTGCAAGTTTGGGTAGCAAAGGATAAGAGGTTCCTTTTTTTCTGGGCAACATTTGTTTGTTTTGTGTTTCTGAGATCAAGAACCACATCTCATTTATTGCAGACAAATAATATCTATAAAACTTTAATTAATTCCCAAATTCATCCTTTGGGGCACATTCTAGGAAAGTGACTAAAGCAGCAATTTCTTGGAGCATTTGACCAGTTAAATAAATAGTTGAGTATTTAATTATGAACTTTGGAGTGCCTGATCTTGTGACCTTTAATATTTTCCAAAATTTTTCAGAAAGGATATAGAAATGAATTTTTTAAAGTATCTAATCTTCTGTGGACAGAGTCTTAGAAGAGTTTCAATTTTGATAATTTGATTAAAGAAAACCAGGTGTAGCTTTAATTGGGGTAGTTCTAGATACATTTTAATTCTCATCAATTGCTATGATAAGAGAAAATTGTTGAGACTTAAATCCTCTCTTCAACTCCTAATTTTTGCTGTACCATCTAAAATTTTTTAAGACTTCTGTACTCTTTTCCTTTCTCTGTTCCAGTCTTCCAGCTTTGTTTGATTTGTTCGGTTCCCATGAAGTCCTCATCTGAGCCCAGCCTTGTTTGCCCTTCTTTTCCAAGTTACCCAAGTGCTTACATTAGGTCACGTGAGAGGGCACAAGCAGCTCTCTTGTTGTGCTCTGTCCACTGTGGTAATTCCTTCTGACAGAACTAACTGATGCTCAGTTTTGGCAGGCCCAGTGTTGCAAATGTTTTTATTCTGTGAAACATTGCAAACCCTGAAGAGTTAGTCAGCAAAAGCTTAAAGATAATGTTTTGTGATGGTACTGTCAGGGAAGAAGGTAGCTGCTGAACTATTAACAAACATCAAGTGACTTTTTAAGGGTTTTATTTTCTTTAGAGGCTTTCAAATTGGGCATTTTAGGGGTAAGATTTAATAGATAGAATCACAGTATTTTTTCTATCAAGCTCTTAAGTATGGAGGTAGAAGTATCTGCCAACAAAGTAATTGAAAGACCTAAGCAGGACCTGAAGCTTATGTATGAGAAATCCTCATGACTTTCCTTTTTTTTCCTCTTTTTTCCTTTTGTTCCAGGTTGTATTTTCTTGGCTGTTTTGCAATTATTAAAAACTTTAACAATAAGCAGTGTCATGCCTGGTGTAGGAAAATTTTAAAAGAATCTTGAACCAAAATGTCTAGTTATGCATTGCAGCATAAAATAGCAACTCTGTGATAGGCCTAACTAGTAGGATCTCCTGCAGTTTCAAGGCACTGCACAGGTCAAAGACACTTTACAAGTTAAGCTTTCAACACAATGTTAACAAAACTATTGTTATTTAGACACTAGTGGATGATACCCTGTTTTGGGCGAAGAAATAGTTAAATTGCAAGGATGTTCTTTAATTAGCTTTATAGCTTGGGTATAGCAAAGAAAACATACTGTGTGTTCCTGGTTCATCTATACTTGTACACTTGGGGAAATTCAAAGTTGACTTAAGACTTCTTAAATCATGGCATGCAGCACTTGAAATGTCCTTTAAGATTTAAGCAAGTAGGAAGGAATATTATGTTAATAAAGTGTTAAACAGTTAAAATTGGAGAAGGTCAGAGAATGTCAGAGTTCCACTGTGGATGTGGCTAAGCGTTTAAAGATAGCTGTTCATTATTTTACCATTAAACTTATATTAATTACTGTGTCCTTTATGAAGATGACCCAGTACTGATTCAGTAGAAGAATTCTAGTGAGGAACTAATTTGGACCTTGTACTGCATGTAGCTGCAGGTGACAGGGTGTGTTTCTCCATATAGAAAAAATTGGAGTGTGCAATGCAAAGTGAAATCACACCAGGTTTGAACTGTTGTGGCAAATAAGTTTATAGTCTTCACAGATGGAAAAGAAATAAGATGAAGTTGTTGCACATGACCTGAGTAGTTGAAATCCTAAATATTTCTATAGCATACTTTTTATATGTATATCTTCTGTCAAGGTAGTTCTGTAAAGCACAAAGAGCAAGATGCAGTGTTCCTCTGTGAAGGGCTAACTTCAATTTCTATTTTCCTGAAACTCCTGGGATGTGTTATAGTGAATATCCTGATATTTCCAAATTATTATTACAGCTGTTAGCAGTGGAGTTTTTTTTACCTAGAAAGAGATGCACTGGTCCTGGAAATGACACTGAAATCCCAGGGTATTCACAGACCCTGTGCTCTTGTTCTCTGTGTGTGGGTGCAGCACAGCATCACATGGTGTTTGTAGGACATTGATGCCAATGAGAGGTTTCACAGTAACCTCTCAAAGTATGTTGTGATTGTTCTAGGCAAGCACATGGCCATTTTGTAATAAAACAGAAAGAGAGGTAAGACTCTCTCTTAATGTGCGGTGGAAAGTTTGTTGTAAAACTGCACTGCTTTAGCTAAAGTAAGATTCAGGTATAGTTTTTCTGAACATGAAAATGATAGTGATGCAGAAGGTGTCTTCATCCATAGAAAAACCACCAAAAGCTCATATAAAATAATTTTCTAAACTTCTGAAAGAAGAAGGCAAGGAATTTAACATGGGAGCAGTAGTTAGATAAATATGTAGACATTATAATATGGAGTGAACTTTAGGGAAACAGTAATTGGAGGGAGGGGATGGCCTAAAAATAACTAAAAAAAGTGTGTTAAGCCAGAAACTGGCCTGGAAATTTTAGGATTGAAGTTGACATTTCTGAGCCTCAAATTGACTTTATTGTACTGATCAGCACAGTTATAATTCAATGTAAATTACTTTGAAGTAATTCCTTGAAGCATTCACCTTACACATAAACAAGTTTGATGTATTTTAAAAATGTGTTTAGGAGGATGCATGGGTTTTATTTTTGGATATCTGGTGTTTTTTCTACCTTTCCTGTACCTTGGAAAAATATCATAATTTGCTGTAGTCCTGTGCTGAATCAGCATCCTAGGAGGAAAGGACAGTGTAGTGAATCTTTGGAAGTCAAAAATATTGTTTTCAGCTTTTAGTATTCCTAAGATCACATTTGCTATAAATACTGTGCTGCCTTTTGAGAGCTGCAAATTAAAGTAGGATAAAATCCAAGTGTTTGGTTACCAAACTCTTTGAGTGGGGAGGCCTCTGTGTTTTATTGCCTATATGTATGAGGTAGGGAATGAATTAAATGCAGTGGTCTTCCCTGGCTCTGCAGTGGCATCCCTTCAAGGTAAAACAACTGGTAAGCAAAATACCTGTGAGTGGTGTCACTTGGATAAGAATAGGAGTAATGGGCTTACACTTGCCTCAAGGTGATAATACGATTTAAAATATTCAGAGGATTCAGAGTTGTTTAATTTCACAGACAAGGAAGCTAAAATCAAGTATATCTGGATGCTGCTGTCATGTGGAAAAAGGCTAAGAGGTTCAGATCTAAAGTCTGCCTTTGGCTGTAAGCAACAGAAGTGCTTAGGGAAGTGTATAATAGTATAAAAAATTTTTAAGGTATCTTAACAGCAGATTGTTTGACATACTAATATTCCTGTTGCACAAAAAGAAAAAGTAATTTCTTTTTTTTTTCCCCAAGAACTGCTATTGGGTATATAGCAAAGATATCCGTTTCCTTCCAAAGCTGCTGTTAGTCTTATTGCACATTCCACCAACCCAGTCTGAAATTGTAGCTTTCTTCCAAGACTGCACTGCCTGCCTCTTACAGCTTCTGTCCCTGAACTCATCATGGAACCCCCATTTCAGAATTCTGTGCTTATCTCCATGGATGAATTATGAGTAGGAAGACAACTTTTGAGCTCCTGATAGTATTTCTTGTTAGTGAAGGCATCTGGAGCTCTCATTACAAATATAGAGATGAAGCTTAACAAACAAAAATTTGGAAAGTGCTTCCAAACATAAAGCTTTGGAAAATCAAATAAAAGGATTTTACACCTTAGCTCTGAACCACAGACCAATCTAATTAAAAGGTGTGGTTCTCCTTCCACCACCACCAGTGTCCCTATTAAGTATTCTTAGAGTTCCTCCAAAAAACCTATACCTGCTGTAACAAAATGAGGATAGAATTAACGGTGAATGCCTCTGTGAAATGTCACAGCTATAAATGAGGATTAGAGTGAATAGGGAGAGCAGGCAGAAATGCTTCAGGAATGCAAAGAAATTTAAATCTTTTTTTGACCTATGTATCTCTTCTCACCTTTGTTTTCCCCTTCCTCCATCTAAAAGTTCCTGTTCTGTAGCCTCTGCTAATTTTGCTTTTAGTAGTGATCATTAAAGGTGTAAGGATCCCATTTCACCTGCAAGTGACCATTGAAAGGCTTTAATTATTCTGTATTTTCTAGAAGTACTTGTTCTGATTGAATGTTTGCAGACATTTTCTCTTGTGTTTGATTTCAAATATTATTTACATTGCAACAGTTTGTTTGGAGAAAGTGTGTTGGATTTTATTTTTCATGAAATTTTGGCTTTGGTTTTCATCATTTGTGTTTCTCCACTATGACACTGAGTGACAGTGAAACTTTGCACAAATGCATTTTTATTCTTGAAATCTGTGTCTCACAAATCTTACATTTGTATCTTGCTTAACTTATTTCCAAATAAAAATGGAAATGTCAAACAAATAATTTATGTGCAGAAATAATGAAACATGGTTGGATAGTTTAAAGTAGAATAAAATGGATAGCACATACCTAATCTAAGTTTTGGGTAGAGGAAAGAAAATTTCCTATGTCTTTTGAAGCTGTTTTCTGTTCTCCTGAAACTAGATGGTGTGTATGAAAGAACATGTTTTAAAACAAACATAAAAATTTATTTTTAGTTGCCAGTGTGGTTGTGAGCTAATTTTAAGATCAAATTTTCAGTCCTTATTTCTTAATTTAAATCCAGGTATTTAAATTCTACATAGATAAATATTGTCAGTAAAAAATACCAACTTTGTGTTATAATGCAGTATAATTCTCAATCATGTGATACTGTCAGTTTTCATTTAAAATCAACTTTTTCAAAACTTATTTCTAAATGAACTTAATCAGATTAACTTCATTTAGTCACATCTGTTCATGATTGTTTTCCCTTTTTACTAGCCATACAAATCATGAAATTAAGCTAATTATATAACATTATCAGCTGCAAAGAACCAGTTTCAGTTTTATACCTTTTAATTCCCTGCAGGAGATTAAGGCTTGTTTTTTTGTTAATATGTAAAGTGCAGTAACTTAAATGGATTTCCCCACAGTTATTGCCAAAAGGATTAACTAGTTTATTATTGTTTTCACTATTGTAAATTGGTTTTAAAGCATTACATTTTATGATGTTTCATTGATGGCAATGTTTGTCATGCTATTGAGAAACATTTTCCAAATAAAACTGCTATATAGGAGTAATTGTTATACAGCTATAAAGTGAAAGAAATAATAATCCTGTCAGAGTATTTATTGATGGTAACATCTGATTTTTATTTTCTCTGCTCCTCCCTCTTTTTTGGGGATTTGGGGGACCCTGCCCTCACACAGGTGATGATGAGCAGAGTGATTGGTTTCATGAAAACGAATCAGGTGGAGCATGTGGAATTACAGGGGTCATTCCATGGTGGGAACAAGAAGACTCCACAGAACTGGAGAGAGAATTGCCTGACCCAGTCTTTGAAAGTATTTTAACTGGTACTTTCCCTCTTATGTCCCGCTCAGGGAGGAGAGGTAAGTAGCCAATCAAGCAAATGCAAGCTGTAGAATCACTTGGGTACAGTAGAAAGATATCTGTGGATTATATTAAATATGTAAAATGTGTACAAGTCTTGGAGTTACCTGTTTGTTTCCTTGAACTGTTAGATTTTTAAGATATCATTCGAGAGAAATAACTCAAAGTCAATTATTAGGAAAGTCAGAAGATGCAAAATGGCTCATTTTGATGACCTGCTGTTTTTATTTCTCTCAATGTTTGCCTTGAGAATTTTTCAACGTTATTTTAAATGAAACCTGATGTTCCGTTTTGCTCCTGGCCTCTGCTGTAATGTATAGAATTCTATTGAAGTTCATTAATTTAAAGGCTGGAAAGACTAATGTGACCATCTGCCTTGCTTTATGGCCATGTTGTTTGTACAGAAGAGGGAAGGGTTCTTCCGGAATATGGATTGAGATTGTAACTTAGAAAATACCCTTTTTCTTTATTTCTAAAGTACTTCCCACCACTGTGGATCCAGTGTAACCAATGGTAAACTCTGCCAGTGTTGGATTGCATTTACAGCTAGGAACACACTCTTGTCCACAGATTGAAGCTGTCAAACCTCAGCTTGCTGCCAGAGAATTTTGTTGTACCTTCCTCTGCCACAAGCATCTTCTTTCCCATTCAAATACAAATCTGACCAGTGGTCAAATCACTTTTAAACTACTACACTGAATGTATTGAATCCTTCTGTAAGGATTATTCTCTAGACACTTGGATTGCTTTGGAGGACTTGGTCTCTGCAGATTGGCCAGATTTAATGTTTCCTAGTGATAAGGAAGTTGTAAGTGATGCAAAAATCACTTTCTACTATAGTTCTGCTGTGCTCTGCTTGTGCTCCCAATGGTGCATAGATCCAGGATGGCAGTAAGAATAGCTGCAGAATTTTCAATTTTCATGACAATTTTTTTTTCCCTTACTTTTCCCATTCTGTGCTCTGTGTTTCCACCAGTAAAATGTTTTCCAATAAAATGGTTTTGTTTAACAGAGTTCATATTGATAGATTGGTGTGTATTGTTGAATTTTATTGGTTCTATGGTCGAGAAAATATTCTTAAACAAACTTGTATTTTTTGTAGGTTTCCAGAGTAGATGTAGTCATCTTCATGGAATGCCAGCAAGAAACATAAAAAAGGCTTCAGGAAACCAGAATGCACTGGTAGGTGTTCTCATTTTTGTAAGCTCATGTGCACTGTTCTGAGAGGATTTTGGAAAAGCGTATTGTTCTTATGCTTGTTCCCTGACATTATGGATGGATAATGGAACTGGAAGACTTGGTGCCACTGCTCCCTGAGTGTATGTTTACTCTTCTTAAATATTCTGACATCCCATTGCAGAAGAAAAAATCTGATACTGTTTCTCAGTACTTGTTTTGAACTAAGCAAAGGAACAAGTTTTCAGTGCAGTTGTGTGTATAAGTTACTATTTTCAGTATATATCTTATGTCTATATGAAAACGTGTTTCACTTTTATGATGAAAATCAAATAAATTTCTTTTCTGATAATAAAAAAGCTTGCAGGATGCATTGTGGTACAATTCAGGTCATATTTTATCCCAGAAATCTGTTTTGAAAAATATGTCCCTGTTTTCTTTTGTTTGGTTTACACCTGTCTGGTCAGGTGAAAAGGGTATACACAAAAGAAAATTAAAACAGGTTATCCAAGTGCCTGCCATAGAGATCATGCATTTCTTTGTACTGAGCCTGTTCTAAAGCTGGCACTACAAATGGGATGTTTGGGGTTTTTTAGTATCTTCAGCCCTAGGAGCAGTGTTTATAAGTGGAGGAAAAAATTCACCTGTCTTTGCATTTCATTGCAATCTAATACTTGGATTTTCCTACAGCTTTTGTCTAAAATATGTTTCTAATAATTTCTTTTAATTTTTCTTTAGAGAAGGGCATGATGAGAAGAGAAATTTGACTTTTTAAATTTAAATGCTAAAATGTATTAATTATAGCCCAGTCTATTTCTTTCTTCGAAGAAAAATGTTTGGAAGAGCATGTTTGAGATCTTTTAACAGGTGTAATAAACATAGGCCAGGACAATAAATACTGCAACATGGATATTCTTTATTGTTTGACAACATTAAATGTTTTCAGATTTAAGTTGCCTAAACAACATAAGTTGCTTCTGAGAAATGTCAGAGTTATTATATGTGGAGAGAATAGAAAGGACCTGCTAGAAATTTAATTCATTTTGAAGAGGCAAGGTTTTTGTAATTGAAGTTCCTGTCCAATAATTGCCATTTGGAGCTGAATAAGATGCTTTAAAACCTTGGCCTGTGATCTCTGCTGTTAGTGGTCGTGAATTAGATGAATGCTATCTAGTTCTTGGTTTCCTATCTACCTATTTTTATTTTTGGTTCAGTGCCTGCTTGAGCATATCTGGGATTTGTAGCCCATTTTCTAGGCTTATTGCAATTTCACTCTGGTATTTTATAGGAGCTATTATAACTGATAGGTTAGCTTCATGGTACTGATGATACATGGCTTAACTACCCTAAAACCTTCCTTTTCCTCTAAATTGTAAAAAGGTGATTAAATTTCAATTGATGAAGATATACTGTGAATGCATATATATAATAAAAAATCCTAATGTTTATTTTCTGCTACACTTTCTGGATTGTCCTTAGGAGTCCATTTTGTCTTCCACTCATGGTATCCCATATATAATGATGGTATTGTAGCTCCCTTTATAACAAAAATCCAAGCCAATCTACTAAAGACTGATAATTCAGTTACCTCCAGTTATTAAATATGTCATTTGCATGATGTTGTGGAAGAAGGTTGGCATGTGAGTGTAGCTTCTGAGTCACTATGTTTAGGCAGGAGTCACAAATTGAGGGGATGTGCTGTTAGCTCTGCAGATGCAGCTTTCTGACCTCCTTAATGACTATTTATGTTTGTGAGCACATCTGCTGCATCTGTCTTTACAAATATAAACCAGAGCTTGTGCTTCCTTTTGGCAGTGATTGCTTCTTAAAGAAAATCTTCTTTAGATACTTAAATTCAATGACAAAAAAAGTCATTTAATACCTGTGACATCTGATAACACAGAACAAGAAGTAATTACTGCTATTAGATGGTAACAGTGAAGAAGAGCAAGAATGCTTTAAGAAAGATTAATATCCTGAGGAAGGAACACTGCAGACTCAAGTTGTTGAACAGAATTGTGGTGTGAATGAATTCTCTTCTAGCAGCAAGGAGTCTGATGTCTGTATCACTGCTTTTAGACAGACCTGAAAGGGAAACAATGTTAAAAAAATAGATACAGTACCTAAAAGATACACATTATATCTTCTGTTCAGTCTTAGGGTTTGTAATTTGTATCCACAGAATGTGAGCGTACAGTTCGCCTTTTGCATGCAGTCAAGGCTTAAGGTTTTTTGAAAAGCTTGGTTGAAGGTTCACAATTATAGCAGCCAGCAAAGCCTGGGTGAGATCACAGGTTTGGAGAAGGCTGTGATAATGGCTGGATACCCTCATCCTCTCTCAGAAAGTGTTTAATGCCCAACTGTTTGGGTGTTTTCTTGTAAGAGGAATGACAGGCTAAGAGTGGGAGTACTGCTTGCTGAGGACCAAGGAACCTGCCTGCTCACATCACGTTCACAGCACGGTGGGAGCTGAGGATCAGAGCACAAATGCTCTTCACGAACCAGGCAGCAAACTTGAATTTGAGGTAGCCACAGCTAGTGCTTAGTCTCTCTCCAAAAGCTCTTCCTGTTTTTCATGGATGAGTTGCTTAATTTGAGCAAACTCATGGGTCTTTCTTTTATTATGTGTATTGCCTTTGAGTCAAAACACTTTTTTAATAATCACACAACACTGGACAAGAAAGAGAGAAATAGAAAACCTAGCATGCACGTACTTTGAAAATCCTTACCTACTCCAATGTCCAGGTTGAATGAGTTATACAGCAGATGACAACTGAAAAGGCTGAGCAAGAAAATGAAAAAAATATAGAAAATCTTCAATACAACTGGCTTACAGCCTTTCAATTGTCCAGTTCATAGACAGACGAGTTTTTAATGGAATCTGTAATTAAGTAGTTAGTCATGTATATATTTTGGGTTGCAACTATAATGGTGGCTTTTTCTGTCTTCATTGCTTGATTTTGTGATAGCATCAACTGTAGCTATACTTGAAAAGAAATAGAAAAGGATGTGGTTTCTCTAATACCATGCCAAGTTGATAGTAGTAACTTTGTAGTTAAAATTAGGAAAATGATACATTTGCTTTCATGTTTAATGTATTCTTTTAATAAGGTGTATCAAATCTTATTGTGGTTGAGTTGAATTGGTTGAATTCTGAAGTTACAGACGACCTGATGAAGTAGTCCCAAGCCTCACATTGCTTTATGTGAGGAAAACGCAGAAATCCTGACATTTAGAGGTAGTGTTCCATGAATGAAACACTGATTTCTTAGAAGGAATGCTTTTTTCTTCTGGTCTTTATGTATGTTTATAGACTTGGCAGTCATCTAGTGACATATAGTTGATATACATGTCGCTTTTCTAGTACTATATCTGTGTTCATTCTAGCAAATTGCATGTGAAGCTTTGGTATTTCATAGAATAAAATCTGAAATCTAACCCTTTAGATGTGTTGGAAGTGTAAAGATTTGTTTCTATGATGTAGAATACTAAATTACCTCTTTACCTAAAATTATTAAGGTTGTAATTTTTTTCTCAGATTCCTGGGGACAGCATAAAACCCTTTTTAAAGAAAAGAAGAGTTAATTATAGATAGCAAAAACATGACTATTTTCTCATTTTCTTCAAAATGTTTTGCCCAACTTAGTATTCAACTGAAAATTTTGACTTGAATTCGCAACTCCTCTGTACAAATGTGGAAATTTTAATAAGTTTTTAAAATGAGTGCTGCTATTTTAGCTACTCCTTCTGTGGTTCTAGGCACTGTTTCTTCTCTGAGACAGAGAGAAACATTGCAGGGTTTTGTTTAAGAACTCTTCTGTGTCACCTCTCCCTGCCTATATTCCCTGTCTGGGCTGGAAGCTGGTAAGTGATTTCACTGAGCTCAAGTGCAAAAAACATGACCAATAAAAAAAGATGCTTTCTTTTGACTCTGCCAATTTTTCCATCCATCACCTTTGTGTCGTGGGGATTGGTTTCATTATATTAAAGACAGATTGTATTAAGTCTTGCACTCCTGGATTGATTTATTTTTTTGCACAGCTGTGCTACTGAGCTTGACTATACACAGTTGTAATTATTCAAAATGTGTTTAAAGGATGAAAGCTACATTTCCAGGACCCGTTATCTGAAGGTGTCTGGGTATTTCTGTCAAATCCTGTGACTTCTATTTTAAAAGTTCAAAGGTAAAAGCTTTTCTCAAAAAAATTGTTGACAGATTAACAGTCTATTGACATTAGGAGAAAAGATGCATTGAGCACTTGTGCTGTTTTAAATGGCTTTCAAAATGTAAAATCAAATCAAACATTTCTGCTTCTAAGTTCTTTTTAGCTGAAGAAACAGCCAGGTGTTTTCAGGAGCTTTTTTCTTGTCAAAATATTTTGGAAATAAAGTGAAATATTACTGGGTATGAATCCTTGCTATAGATCCAAAGAATATTTCCTTAAAGAATAATTTGGGCACTGTTTTTACTGTATTGGTCATAAGTCTCTTTGTGGATACTCCGCAACTTTTGGGAGTATTTGTTTATGTTGGATGAGCGGTATAGTCAGATAATATAGTAAAATACAGTATCAGTGAGGTGCATGGAAGAATTTATCTGTGGTGTATTAATTATTTTCTTCAGTTAATGATTTTCTGTCATTTGGAGCGATAGTCTCTATATCAAATTCTGTGGAAATGTGATGGTATTAGATTATAACAAAACTAAACTCTTGTTGAATTTCACACTTTGATTCATTTATGATGAGGAATATTAAGCCTCTGCCTGAGAGTAACATTTTGAAACCTTATGCTGCTAAAACTCCAAGTGAATTTACCTTTAAACAAGTAGGAGAGTAGTGTATTTTTGGTTTTGTAATGGTTTTATTAAGATTTCCTGTCATCAAAAATACTCTCAGCTACTGAAAGCCTTTCTTAGTATGCTTCTCCCTTTTTTTTATTTGTAATTACCTTAAATTGATACCTATTTATGCAAAAATCTAGTCAATGTCATGCTCTTTTATTCCTCTCTTTAACTCAATACCTTAGTTTTACAGTGTAGAGGGATAAAACTTCCTTAAGGAGTGGGTGGCTTCCTGCACCTATGTGCTTCCTGCAGATATGTTTTTTTCAGGCAGAAAAATTCAGATTGTTAGGAGAGGAATTGCTGCTGTGATGTCACTGTAAGCCCCATCTTCGAGTCTTCTAGTGTTCAGTAACTATTGGCAAAAATACTACAGTTTTTCTGAGGAATGAGTCAGGTGGCACACTTCTAGACTTCAAAGCATAGTCACATTGAAATAGCATTATTTTATGAGAAAACAATAGTTTCCAATTTAGCAAGTGTCCCTTCTCATGGCGGAGGGGGGTTGGACTAGATGATCTTTCACTTCCAACCCAAATCTGTGAACCAAAGGGAAAAAAAGATCCAGTCAAATTTCAAAACTTCATCATAAACAATGTAGGTTTCAAAATGAAATGTAAATATTGTGGAAAATGCTGAGGTATCTGTGATGTTTTTAACTTCATGTATCTGTACATTTTTGGAGGAGCTGCTCATTGTTCTTACACGTTTTAATTCTCACCATGTATTCCACATAGCAAGAGCTTCTTTTTTCCACAAATTAATTTTCCAGTGCATTTTTTCTAAAGTTTCCACTTACACCAGTGCAAGCCTAATGTAACTTCCATCTGCTATGGGAAGCACCTGATGGAGGACTAAAGCTGCTTAGTGACTTTCATAATGGCTTAGTGTACTTCCTCATTGAAAGGATCCTAATTACACATGTATCATTTTTCATGGTAGGTCAATTCTCAAAGTGGTTCTCATCACTAATAGCACCAGCAGTGGTATCTGTATGTAAGGCACAGTTGGTTTGTATGTGATTGTTCAAGGCAGAGCACTGCAATTAATAGGTCAGGTTTGTCAGTGTTGATGTCATTGTTATGAAGGGTTGTGATTTCTACTTATGAGATTTGTGGTTAAATAAAGTCTGCCTCACAAGCTGTTTGCATTAAGTGACAGTGATTTTTGTGTCACCTGAAATTGTCTTATGAAAATCTTCAATTATCATGGTGTCATCAAATCAGTAAAGAGACACAAATAATACCACAGCATTTGTCTCACTTGAAGCTGTTGTTCATTAGCCAGAGCAGAGTTACTGGTGAAGGTGAGCCATGTGGTTTTTATTCATTCTTCTGTGCCACTTACCTTGTAAATTAGAGTGTAGAGTCTTGAGTTGTGTCTTAACTTGATTCTTACGAAACCTATGACTATCAAGGAAAAAAAACATAGTTTAGATGCATCAGCCAATTAATAGCTTGTGGAGATAACAATTGTGCTTTATCAACAAAATGTAAGTATCTCTTAGGTATAACCATGAAAAGAGATACTTTGTGTCAAAAAGCTCACAATGGTTTTTTATTGGTATAGTTGACCTACAGTGACAAACAAAGCATACCCTTAAACAATCAAAGATTAACTTCTGTCTAGCTGAAGTGAATGTGGTGACTTAGTCTCTTCTTGGACTCTCAAGTATAGTGTCAAAACCAGCATCCCACTTCAGCAAAGCAGTTGCCCTCCAGCATCAGTCTCAGAAATGCCAAATGTGCTGCTTAGTTTTTTAGATGTGTTCTGTGGTTTATTCATGGTGACAAGTGCTATGAACTGTTAGGCTAAGCAGTATTTCTTGTAATTCACCTCAACCCAACGCTCCAGTGATTGTCATCTGCAATTTCACTTAAGTTTATTTTCAAGGAGGACAAATAGCATTATGATATCCCTTTCATTCTTCAGTTAGTGTCTGTCTTGAAAACACATTTAATACAGTTTTACAGCAGTCTTTACAGATAATAATGATTTTTAAAACCTCTGACCTCAAAATACGAAGCAACATGATTATTCCTCTTGTTTTCTGCAGCTTTAAAAGAAATCCCACTGTCTGGTGTGTGACTGCATAAAATGTTTCTTCTCTAGACATTTGGAATTTGCTTATTTTGACTTCCCAAGTGCCTATGGGTTCTTTGATGTTTCGTGTTTTTGTGCAATTCTAATGGAAAAAATAAATCCTTTAATTGTTATTACACTTAGTATGGTTTCATGAAATAAGAAAATCAAATGTGTATATTGAGAGTGTAGTTTTGAGAAGGCAAAAATTACTGAAAACTACTCAAAACTCTTCCAACAGTTACCACATGGTATTTACAGCAAGTAAGCACATAACTGAATGCAGAACCTTTTCTTTACAGAAATGTTGGCTTTGTTTATGTTTCAACATGTTCAATTCAAAGACCTGTTGGAAGTGAGCACTTTATAAAACATGTTTATCCAAAATCAGAGACAGCAGTGCTAACTTTAAATAAAATGGTGGTAAGCAATCCTAGATTGGAAAGGTCATTTTCCATAGATAGTCAGTACTTTAAAAAAGCTGAGTTGTGAGGTGAGCCACAGAAAAACTCCAAGTGCCTAAGTTTTGTGGGCTCTTGATTTTGTGGGAAAGCCCTACATAAAACACTGGTATGATGTTTTCAAAAGCATAATAATTATTGTTTTTTATGTACTTACACCATTTGTCCAATTGCTGATTGACATAGAGTATCTAGGAATAAAAAAGACAAAAAGAAAAGGTTTATTAGCACTTGCAGATGGAGTGGCTTAAGAGTGTATTAGTCCTTGCCTGTTAATTACTGTCCCTTCAGCTGCAACATAGCAGGTGCTTTTTTAGCTTCTTTTTGAAGTGAAGTGTCAATGCTTGTAACTGAACAAGTGAACACTTCAGTCCAACAGTTTTGATAACAGCTCAAAATCTGTTCCACTCAGCCCCTTGCAATTAGACTCAGCAGACTTTTATACCTACTTCTGATCTGATTTTTGCTGTGGATAGTTTTTCTCACTACTGATTTTGGATGGGTGATTTGACAGGTGGTTTTGAACACCTGCATTCACAAGTAGGAGACTAACTTTCTCATTCTGTTACTTCTCAGCTCTGACTTAGTATTCCTGCAGATCTTGGTTTTAAAGGTCAAGGAAGAAACTTCACAATTCAGAGAACTAAAAGTTGTTTATTTAGGGAGTCATCTTTCCATACTGTTAGCTGATGGACAAACTCTGTTTCAACTGTCTTGCTTTAGATGTGTATTTCTTTAAACACTCATGTAGTTCACTTTAAAGAGCTTTTTAGAGACAATGTGCCCCATTTTCCCTTTGCCCTGACCTGTTTGCTTTGGACAAGGCTTCTAAAAGCCTTTTTTTACAAAGACCTAAACAGATTCGTAGAGTATGTTCACAGTAGGTTGCATTTTTATTCCCTGAAGAATATGGTCAAACTGGAGAAAACCCTTTTTCCTGTTTTCTGTCACACTGTTATGCTATGGGAAAGAAAGCATTGTACATGTCACAATTGAGTTTTTGTTGCCATACTGCACCTCTTGTTTGTGGTTTTTTTTAAACCTGGGATCTACATTTTGGTGCAGCTATAAGGCATTTTAAGACTATTTGTACTACCTAAAAGAATTCTAAGAATATTGCTTCTTAAAATTTATTCTAAACTCACTTTTCCATGCAGCAAAATATAACATTAAAGCAAAATGTAAGCAATGACTCCATAAAAAAAAGTGGGGGAGGGGGTTTGTATAAATAGAAGCTACCATTTCAGTGTTAAGTTGGGCGTAAATATTATAAAATATATTGTTATACCTTGTTCAGGGGAACATTAAACTGTATTTTTTCTGATTGAAAAAAATCATGTATTAGATATTATGTGACTGTTAACTTTAATAAAACCTTCTAAGTTTTTAAACTTTTCTTTGTACCCAAAGCAGTATCATTATAAAATTTCTTCCCCTATATCAGTGATGCAGATGCATATTTTCTTTAGTATTTAATGTGGGGTATTTTTTGTTTCAGGAAAACAACTTCATTTATGTAGGATGTTTTACTGAATCTTATATTAAATATTACTAGAATGTGGAAAATATTTTTAAAATATTTGGAGGTTGATGGATTAGTTCTCTTCAAAGGGAAACAAAACACTAAATATTTCTAATCCTGCATTATTTACCGCATGGATGGTTAAATGCTACTTTAAGCCCCATAAAATTAAAAGGGAGAAATCTGCCAACTGTAGCAGGAATTGGATTTAGGAAGAGTGGTACAGAGCCAAAATATTGCTACAGAATTAAATGTCAAAAATCTTCTTTAATAGTAGATATATAGTTCACAGTGTCTGGTTATGATTAATACATTTAATCTAAATCACTGAAAGTTGCTCTCTCCTTTTCCATAAAATACAATAGGACACAAATCAGTTTTACTGTAGGTGGATAACAATTGGAAAATAATGCATCTTCCCGCCCAATAAATTGTCAGTTATACCTTTTAACTAAAATCGATTCATCTTTCCAAAATTTATTACGATTTCTAATAATAAATCTTTTCAAATGTTTATTCATTTGCTTTTTGATACATTTGTGCCACTTTTGCTATGGTCTAATGTTTTTTCTTTTGATTCATTGTAAATTAGAAAATCTATTTTGAGTCAATTTTCTAGTTAAGAAGTTAAAATCTATAACCCAGACATTTTTTCATAGTCTCCTTTGCACATTTTAATACCCTTGAACTTAGATCCAATCCAGTAAATTCTGATCAGAAGGTGATTAAAAGACTTTTCACTGCAACTTCTTGACTGAGGGCCAGATTCGTAAAACAAGTACTTATGAGATTGTTAGCTGGGTTTTTCCTGCACATATCTCTGAGTCAAAGAGGAAAATTGAAACAATTATAGCAGATGAACAGATACATACATAGGTTTTGGTCAAAGGTTTTTTAATATAGGCAGTCAGAATTGCCCTTGTGAGTGAGAAACCAAAGATGGTGTGATAGAAGCTCCTTTTGTTGTCCCTTTATGGCAGCAATGCAATAGCAAAAGTGGTGATTGCTAAAGCATGCTCTGTGCATCATCATTTGGGGTATCTGTAATTATCCATCTAACCTCTTCAAGTGTGGTCACCTGCCATGTGATGTTTATAGAAGTAACACTTTTTTAAGAATATATTTTAAAAGAAATTTCTTTAATGTTTGATATTCTAATCTGTGAAATTGTGTTCACTGTTCAGCAGTTTCCTGCTCTGTATATAATAAAATATGTCAGAGGAGGATAGTCTTATTTTTTTACAAATCTCCCAATAAGCATATTTCCTCTTAGAATCCAGTTAAAAAAAGTGATCTTAATCAGATTTCTGACAAGAATTATGGATGAGAAGGTTAATTTAGTATGTAATTATCTCAAATCTCTTACAGGCACAAATATGTTTTGTTTATAATAGAAATGTGAACATTGGCAGAATAGAGGGGGAAGGCTAGAAAATGTTTGAAACATAACTATAAGAAAATTACAGTTGTAATTTGAACTTGATCTACAGTATCACTTTTTGGCAAATTTGTGTAGCTGAAAGTATCTTGGGTTTTAAAGTGATTGATTTCAAACTTTAAAAAATCATTTTTATGGATGGATTTGAATTCATTAATTTTACTAATTACATAGTGAAGAAAGCAGATGTTTTCTTAGGCAAAGATCAGGCTTTAATTACAGATCTTACCTGCTTATCTAAAAATAGTGTCAATATGTTCATCTCTTTCTCTCAACGTTAATTTCTTATTTTTATATGGAAATATGATTTTTTGCCCATTTTAAGCCTTACTATATGTACAAATACAAATCTAATACTTAGAGTACTGTTTGAGGGATACATATGTCATAATCATGTATTAACGTTCTTCAAGAGTAAACTGGGTGAAAAATGCCCCTTTAAATTGTCAAAATCAGAATCACCTAGTGCTACTCTATTTCTAATTGTAATAATGTGTTACAAAAAGAGTCAAAAACGTTTGCAACAGAGCAGAGTTTCCAGCAGTGATATAAATCTCTGTGACCTCCCCTTAGGACTTTTTATTCTGAGCTATGTAGTGGGTAGGACTGCAGTCTACAAGAGAAAGGCAAAGAAAGCTGCCATGCAATTAGAGAAACAACAAAGGGTTTATGTATGCTTGTTTTGCGCTTTAGCCAATCACTATAAATGTTGTCTGTTTAAATGGCTTTAAATGTGTATTTGTCACTGCCTTGGGGAAGTGGAAATTACTTAACTAGTGCTAATAATTGGCAAGATCCAGAAAGACATGGTCTTTGAAAAGAACATTTGCAGCTGAAGATGCATGATCTATTACAATAATTCTTCTTGTGCCACATTTTTCTGTGTTTGGAAGAAGCACATGAGCAAACAAGCATCAGTAAGTGTAACTGGTAGAATGAATATTTAATAATGTAAACTGATGCAAGGTTGTAAACGAACTCTGATATGTAACAATTGTAAAATTAGAATCATGTGATCATTTTAACTTTGTGTAAACTCTATCAAGCTTCAAAACATTATTTTCTCAGAACTACATTCATACTGTCATTTCTCAGGGTTTATAGTTGCTTTAGTTATTTCAGAAAGTGCGTGAGAATTGCCGTGTCCTTTCAGAAGAAATGTGTTTTCTTCTGGATTAGAACAGTGAGCGCAACTTCTAAAAAATAAAGAAGTATTGAGGTGTGTGTACTGTAAAGCAACACAAAATAACAAAACGTAAGCAGTATCAATAATAACCCATTAGTAGCAAACTCCAGTGGTTGTCCAGATGTTCCAGGACAATTTTCTCTTCCTTTTAGATGTTATGCAGTGGGGAAAGGTACTTTTTAAAAAGCAGTCTGCTTGGGTGTACTTTCAAGATTTTCGTCCAGGGGATTATTTTTGGGGTTTTTTATTATTTTTCTATGGAGGGAGGTTTGTACCTCGCTTGCTTATTTCAGGGGAGTTACTGCTGGAGGTGGTATGATCAGAGCTCTTCAGCAGTCTTAGAGGGCAGCAGGCCCAAAATCTGTCATGAGCATGGAAAATTTCATTATGACTACCTGTGTCTAGTTGTAGTGATGTATTGTGTGGTTGTGGGATCATGGGGAAGTAGGTCCTTAATTATTTGGTGATCTTTTAATTCTAGGTTCATAGATATGAGACTGCTGTTCACAAATTTTGGTCAATTGCATCCATTGTATCTATAGTCTGCTAGTTTACTGTGTAGTGATGAGGGAATAGAAAATATTTTCCAAGAGAGCTTTCAGTAAAATTACCCAATATTGTTGCTGACAATTGATACATTCTTTGTTGCTGGTTCTTTGAGAGTAATTGGTGACCCTTCAGTTAGTGTTATTGTGTGGTTTTTTATGTTCAAAATATTTGGATTTCTTTTGGATGTGTTTCTTCTACAGTTTTTTTCCATTACATTAGTAATGAAAAGAAACTTAATCTCAAAATAATTGAAACAGGAACATAGCAATGTAGAGAATGTACTTGAATGAATAGCCACAAACAGTATTTGTGGTAGCTAACTGTTTTGATGGGATACTGAATGTTTTTACACCAACTGCTTTTAAGTTTCGCCTTTGTTGCCATGGAGATCAACTGTACAAGTATTATTCTTGAAAGGAGATTAATTCTTGCCTCCTGTGCATAGAAGTGTTTAGGGAACAGGTGAATGTTTAGACATTCTTGCTTTGGAAGGTAAATAATATCCTTGAGGTATTGTACACCACAGCTTTCAAAATGTGTTACCAAGCACAACTATTTCTTTCGCCTTCAGAAGAAAATAAAACAGGCTCTTGTGTCTACCTTAACCTAAAGGGAGACAGAAAAGTGCCTGGAGATTCAGGTACATCTGGTGTCCCTTTTATTCCTGCTGTCTTGCTGGAGGAGCTGGAAGTGGCCAGCCGTGCTGTCAGCCTCCACATAGCCCAGAGGTCTCAAATGGCCTTGACTTGCGCAAAATAGATTGTTCCACTAGGGTGACAGAGCTGGTCGGCTGTTAAGAGAGCTAATCAAAGCAGACACAAACCCAAGTATAATACTGGTTATTAGAAACTCTGCTGGTATCAGACTAATTAAATGTAAGCACCTAAAGCATTCATTTATTTCATTATCAAAATTATCAAACTGGTGAAGTGCCCACAGCTGGGGAGAGGTGGGACTTTTTGACCTCACTTAACCTCTCTAGTATAACTAAGAGGATTTGTCTTGGCAGCCCCCTCTCCAAGGGGAGATCATCAAAACCATTAATGATCTGTCCTTTGGCAAAATGCCTGGCACAAATTCTCTCAGAGCAGACTTTTTAAAGCTTTGTGTGCTTTTCTTAGCATACATCTTCTAACTGAGCATTCTGAGGAAGCTGGTGGTACTTGTCCAGGTTTGTGCATCAATCTTATTAAAGTTTTTATGGTTGTATGCTTTATAGAGATCAGTCTTCTTGATCCATGTGTCCAGTGTTGTTTAGTATGATCTAGATGTTGTGTGGCCTGGAAAACTGAATTGCTTGTTGTTTGATCAGCAGCACCTATACACTTCAGAACTTGTCTGACGAGCAATTTGGAGAAGGCTGGCTAACCCCAGGCACTTGGAGTTTTCTCTCATGAAAGTGATAACCCAAAGCAGCAATCCTCATTAATTAACCCAAAACAGGAATCCTCATCAATTCTCCCAGTTCTGATTATTCCTGATCAAGGGTCTCCTAATGTTTGGCAGGGTCTCACCTACTGTGCAGCAATGGCTGATCTGAAAGGTGTCAAACAAAAGAGGTGAGATAAGGAGGGGGTTTTGGCAGGCATTGCCATGAGTTTTTGTCTTGTGCAGCAGGATGGTAGATTGTGGAAGGCTGAGACTGGGGAGAACCCATTTGAGATTTTCCTGTGTCTTGCCATGTGCTTTCTTTATAATTTGTTCAGCCTCTTTCAAGTGGAGCAAGCTGACCTAAGAACTATGGATTATACCAATCCTTGGCTTGTTATGTTTGTTTCTTTGTCTTCCAAGAGATGTTCTGGCTAGGTATTGTGTGCTCTCCTGGCTGTGGATGTCTCTGAATTTCGTATGTATTTTTGTTTCTATTTGGAAGCACTGGCTTGTTTTTGTGGGTAGGAGTGTTTACTGTGCTAAATTTCACATGGCAGACTTTGATCATACATTTTCAACAGGTTGAAGATTGAATTGAGTGCCATGTTTGCTTGTTGGCAATATACAAAACGCAGTTAGCAAATACAACTATTCTTTACCATCTCAAAGAGTTTTCGTTTCTTAAGGATGTTTTTGCTGCCTTTTGACAAAATTTTTAGCTGCAGGAACTTTTACTCCCCCTTCCCATTTTTACCTAACTCAAGTCTTTTTTCTGTTTTTGATGATACCCACAGTTGTCTTTTCATAGCTATTTAAACCTGCATACATGCATACATCATAACTGAACTGCCTATTTGAAGAGGGGCGGTGTGTGACGTGAATTGTTCCAGGCTCCACATGTGAGTTATCTGAGTTTGTGCTGATGTCTCCCCAAACACAACTTCAAGTGCCTGATTCTGTGTGGATGTGGAGGGAATAAAATCCCTTCCACTCTAAGCAAAGAGTAGATTCAGGATCGCTTGATGAAGCTGAACAGCCACAAGTGACCTGATGACACACATCCCAGGGATGGGGGAACTGACAGATATTGTTGCCAAGGCACTCTCCATCATATTTGAAAAGTCATGACTGTCAGGCAAAGTCCCTAATGACTGGGAAAAGGGAAACATTGCTCCCATTTTTAAAAAGGGAAGAAAGGAGGATCTGGGGAACTAAAGACCAGTGGGTCTCACTCTTGCATCTCCTCTGTTCAGCATTTGTCCCTTTTCTGGTATCTCCTTTCTGCATCCTCTTGTGTGTGTCTCCTTTTGGCTTTTGCCTCCCATTCCTAATACTCTTTTCACAGAAGCAGCAGGGACTCAGGTGTACAGTGAGTTGATTTTGTCCATCCCAGAGCCAACTTGTACCAAATGTGACTGGCATGGGCCAGTCCCTGACCACCACCTACGCTCTATTGACACTGTTAACAAGATTCATAGAAGCTAATATTTTTCATCCAGTCAAAGCCTAGTATTGTCTAATAGTTAGGTATCTCTGAGTAGTTAGTGCTAATGAAGTCCAAGGAACAGAGATTTGGGTGAGTTTACACTCATTAAATCTGGATTTCTCTCTATGTGGGTTTTTCATATATCTGTCTTAATAGCGAGTAACACCCTCTCTTTTGTTTGATAGGAATGCAAGAAGAAAATAATGTGCAATGCAGGTTGAAATTAATGTGTATTAGGGTATAGATTATAAATATGGAATCATGTAGCTTCTTTTATTAATTTCAACTATATCTGTTAATTTCTAGTAATACACTATAGGACCAACTTCTTAGTACTGTTTGCATGGATAGCAACAAGCTCTGAAGTTCTTGATTAGATGTATCAGATTTTAAGCTTTGATTTGCAGTAGTTTGTGAATTTACTAAAATGGATTCAAGTAGCATCTTGGAAAAAAAAAGTATGATACTGTCAGAAGAACCTTGAAATTGAATTACAGCTTTAATATTCAAACTGGGGCATGTATTGTTATTTGTAGTATATGTAAAATGACTTTTATAGACGAAATTTAAAATCGGTGGCGCAGAATAGGGTTTATAGTGCATGGTCTTTAAGAAGAACAAGGAAGGATCTTTGATGTAGAGCATGTAGCAGAAAGATGCATATTTATTAAATAAAGGAATTTTTAAATGGGGGTATGGTAAAAGAAAATGTTGTTCTTGCCAATATGCTAGTCAGATGACAGTATTCATTGCCAAAGATAAATGCTAAGTGTTTCTCTGTGCTTAAGTATTTATTAAATAACTACTATGTAGATTTATTTAAAAAATTAAAATTGTAAAATATTTTTTTATAAAACAATGAGAAAGAGCCTTTTCAAATCTTTATGCCCGAGACTCTGATTTCTAGGAGTCTGGTTCTTTGTGCTGTGCTGTCAGTATCCCCTGTGTTTCTAGCAAGGTGCCATGCTTTTCTTTTAGGCGCACAGTTTGTGGTCATTGGGAGTGGGGCTGTGGCCAAGCCTCATCCCTACATCTGTGAGAAGCAGGTAAAGAGCATTGAAAGCAATGAGACCTGGAGTGCCCAGGTGCACTGACCAGTCACCAAAGGGAACAGAGGGCACCCAGGTGCAATGCATGAACATGAGGGGTGTAAAAGGCTGGGCTAAAGAACAAGAAGGGTAGATGCTTGCAGCCTTCTGAAGTGATGTTGCTCTGTATGGGCAGATGCCTGAAGCCTTCTGATGTAGTTTGGTGTTACTCTGTTTGGGAATGCTTAAAGTCTTCTGAAATTTTATGGTGATTCTCTGTGTATTGTGGCTGTCTCAACTGTGACATGTGCTGTGACGCTTTCTTGCCATCCTTGGCATTCTGTCCAAATTGCCAGACTTGGCCAGTTAGGCCTCTCTCTATCTGACTTAGATGTATGAATTCCAGGTACCTCAGGAAATCTGTGTAGTATTCCTTAAGACTCAGGGGACACAGGTGTGAGAAGCAGGTGTTGTCAGAGGCACTGCACAAAGTGGCAGCTTGCTGGCTACATCATGCTCTGTCTGGTTCCTGTCCTGTAACTCACTGCATGCATTGATCACCTCAGACCACTAAGCTTCATATATTTAATGAGAATGTTAAGAGTTCTGTGTTGTCCAAATATAAGCTAAATATGTCTTGTGTAGTTGTCTTATTTAAGGCAAAAAATAAACCAGAGCCTCCCTTCTCTCTTGTATCAGTCCTGTCTGGGACTGCCACTTAGTGTCACTGCAAGGGCAGGTCTGGAAGAGGATACAGGGAAAACCACCTGCTGTATTGTTGTATATATTGTTTCCTGGACTCTCATTTCCCAGAAATGTTTCATGGCATTTTCTTTTTGTGTTTTTTTTCCTTTGGCATTTTCATGGCATTTTCTCTTTGGGTCTTTTTGACAGTATTCTTTATTCATCATTTCCTTCCTTACCACATTGTTTGTACTGGTTTTGGTAGTCATTTTAAATAAATTTATTTGTCACAGTAAGCCTAATGCTTACTTCTGCATTGTCATTGGAGAGTGGTGACAGCAGAGACTGAAAAACAGTAACAGGCCTTGCTTGGCAGTGCATCAATGCTGAAAACAGCACCACAGCTGCTTAGGAGCATTGTGAACTCTGGCCTTCCAGAGAGTGATTCAAGGCAGTCGTCCCAGCAGAAGGAATTTACTTGGATTGCAAGGGATAGAATATTGTAACCACCAACCCTCTCTCATTCAAAGGGGAAAATTCTTAATACTTTGATCAAAATCCTTGGCAGTTTTCCAGGAAAAGGTAGATTTTTTTTCCCCCACTACTCAAATTACTTCAAAAACTTTGTTATGGGATGGCTATGTAGGCTGAGAGAGGAATGTGGTTTTGAAGATAGAACCCAAATAATCAGGAAAACAGTGCTGTTATTTTCAATATACTTCTGATATTTTGTACTTTTCACTTCAAGTGATAAGAAAAAGATAAATGTTCTTTCTGAATTATTTAATCCTCTATTCAACTTAAAATGTCATGAGAAACCTTTTTAAAGAACAATCATGATATATTAAATAACCTTCTCACTGTCTTGCTCAGGGATATCAAACTGGCTTGCTGGGGAGTTATAACAATCTGAATTTCTATTACTTGACAAGTATATTTGGGGGTTCTCATATTCCAATGGAATTAAGAGGTATTCTAAAAACACCTTTTCATTTTGTTATCCACAACCATTTCCCAGAAGCCATTTATGAATTTATATTTTACCTTTTGATAGGGGTGAGCTGTTAGACATTAATGTATTTCTGGTTGCTGTTTATAGGAAATGGGAAGGAAGAGAAATGAGAAATATTTTCTCATTCTTTTTAAGATCCTAATTGTTGAAATCCACTTTCAATGATTTGTGTTGGCTCTTGCTTCTAATGTTCTCTGACTGTAGTCATAAGTAAAATAATAATCAGTCTTTTACCATTCATCACAAATCTAGCATATCACCATGGTGAATGAACAGTTGGCCTTATTAGCACTAATTTGTTATGATCAAAGTTGTAGTCCAATTTCAAATTACTAGCAACTTGATGAATTCATTTACAGAAACAGCTGAAACTTTGATTATATTCTAGGCTATAGCAAGTAGGGCAAACACAAAGAAGAGCAGTAGCACTGCCAAGAAATTTTTGGTCTATCCCAGCGTATGCAGTGAAGGTGACATCATTGTTTCTAATATATGCTATTATACCTTTATAAATTTAAGACTATTCTGAAATAATCTCTACAGTTTTTTCCTTTTTTTAAGACTGTTTTGTCTGGCTTTATCCTTTATCACTAATACCTTTACATCATGATGAACATAAAATGAGAATCATAAAGAAGTATTATGGAAGAAATTAATTAACACTTCTTTAACTTGGGAAACTTGAGACTGTCCCAGCTTGCCTGTTCCTTTTGAAATAATTATTCTGTCAATACATAGCTAATAGAATCCTACCTCTTCCCCTTTTAGTAAGGATTTCCTACCAAACTTTTATTTTGAAATTTGCTAAAAGTATATTTTGCAAACTTGAAAACAAACTCATATTTTCTGTAGTATATTTTTTAATAGTAATAATTATTATAATAATACCTGGATATTTTTTCATGGTATGGCATACTTAGGTCCATGCTAAAATGTGAAATTGAGTAATGGGTTTTAGATTTGCATATTTTTATTGAAAGTTTTTTAAACTTAGTACATCTAAGAGACAATGATTAGGAAAGGTGGTGAAGCAATTTTGAAGTAGCATGAGGAGAATGTATGGGGGCAGTATTATACCACAAGAAAGAGATAAGGCGTCTTTATTTACATTTGAGACTTCTAGATTTTTTTTATAACTCTTCTTCTTTTCTCATTCTGATACTTATTTTGCTGAGAAAGACTACAAAGACTACAACTTTGAGTCTGAACTTTATGACAGTAACAAATAGTTGGAATCTATTGCAAAACAGAAAATTGAGAATTTTTCCATGGTCTTTTCCTTGACTTCATTAGGTAAATTCAAGCCAATGGTAATAGAGTTCAACATATTCCTACTTTTAGCTAGTATATTTTTCAAAATGTTTGTGATGTTACTTGCATCTGAGCTGTGCATACCATCTTGTCTTATCTTGTCAAAAGTACCCAACAAGCAAACCCCTCTGATTTGTATGTGCTAAGTGCATAGATTTACTGCTGCAGTTTGAACATTTTTAAATTAAAATATATTGCTTGTTCCAAATGTATTGATTTACACATCTCTTTGTCAATATTAAGTAGAACAACTTCTCCAATAAGTTAAAAAAAAGTCTGGCAAGATGGGTTACATTTAGTGGATTGGTTGAAGTTTATATTTCTGCATTTTACTTGTTTGTGTGTTCTTGCTCTTTTGCCCTTTATTCTCAATCACTGTTACAGATATCTGTAATGTCCCTTAACTGAGAAGAGATGCTGCCAGTTGCTCTCTGAATTCATACAAAGTTGCAGTCATTTAAATGTGACCCTCCTTAAGTTTTCAACTCCTAACAAGTGCTTAAATATGAAGGTTCTACCTGAGGTTGGGGTTTTTTAAATGCGTAAAGATCCTAACAGGATCAAAGTTCTTAAGCTTAATGGTGGTGTAATAGTAGTCAATTGTCAGAATGCTTGTTTTTACTGTAAGTGCTCTTCAGTGCAATGTTTCAGTTGTATCATTTTTGAGAAGGCTGTGTAATCACCTTTTTTGTCCACTTCTAGTCATCAGCCAGCTGCTTGTGCAATAGTCATTTATTTTTAGAATATGTGTACAAGTTGCCAATGCAAACAATCTTGCTGCTACTCTCCCATCTCAATTCTCTTGCACCTAAATGTGAAGCTATTCATTTGTTCTAAGTAAGCAAATCAACAAGTGTGTAGTAGTTCATAGGCTATAGGAGCATTCTCTGACTGACTTTATTAAAACTTTTGTCCATTTTTCTGTCTGCTCAGCCTATCCTGCTGATTGCTGATCTGAAAAGCAGCTGAGATGTAAAGATGGGCAGTAACATCTAGTGGGCATAAGCTTGCTAGTGGAACATGGGTCTGGTGCAGATTTAGGAAACATTGTAAATTTGCCTGGCTGTTTGCCTGTAGACTGAGGTCACACTTAAGTTCATAAAATTCTTTCCCAATGCCAGGTAGATCCACCTGGAAACTGCCCAGTTTCCTAAAAACTGTTGTGATGTTTTTTGGTTTTAAGTACTGCCATTCCAGTTGCTTGATCTCTAGAAAGTCACCAAGAGATTATTTTTAGGGATGATGGGTGCTGAAAAAGAAATCAGAGGTAATTTTCTTCTCACTTATAAAAGGTCAAAATTCTCTCTGTGTGATCTGGCTGGCGTGTACCTATTGGTATTAAACATACATGTAATTCAGGAAGTAAATACCTATTTAAATACAGTACTAAATTTTAATTTGAATACTTGCAGCAAGTTGAAAGAATGGATTATGATAGCAGATGGTTTAGTAGTGGAAATGGTAGGTTAAGGAAGAAAAGGAAAGTTGTAGAAACGTTTTCATGTACTGTTAAGAAAATCTTGATTTGAGTGACATTGGGCAGCTACATTGTAGAGACACTTAGGAAAATGTGGTGTATAATTTCTGTGTTTAGGACTAAGTTGAGAGTGATTGCCAGAGCCTCATAGCAGTGGAACATGTGAGGTCCATGCTGTGCGGTCTGTAGTGCTTGCGCTGTACACAGGCAAAAAAAATGTTTGTCCGGAGCTGCTGTATATCAGTAGAACTAATATAACTTCAAAACAAAAAAAAAAAAAAACCCAACAACTTTCTTTGTCTCCCTAAATGACATTACTTTGAACTTCTAGGCATCTTATCCTATATTTTCTCTAATAATTGAAATGTACATCTTGATTTGTATAACCTCTATTGTTGATGATACATTCTGTGGAGTTGGTACCTCTGTTTTATCCACTGTAATAAATCTGTTTTGTCAAGAAGAGGGAGAGAGGTGTGTTATCCGTTGTCATTCTCTAGTGGAAAGCCAATTTTTTATTGCATTTTTTTACCTGGGTTTTCTATGGAACTGATGTGAGCTGTCATCACTTTTCTTTCTTCCTTCTTGCCTCATTCTAATACCTTCAGGAAATTCCAAGTTAATTTGACAATCCACTTAAATGTGACAGTCGTTCAGATGTAAATGATTATTAAATACCTCAAGTTTTGTGAAAAGATGTAGCCAGCTTAAGTGACAAACCTAAATTTATTAACTCCCTTGAGGAAAGGCTTTTGGCATAAACTTAGTTATTAGCATGAGAGAAACCCATATGGGAGTAACCTTATAAATGCTTCAACATTTGATCAGTGTTTGTGCCTTTGTTAGCCCTCAAAGTCACTTAAATGTCAGGTCTAAAGCTATAAGAAACCAGGCAGAGTTGCTTGATTTTTTTTATTCCCCCCCCCGTTTGCTTTATCTCCCTTCAGAATGCATCATGAACAGGTAGAGACAGTTAGAATAGAAACTCAAAAGCACCGATTTTATTGATTTGTTGGCCAGGTCATTTATGTTTAGTAATTAGTATCCTCTGTTATCCTTAATTATTTTAGACAATGTTATTTATATCTCAGTTAATTAAACTCAAAGCTTTGCTCCAAACAGAAACCATGCTGGTTTTTTGGTTGTTTTTTTTTTTTTTAATGTCTTGAGCTATGGCTGTAGTGACCTCTAAGACTAACTTTAACTTTTGTCTGAATATTCTAAAAATGTTGTTTTCCTGTTTTAATAGTGTCTAAGGTTAAATTTCTCTGAGGTACTGATAAAAGATAATGCCAAGAAAATTCATGGCAAATTTTCAGGAAGGCTAAGTCCCTTGAGTTCCAAGAATGATGGGTCAAGGTGGAAGCAGACATTTGCTTTCTGGTAGCCCAGAATAAGAATTGGGTCTCTGCTAGGTTTAGTCATGTGAAGCATGAACAGAAATGATAGCAGTCTGATTCTTTGAATTTGTACTGTATATAAAGCACATTTGCATCCAAGAGCACTAATAACTAATAAAATAAACGCTGTGCATGCATCTCCATGCTACCTATGTTTAGGTGTCACTTGGAATTTTAATCTTCAGAAATTTGGTGATTTCATTCCTTCCAATTTTTTCTGCCCTTATACTATGTCAACTGGCAATCTTGATGTTTATGTGGACCAAATAAGCAAACTAATTATTAAAACGCTAAAAAGTTGCTTGAATATGCTAAGTTTCTTCCTTTGGTTTGCATAGAGTTCATGGTTCAGTGCTTCTGATCGTGAAGGGAAACTATGTTATAGCAGTGTAATGCTGCAGGAATTTAACTCTGGAAATAAAGGCTTTTCATTATTTAAAAATAATGACATCCTGAGATAATGAGGTGTTTACTCAAAAGAAAATTTGACACAATCTGAGGGTTTTTTCCCCTATATTTTTCAGTGTTTCTAGCATCCTCAGTAAGAATCGCAAACAGTTAAAATTTTTATTCCCTTCACACAGGTTTGTTCATTCACACTGATTGACTTATGTCCTTTATATTACATTAAAAAAATTGAGTGTTTGGGCAACCTGGACCACAGGAGCAAATATTTTGCCAAGTTTTTGTGTAATGTTTGTTCCATGTAGAAATACACTCTTTGCATGTGTGTCTGTGTTTAAAAAGAAATTAATGGGGATTGTAGCCAATACTGAAGCCAAACTGCAGGCTGATAGGTGTATGAGCCAAAATGAGTAATCAGTAAGAATTTCAAGTCTGCCCTTTCTCCCATTACTAGGAGTATTTAAAAAGATTTGCAAAACAGCTGTGAAGTTAGCTTCTTAAATGTCAGAAGTCCACTGACTTCATGAAGACTGCTTCATTTAAGTGAGAAATTTTTATGGTTTCATTTATTACACTGAAACAGTTCTTAAGAACTAAGAAAAATACCTCTAACATAATTTAATTGCATTACTACGTGGTATTCAGATAATTGAGGTTGAAGTGAGTTGTCAAGTTAATGTCATGTCAAACTCTTGCCTTAGTGGACTCCAATACTGGGTTTGGCCTGGTTTTGTGATTGGCTGGAAGGCTGATGTTTATAACTGCTACTTCAGGACATGATCAGAGCTACAACACTGGATTCTGTATACTATATTCCTTTCCCGTCTGGGGTTTTTTTAAGGCTTTCTGTAGGGGAAAAAAAGAAGGCAGAAGAGCAATGCTAGCTGTATGCTCTGTCATCTGCTTAATCCTTATCCCCTTCACATTGTCAATACTCATCTAATTCCACTTTAACAACAGTAATTGGCTGATGGAGTAGCAGATATAGATTTATTTTCCTGATGACTCCTTGACTTTTTTCCTCTGGTAATACTAATAGAATTCCAAATCCTTACTGGTGTGATCATGTCATGAGTAGGTCAACAGTCATGTCAAGGTCCTATTGGAAACTTCATAGCCAACATCTTAATTTAGACTTAGCTATCTTTTTTCTCTTGTATGTGCAATTGTAAGCAATTCTTTCAAGTATCACACTCATTCCATTATAACACAGTTTGTTTGAAGCAAAGGGAGGCAGTTCTGCATGTGAATTGTTTTCTGAATGGTAGTAGGTCACAAAAACTCAGTAAGCTTCTTCCAGATGTGATGCATTATCTGAATTATGCGGGAAGCTTGAAGGAAACAAAATATTGCTTGTTTGTTTTCAAAGTTATTTCAGTCTTTCAGTTAATGAGAATTGAAATGGATACTGTGGCTTTCTAATATTTAAGGAAAACATGTCTGAGAATTTGAAATGTCAGGTCGCTGGGTAGCTGAGTTGATCTAGTGGTCTCCTGCCACTGGAAGGCAAAGGCTTGCTTAGTTTCTTGCTTTCTTTAATTCTAATCTAGCTCATAACCTACCTGCTCTAGGCCCTGTGATTCCTGTCCTACATTTTACCAGAGTTCTGAATTATAACTGGCTTCTGAGTTGCCTCAATCCATCATAGAAAACAGTAAAAAACCACAGACTTCTCTTTTGAGGTTAATTTTACCATCATCTTTGTGAGATGGAGAAGTGATCTGGAGAATGGGAGAAACTTAACCTTTGACACATGAATGTGGAAGAGGGTACGCAGGACAGCCCATTTTAGCAGTAATGACTTACTTAGGACAAACTGTGTCCTGGTGGGATTTTACCTTTAGTTTTTGATTAAGTTAAAATTGAGAAATAAGACTATCAAGTTGTTTGGAAACCTCTCTAGGTTTGATGGACTAATGACCATCTTTCACATCACCATCCAACTTTACTTTGTCTTTCCTATTTATCTGAACCATCCTATTTTTTTTTTTTGGCACTAGTGTGTATCCAGTCTGGAAATGGGAAGTATGCTGTGTTGTCTTTCTTGAACTTGAAGTAATACTGCAGAAGTTTTGGGACTGACTTGAGTAAGACCAGAGTAGAGTGCATACACTCAAGCTGTCAGAAAAATCCGTAACAACTGATTAAACACCTTTTGTCTCTTAAAGCATGTCAGACTTAATTGAGTGGTTAAGAACCGGTTTTGGCAGAGACTTAATCTCACTTAGTCTTTTGGCTAACTGAATAGTACTCAATATTGAAAGGGTGCATGCAGTCTCTTGATAGAGATTTATGCACTTGACCAAGTGCTTAAATTTTACAGGGAAACATTTAAATTCAAGTGCTTTGGTAGTCCTACATCAGAAGCAATGCCTATCTTGGGAATTACCACTATTATTAAATCAGCAAGGAATATTAACCACAGTCTACAGCCTGGCTTGACTGCCTTATCAAAGCTCCTCTTTTTATCCTCTGTCCAAAATCTTTATTCTATGAAGCTGTTGACCAATTACAGAGAGCTCATCTACTAACAGTGTCTATGTCTAGTGTATTAGTTTGGCCTCTTAATATTTCTGTATGAATGATAGGTAGAAAGCAGGAAGGAACAAAGATGAGAAGAAATACCCCCAAACAGAGCATTTCCTGTTTAGTGGGGAAGTTATCTTCAGTATAACGCTTCTTGTTGCCAAGCCATGCAGGAGTTTCACTTCCACTTTAAAGTAAGGGAAGGTCCCAAAATGATAACACTTTCTAAGAACTTGGTCTAGTATATTAAATGTGCTTATGGAAATATTCCTTTAGTCTAAAAAACAAGAGACTGCTTTTCTGTAGATAAAATGCATATTATTTTTTGAATTCTTGATTATATCAATTTACTGCTTCTGGAAAAAAAGCCCAGAAAGCATAAAAGTAGTAATCTACACTTAACTCCCTGTTTTATTAAGTTTTCCCCTGATGTGTAACTGAAGCAAAACCCAGTAGTTTAGGATGTTAATCTGTAGTTATAGAACATGAATTGCATCAATATCTAAACTCATAATAACAGTGGTACCGTGTTATGCTAAATTTGTGTACTGAAATATTTTCATTTCATAATGTCGTATTGTGTAATAACATATATTCTTAATGTATGAGCAGGTGAAGCTTCAAAATTTTTTGGAAGTACTGGCAAGTGCCACATCCTTGCTCTGTTCTCTTTTTAATGTACATTGGCTCCCTTGTTAAATTAATTTCATCCAGCCAGTTGTGAGATGGACAAGAGAATGTAACTGGGGCTTCAATAAAGTGACCAAACATATCTTTCACCCATATCATTTATTTGTATTTCCTCATTGCAAGTAAGTCAAAAATTAATATTTTTAAAAGTTTAGCTTTGTTTTCCCTTAAAATTATCATCTTTCTGTCAGTATATTCTCTAAAACTACTTTATGTGCATGAGGTTATTTAAAAATTTATTTTGAAATACAGTTTCAAATTAAAAATGCCAATAATGTAAAATAATTTAAAACTTTCACTAATTCACTGATCTATAATGTCATTCTTAAGGGAAATGTTTTGTTGGATTATTTTCCCTAGTATATATTAGGTTTTCTTGTGGTTAAGCTTGTTGGCTTTTAGATTTTATTTCCATCTTTTTTTGTTCAAGGTGGAATAGTAGGTAAAGTTAGCAGCATAGGATTTGTTTCATTAAAGAATTTGAAACATTCTTATATTGTAATCTCCCCCTTACCAGCACCCTGAGGGTTAACAATTTATTCAGTGACCTAAGTTAAATTGAACAGCCAAACTGGCTTAAAACAGCTTGCAGCCCCTAAAGGAGGGGAGGGTAAGAGGATGCACATCCTTGGTTGATCCTGGCCTTTTCCACCTAATGAATTAGTTGAGCATTTCACCAAAATTTCTCAGCTTGAATTTGTCCACTTGCTTGCACCATCCCATCCCACTTCTCAGCATTTGGGTGCGTTGAATCGTTTCACTAAAACAAAAGAATTGAAAATTGCAAAGCTAGACCAAGCACTGTCTATAAAACATAGCCAAGACATTAGCAGATTTAATTTTTACGATTTCAGTTTGTGTTTATAAGTCATTATAAACAACTGGGGATTTTTGTTCCTTGTGGACTTAAGTCTCACATACTTATACTTGTTTTCTGTTATTCTCACAAAGTAATAGGTACTTTCCCAATGTAAAAAACACTGTTCCTGCTACAAGGAGATAAAAACATACATGCAAAGGAGATTGAGGGAAGTAGTATGGCAGGATATGTGACTGTTGGCTGGTAAATAAGAATAAGCTGTTCTGTTGGGGTTTTTAATTAACTTGTCAGTATAAATCAGCTGGATTTCCCATGGGCAGCACAGCAGATGAGGGTCTTCCAAAGGGAATTAACTGGAGGAAGGGTGAAAGCTGTACAGATGAGTTTGTGAAAAATGTTCTGTGCATAAGAGACAGGAAGAAGTCAGAGAACTGCTAATGATATAAACATTTTTAAAAATAGTTTAAAAATGTGGAATCTGCTTTCTCTAACAAGGGAGGAGGAGATGGCATGAAATAAAATGGATAAAAATGTCTGAGGGGCATGAAAAATAATGGAAGGCTTGAATTAGATTCCTTGATACTGGTGGTAGAATTCAACTAATAGTGTAATCTTCACATCTGCAATCTTTTGACTGAGATGAGAATAGCAGGCAAGGAAGCAAGGCTGGACCATCAGTATTGCTGCTAGTCACAGTTTTGTAGGGTTATTCAAAGCTGTCTGAAACAGGAACAAGAAGCAGGTGATTTGGGGTTTAGGTTGTTCTTTTAGAACTCTGTTAGCGTTAGACTGACACAGACACCAGTGTGAGGCTTCAGGAAAGGAGTTGGGATCTGCGTTAGATGAAAGCTGACAGCTGGAAGATGAGCACACTTGAGGACCATCAACCTAGATGCCCTGTGCTGCAGAACCTCAGCTGCCTCTGTTTTTCAGGCTGCAGAGCTAAACATCCTCCAGCGTGCAGGCCTAGCTTGATGTAAAGCCAGCAGGTATTTGGAGTACTTCTCCATTTTATTACACTGCAACAGAAAGTAGCTGAACACTGTTTGGAGAGAACTTTGAGTGCGTTGTTGAAACTACCTCCCATTTCAATCAGGCAGAGCACAGGACCAGTCATGGGAAGACAGTGTTTCTCCAAGACTTTCTGCCTTTGAAGAAGTTCAAAGACAGTGGGTGTTTGGAGCTCTCTGTCACGGTGAAGTTGAGGTTATTGTATGATGTGCACAGTCAAGCTTTAACTGCATCAGAGATGGTGTCCAACAGTAGTGGAGGAGCTGGATCTGGGGAAGCTGTTTCATAGGGTCTAACTCTTAAGAATTCAACTCTGAAGCCTCAATCCTTAAGCACTGGGTAGGCAGTGGGATTCTGAGAGTGACCTACAGCACTGTATGTTTCAGCAATTTCCTTTCTGTGTCACCATTCTATCCCAAACAAACTTACCTCTCTCTGTTGGCAGGGGCTCTACATTCTCTACACAAGTAGATAGTCATGATATAAAATACAACCCTTGTGTTTTTGAAGCAATGCTGTTTGGTTTACGATAATAAGATACCAGCATGAGCAGTTTCACTTTGCATGTATTTTTCAGTTATTCTGTTAAAAGAAACTTATATTTCTGTGAAGCTGAGTCTTACAATCAAGTGAGTTTAGGAGCTCACTTATTTGCCTGCTTGAGCCTGAATTTGGCATTTCCTTCAGAAATCTCTTTATGAGTTTTCATACTGTCACAACATTATTCTGATTTCAAGCCTGATTTTTATGGTGGTATAATTAACAGACAGAGTATGTTGATACAAAAAAAGACATCTACTGGTTTTGACACTGAGAATTAATTATGAAATAAAAGACAGATTTGTGCTCAGGCTAGCATTAGCCTAGCAGTTCAAAATATAAGCAGTCACCTTGGAATCATGTAACAAAAAGTGACACCCTTTCTTTTACTATAGGCTAAATATATCTTGTGAACTTTAGTTAGATAAATCATCTGTGTGTCAGTTCTATTTGTTATTCTATTTAATTAATTTGGAAAGTAGTTGTTACTTTCCTTTGACAAGCAGAAAGTTCATGTTTGTTAAATACTTTAAAAAAATGGCTATGCTTTTTGTATTGGTTTAGATTATTATCAGAGAGGTTGTTCATTCTTACTAGAAAAAGGTGACATTCAGCATATCATTGGTAGCCAATTTTAAATGAAGTTTCAAAAGACTACATATAATACAGTTTTTCAACCCCTTTAATTAGTTTTTGCATGGAATGCGTTGCCTGAAGTGCTGGCATCATCCTTTACTCTTGTCCCCTATAAGTGAATACAATTTGGATGCCTTTAATGCAACTTCCCTTATTTTATGGCAACAAAGACTCCTCCAAATATCTCGTGCTGGTTAATACAGAAGAAAACATTGTGTTGGTGTGTTAATCTTGAGTGCACAAAGAACCACCGGAGGATAAGAGGAGGGCATCTGTTGGATAAGCTTCCAATATGATGGGAATGATAACAGACCTAAGACTAGTGCAAAAACCAGCTAATCTTTTACAGTACGTGATTAAAGCCAGTGCATATCTTCTCAAAAT
This sequence comes from Molothrus aeneus, assembly GCF_037042795.1. Classification (NCBI taxonomy): domain Eukaryota; kingdom Metazoa; phylum Chordata; class Aves; order Passeriformes; family Icteridae; genus Molothrus; species Molothrus aeneus. The sequence goes on from NC_089648.1 coordinate 18,758,435, forward strand.
TTGTTTATTGATGCAGAGGGGAATAGTAGACAAGGAAGGGCCTTACTTTTGAGAAGCATGGTCATTCCAAGCTGCCCCAGTTTGTACTGGCTGCAGTGACCATTTCAAGTTTTTAGGCCTGTATGTTCTGGGTGGGTTATTTTTGTGATGGATTGTCACTGTGATAGACGATCCTCTACTACCTCCTCTATGTATTTGTCAGTACAGTTGTAGTAGGTTTTAGGCTTTTATAGTAAGAATTCTTGGGAAGATCAAGAAGTTACAAATCATCTTAGAGTTTTGCATAACTAATGAAAAAGCTTCTTTTGTTGCAATGAAGGCATGGTTATGAGGAAGAAAATGAATATGCTGAGAAATTTGCCTTAGAAATGTGTAATTAATTTATTCATTTGCTTCTGAGTAACAGGACAGACAGTCCTTTGTGCATTTTCTAGTTCCAGTGTAATTGACATTCTGATGCAGATTAGACCTTTTTTTTAAGAAGATTTAGAAAAGGCTTCAAACTACTCATGTTTCTTTCAGAAAAGAGTTTAGCAATTGTGTCGCTTATAAAGATGATTAGCAATTGAAGTATTTACAAAATGGCATGTAGTAGTATGTAAACACCTTCCTAGGCCATGAAGTATGGCAATTTTCAGACATTTATGCTACCTTCTGCTTAGTTGGCAGTGAAGACACCAGCAGGTGATTGTTGATTATTCTCCAGACTTACAGAAGCCATGTGTAGAGCTAACTGATTGCTGCCAGGAAGGGTGTTCTTAGATTTTGCACATGAGGGTTTACTATGTGTGCTAAGGTGTCACAGGCATCTTTTTATGAAAATCCTTTCTTAGGATTTTTTCTTCCTGAGAAGCTGAGAGGCTCCAGGAACAAAATGTAACCAATGGTTATCTGCTGCTGTGGAATGCAGCAGGTGGATCCATGATTGGTCTTGTGTGGATGTTTGGATTTAGTGACCAGTCACGGCAGAGCTGGCTCTCTCTCTCTGTCCGAGCCAGCTGCCTTTTGTTATCATTCTTTTCTATTCTATTCTTAGCTTAGTTAGCCTTCTGAGATGAAGCTTTTCCTTCTATTCTTTTTAGTATAGTTTTAATGTAATATATATAGCATAAAATAATAAATCAAGCCTTCTGAACATAAAGTCAACATTCTCATCTCTTCCCTCATCCAAGAACCCCTGTGAACACTGTCACACTAAGGAGCTCTTCAGAGCTATATTCAAATGTTATTTCTTCCTATAGGTTGGCAGTAATTAAGGTAAGTCTAGAAATTAAGTTAGTGCATATTCAACTTTGTGGGAAGTTAGTTCTGGCCCACAGTGCCTTCTTAAATTAAGAAGCCAATTAAGAAGCTGCATGCATTACAAAAAAATTATTGTGTGTACGTATTTTCTGAATAGTAACCAAAGATAGACATGACAATCTGGATTGAAGTGTTTGGGTCTCAGTTTTGTGCACAAACTTGTTACATTTAATAATACTTCCATTTAGCAATGTGTAACATTTTAGCTATCAGTGCTGCTGAAGTTTCATTTGGACTTGACAGATATATGTGAATTCACATATTTTTCATAAAACAAAGGAAATTCATGCTTCTGGTGTCAACTACAGTAACAAAATGAACATGCAAAGGAATCAGGTCCTTGCTCATTAAATTCAAAAGGACCTGCTGTATTATTATTTGGCTGTAAACCAATAAAAGAATGGTTTAGTTAAGGCTGACGGGAGGGAGGAAATCACTTAATCAAATTTATACAGCTTTCAGAAAGTTACTGGAACTAAAGTAGTTGGTGATGTAATGTATGAAGTCAAAGACTGTTTTGCTATGCTGGAGAAAACTAATGGAAACATTCACTTGGGGTAAGACAAATGGTATTAAATGAGAAAACACACCATGAATTGCAAATGGAGCTGAGTTAATTTGTTGCTACAGTAGTGTTGCCCTACTGTTAAATGAAGGCTGTGTAATTATCTTGCTGGCAGAGATAATGTCAAAACCTCATTTCTCCTTACATGCCTCATTTTTACATGAGGGCTAATTGAGCTGCAAGGTGACAACTGATTATATATAGCTATCATCAGGTCCTCTTGCTCAATTTGCAAATAATGTTATCTTTTTTAAGTGATGATTTTTATCACATGTCAAATTAAGGCATTAAAAAAACTTTTTAAAGCTATTTTAGTAATTTGTCGCATGCATTTCTGTCACCATTTTATTTCTATTTTTAGTATTACTTAGTTCTTCTTTCAAGATTCTTGACATCCATTTACTCACAATCCCTTTATTTAAAGCAGAGAGACATGTACTAGTCACTTTTTCATGCCTCCTCATCATCATGAATGAAAGAGCACCTCATAATCCCAAATAGATGAAGTTTTCCTAAACTTTTCTGTTGTGTTTTCTTGTTCATTGGAAATGCTGCCAAATAATTTTTGTTAATAAATTTCAGACTTAACAAATATCTTTTCCTTATGACCAGAGAAGCCAAACAATACTGTAGCAGCGCCATTACCTGCCTTGACACAAAATCACAGAGAGGGTCAGGCTGGAAGGGGCCACAGTGAGTCATCTGGTCCAACCTCCAAGCTTAAGCAGGATCATCCCAGAGCACAGGGCACAGGATTGTGTCCAGATGGTTCGTGAATATCCTCAATGAAGGAGACTCCACAGCCTCTCTGGGCAATCTGTTCCAGTGCTCAGTCACCCACTGTGAGGAGGTTCTTCCTATTCAGGTGGAACTTCTGTGCATCAGTTTCTGCCCATTGCCTCTTGTCCTGTTGCTTGGAACCATCAACAAGAGCCTGGCTTCGTCCTCTTGGTGCCCTCCCTTCAGATACTGACAGATGTTGATGAGATCCCCTCTCAGTCATCTCCTCCTAAGGCTGAACAGGCCTAGCTCCCTTAGCATTTCCTCATAAGAGAGATGCTCCAGTCCCTTGATCATCTTCATAGCCCTCCACTGGACTCACTCCATGTTCGTCATGTACCAAGGAGCCCAGAACTGGGCACAGCATTCCAGGCCTCATCAGGGCTTAGTAGAGGGGCAGGATCACCTCCCTTAACCTCCTGGCAATGCTCTTCCAGATGCACCCCAGGACACCACTGGCCTTCTTGGAGATGGGCACTGCTGGGTCAGGGATAGCTTGTTGTCTGCCAGGACCACCAGGTTCCTCTCTGCAGAGCTGCTTCCCAGCAGGTCAGCCCTACCTGGTGCTGGGGTTATTCCTCCCCATGTGCAGGACTCTAAGGATGATATGAGAGACAATGTCAAAAGCCTTGAGGTCAAGGTAGACAATATCCATTGCTCTTCCCTCATCCATCCAACTGCACTGTAGGTGCAGTTTTCATTATGGAAGGCAATCAAATTGGTGAAGCTTCATAATGATCAAAAGGTGTCTTCACTTTGTCAGTGCAGAATGAAAGCCTGGCATCATTTGCCCTGCAGTTTTTTCTTGGTCTGTTTAGTTTCTGATTTACCTGTAGGTGCAGTGCAGTCTCTTTCCAAGATCTTAAATTTTTTTCACTCTAGCTACATTCTCAAGAACTGAAATAGAAACAGTTAATTTTGCATTCCACAAATATAAAGGAACCAGCCTGGATTTCCATGTTCGTGCCCAGCACTGCTGAGCTACAGAAGCAATATGTGAAATGAGCCTTAAAGAACATGCTTGGAAAAAGAAAACTTCCAAAATCTGGCACTAGTTCTAAAAAATTAACTATTTTCACAACCCTTCACTAACTTCTTACATTTTTTGGGAATGCTATTCATAAAGTATTTATGACATATCTAAAAAATAGGCAAGTCTGAAATCATCTTACTATATTTGCTCATTTTCTCCTTGTACACACAACTTGTATTGAAGTGGGACATGGAAAGTTTGATATACTTGTTATGACTATCTTGTGTTTCAGAGTAGTCAGAATCTTAACAGGGGGTTGGTTGTAGTCTAAATAGTGTTTAAGAACAAATTTAAAACAGGAAAATATTTTCATTTGTAAAATATAAAAATAGGCTCAGTTCATGCTGCATTAAATACATCTCAAAAATAATGCATCATAACTTCTAACTGGCTAATAATGTGGGACTCTCTTATTTGCTAAGGCCCTGTACTTACTCAGGATTCTCAAATCTTTTATTAAACTTCAAGATGTGGGTTTATATTTTAAGTAGATATACTTCTTCATTGGACATGAAGTACAGCCATGACTTGGCTTTTAAACAAATGACATAATTATGCAAAACTATCTAAATATAAAGTCTTATCTTACTGTATATTAGACAGTAAGGGAATAAAACTTTGCTTTGACATGCAAAAAATATTTTCTTATACTGACACTTTACCAGATTATTTGTATCTTGTCAGGTAGGAAAGATACCCTTCTTTATTGGAAACCTCATGAATGAGACCATAAATCATTTTACTTTATTAGATCATTCTGCATTTGGAAATGAAATGATGCTGCTCAAAAAAAGAATTTACTCCAAGACAATGCTGTCTCTTGCTTGTCTGACGTCAGGGGAGAGGAGGAAAAAAAATCAGAGAGCTTCTCCTGGATGAAAGGAGTTACTTGAAAGTGAAATGTGCAAATCCATCAGTGATATTTTAATAATGCTGGGTCATGTTGAGTTCTGAATAATTTAATCATTTGATGTATGTTTGCACTTCTGTATGAGACTTTGTCAGAAAATACCTTTTTAATGACTGACTTGAATCCTGAACTATTTTTTTAATAACCTCGATGTTCATGTGATAGTTTTATAAATCTGAGTGTATAGTAAATTTATACTTATTAAATTCTTCATAAATATAGCACAGTTTTCCCTCATCCAGTATAGCTATTGTAGGAACTGAAGGATACTGCTGGTCTAACAATACCAGAAAAGTTAGGTTTTTATTGGGTGTAGGCAACATATGTAACCATTTACCAAGTCAATATGGCATTTGATTTTATTTTTTTGAAAGTTTTACTTTTTGAATGACTTTTAGGTAGGAACATTTCTGCTGTGTTTGTGTAGTACTTACTGTGAGTTTCTGGTTAACTCTCTTTACTGGTGACCTTCAGCCCAGTCTAAGCCTGAAAAGAATTTCTGGTTTTTTCCTTCATCAAGCCACTTGACTAAAAGCTTGAATTTTTTCCTCCTGCCCTAAATGACTGCCTGTAATGTACAGTAGAAGCATTACTCTTGGTTTCCATATATTGAATTCTAGGGGGTTTTAAATACTGTGGACATCAGACAAATTGTCAGGTTTTCTTAATGATCTATTCATGATTGCCAATAGAAAATATATATATGCTTCACTAAATTTTCACTTTGGATAAAGGTAATTGTTTTAATAATATAAAAGGAGTATTATAATAAAACTGGGAAATATTTTTAGACAGCATTTGTCTACTTGAATATTTACCAGTACTGAAGAAAACATCAGCAGTGAGTAACCAGTTTCCCCTTTTAAAATATTTATATAATAAGGAACCTGTGGTAAAAGTACATTATTCTTTGCATGGCTTTATTTTCTTAAGCCACTTATTTTTTATTTGCTTAACATTAGCACGTTACTCGTCATGTTCTTTTGTAGCCTGTCTGAAAGGTACACTCCCACTGTACTTAGGATAAAATTATTTCTTTACAGATACATAAAGTAAATATTAGTTTACAAATACAGACGAGTTCCAGCACTGCCTCACTGGATTCTGAAGAAGGTGTATAGTTTTGCTATGCTGTTAAAGAATTAGAACTTCAGGGATGCTCTGAGGCACAAGTATTCCATAACCACAAACTAAGTCTGATGTTGCAAAACATTCACGATAGTTCCTAATATACCAGGAGTAACATTGCTGGTATTCTCTGCAGGTGCTCATGGGGACTTGCAGAGCTCTGAGGATGTGAGGCTGCCCTCCCTGGTGACCTCATAATTTCCAGAAGCAGGTGGAGGTGGCAATTATAGCTATGGCCACTATCTTGAACCTTCTGTAGTAGGTGATGAATTGTAAATGGCTAGACCCAGTGCACAACAATAAACTCAAATAAATCTTCAATGTGTAATAATGACAAGACTGAAAGACTGGCAGTTATAACAAGGCTGCTGTTGTCACCCACTTTACTGTAGCCTTGATATCCATCATTATCAGCTGGAGCTAGCTCAAGAGTCGGACAAGAAGGTCTGAAGAAGGATGAGTTGTTTGCGCTGAAGCGTCCAGTAGGTCCCATCTGGCAGAGAGTAAATGGGATTTTTTTGCCTGTTCACTGGGCCAGAGCTGTCCATCATATTGGGCAGATATCTGATCACTTCATGCTGTGGGACAATATGGCTTTGTGCTGTTTGGTACAGCAATGGCAATTAAAATAACTAAGTTTTTCATTTATTTCAAGCTTTTGTTTTATGTTAGCCGAAGGTGATCCTAAGAAGGGATATTTACATTAGAAGAGCTTTTTATTTCTTTGATTCAGAAAGTCAAGTGAGACCAGTCAATGCTAAGTTACTGAAAACTCTAAGGTGATAATGCAAAAAGATTTATAAATACGTGCACAATGGACCTTTTTGTCTTTGTTTTCCCAGTCACTTGCTTTAGAGTACATGAAAATATCAAAATAGAACATAGAAACTGGCAGAAATGCAAAATCATCTTGAATGCTTGTACAGAAGTAGCAGGGTTGCTTAGCCCCTGGCAAGTTTCTTGTAATTACTATAAATCCTAATTGTCTTAATGCATCTTAACTTGATACTTTTCTCTGCTAAGTACAACTCTGCTGGGTTTACATCACATGAGTAGCTTTCAAATGAATTTATCAGACAAGCATGAAGGATTATTCCCAAAAATGTCGTACACAAGAAATAAAATGTGAAAACTGAATACTGCTTAGTTTAACATGGCAGCTTATCTAATATTCATTTGATCTTTAGACTTTTCAATCAGATCATAGGATTAATCAACATAACATGTTAATCAGCAAATCCCAGATTGATTCACCCTGCCTTAGAGGTATAACACGTCTTCAACAGAAGACAACTTAGTTTATTGAATATTAATTTATGAAGTCAATATAATTGCACTTTGTACATTTATTTTCTACTTTTTGTTTTAAGATACTTAGTTGCAAGGAAAAAAAATCATCAGATGTCATAATTTTAAAATGAAGGTGATTTTACTGGAGATTAGACTTTTATAGTATCTAGATTGCAAGCTGCTTAACATGAGTTTGTTCTGTAAAGCTGTCTTATTTTGCATTCAGGGTAGTTCTTACAAAGCTTATTCCTGGCTTTAAAAGATTCAGAGTTGTGAAGTGATGCATTATAGATATGTAGATCAGGTGTTCTTTTAATTTTAAAAGTATTAAGTGTGATGGGAAAGTGTTTTTCAAGCTTGTATGTTTTTTGTTTATATTTCATAAGTGTTAAATTTTATACAGCCTCAGCTGCATGATAGTGGTTATTTTACAAACATTTTAATGTCTGTGATGATTAAAAGTCTATAATGCAGGTTCAGTAACTGATGTCCAGGCCGACTGACATACTATCATTCATTTTTTCTTTATTTTGTAATAAATCTTGAAGCCTGAAGGCATTAGACCCATGCAGATTTCCCTGCATTTTAGTGTCTTGACAGAATAACAACTTCCAAATTTGAAGTAGCGGCATATTGTATTCCATCTCTGTAGACTTAGCTCAAAACAGCGGTAGCCACATGAAAATATATGTCAAGAACACTGTTTTCTCATATTGGAATTTAGGCAATTTGTTTTCAGTCAGAGAGCTGTTTCTAACCTATTTTTGGAGCCCCTCTGTGGCCTGACCATACGTTCTAACATAATTTATGGTGGCACTGTAACATATGGACTTTTCATCATTGTCCAGCTGAAATCCTCTGTTGGACACAGATGCAACTCCATACACAGGCTCCCAAGGTGGGTATTTTAGAGTACTATTTAGTTTTGTGTAAGCTGAATTCATCAGTGTGTCTAGCATGCTGTCAGGGTTGTTTTGTGCTCTTTCTTTTTAACAGTAGTAAGAAAATTTCTTGTGTGTATTTTGTCTACAAATCGTCAATTAAATTTGGAATTTTTAGCAAATAAGTTAGTTCTTGATGAGCATAAGCATCATGAGACCCCAAAACTTCAGGGTCTTACTGGGTTGGGCAATACAGAAATAGAAAGCAAAAGCAGTCCTAAACCCAGCGACCTTTGCTATTTTAAATACCCAGAACAGTAGAAGCAGGAAGCAAAAATGTTAACTCCAAATACTGATACCTTGTGACTGAAACAATATTGTGTTTGTAATGAGTGGGGGGGGTTTTCTATTGCTTTTTGGATGGGAGAGCATAAATTAGAGGAAGAGGAAAGACACTAAGGGACTGGTATTGGAAAACAAAGGAAGGACAGTAAAATAGAATGGCAAGAATTTAGAGACAGGTCACAGAATACAAATAAATTGAAAGACAGAAGGGAAGGTTTTAAGTGCTTTTGTTATTCTTGCATGTAGGAACCGATACGGCTGATACTGAGACTTGACAGAAACTGGGAACTGTAAAGTGATAAAAATACTACTAATAAAGTAATACTTACTATTGTTGTCTAATAGTTGTCTTTTTAAAATTTTCTAAAAATCTTTCTCCATACACTTGTGCTTCTTAAAGTCTGTGTCCAGCCAAACAGACGAACTGAGGTTAAAGATAACTTATATTTACAGAAGGGTAGTTCTCTTAATTCAATTTTTTTTTCTTGGTGTCTTTGTTTCCCATATCTAGTAAATCTTAATGGTGCTAATTAGAAGATGAAGAAGATGAAGGGTGGTTTTTATCAACAGTGTGTCTCAACAAGATGAGTTTATTTTTCTTTTAACCAAAGACAGACTCGTTTACCAGCAGATATCAAGCCAAAGATGTTAACACCTATAAGTGTTCACACTTCAGTGAAAACTTAGCTGGCTTTTGCTTGCCACAGGAAAACTGATGTTGTTTTCTATTAAATAATTTTTTTCTGTTTTCTAGTGCCATATTCAGTGTGTGTGTTGGTCATTGAGCATTTCAATGATAGGTCAAAAAGAAGTTACATACATAAATATACAGAATTACCAAATTTACAAATATAACTGAAACCAAATTTTTTGTACTGAGCTTAGACATTTCAGGATTGTAGGCAAGTTCTCTCTCTTGCTGTTAATGTGTCACTGAGCAGAATGGAAAGTAGGACCTGTGAGCAAGAACCAAAGCAAGGGAGGATGTAAACTTTAAACTCTTAGATTTCCTTTCTTTGAATACTTCAGGGTTTATTTCCAATCACTCTTTATTGTAATGTGCATGGACTGTTTGTACAGTTATATACATAAATTTGTATTGAATTTATCCTTTGGTGAAAGAAATATGTTTGTATAAATATTGCAGTTTTGCACACTAATTCAAGAACTGGAAAGGGTCTGTGTAGCTGCAAAAGATGTGGCTTATGATCAATGAAGGCATGAAAATTTGTGATAGGAAGAAATTCCCAAGTTCTTTTCCAACCAGACTTTGAGCACACTTTATATCAAATTTGAGAAATAAAAGTAGTCTGGATTAATACCCTTAAAGGACTTGCAGGCTTTCCTATAGCTAGTGCTCTGATAACCCTGCACTTTTTTGTTATCTGGCTAGGTTTTCTAATTTAAAAAAATGAAACAAAAAAGCCCCAAAAGCCTATAGAGAAAGCACCTCTAAAATACTGTAATTAATTTGTCATCAGAGCACTGAACTGTAGTACTGTTTATTAATTGAATCAGTGAGTGTATTTAGTTTGTAGTGAAATTGTTTTGTTAACTCAGTGGAGTTGAGATACTGCAGTGATGGTTTTGAGAACCTGTGTGTAAAGTGTCAGTGTTCTCAGGATCAGCCCAATACTGATGGTTATAGCAATGTGTTTATCACCTGTTGTACTAGAACAATATTTTTTCTCTCTTCTGCAGCTGCAGTTACCTGGCTTTTTACACAGCAGGTCTTTTATTGTGTAGAGAATTAGTACAAGAAAAGCTTAAGAATTCATAATTATTTCATAGACACCTACTGTGTAGCAAAAGTTGCAGTAGAAGCAAAAGTCTTTTTAGTCTGTTCTTGGTGGTACAAGATAGACACTTAAACACTTAAATACTGTAAAGCTTGTAGCAATTGCCTCCGTTTTTTTCAACTGTTCCCTGCTTGATCATCATACTGTAAAAAACAAACAAACAAAAAAAAAACCATTCAGGGTTTTGAAATGTGATAACCATCAAACCAATCCAAGAAACTTCAAACAGATATACTCTTGCTTTGTTTATTTACTTTATTCCAGTAGTGTTTGTCTTTAGAAAGCTAATAATTCTAAACAAAGAATATGTGTGAAAGAGTTGTGATTTGGCCAAATTTGTACAGATGTATTGCAGCTCACCTTAGTTTTTATTTAATATGGTAGAGTAATATCTCTACACTGGGAACTGTCTCGTAAATCTGAGCTAGTTTTACTATAAAGCTCAGACTCCTTAATCAGATATTATTGCTGATATTTTTAATTCCATAATTGCTCTGCCATTTCTACTGTTTGCATTTGCAGACAGTTTATTCTTGAGAAAAAAACATTCCATCAATTAAATCTGTGATATGAGCTGATTATTTGGATGTAATCCACAAGATAAATCCTGAAAGGCTCTGGAATCTCTTAAAATGGTCATTCATCATTTTGAGGAAAATTGTTAGAAACTGTGTAATTACAGGATAATTGTATAATTGCACATCTTAATTATTATATTTCTTACTTAACAAGTTATATATATTTGCATTAATTATGCTACCAAAATGTTTAATTACTAAATTATGGTTGCATGTGGGGGAGACTAATGTGCCACCTAAAAACAAGTTTGTAGCTTGTATTCTGCAAGCAAAGTTTTGTTAAAATTAAATATATGTTGGAAAAAAGATTGTATACTATTGTGGTGTCCTCAGGTTGAACAGAAATAACAAATGGTTGTCTGAGAGAAGTATTCATAGTTCTATAGCTGAAGACAGAATAGGGATATACCAGCAGATGGAATAATAGAAAGAATTTAGCATGCTGGTTTGGTGTTTAATTATTATAGCAAAGAATAAAGAAAACCAGTTTTTACAAGTTGTCTATAACTACTGTTGATACCCACATCACACAGTCCTTCACTCTCACCTCTAGTATTTCAGTATGCCATCTGGACTGTCTTTATTTTATTTTATTTTTTCTTAATATATATGGCACTCGCTCATTTAATCACTGTGGAGAATGCTCCCTGCCTTTGTCATATCAGTCAATAGTGAGTGTCAGCTTTGACTTAGCTTTCTTTCTAAATCGCGTTATTTGGCTGTCTTGCTAAAGAAACAACCTTTCTTTTTCTGTCTTTCTACACAATTTTAATCTTTTGCTCAGGCTCCCATCTTTCTGTATTTTCTGTTACAGTTTCTTGTCTAGCCTTGACAAAATCATTTTTGCCTGTTTATATCCATTTAGAATGTGGTGACAAAGATGGTTTTCTTAGGTATGTCTTTCCAGTATTATCCTTCCACTGCTTTCCCTTTCCCAATTTTTTTTTCTAAATTTAAGGTGCTTTTCTTTTTCATAAGATCTTTCAGGTTGGTTTGTTGCAGGCAACACTCTAGTACAGAAAGGTTTCTGAATTTAAATTGTAGTTTAAGATTCATACCTTGCTTTTAGGGCTTTTGTACGGGGTTTGTTTTTTTTGTTGTTTTCTTATCAATTGTGCCATGTAGCTCAATATTCAAGGTACTAAGATGATAATTTAATTTTCCTGCATTTTATTTCATCAGTCACCCTTAATAATGAATGTAGTCCAACTGCCACCTTAAAGCAAAAGCAAAACCAGTTTCTCCAATATGATGATGTATCAGTCATACTTCCTTGTACTGCACTTTACCTTTGGTTTCAAAATAAAACAGTTCTTGGGTGTTTTTCTATAAAGCTGAAAAACCTCCATCATTGCAGTCTCCCTATGCATTTTGCCACATGGTCCATGATCTTATCCTAGGAAAGTTGTTTTTCATGTATCTGAATCTACCTTCTTACAATCCTGAATTTATTACATTATTAGTCAAAGATTAAAATTTACATGGTTTCTTACTTTGAAGGCCTATATGTCATTCTTGCCCTCTGTTTCTTTCACTCTGAGTCACCAATACCAAATTGTGTGAGGAAGTTGTGATATGAGGAACCAAAGTCCTTTCACCACAGTTGAGTCAGTGTGCTCCCAGAGCACAGGATGAGTCAGGCTGGAAGGGACCACAGTGGATCATCTGGTCCAACCTCAAGGAGGGTCATCCTAGAATGATGCCCTCTTGGTGAATTTATCAGTTGTTCCACAGCACACAGCTTCCACTGCTTTTTATAAGAACCAACAGTGAAAAGCTGGAGAAAGCCCTCATGGGGGTAGTTTTACAAATGTCAGTCCATACCCTGAACAGGGTTTTGATAAACCAGTATTCTCTCAGGAGGGGAGATGGGAGTTTAACAAAATAATTCAGAGTTGGCAAAACCCAGCAACCTCTTCCAAAATGACAGCTTCAGAGCTGTGAAAGCTTGATTTGTCTGCACTTGCCAGAGTTAGATTGCCTATGTGCTAGTTGCTGTAACTTAATGGGTTTTTTTCGAAGCTTTGCATTCTTAGCTTTTTGCTCTTCAGTATCTTAATCAGGCTCTTTGTGGAGTACTGCAAGGAATATGTCTATTGGAAAAAGATTTCCCATTTGTAATTATTTCTGAAGATGATCAGCTGTGATTTTAATCCATTATATATACTACGTGGTGTATTGATTTTTGACTAATGATAACTTTTAATAGACCTGTCATGGAGTATCAAGTCAGATTCTTTAGAGAATTCTTTAGGCTTAGCTGTACTTCATAACCTCTATATGATGCAGCAAGTGTAGTCACCTTAAAACAGTTGTGTTATCTCAGTTGATGAGACTTAAGACATTCGTCCAAGCATGTCAGGAGGATCACTGTCACAGCTCTGTTTGTTGCCTAAGAGATGGGGTCTTGCTCCAAAACCAAACATTAAGCCTCACTTTTTTTTTTCCACAAACACCATTTAGTTTCAGTAACACTGTGTCTGATGGTGTGTTTGCTTCATTTGTTTAATTAACACCTAAGAGAATTCAGAGTCAGATAAAGGAGAGGTTTTTGTTTTTTTTTCCAGAGAGATGTGTATGTGTTCTGTGAGAATAGGAGACTTCTGAGTAGGGGAAGTAAACAAATGATCAGTTTTATTTATCTCTCAGTTTCACTGAATGGATGTAGACGAGTGATATGTCCTGATAGTGAGATCCTTAGTCACTGTTTCCATGGATGAATTCTTGGTCCTTCCTGTACAGTCATTGCTGAGAGCTGCTTACTCTTAGATTCTCTGAAAATGTATTTTTCCTCCAGTTCCTAATCTAGAGCCTATTTTCACTCTGCTACATTAGTGTATGTTTACGGAAGGTGTTCTCTGACACTAGTTCTTAAATGCCTCAATTTGTGGTAAAGGAAGATGTTTTTACAGCTTTGAGTGTTTAGGTAGTTATCTGATTATTATCAAGAAAACGTTAAAGGATTTGAGAAAAAAAATAACCTTTTCTTCTTAAGTATTTCCTGTTGTGACTGCTGACATTTTAGTTTGTTTCTATGATTGCATGTTCCAGTTTTCAACTGAAATATTTTTGTCTAATAATAATCTTTTGTTCATAAGAAATATGGCATACTTTACATCTAAATACATACTTTCAGAAAAGGAATCTTCCTTTTTAGAGAAAATCTACAAAGACATATATACAAACTTTATGCACAAACATCTTAATTTCTTTTTTTTTTTTACAGTTAACTGAGGTAAAATCCTTTATATGAAACAATAAAAATCTCAATATATAAGATTGTTGTTAAATTCACAAGTTTTTCCAAGGCCATGTTTTATGGAGGATACAAATTCTGAAATAGAATGTTAGAAAAACATTGGGAGACTCTTCAGATACATTGTGCTTTAATTTATAATGTATAATCTATACATACTGTATAAACTATATAAAGAATCAAGCAATCATATCTTTCAGTGTTATCTATTGCCATCATTCCCCATGCATTGAGGCTCTCACTATAGCTATTACTATAAAACGTTCCCTAAGTACATAAAGGCTCTAATCGTTAAGATTTTTATTACCAGCCACACATACAGAGCTGCAAATTGCCTTGTTTCAGATTTATTATGTATTACTCTAGAAATTCTATAAAGATCAAAAGAACTGATTACAATGTTGACCTTTGCATTAACTCATCTGAATTTAAATTCAAGTGTTTGATTTGGGAAAATAAGTCCATTTATCATAGGTCTGCTACTGAGGGGATTGTGCAGCCCTGATTGGGGGTGCTGAGACCAAATTTATTTATTGAGCATGGGCTTGAAAATTGTCTGTAGGACAAGAGGAACGAAAGTTTGACCTGCCATTGTGTTGCACCCAGGGAACAATGTGGCAGCTGCCCTTTTCAAATATCTAGCAGTTTGTTTTCACTGAACAGCAAACAGATATTTATAGTTTAAATGCATTTAACTGCTTCAAAAAAAGGAAGCCAGTAAGCCTTTTCTCCTCATGAAAGATTTAACTGTTAAATACAAATACTACAGTCTAGCAATGTGGAAGGGGATGTGACATTCTAGATCTTGGCTTTTCCTTTTTCAAGTCCTTTTGAAGTTTGCTGTCCTGGAAATATAAATATTTATGAGTGTACATTTTAGAATCGACTCCTCAGCTAGTAGAAGGATGGTAGCTTTATCAATTAATTAATTGTAGCTCATTTAGTGTGCATATCTATATCAGCTGAAAGGCCAGTCCCTTCAGAAAAGTAAATAAGTGAAAGAAATTAGAACTAACAAAGCTGGAAATCATGTATCAACTCAGACTCTCTGTAGTAGTGTTCACTTTCTAAAGTGAACTTCTAAATGTGGGGATTTTGTCAAAGAACTGCAACTTACACGTTAAAATGTTGGAGTTGTCAGTTTTGTGGACTCAGTCTGAGGTATTCATGTGTGAGAAACATAATTTACTACTTAAAGATATCTCCCCTCTGGTTTGGAAAAAAACTTGTTATATTCAATATAAACTTAAAGTAATTAAATTTTGATAAAATACAAGTCCTTACCTGTTCAGCAGGTAGTGACAGCAGGTGTACAAACAGGGTGCCATGATGCACGAGGTTGTCTGTAAAACAAGACATTTGTTGTTTGCATGCTTGCATTTTTACTCAAAAGCTGGTAAAAGCATTGATGCCACAGTGATGATGCCAATATGTTTATTACTGTTTTATTTGGGGGTTTTTTAGTTTAATCTTAAGGGAAATATGTATTATAATCATTTCACCAGCAAATGCTTTAGTTGAAACTTCAGTATGTAAGGAATATGTTGATATCCCACCTTTCTCCTCGAACTATTCAGTTAAAAGAAGAGACAAGTGGAGATGAAATACCATTTCTGGTACGAAAAGAGGCTTGTCTTGATATGTGAACTGCAACACTTTAGACTAAAGTCACTCCAGACAGCCAGCAGGAAGGGTAGGTTTGAGAAAGTAAAGTTAATATTTGTTACCCTCCTAAAATGATACATCCAAATCTGTTTAAGATACCTAACAAAGTCTGTGTTAGGAAATTATTGTTCAATTGAGGCATTTTTATTTATGGATCTGAGTCATATGGCTGAGAAATGAAATACACTTAGTGGAATTGCATTTTTTATGTATTAGGAACAATCCAGCATTTAAGATACGTATATCATATGTTAACTAAAAGTGACACTGCTGCTTAGGGTTCTGAGGGCTTTCCACTTTCAAGTACTTTAAATTTTACCCACCCTGTAATTCTGTTGCTGCATAGCATCTTTAAAACCTTATGTTTTGAACTTCAGATTTTCACTTCTAAGAGCTGAATTTGAGTGATGATCCAATAATAGATGAGGATTGCTTTAATGCATGCAAAGGGCTGTAAGTACATCCTGTCCTAACCAGCCTTGAGTTTTATGGTTTCTGAAGTCAGCAAACTTTAAAAAAACATTTGTGAGGGGTATTGTCTCATCTCCAGTGTTTATTCTCTTTTAGATACCTAGTGAAAACCTGAGTGCTCTATTAAAAGAAATGACTGCAGCCTTGGGGAAATTAGTGGGCTTTTTGTTTGGGGTTTGCTAGGTCTTTTTAGTCTACTGCACTGTGTGTTATTTGCACCATGGTCTGCAGGTTTACATTTTTGCTATGTGAGGAAATGTATTCCAAAGTTGAAAGGAAAGTGCTCCATTGTATTAGGGGTACGATTTCATTCTGCTCAAAAGCTGATAGACATTTATTTAATAAGGATTCCTGAAGAACTCTGCAAACTTGAACTTTTAGGAACTTCTTTTCCAGAATTGTTAACCTGGGAGGCAATGGGAAACTAACTTATCCCAAGTGTCTATTTCTTTACTGAGGCCCCGTATTTGAAATGTTTTACTTGATTTCATCAGTAGGAATTTTGTAACTCAGCCATAGATCTCTTAGAGTATTTTACCTAGTTTAAAAAATAAGTATCTTTTAATAGAAACCAAAGCCTTTTGAGAGGATGCAAAAAAGGGTGTTTATTTCTGTATTGATCAGAATCCTAAAGCACTTCCGGGAGAAAATATTGTTCATACAGAGCAGAGTATTCTTTTGTCATGAAGGCATTCATTGGTTGACTCTGTCAGATGAAGGAGAATGCTAAAATGTTTGGCTTTTAAAAGTGACTCCTTCATTTAAACTGCAGTGATTTCCAAGCATAGTTTGAAAAACTGTGTTACTACAAATATACCTATAGAGTCAAAGTAGAATCCCTTGGTCCTCCTGACGCTTGGTCTTTTAAATTGTAAAATGGTAAGCCTGTTGGCATGGTAAAGAAAACATACTCCAATTGCCTGAGGATGTTCTGGAAGGATGTCATGTGTCAGTCTTAATGTAATCAAGGGTTTTTTCTCCTGCTATTCTCTTGTTTCTGTGTTTGCCATTTGACTTCAAACACTAAACCTTGAAGATAGAATTCTTCCTAAATATTTTTAAATGGCAGAAACAGCACAAATATTCAGGTTTAACAAACCACAATGCTACAGAATTATTGAATCAGTCCAGAGCACTGCACTGTGTTGTTTATTTATTATGCCTGTCAGTAGATATGTTTTTCACATAGTGAACTACAATCTTATCTAAAGATGAATGAAGCCTATTCAAAGAATTCCAGGGGCATGGAAGAAGCCCGGTATAAGAAAGAGGAACGTTTCATCATAGTAAAATGGTGCTATAATGGTGGATCATACAAAATTATAGGAAATAATATCAGAGATTTTAAGATAGGATAAAAATGGAAAATATATGCTTGCTAACTTAGCCACAAAATATCTCTTGAATAGTTTTATATGAAAGCTTCTGTAGCTGATAGGCTTTCACTTTGAATCAAAGAAAACAGTAGGACAATCCCCATATCTTACGATAGAAGTAAGTAGGTATTTGGTTAGAGCAGAAGCTTCCAGAGGTGGTCTCTCAGATCTGCAAGTAAAAGCAGGAAATAACTCTGAATTCCTGTAGTAGACTGAAGGCAAATACATTTCTGGAATGGTAAAAGTAATTTACCCTGTACCAGAGATAAACTATTTAGCTGTATAAGGAGATGAGGCATATATTTTTCATGGTGTCTTTAAAAAGAAAACAGAGGGTTTCTTTGTGTACCGAGTTAGGTGAATATGAAATTTCAGGGTTCAGGATATTTCATCATGTCTGAACGTCATTTAGTTGATGTTA
The DNA here is from genome assembly GCF_037042795.1 of Molothrus aeneus. Lineage (NCBI taxonomy): Eukaryota > Metazoa > Chordata > Aves > Passeriformes > Icteridae > Molothrus > Molothrus aeneus. Next base: position 18,776,235 of record NC_089648.1, read on the forward strand.
TGGATGATAAGCTAGGCAAATGATGTATATCTGCATCCTTCAGTTTAAGAATTGGAAAGATGGTTTAATTTTTTTTCCCTGAAGATTGTTGTGTGTGAATGTTGCTTTTCCAGAAAGGTGCCTTGAACCATGTAATTAATGCCATATTTCCCCCACCCCACGGAACAGGCACTCCCTCACTATGCACCATCTTTTGATGGGCAGATGACCTCTAATTTAGTAGTAAGATGTTTGATTCCTTATGAATATGAATGGCTTTGATAACTTTCCAGAATTTTCTGTAAGTTTTTTTTTTCATTCAGTATTTTCCTGAATACATGGCTATATGCCGGAAGAAGTTGAAAATGTTCCCAAATACTTCATGGCACTTATGACACCTTTTCAGTGAACATCTATTTCTTGCCAACAGCATTCTGCCTAATTAATATAACACTGTATTTTTATTATTTTTAAAATAGTTTATAAAATGTCAAAGTTTTTGTTTTGTGCTGCTTAAATATTTGTGGGTCATAATGCCAACTTCAAATTACTGTTTGCCTAAATTTTTCTTCTTGGCAGCCTACACAATTTAATGCTATTGGGCATATGATACATGCAACAGAGTTTTCTGCCAATATATACAATTTATTGAATGCTACCATCAAATGTAATTTTATAAGAGATTCAGCCAAAGTTGTGGATGTGCCTGGCTTTTTTTTTTCCTTGCATTGAGCTGTTTATAAATTCTTCTTAAACTTGGAGTTCTTCTAACTCTTTGTAAACGTTACAGTTTCCAGTTAGCTTTGTGGAATGCAGTATTTATGGTTGGTGTCCAGTTAGTGAGTGAATAGGTGAGCTTTATCTTGACCATCAATTTTGATTTTTTTTATTTGGAGAAATCTGAGCATCATATCAATAGTTGGGAGCATACCATGTTTTCTAGCGTTAAGTCTGCCTGTAAACTAAACCAGGCTTAATAATGTGCCAAGTTGCCTTGATTCAGCCTCTATTCTGCTGTTTAAACTTCTAGGTGTTTTGTAAGAAATGGAATAGTCTATCAACATAGTATTGCGTCATTAGCTAAATTAAAATTACTGATGCTGAAAGTTGCATTTAGTAAGCAAACATCACAGGTATGCTTTGGCAGCAAATGAAATGAAAACTTAATAACTCACGTCAAAAATTTTGTACCACAACCTACTTGAATGGCAAGTGGTGGATTCAGCAAGGCTTTGTGTTGGTGCTATTTACTCAGCCATCTTGGGGATGGTTCTTTTCCACATACTGTCATTTTTCGTAGTAATATTTGCACACGAAATTCATTCTGGCTAGTTTTCCTATTCCTTCCCTCCCAAACTAAAATCAAATATGTATTCCAGCATCCCATAGGAGAATGCATATTTTTTTGTACTGATGGTAAAAATACTTCCCCTTGACTGAAAGTGAAGTTTGCATCATGGAGATAATCAGATTATACCATGAATAGTCTATGAAAGCCTCTGGACATGTATAAATTTTAAGCAGCATGGCTGTCTCTCATAAATAGCTGCTGAACACAATGTACTTCCACTTCCCTGTCTTGGATGTTGTTTTGGTGAGTCATGTCATACTGTTTTACAAGTTGTAAGTTTTAAGGACAATTGGTCTTTATTAGGGACTAAGTTAGCTCAAGGTGTTTCTGTAATAACATGCCCATAAAAACATGAAATGCTGGAGTTTGGTTCAAGATCTTCTCTGTGTAAAGACTCTCTCTTTGGTTTCTCTGATTTTTTTTTTCATCCCTTAACAATAGAAAATATAATCTTCTAACTCCTCAAGAGCAATTTAGGTTTTGCTAGGAATTGCTGATAACCAAAGGCCAGAATTCTATGATGTATGATGTCTGCCCTGAGGTGGGTGAAAAGGCAGCTCTCTCCAGGACTTGGCAAAATGTGCTTTACAGCTTTGTGTCTGAAAAATAGTGTTCTCTGTGCCCTGCAACACATTAAACACTTGCAACAGAGAGAAAAATGTTCTTTATGATCATTTGTTGGGTCCCTCTGTATGATCAGGACCCAACAAGCCAGGTACTCCTTTTTTCTTGTTTCTACAGTGATGTTTTGTAAGTAGAAGATATGGTTTTGGTTGGAAGATATTTCCTTTACATAGTCAGGAATTTCATAAGCCTAAGGCAACTAATGTGTTGTAGAGTTACCAAAACCTATTTTAATAGATCTGGCCAGAAAAGTAAAATTGGTGCTGCCAGAGTTATCGGGGAGAGAGAATTGTCATTCCCCCATGTAATTTCCAGAAACAGAAGAGCCTGTAAATGAGAACAGTGCCCTGACTTCTGTCCTGCAACAGAGGCAGCCACTGTCCTCACTCACACAGACACACATCTACTTAACTCTGTTTTCTGTACATTGTTTTAAATTTTCTAGGAGAGCAAAAGTTTTTCACATACTGAACACAACTTTCTGACAGAAACACTCTAGAACTCCATTTCTTTGATAGCACAAAACCAGTGATGCTGCTTCATCTTGCTGGAAGAGAGGATAGCAAAAAGAAGCAGCTCTCTGCTCCTGGAACACAGACTTCCCTTCCTTTGTGAATAGTATTTTGGAATAGTTACCACTGTAATGCATTACAAGTTTAAATTACTGTAAGGGATTTACTCGGCTCTCTTAAGAACATACTGTGTTGTTTTCCATCATACAGGGCTTGGTACCATGCAAAGAGAACTTCAGAGCTCTCTTACTGATAAGGAGGGATTTGAGACTAAGATAATACAATTTAGTCTTCAAGTCAAAGTTGATGATGACTTTGCACAATCCATTCATAAGTTTAGCAATCAGTAGGATAGATCTTTAGGATCTGCATTATGTTGGAAATTAAGAAATTCCGTGCAACCTTATTCAAGTGTTGATATCCTAGTATGGCACTGCTATTAAACCTAAAAAGCTTGAGAGTTTATTTTTAAATGTATGAGTGGAATTCCCACTTTTGATTTTTTTTTCCTATTTGAACGTCCTTGTTTCCATTTCTTCTATAGTAGAAGTTATGAATATTTATATTTGAACACAAGGTAATGGAAAAGCTAGAGAATGTCTTGCTAAGAAGAATTATATTTATTGTAACATATTTTAAAATATGTTTTATTTCTGTGTCATTTTGCTTGGGGAGAAAATTTTAAAATATATCTTAAGCCTGAATTTAGCTTGACCTTAAAAATGCCCAATGAAAAGTTGATTTCTGAGCTTCTGTGTGCTTCTCCTGTTCATCTCTACTGATGTTTACAATCTGAAACGATAGTTATAATTATATGTTAGAAGCTCAGATGGCAGAAAAGTGGCAAATACAGAAGGATTTCTAAAATCTGTTCTTCATGTAAGCTTGTAGTGTGAAACATTTATGTACAGATCAGTTCAAAATAATGAGAAATGTCATCCACATACAACAGTGAAACTGTCCAAGTTTGTGACTGAGGCTCCCCTACAGCCTTTTTCCTGTTGTTTTACCACTGTTGCGAGCCCTTCTGGTGAGAATTTCACTTGAAATGAAGAAAAATAGTTTTATGGGCACTAATTATTTAAATATCATCTAACCTGAAGGGCAAAAGGTCATGCTTTTATTTTTGCAATTCAAATGTGTAAATTTCACAACATCTGTTATTGATCAAACTGTATGTATTTTGAAAGGTGTTATATTCCAAATCTTGGCAAAGTGTCACCTTTTAATCCACAATCTTCTGAGCTGTTTTCTTCATATGGGAAATTTTTCACACTGCTATCAGCATTCTCATGCACTCAGTCTTCTTATCCTGATAATAGTTCAGGTACTGCCTGGTTTTTGTTGTCCAGGCTGTAATACAGCTCATTGTGGCAAAAAACAAAGGGTAGTAAGTTTTTCATGCAAATGAAACTTCTACAGTTCAAGACTTTTAAACCCATGCAGGACTGTTGGTGTTATGACAGGAAACCATTTGGTGGCTGAGGGAAGAGGAGAATTATGCTAGCACACCTGTTAGGGGTCAGTATTCCTCACTGTTTCCCAATCAGTGGAAGTATAGTGGTATGGAAAAGATGGGATCTCACTGTAATTCTGTTTGCTACAAGTCCTTTTTCTGGAACACTGTGGGCTTCGGTGGGAAACAGGTAGTGAGGCATTCTGTTTAATTGCAGTGATTGGCCATTTGATTTTCATTTCATTCATAAGCTAAAATCCTTTGTCCTTTTTGTAAATAAAAAGGCATTACTTGCAGGCTGCATTCCCACCAGTATTTTTCATCTGTTTTCTGATGGTAGAATGTAACATTAATACATCTATGTCTAAATATGTTCATGAGTGTATAGATTAATGGAACCCATGTCAGCATGTTTAAACTGAGTTTTAATGTGTAAGTAGAATGGAAAAACTTTAAAGCAAATTATTTGGCTCAAAGCTCCATTTATATGGTGTATGTTTCAAGCTAATAATCAGGGCTTACTGTGGGTCAGCATGTCATATCCCAGTGGTGTCTAGTGAAATGGAGGGTTATCTTCTATGTCAGCTAGATAACCCTGTGAACAATTTGGAGCAGTGGAGATAATGGGACTGAATTCTGAAATGAGGTGAAACTCTGAGATGGGGCACAATTCAGAACAGGAGCTGGAAATATCAGGAAATACAGGGCTGCGTGTGAGCACCGTGCGGCTGCTTGTGAAGGCAATCATCTTTTGGCATCAGGAGTCACTTGTGTTTGACAATAATCCTTGATATCCTGCAATTAAAATGTGGGAGAATGGCAAATCAGGTACATATTCCTAGGAAACAGAAAAGTGAAGTTAAAAAAACACTTCCTTGCTACTGGCTCTATCTTTATTTGTCAAAGTTTTTTGTTTTTTTTTTTAATTTTGATACAGACATTGCACAATAATCTGTAAGTATATTTGCCATGTTTTGGACTGCTTTTCTCCAAGCTGTGTTGCTCACAATTACTGTGGTCTTTAAAAAAGTTATAGTTTATTCTCCTTTTTTTCTTCACAAAATATAACTTTTATGTACTTAGAGGAAATTGTAGGTCATCTTTGTGGCAGTAGACACACGTTCATCCTTCATATTTTTAATTTTTTTTTAGTACTCTGTATTTTACTGATTTTAATTTTATATATAAGGAAAAGGCCAAATCTGTTTTACATCTATGAAGAGAATGGTTATGTAGTCTCTGGTTTCATATGTCTCAGATGATGCAGTAAGCTTTCTATTTGTGCATCTAAATCAAACAGTTGATACTGCAATTGAAGTAATCCGCTCTTCATACAAAATATGTAATTTATATGAACAGATTATACACTACTTGAGTTGCAAGTTTGTGTCCACCTTAAGAGCTAGCAAAGTACATCCTGCTGAATTCCATTGTCATCTTGGAAACTGGACTACTGCATGTGTCTATTTGCAGCCTGTATTGGACAGATTTGGGAGCACTGGTATTAAAGGCATTTTTCCTGCTGCCTGTTGTATCACCCACCTTGTGTTTGCCGTTCTTTTTTAGCCTCAGCCTAAGTGAATGATGTAGCAGTGATGAGCATGTTCCTTCTGTTCCATTTCTCCCCACACTAAAGGATAACCTCAGCTGTAACTCGGAGCAGAAGCTTGGTGACTCCTGTAGCCTTTGGTCAGCCAGTAGAGGCCACTCACAGCTTGCGACTGAAGCCAGGCAGCCACTTGGAGCTGGGGATTTTGTTGTGTGCTTGGGATTTGAATCCACACCCAGCCAGCTCAGGCTGCCATGAACTGGCTTTGTACAACTGGTACCTGCAAAGGGCTCTGCTAGGAGCAATTCTGCTCAGATACGGAAATGCATTAAATATTGATGTTTTTCTGTTTTCTCTAATAAGTCCCACGGCAGCAGGAATAAAAATCACCTTCTGTACTGCAAGCAGACTCAAAGCAAATTCTTTGATGACATCCTTTGTTGTTGGTACAATCTTTACTGTCATTACATTATATTACTTTAACAAAGTAAGGAAATACTGTTACAGAACCCTTTTGGAGGAAGGGAAAGGAGGATCTTGTTTAAGTGTTTTTTCCAAATGTAGCCAGCATCTCCCAGATCAAGGCTAGTTGCCTATTGCTGCTCTGCTACTTCCTCCTCCCTATATTACTGTTTGGGTAACTTATTTATAATTTTACAAGGTAAAACATTATTTCAACATTGTAGATTATTCTTAAATAACAAGGCTACAGTCCCAATACTACTGAAATCAAAATCCTGTTGATTTAGTGAAGATTTCACCTAAGAATAAGTTTTATATCTAAACAGACAGCTAGAATATCACCATAAAGATTTTATATATATAGTATATATAATATATATGTATATATGTATATATATAATATATATATATATATATGTATATATACATATATATATATGTATATATCTATATTTATGCAGCATATTATTGCAGCATTTAATTAGTGGCTCCATTTCCCAAATAAGGTAAATCTGGTTTACTTAAGATTAAATTTGTTAAATACTAGCTATTTATTTTTATTTAGAGTACTGAAGTAACAAACTTCTGGCCATTGTTTTGTTTCACAGCTGCCCTGAATATTTCCCCTTTCCTGATAGAAAATATTGAAATAATGGTGCTGTCTATTGTGTTTTTGCAGTCAGGAGAATCTTACATTTGCCTTTTTAGGAGTTGAGTTAATTTGAATATAAAAACTACAAATTTCTGGTTTATATTTTCTTCTTGAGACTTGTCAGTCCATTTTTTGCAGTGTTGTGAGCTATTATTGGAGGCATAGTGCCACACAGTAATATTTCATATTAAATATTAGGAATCTCAGAAGAAACTCCCCTACTGACTTCCTTGCAGATGGGAGTCTTAAAATTCTCAGTTTACCAGTGCCTGCCCCATAGACCAGTTTTTTCTGTTACATTATATATTAGTATTATTTCCTCTAATAGCTCCTCCAGTGTTACTGTATTACACACCTAAAGACAGCAGGAATGCACTAATATATATTATTACAATGCATCATTAAACTTACTCTGCCTATTCTATAGTGTGTAAAAACTGGTCCATTTGACAAAGATTCAGGACGAAACATGGTGTGTGATATTTTCTCCTAATGTTACAATTTAAAACAAACAGAAAACATTACACCCAGGCCAGTCTATTTTCAAAAAATTACTCTTTTTGTTTTAAACTTACATTTATTTAACTTCAAATTCAGGTTTTGTCTTAAAAGTAGCAGACAAAAACTGTGAAATAGCAAAAATTTACAAAGAAATTCTATTCTTTGCTTTTATACATGGGATTTAAATTTCCCATTTTTCTCTGAAGTAGCTAGGTTCAATAGTAGAGTTTTCTGCTTTTAGTCTCTAATATTCTTATGTTATTCCTTTCCATCTGTTAATCATTTAGTTGAAAGCTTATATATAAGAGATAGAGACAGTTTGATCAGTTGTGTGAAAAGAAATGTAGCGAAAACTCTTAACAGTGTGTGAAATCACTGGAGAGACTGGGGAGCTGGGACATACTCTGTCATGCCAAGAAACTTATTAATTCTTACTTTTTTTTTCTTTTTTTAAAATGCCTTAAGAGAAAACAGTAAAACATATACAGGGAGGTGCCTATTTGCTTTAGGATAAAAATCCATGTCTTTTGAACTATTTTTCTTTTTCTTTTCTTTTTTTTTTTCTTTCCCTATCACTTGCATGTATTTTGTAAGCAGAATGGCAACAATCCATTGATTTTTGCAACACTGTGCTAGTAAGATGTTAATTTTAAAGAAATATAACTAGGGTAGCAAGAAACTGGTATAGAAATATTCTGCCAGTGAGCCATTTCTTCATGGAGACTTTGTAGAGTTTGACTGAGCATCACTTAAAGGTAATCTGTACATTAAAGAGATGCTTCTCTGGAATGGTCAGTTTGGGCCCTTCAGCAAGAGTGTGCCTTCAGAGGGAATAACAGTGTAATGGTAATGTCAAGCAAGGATTATAGCAATGTTCAGTAATGTATACTGTGAAAGCTATTTCTGTTTTCATCATTTTATATATTGCTCCAAGTCAAATGTGCATCTATATTTTTTAAAGATGTATTTTAAATCCAGAATCTTGTTTAGTGTGTGTACTTTCCAAGGTTCCTAGTGGAGAAGGGGTAAAAAAATGAGTAGTAATAAATAGGTGCCGAAAATAGTAAGGTATTGCTTTTAATCAGTGCAATAAAATGGGGAGAATAGGTTTTACTTTATTTTTTCCCTTGATATAGTTTGATTTAATTTCCTATAAAGTGACAGTTGCAGATCTGTGAATTATGAATTTGACATTGTCATGCTGTAATTTCCTGCAAAATCCCATTCTCCGGGATTTGATTTTAGTTGCATTTCATTTTGGAAAACAACTTCTTTGCAGAAATCCTGCCTGAGAAAATTGGGGTTGCTATGGAACTTCTTAAGCTGTTGTTGATCATAGTAGTTAATTTACAGAGCAGAAAAAGCAACCTGTTCTTTCATTTAGGACAGCAGCTAGCTTAGTGTCCAGCAAAATTTTACTGAAATTTTACTGGTTTTACCTGCTATGAATGTGACATATTGTGACAACTAAGATAAGCTTTCAAGTCAAGTACTTTCATAATTATTTATGTGGCTTTTTAAAGCACATCATAGACTCATTTAGATTAGAAAGGACATGTAAGAAAGATCAAGTCCAGCCATAAACCCAGCACTGCCAAGTCCACCAAATCATGGCAAGGAAATAACATCCTGTAAGAAAAGAGCTCAGTAGTATCTTTTCATTGCCCATGCTATGGCATGCTTGGCATAAAATCTAATTCAAAAGGCAAAAATACCACTTTCAGTGTTTAAAAACTACTTAATGTGTAATAAACTTACTTTTTAAGTAATGAAAAATATATCTCAGGAACAATCATGAATAGGACATAGTCTGTGTTATTTCAAAAATATTATGCACTAAGATAAACATGAATTATGAGCAGGGATATATTTGCTCACTTGATTGTGTGGCAACATGGGAAAAAATAAGGGACAAGAATGGATGAGCATGCATATTAAGGTTGTTTATACTATTTAAAATACTAAGAAAATATTGGGTCTTGAACACATCCATACTTGGGAGCTTTGTATCATAGATGTCTTTAAAAATAATTCATGACTTTTCATGGGCTATTCAGTAACTGAACATTAAAATATACTTCAAATGAAAAGTAAGCAGAATTATTAAGTGACAGGGTAACGTTTTTGTTGTGCATTAATGTGTTGTGGATTTTTCTTGGTGCCTGGTAGTAACTTTTCTTTAAACTACAGCACATGTAAATTAAAATAGCACTTTCTTATTTAATTAGGAGATGCATAAATTGATTATTTTTTATTTCTCTAATCTTTGACACCGTTTAGCCTGTTCATATAAAGTAAGTAGTGGTGTTCACGCACCCTGTGACTGAGCTGTGGGCACTTTGCTCCCTGTCCCTCAGTGGTGTGAGCCATTCAGAATGGGGGATGATCTCACAGGATCCAGTGCTGGTGCAGCCTCCCCTCCAGTGCTGGGTGTAGTTCTGGGCTCCACAGCTGAAGGAGCACATGAAGGTCCTTGAACATGTCCAGAGTAGAGAACAAGGCTGTTGACAGCACTGGAAGGCATGTCCTGTGAGCTGTGGCTGAGGGCTCCAGGCTTGTCTGCATTGGAAAGAGGACTGAGGGGTGACCTCTTACAGCTTCCTGAGGGCAAGTATTTGATGGCCTGGTCTCTTATCCCTGGGACCCAGTGATACCATGTGTGGGAATGGTGCAGAGCTGCTCCAGGGGAGGTTCAGACTGGACATCAGGAAGCATTTCTTTACCAAGGGTGTGTTCAAGCACCAAAGCAGGATTCTGAGAGACTTGGCTGATGCCGCAAACCAGTTGGTGGTTTTGGACAATTAAAAATGTGCCCCTTTGTGCCCTTAACAACGCACTCTAAATTGGTCAGCCGAGAATTGGTCAAGAGGTTCACTGTAGGTTCCTTCTAGCCAAAATGCTCTATTCTCTATTATTGGTATTTTAAAATTATAGTTGAGGTGCTTAATATTATTTTAGCCAGAGTGAAGTCCTCTGACTTTCTTGTCCTTTTTGTGTTTATTCCCACCATCTTTCCTTACGTCACTTCTGAAGTTTGTCATGTGTAGTATCTTACAGGTTGGATATTAGAAAAAATTTCCTCACTGATAGTGAGGTTAAGAATTAGAGCAGGCTGCCCAGGAAAATGGTGGAATTGCCATCCTGGGAGGTGTTCAAAGAATGCACAAATGTGTCACTTCTTGAAAGGGCTTAGTGGGCATGGTGGTACTCAGTTGAAGGTTGGACTTGATGGTCCTGGGGGCCTTTTCTAACTGTGATTTTGGGCAGCAGTAGATGGTGTTGTGTATTCTGAGGCAGAACCCCTTAGTGTTGAATACTTTTTCTTTTTTCTGTATCCATTAGTTTAGGTCATAATTTCTCAGACAAAGAAATCTTTGCAAATCAGGAGTACTTTGTCTCTGAGTTGGATTACCTGTGTCTCAGGGATTCTGTGAACAGGATGCAGCCATCACCTTGTCATCCTATTCAAGCAGTGGTGAAAGGACTTGTAGCCAAAAGAGAATAAAGGTTTCAAAAATGACCCTGAACTTTATTAATATTGAAGATTTTTGTAATGGTGAGGTAGCAGATGGAGGTGGGCAATGATGTTTGGTTTAGCTTTTTATACCCTCAGTATGTTTTGCAAACAGGAATTAATTTGCATTAACATATTGGGAATCTTAGAGTAATTAGCAGCAAATTTTATGCAAAGGTCTGTATATGTGTACCTTGTGAGTTTAGTTTTACAAACATTCTGTGGCTGTGTGGTAGATGACGCCATCTGGGGTGTGCAGGAGAAACCTGAACACTGTACTTGGTGATCACTTGTAACTGTATTCCAAGCAAGTTTGTATTCTCATATAAATTGGTGGAAAAACCTACTTCTGTGGTTTCTGTATTATTTTTAAACTGGCAATTTATCAAGTGAATTTTCTTGAAATTTCCATGCTTATTAAATTTCAGATTATGTATTTTGAGTAAGCTGGAAACATAAACTTGTTTCCATAAGTATGGCTGCAGGTAAACAACCAATTTTAGTCCAGAAAATAGCTTTTGCTTCTGTCAACATGTTGTTTATTTTCTCCCTGAGATAAAAAGTTCAGTTTTCTGATATTTGTACCAAGATAAAGTCTGTAAACAAGATTAATATGGTGTGGAAAAGGTTGTCAGCAGCCCTGGCAAAGGAAATAAGTTGCCTGTACACAGAACATACTGTAAACTGAATAAAAGTGTCAGGTCCACCATGAGATAATGTGATCATGAACCTCTAACAAAGCATGACATAGGCACAGTCCGCTTTTCTTATAGCCACAGTGTAGAAAATGGATTACTATATTCCAGGGATACCCACTGGAATAGCATGAAAACCTCATTTTGAGATTATGTAGGCTATAACTCTCAAGAGCTGAGCTGCATGCTTACCTGTAGTTTTAAAGTAACAGTTTAGTTATTAATCTTAAAATTTGGAAATTACCTATTAAAATACTGGCTTATATTTCCAGGTCTGTCTTTGTGAATGGCCATTTCTCAGTTTTAGAATTAGATGAACTATGACATTGGAACAGTAGCTTTTGGTCAGTGTTTTATTATTATCCCATGGCTGTGTAAGGCCTTGATCAATCTAGTAAAACAGTAAATTCCAAAAGGGAATAAAGCAGTATGTGCTGTTCTCCTATGTAGCTGTCACGATTTCCTCTACTATGATTTGTATGTTTGCATAGATTTTTCAGAGATAAGGTATTACCAATGCTTTTTTATCCCCCTCAGCCAGAAAAGTGACAGCACTTTATTGTTTCTCAATTCAGCCCAGAGTGACATCATTCTTCTGGTCAAAGAAGCAGATTTTAGTCAAATACTTAAACCACGTGGAACTCTCAGATCATTCAGTGAGCATTCTTTGAAAGTCTTCCAGACTTGGAGCTCTGAATGCCCTGCCTTTTCTCCATTACAACACCAGATTAATAGGGAGGTTTTACTTAAAGAGTTGAGCTCATGGTTCCTATAATAATGAGTGGGCTGCTTTTATCCATGAATCTCCAGCTTATGTACTTCTGGCAAGCCTGAGCCATATAAATGTATTACCATTGAGTTTTTGTGGTCTCCTGTCAAACCTGCAAGAACATCTGACTTTATTCCCTCCTCTGGTTATCTCCTGACTATAAAATTATCTCCAAGGAATGGAAAGTTTGCTGCTTCATTCTTTCCATCAGGAACAGTTTGCCTCCTGCTCTAGTTCCTTGAGCATGTGTATCATGAGTTGTCTCTTCTTCTTCTGCTTTTATTTATCTACATATGCACATGAATTAAGCATTTTGCAAAAATAAAAGCAAAGCTGTTTGAATCCTTTCTTGAGCAATATCAACATGTCATCACCTGCAAAAGTCTGCACGTGCTTTTGTGCATTCTGAAGATCATTCTTCAGTTGAGGATAGCACATATTTCAGGTTACAGTATATATAAAACACTAGACAAGGACTACAGTACAGTTTGGTAAAATAATTTACCTTTGCTTTCTATCCTGTGTACACTTGAATTTCAAAAGCTTTGTGTTGGGAGGGTTGTTTTTTTAATAAATGTATTGCTGTATGAGCCATGTTGGCTATGATTTTCAAAACATCTAATTTTCCTTTTTTGCAGGTAAACATGGACTTGACAGAAAAGTAGCTTAGGTTGTTGAAATCTGTAAATGTCTTTATGTCTGACATCAAATCAAAATTGTTCATAAAGGGTTTTCCTTAATCTCATATAGCACTTTCTGCACTCAGACTTTACTGAAAAATTGCAGATATTGATGATTGCATTTACCATATCTAATATACTGTCTCTATTTTGTGTTTAATGTTTTTGATGTATTTTCTTAATAAGCAGTCATTTTGTGCATATGCTGCCCCATTATTCAAAGACTTCTTTTATCCTTCATGTTTCCATTAGATAACTCCAGGACCAGGAGGTAGCAGGAAAACAGTTCACTTGTCCCAGGATTCTCTTCACCATGAGTGAGTATCAGTGATGGGAATTACAATTTTTTGTTATTATTAGCTTTACAATGGTACCTCTGCCCCAAAGCCACATTTTACAACTGCATAAATATCTCTTGTGATGAGAGCCTCAGCTCAGTTATGTGATGGTCTTTATTTATTATGAGTACTTACAATCCTTTTTAGTTAATTTTTTTGTGTTTCTTAAGGAAACATGAAAATCAGTGCTTTGTAATATGTTTTTATTAACTTTCTAAATACCCGTTCCTAAAATACAAACTTGTTTAAGGCTGGATAGCAAAAATGGGATGTATGAAAATACATAAGCATCACATCTTCTAGTCTTTCATGTGAGGAAGAAGTTTATAGTAATTTTTACAAAAAGATATTGAATTCATTGTTTAAATACCTGTAAATAGAGAGTGTAATTAATTTTGTTTAGTTACTTTAGTGTGCCATTATTGTAAACTCTTATTCTCTTCAGCTGACAGCACTTAACAGCATTACTTATTGGTTACATCTTTTGAATACTTTGAGGATTACATTTTCCTTTATTTTTCAAATCAAAACTCTAAAACACAGGCATACATGATGAGGAAATAGTATACTTGGAGATACATTTATGTGTTCTAACTGCTACTAAATATATCGTCCACAAATTAAAGCAAAACTTGCCAAAGCAGAGATACTACAGACCTCAGCTCCTCAGTACCAACTTTTACACCACTGATCCACCTCTGTTTCATCTCATAACTTGATAAAGTGTGTGCAAATTCAAGAGGTTTTGATTTCATAAGTTATTTCTACCATAACTTATTATTACGAAGTAGTAATTCAGCTGGGCTTTACTTTTGCTTATTTTAAAAGAAATAAGCAGACAAATAATATTGTAATTAAGGGAATGGGCAAAAAGTTTAAAATGAGTGTGATGTATCACTTTCCCATTAAAAAAGGTCTTATTCTTTTTGAAGGGTTTTTAATATCTAATTATGAGGTGTATTCCAATTACTTTGATGTACTTTTTCACTAGAAATATGTTTTTACTGATCATTTAGTCTGTAATAAACTGGTTTGGCACAATCCACAAGAGTTTATGTGGAGGATACCCCAGTTTGCTGCTCCTCCTTGAGCATTTGCTGTTCACACTGGTCAGAGACAAGACAAACATCTATGTAGAATTTAAATCTAACCCATTATATTCTGATTTTCATCAGCCCCTGGACAATTGTGACCATATTTGTTGAATCACTTGCAAATGTGATGTTTTTACTTTCCATCCACTACCAACATCAAAGTTGTGTGTTTATAGAATCTCCCAGTTTTCACCAGATTTTGAACTATTGAATGCAGTTGATGAATGTTTTGTGTCCAAAATATATAGATGTCTACTTTGTCTCAAGGTATACTTTTGACTATTGCTGTAATTCCTTTTTTATTTCCAACTCCTTTTCCTTAATCACCTTAAAAGTAGAAAAAGCAGTATGGGTGTTCTGGTGACAGCTGGTCTTTTATGCAAGAAATGAGAGGGTTGACTGCTCATTATCAAACTCTGAAGACCTGAGTGACAAAAAGCCACAAAATTTTTAGATTTGTGACTTGAAAATAAAAGAGATTTAAACCAGACAATTCCATGGAATTGGAATCTTCTCAGTATACTAATTAAAGTAAAAATTTAAGTGTCATTATATGGCTGCTTAGAGGAGAAAATTGGACTAAATTATATTGAATGGAACTGTTTCAGAAGAAGCATGGCTAGGTTAAGCTGTAATCTTTGGTTACACTTCTAGAGGAACATGCAAACATAATAGCAGATAGTGGGGATGTTCTTTTCTGTGCAATATTGTGATGGATGGAATTATTTTATCCTTTGACCAAAACCTATTGCTTGCTTAACCCAAATAGTATGTAGATGCTACATGTAACTTGAGATCCCCCTTGTTGTAGGGGTTTTTTTCTGTCTTCTTTTCATTTTGCAAGTGTGCAGGTTTGTATGATGCTTGCTACAGCTCCATTCAGATGGTAATTCAGTTCTTTGTGACCACAGTGTGTATGTGAATCAGTATTATGCTTTTACTGCTGTTGAGGGAAGAGGCACATTTTGACAGCCCTGTGTGTCAAAATCTTACTCCGAATTTCCATCTCTGTGAAATAAGGCTGCCAATAGTCACAGTTTTGCAGTTGTATGGAAATACGAAGCCACTGGGTCTTCAGACTTGGCTTTTCGCTTTAGATTCAATCTCAGAGCTCAGTTTGTGAAATAATACATTAACAGGTAGCAGGTAGTCCAAACTACTTGAAAGTCTTTTCAGCTATAATCATTAATAAGTACCACTTCAGTACTAAATATGGAATTACTCTAATTTATGGCATGTGCATTGTAGGATATTAAAATACCATCATTTACGTATTATTTTAGCTTGTTTGACAAAATATTATTACCTACAAAGCCAGCAGCTACTCAGAAGTGAACTCGGTGATGCATTCTTTCAGAACTGTTACAAACTTAGGGAGTTCAATAAAAATAGCCCATTAAAATAAACCATTGCCAAAGGCTGTATTTTCCTGGCAGGCAATAAAATACCCAAAAGCACGCACAGACTGGTCATATGATAGCATGTGCTTTGTTAGTTATATTGTTAAAACTGTCTTTTCTTTTTCTCCCACAGTCACTGGTTTAGCCCTGGGGCTAGGAAGGAACATAGCCAGGTAAGAACTGCTTTGATCAAGAACAGTTTACTTGAGATGTATAAAGAACTTTAACTACCTCTACTCCAGAGTTAGTGGGCAAATATTTTAAGAAATTTCAACAAAGGAGGTATAATTTCATATCTTCTTGGGAGCAAACATACAGGAGTGTATTTCCAAAATTGTCTTAATTAAAACTCTTTAATTAGTCACTTAATTTCACTTAAATATTCTTGAGGTTTTAACATTCAAGTGGAAATTCTGAATTTTGTTTTTTAATAATTTTGTCAATTGTGGTATCTCCAAATGTTACCTTTTTCAAAATGCTGGAAAGCAAAACAGTTTGCTGCGAAAATCAAGAAACACAGAACCAGTTACACAAGTGGAGAGGCTTCTACAGGAAGATCTTCAGTTCCATTTTTCTGCATTTCTTTGGTTACAATGACTACAGTAGAAAAACAGGAGCTGTTAAATCTCCATCGTGGTACAAATATTGGTGAAAATACCTTATTAGTTTGTCTGCTGAGCCCCCACAGTGCAGTCCCTGGGAGATCCAAGCCTAGAGATGTAGTTGCAGGAATGTGAAGCTGTATTTATTATTTGATTGGTAGCATAGCGCTTAGTTCTTTAGCTTGTCTTCAGAGATGGAGGAATACCTTTATGAGTGGTAGAATGATCTAAACAGAACTTACTGTCCAAAACTATAAAATGTGAAAATAAATCTGATTTCATTTCATAAATGTATAGTTAACTTCACCTGTTCAGTAAAAGTAGCTGAATATATCATCAATGCATTGAAATTGAACACAAACATTCAATTTCTTTAAGTTGGAAAAAATCTATATAACAGTTGATTTCCTTAGATCTGTCTCAATTTGCTGGTACTTTTGCAAATGTAAATAGATTTGAAACTTCAAAAGGAAATAAAATCTGAAGAGTCCTTAGAAGGTTAATTTTAGGATTATCCATCATGAATTAGCTCCAGTAAGTCATAGTTTAAAACTTTCCTGTTCCCTCTCCTTTCTTTTGAACTCCAGAGCAAGCAATGTTGCTTACCCAAAACTGCCAGAGTAGATAAAACATAGTAGTTTTAGCTGTAAATTGTGAGATTCCAGCATGTTACAATAAGCTGTCTGACACTTAAGCTCTAAGTAGACAGCTTTATATAAATCATATTTAATGGTCATTATTTTGAAATAATTTTCCTAGTTGAAGAAACATCTAAAAAAGAATTAGATTACTATGAGTTTGAGTAATTGTTTAAATCTTGATCGTCTCATGTAACGGGGTTAATTGAAGTTGTACTGTTTACTTCCTTAAAAAATTCTGAGCTGAAAAATAAGGAAATTCCCAAATGAGAAGTAACTTAATGTATATCATATATCATATACATTCTCATGTATATCATACATGCCAGCATTGATTTTCAGCCTAGAAGATGAGAAATGTCTGCTTAGCTGGTATAGAATGAATTAATCAATTTTATTCAGATAATAGTAAATTTTAGGTAATTTTGTATTTTACATGGATTTTTTCATCTTTCCTAAGAGCTGTGTTGTCAGAGGTTGTTGGAAGTTAACTGAATTTGTAACTTACAGATTAATAAGGACTTGTGAACTAAAGCTTTTGTTATGAGTTATAGATGTTACCGGTGCATAAGGAGTTTGAGCTTTTTGATAAGACAGAAGAAAAGAAATGGTGTAATGGTGGTGTAATGTAATTTTGACAACCAATGAAATTCTCACTAACTTTATTTATGTTATAAACTATTTTACTGCATCTGAGAACGAGATAGTTGAAATGACAGGAAGCATTCCTTGTACAGGAAGGAAGCTGTAGAAGGTGGGGGGAAAACGTTCAGTTTTTCAGACTGGCAGCAGTTTTTGGAGTCTGTGCTCATTTACGACATGAAGGTGTGGTTGGCCGAGTCTTGAAGTTGATCATTTCCTAACTTCCATGGGATTTTGAAGTGTCTTCCTGTGAATATTAGGTCAATTTATCTCTACTTTGTTTCTCAACAGTCTTTCATTCTATTTGTTCTTCAATATATGAGACATTTCAAACATTTGTGGAGGTTTTATACTGTCCGGTTTTAATTTTTTTAGTATAGTATTCTGATGGTTGTTTTTTACTTAGTGCACCTGACTCATCTGACAAACATCATAATGCTGGAAATAGACTTTAGAGTGTTGGAGATAGTCTGAATGAAAATTCTTACTTGTCTAAAAATAAAAGACAGCTTGTTTCAGAAGCTGAGTCATCATTTCAGTTAAATAAGTCCTTCACTACTCCTACTTCCTCACTATTACAGGAAACTTTAATACTGTGTTTGTGTTTATTCTGCAGCTTGCAAATTACTAAAACTCCTGGGGCTCAGAAGAATTTATAACTGTTTCATAACTGCTTAGATACAAGTGCTAACATGATTAGTTTTTTTGTAAATTAAGTGTCCTCCAACACTTCTAATTATACAACCTCAAAAATTTAAATTGAAATTGTGAAAATCATAAAATTTTACACATAAGTTAATTGTGAAATTGTGAATTGCATAACTTTCTATTACGCTTTGAAAATGCTTTGATTCTTATATTTTCAATTATTTAGGCATTTTAAATTAGTGGATATATATATATTTACATATTTTATATATATATTTACATATTAGCTATTATTGTAAAATTCTATTAATATTCATCTCAAAAGTCATGGGTGAAAGCTATTGACAGATTACTCAAGAGAGGAAATAACTGCATTGTCCAGATAGCAATTCTAAAGAGAAAATAAAGGCATTGTTTGTGAGAGTCTTCTGAATTATTTTTTTTTTTAACAGCTTCAACTCTTGCGAGACAACCGCTCAGAGAGGGGACACAAGAAGAACAGCTCTGTAAAAACAGCCAGCAGGTAACTTAATGTGGTATTTGCCTTTAGTACAGTTTAGGAATTTATTGATTCCTTAAATCTTTATGTAAAATTTACACTGTTCTTTTGGGGTATTTTCAAAGGTCTTCTGGGTTTTTTTTATGACTTACTTTCATGAATTTTTTACATGGCATAATCTTTGCCTTATATATGAGTATTAGACCTCTTTTGTTGACTATGCAACTGCACTTTTATCAAACTTAATCTATTTAGAACATCAGAACTAAATGGATGCCAAAGTAAGGTTTGTGCTTCTGGCATGTAAGTTAAGCACTGGAAATATACAAAATTCTATTATGCATATCTGAAATCAAGAAGATAACTCAAATGCTATAATACTTAAATTGTTCTTGTATTTTGACAATAAACATTTCATTGTGAAGACTTAATAAAAACAAATCTAATTCTATTCTCCATCTTCTTTCCTTCCTCTCAAAAGACAAAAAATTCAAGACTGAACTTACTGGTCTAGGAGTCTGTTTCTAGAGGGTTTTTTTATGTACAAGTCACCTGCTGAATCTATTCTACCAAATAATTATTATAATTCTAGTTTTTCTCAAAACAGAACCTACAGAAATGCTTGTCTTGCTATGCACAACACCTTACAGAATTTTTATGTTGTCCTGTAAAGATGACAATGTGTTAACAAACCACTTTTATCAAAAAGTTGTAATAAATTTATATCAGTATGTAGTTCTGTGGTGCCACTTGAGAAAATTTCCTGTCAGGCAGTTGAATTTCACTATATATGTGGTCACCCAGACCACAATTTTTAATATTTTTAGGTACTTACCTTGATGATTACCTGGAAAAGTATACCAATATTTTTTTTTAATATATGTATTAAATAAGAATTTGTTTCATTGTATACTAGTTCTGGTTACATGCTCTCAAACATAGGTTACAGAAGTGTCAGTCATTCATCTATAGAAATTTTGATTATCTTTTTCTATCAAAACTCTTATATTAAAATTCTGAAAATTTCTGCATAGATTTTCTGGCAAGATTACTTGTTAAATTATATTTTTACTCTGAATTTTAGAATTACTTAACTTTAGATAGAATTTTCACCATAAATGCAGTCTTACTATCGGACTGCTTACACAAAACTGAGAGTTTAATGTGGGTTTAAACTGAGCAGTAAGAAACAGATTATATTCTGAGTCTCTCAGGATCTTTTTTATGCTGTAGCAAAATAAAACAGAGTTTGAGGAATTCAGAATCATAACTTAGGTGTTTGTTGTCCTGACCAGTGAAGCTCTTGGGAACTGATGTTTACCTGCACAAGCAGTTAGAATAGAGACTTGTAAAATGGCCTTGAAAACCTGAAGTTATCTTTAACCACTCTTCACATCCAGTTAACAGTACCTTAATAGACGCTTATCCCAATAAATATGTGGTGGGTTTGTGTACAAGTAATAGGTGGTAAATTCAAGACTGAAGATTAGCATTTTCTAAAAAATATCTGTATTGTTCAAGTAGGGCTTACATAAGAAACTAATATTACAATGTAAATAAAGATTCATCCAAATGAGTCAAGTTATTTCAAAATAATTATTTGTGCTCTTTCAGAAAAACACAATTCTCTCTGTCTGCCATGGAAACTTGAAGTGACTTTAAAAAAATATTTCAAACTACAAAATCTTGTTTTTAGTAGGCCATATGCTGTCTTAGAACCTCAAAGCATGCAGTCTTGTTTACAAGATAGATAATAAAAATATATGGACACCTCAAACTAATTCAGATGAGTAATCTCCTTAAAAAGATGCGTATGAAAAGCAGTGGCTGTGACCTTATATTGCCTTACTCTTTGTTGCTAAATGCAGTGAGAAACAGCAGTAGTGGAAAAGTTTTGGACATTCTATAAAATTATTTTACTTATCCAGAATACAGTCTAATCTGGTTTTTTAGCAAGACTGAATTTCTCTGGATCTTCTTTGTATGGTTTTCAGGTATCTGTATTTCTTCTTCGTTTGCCTTTCTGGAAGAGCTTGTTTCTGGTTTTCATATGTGTATTGAGATATGTACATATACACAATTTTTTATGCTTGCCTTGACTTTTCTTACCCCTTTTGGGTTGCTGAACACAGTTCTTGTTTAAGCATGTAGACATTACATTAGAACAGTGACTTGTGGAATAATTTACTCTGTAAATACATCAGAAAGGTGTGGAGCTCTAAGCGTGGCAGTGGTCTGCAGCTGTCTCGTTGTGGTGGAATCCTACTGTCTGGGATGAGCTTTACTGCACTTGCTTTAATGTCTTAGGTTTCTTCTGTCAACATTAATGATAATTGTCTAATCCTGTACAAACTGTTGCTAGTGGCAAGATAATCAGTTTGTAGAGAACTGTTGTATGGCTACCGATGGACAGATGTTAAGGAGGGGGACAGTCCTGCACCACAAAACTTAGAACCAGAATAGATTATATTACACATGATGATACAATTCAGTATATCTGTCTATTCTATTCTAAATACTATCTATACTATGTACAGATAGTATTTAATCTGTGAATACATACTTTTCCCATTCATTTTTTAAGTTATTAACAGTACCAAAAAATACTCTTTTAAAAGCTGCATTTCCTTCTCCTGTAGAGCCTTGAAAAAGTTCTCTGTTTACATTATCTCTCTACATTAGGATGGGAAGAGTCTCCTCCCCAAAGCAGCTACACTGCTTAAAGGTGATAGATAATTCTTCTGGCTGCTTTTTTTCACCCCCTATTCTTTTGCCAGTAAAGAAGGGGTTTTTTCTGATTTTTTTAATATGCTTTGGGCAAAACCAGCCTGGTTAGCTCAAGTCACCTATTTAAATTAAATTGGCTGGTTTTGTACAAACCATATTAAGGCCTGCTCACATGATTTTTTCCTCCAGCAGAGCTGTGGAGATGATAATCTCCAGCAGATGTGTGATAACAAATAGCTTGGGATAGTAATGTCTTCATCTGGCGCAGTTGTTAGCAGACCAAATGTCTGTCTGTAGCCCGAGGCAGTGGGCAAACAATTGCACATGATTGAGTTACAGGGAGTTAACAAGTTTCTGCTTGGCAGCTGAACTGCCAAAGCTGGTCATGGGCTCTTTGCCTGCTTCCCTCATAAGGTAAAATATGTTTTCTTAAGATACTTCCTTAAAATTTTACAAAAAAAAAAATTACCTAAAAACTTACCTAAAGGAGATTTTTCGGTGGCTAAGAGATTCCTTTGATCGGCAATGGTGACAGTGTTGAAGGATATTTTGCTGAACTGCTGTAACATGATTTTGAACATGTAATTTAATTGTTTACTGTGGGGGTGGACCTCCATCACACAACTATGTCTCTGTCTTTAAATACATAATGTACTTTTCCTCACAATACCATTATGAAGAGGGGAAGTACCTTTGTCCTCATTTGACAGAATAACCAGAATACTTAACCACCTTTTGCCTTTGGTCATACAGTTGCTGTGATAACTAGATAATTTATGCTGAAATCTGGAAGCAAGAGAATTGCAGGTTGGGAAACCCACGGACTGTGAATAAGTTACTCTCGTGTAATTATTTCCTTTACATAGAGGTCTTGTGTCATATTTCTTTTGTAGTGTGCTCCTGTTAAGTACCATGAGTTAGTTCATCTACATATTTATTTTTTCTTACTGTATTGTAACTATAATTTGAAACATGCTTGAATTGAGAAACTGAAAGGAAAATAGCACGCAAATTCTTACCACTTAGTAATTTTTTGGTGTTGAATCTTGATAATTCTGTATTGGCTTTCCACGTGCCAATGTTCCCCCAAAGACCTCTGAAAAAGGAAAAAAAAAATCTACTTTTAGTTCCTATGCAGTTCAGTCCTGGCATGAAAGAAGGCTAAGTCATACTCATGAAAGTTTTCAAGGTGGAGTAGAATTTTACATGCCAGGTTTCACCTACCTAACTGTGGCTTTTTTAAGAATTTAATTAATGTGTGCCAATCCTCCAGTGATCACATGAGCTGGCCAGAAGGCTTTGAAGTCTTCTCCTGCCATGGTGAACAGCACAGCCTGAAATTCTTCATGTTTTTTTCTACCCTCACTTTCCCTTCTTTCCCTAATTGTTCTCAGTCCAGTTTAAATTTGTGCCTTGTGCTGATACAAGAGGATGACTCTCACGTGATTTCACTTCTTGTAACTGTGTTCTCCGTGAAGTAGTATTTAAATAAAGCTTGTAAGAGAAAGAATTACACCAAACCTGAGGAGAGCTTTTCAAAAGTGTGTCATTGTTTTGGTTAAAATTGCAACTTTCTGTCTTTCCTGGTTTTAAAGGATAAACCCTGTTTGTGCATTTGTACAGCACTTGTTCATCTCCATCTGATGATATGGAACATGGTACTTTTTTACACAGATGTGACAAATAACATTACAGCTGCTCTTTATTTGATCTTCTAAAGAGACAAAGATGTGCAAGGATTCTGCCTGCTCCCACTTTCCCATCGTGTCATCTGTTGTTTGGGAAAGAGTCCTAATTTGCAACAGATACAAAACTATTTGTCGAGGTGCAGGTTTGCCAAAAATAAATGAAACTATTAATTACTACGTTTTTTGAGCAGCTGTTAATGGATTGGGATAAGAAAACTGTACATTAGACTACTGGTTAATTACAAGAACTGTAATTGTTTGATGTGGCTTTTGTGGAATGAAATTACAATACCAGAGGAGGTAAATTCAGCCAGGTTTTGGAAATTATACACCAAGATGTGCACATACTTAGACTGCAGAAAAGCAAAGGAATGCATAGCTGTTTTATTAGGTGATTTGCTTCTGCCATTACATGAATATTATGCCATCATATTCTCAACAAAAATACTTTAAAATAAAGTCATATTTAAACATGCCTTTTAATTCAAGTGTAAAATTATTAAAGGTAGTAAGTTAATGTCTTATAACCCCAGAGCTAATAATGCAGGAGATTCAGATACAACATTAAAATCCAAATGTGTTTACATCATTAGAAATTAACAACTAAGCAGTTTTATCTCCTCTTTGGAGTGTCATGAAGCAGTAACTGTGCTGTTATGATTGCTGCTTAATAATATTTGCAGTTCCAGATTAAATTATGTGAATGTTTGAGGACACTTTGCTTCACTCCCTTGCTGTCACCCTCAGGGACAACATTATTCCATCAGTTTGGTATTCTCCTTCCCTGGAAAGGGTAAAAGATGATGCTGTTTTGGGAGAGGGCAATTCCAGATTGAGTTTTCTCTACCGTGGCCTTATTTTTAGGGTGCTGAAAAGATTTTCACATGGGAGAGGAGGACAGGGCCATGACAGTTTAATTGTTGTTTCAAAATGTAGCCAGTGTGTGATGCTTTAATTTTATGGAAATCTTAGAGCCTCAGTAGTGCTTCATGGATAGATTTAAAGTATCTATTGAATAAATACTGATTAGTCATCTAATGTCCTGAAAGTGTCACCTTTTAATTTGCATAATGAGAACTTTTGTAAAACTAGCAGAAATTTTGAACTGTACTCTGTTTTGCAAATACGTTTTTTTGTGTGATATGAGCAGATTTTTTCCATCTTTAACATAAAACTACCAGCTGAATTTTGTTGTTCTTGCACTAAAATCTAATATACTTTATAATAAAGTACATAAACAAGCTGCTAAATGGCACTGAAAATTTGTCATTTAAAATGGAGTTCCAGGTATATGATTATGTTAACTAACAGGAAGTTATGTTTTCCTGATTTTAAAAGCATGCAAATCAAAAAGAAAAATCAGATAACGTCTAGAAATTATGTAACTCTGGATCCTTCTGATGTACTATCTGGATTGAATTTTTCACCTGAATGAACTGATAGCAAATCTCTCACTTTGAAGTGACCAAATTTTAGCACATGGTGTGCTTGTTTCTCATGTTCAGCTGCATTAGATGCTGTGTCTTGTTCTCTTTTTGCACAACTTTGTGTTCCAGAGCTCAAACTTTGTTTGTCTCATCTTACCTGTTAAAATATTAATGGCATGAGGACAAAGTTATTTTATACTTCAGATGTCTGAAGACCCTTCCTGCTCTGTAAGGTCTGAGGAGGAGCTGTGCACAAGGGCTTGCACTGTCATCCCACAAACTGTTTAAGCTGTAGTTGAGCAGCTCTGCAGTGAAGGAGGTTGTTTTGCGCTCTGGTTTTCCACCACTCATTTGTCCCATCGTCTCCCCCACCACAAGAAATTTGGTTTTGTCTCTCTGCATTTCTCCACAAAGGCACATGGAAGCTGCCTATTATAAGGATGAAGATGAATAGCAATGCATGAAGGAAGGGTGGGTTTCCCTCTTTCTGGTTTTATTGCACATTAAATTCTGCAATTTTTGCATCAGGTTCCTACTAATCTCAAAAGGATCCTTGAATATCATATGTGTAAATCAGTATCCCCTCATGCATGTTAACTAAAATTCTGAGGCATAAGCACACTGACTTCTATTTAGACTGTGATTTTGTGTGGTGAGAGAAAGAGTTTAGAAAAAAATTTAGATAATTTAGATAGCTTGCTTCAAATTACATAAAAATTCAATTTCGTCTTCCATTTTTGTGCTACTGTATTACATACTTGAATTTTTAGTGTTGCTTCTAATTCTTTACCTATTTTAAAAGATGTTGAACACAACACTAATGCTTGCAATGATTTAACCTAACGCTATATGGCTGTAATCCAGAACTTTAAAATGTGTATTTTTAAATCTTTCCAGAAAAATACATTTGTTCCATTTTTAGCTTATTTAGTGAATTTCATTCTTGGTAAACAAATATGTATTCAGAAATATCTGGAAGAAATAGTGTAGCTGAGTACATTAGCAAGTCCTTCCTCTAAAGTATCTGTTCAGATCCATTGTTTACTGCTCAAGTCATAAAGATATTTTCTGCATCACTTCAGAGCTGGACTGAGGCCCATATCTCTCAAATAGCAACAATTTGCAAGGTGAAGAAGAGACCAAAAAATATTTGCTTTAGAATTTGTGAAAAAATAATGTCCTGTAACACGTTGATGTTCTATTACTGCAACCTGTTTTCAAACTAAATTTCACCATTGCATGAATATGAGCTTTATTGTTATAATGTATTTCTTCACACAAAACAATAATGGAACTTGTCATCAAAATATTTAGAAATATTCTAAATTAATATGAAATTTATATTCTTAGGTAATGTAAATATTAATTTCCTGTATTGAAAATGTGAAATCATGTCATTTGTTGAAGAAAACGGAAAGTTTTTACTATCTAATTCTTGACAGAAGTGTATTTTTTGGGTTTATTCCTTCAGTGTTCCTTGGTGACTTGTTTGTACACCAAGATATTGGTTTGGATTTGCCTTTGTGTAATTCATATACTTTTGATCAATTCCAACTCATGCCCAATTATATTACACTAAATTAACATAATTCAACAGATGTTGATATTTAAATGTTTTCTGGCATTCACATCTTGGACAGCTGTCTTTGAGCTTGGGGAAAAGGCAAACATTTAGAGTTAAATGATGAACATATGCTTAAATTACTAATTAGAACCAAGAAAAAACAATGCATTATCCTTTCTGAGGGCAGTAGGCCTCTACTACTGAACTAATTTTTTAGGGTCTCTTTTCACAAATAGAGTGCTTAAGTGACTTGAGTATGGGTGTCAAATCATATGGAGTCATGCAGGTTTTTATTTTCCATCATGTGCACTAAAATTATGCCAGTGTGGAGTTGAATGTGTCGATTTGTAGTGTTCAGATAAATTTTGGACAGCTACTGTGTCTGAATGACAAAAGTCCTGCTAAAGATAACAGCAAGGAGTGTGTTAGGATTTGGTATTTATTAAGCAATGAGGTAATCTCATGGGCCAGGTTGTATTCTAGTCATAATGGGATTGCACCAGGACACTCAATAATACAGGTATGTCACCCTTATGCTTGAAGTTATGTTGTGAACAGATTGGGGTTGTATGAAAGGAGTTTGATAGAGTTGCATGGGCTTATCACATCTTTTTAAGATGTAATAAAAGGGAAATAAAGTGCATAGCTCTTCTGGTTAATGTAATAGTTTTCACTCTTGTAGAAGTAGGTGAAGCAATCTATTGTATAGATGAGGTTATCCTTTAGATAAGTTTGAGGAAAAGCTTTACTGTTTGTAAAAGATGAGGAGGAATCAAGCATGGAACTGATTTCACCTGAGTGTTGTCACCTGAGAAAATTGAAAAGAAAGCAAAAGAGTAAAAGAAGGCAGGTGAACAAGGAACCATCCCTCTCTAACTGTCCATGGGACACATGCATTACTGCACATGCCACCCTTCTCTGGATGTTCAAGTAGACACTAGGGGCTGCATTCACACTTTGACAAGCTGTGTACCACAAAGGAAAGAGGATAACTTTCCTTACAAATTTGCTTAGCCATTGTTTTTAATGTATTTTCCTTAGAAACAAATGTGCCTTGCATATTTCAGTGTACTATTATGAAATCATCATGCATCTTTTCTGTGGCTATATTGATACTCATGCCAGAGGCAAAGATTAAGTATTCATTATACCTAGATAATACATAATAGTCTTCCCAAATTTACAGCCCCAGTTGCTTAGTACGTGTATTTGGAGTGATACATTTTAATTTAATCCATAATTCTGGAGACTCAATCAAAGGGAAATGTAGAATTTTATGTTCATCTTAATTTAATTAGGTATTAGTGTTATGAGATGTTTAGAAAGACGTATATAATAGGGTTTTAATGGTGTTTACCTCTAAACTTACCATAAACTGTTTCGTTGACTCCAGTGCTCTTGAAGGCATCTGTCTGCCACTTGTGGTAATTTAAGAATGATCAGTAAGAGTTAAAGTTCCTCCAGACTCCCTTATTTAAGCAGCACTAATGGATGTGTTCCACTGGCCACCAGATACAGCAGTGTCTGCATTTTAAGCCATGTAAAAACAAGATAGGCTTCTGTGTAAGGAGAATCATTTATGTGATATTTTTGTGTAAAAGATACTTATATAAGAGGAGGTTTGCTCAGGGTGTTTTTGGATTTTCATCAAGTTGAGCTATTCCACACATTCAATTTTTTAATCATTTTATTAGCTTGTTTCTCTGGGTTCCACAGAAACAGAATTGAATTCTGTTTTCTCCATCCTTAACTGGTGCTGCGAACATTGCTTCACACTCTCCCTGCCCGTTTCAGCTTGTAAGAATTTGTCAGGTAATTTCAAGGTTAAAGTGAGTTAAGTTGTCCCTACCGCATTCTCTCTGCAATCATATCCATATGAATATCTATTTTTTATCTATATTTTAAGCCTGAAAACTGAGAGTTTCAGTTAGATTTCCCCTTGAAAATAATTCTCTCAAGTCCCTTCTAAAATACAAACCAGTTAACTTTTTCCTTTTTGTGATGTCTTGCGAAAAAGTTTGCTTAAAAACTTTGATCAAGTCTCTCCATTAGCTGAAGCATCCAGTGGTGATAAACTTGCAGAGTTCTACAGCCATCTGCAGGAATGCACTGATACTGTGGCAGAACGGGGTGTCAGTGTTTACTGTGAGTTTCTTCCTCAGGTGGGAGATGTTAATAGCATTATAATGGATAGGCATGTATTGATCTTTACCAATTCATCTAATTATGGAATAGAAATCAGTCTTCTTGAAAACATTATTCATTATTACACCATAATAATGTGCTGTATCCGATTTTCCAAGTTAGTGTACAGAAATCTGATAAATACTGTTAGATAAAAAACACTCTTCCACACCTGCCTTCATTAGTAAATTTTGGTTTTTTTACACCTGAGATGATAGTGAGTACAGAAGAAGGTAATAAATCAGAGAACTAGAACACGTGTTCAGGAGTATCTGCTGTCCTATAGCCATCTTATTGTGCTGTTCTTAGTGACTGGTGAACTTTTAACTCTGATAGTGGCAAGGGTGAAAACTAGCAGTGAAAGAGTGAAGAACCCATTGGGTCCTCAATGGCTCAGTAGGTTTATTGCATTTAAAGCACCTTAGCTGTTGGCTCCCCCACAGAACAAGATGTTTCTTTGGAGAATGTAACCACATGGTCCATGGACTGCAGAGGTCAGGGTAGGCAAAAATCTACATGACCTGTTACAAATGCCTTGGAGAGGTGAATGTGTGTAACTGCTGAAAAGGCATTCACCAAAAATATTTGCCTGTGGAGCTATGAAAATTATGGAAAAAGGGATTGTGTTGTATAGGCACAGATATGTTTGGGGAGCTTAAAGAGACAATTCTAGACATGTTACCATCGTTAGGGAAATAATCTTAATTACCTTGAGAAAAAGAAAGGATAAAGAGACTGCTGCTATTTAAAGAGGAAATAGCAAAATTTCCATCAGAGGGAATGTTTCACAAAAATGTATAAATGCTTGTGAATTTCTTTGCATGTCATCGTGTCTATAAAAGTGTTTGCTGTATCAAATCTGTGGGATTTATTTATGGGATTTAATAACTAAACTTTGTGGGGTTTATTTGCTATATTAATAACTTTTTTCAATTATTTTTGTTATTGCTGCCTTCCCAGTCTGTCTTCATTTTTGAGACTCTTATTTACCATGTAGAAAGGATAATCTTGCACTGTGTGCAAGATGAAAAATGAATAAAAATTGACAGCAGCTTTTCCAGTGTTTTGCTTAATACGTTGAGGCATGACACAACAACAACAACAAAAATTCTTGGCATGCTAGCGTAAGTTCACACGAGCCTGGCTTTTGCAGCCCTCTTATTTCCCTCTGCCACAACTTTGCCGCTGCTGTGACACTTGCAGGCCTGCTCGGCCATGGTGCAGCTGATGCCCTGTCCATGCTCATATTTTTCCTATTGACAATGAGTGTTCTTGCCAAACGCCAGGGACCATAGTCACATCTGTTTGTCTCCCAAGCTTGTCTGAGGCTGCTTGGGAACACTTTTTATCCAGAGGGCAGCTTTAACTAGGCCTAATACTCTGAAAAGCCTCTATTTGTAAATGCATACAATGAGGCGACAAGTTCCTGTTATCTTTCCTTAAAAATTATTCCATTTGACACTGCTTGCTCCAGTCCCTGTCACCAGCACATCAAAAGCCAGGTTTTCAGGCAAGGTGGTCTTAACAAGTTTTATTTTTTTCCTAATAAAATGCCTAGCTTCCCTCCAGAGCACTATTTATAAATGATAGCTGGAAGCAAGCTAGGGGTAAGTAGAAAGAAGGCAGGCAAATAGCTTTCTTCCTTTCTGTAATCCACTCTCTTCTGATTTAATGCTAAGAAACATAATGCTGAACCTAGCCTGATTGAGGGTCAGAGTTCTCCCTACTTTATAATACCCCCATTACAGACATTTCAAAATGTACTGTGCAGCTTCACAGCTCTGCTTCTTTTTGTCTAACCTGCCAGTTCCAGAGCAGTAATAGTTCTTATCTGATCCTCTCTAAATAAATAAATGAATAAATAAATATGAGCTTTTTGTTTTGCTGTGATTTACACTGGCAGAGCATATCAGATGTTAAGCCCTGGTGAAGCCAAATGCAGCTTTACAATCACAAGCTGGCTGAACATTGGACGGTAGTGGCCATCAGACCGGGTTTGACAAAGCTTAATTGGTGCTCCAGCATATTGTTATTTATTAGTAGTGTAGGGAATTTTTGACAACAACAAAGAAATACCCACTCTCACCTTGGCTGGTGTGATGGGGTTGTTGTGATCGGCAAAGGCAAATGATTCATTTATGCTGAAGGAACAAGGCTGCCTTTCAGATGTTCATTGATTTTATATTAAAAAGTAACTGCTGTGTTCTACATGAAGGGTGACAACAATAACAAAGTAGTCCTTACTTAGTGTTATTTGTTGCAACTCCATTCCCTGTGCCTGGAGGAAAAGTGGGGAGACCCCAGTACCATAATCTTACAGATCAATAATCTAGATATCTCAATGTAGTGTAACAGATAATCAATTCTGGTAAAATAACTCAAATGCTGCTCACTGTTACTGCTGTGGCTCAGGTCTTCAGGTTCAATTGCCTGACTTTATTAATTTTTATCTTTCATCCTACTTGTATTCCTGCAGACTTTCTTCCTTTTTCATTCAGAAAACAAGAGTTTCACACTGTAGAATATATAATTTACGACTATCACACAACTTACTCTGCATGTTTGATACCATTGTTAAATACTGATCCACTGGTGATCAAACATCACAAATATATTTTCTTTAGTTAATGTTGCCCCATATTATATTTAAATATTCATTTTCTTTATCATACAATCAGTTATGAAAGGGTTACACTTCTTGATTTCTTGCTAAATTCAGAACTGAAAATTATCATACTGTTAGTTTACTAGTCCAGCTGTGTTGAGTTCTTGATATTAAACTAGGATAAAATTTCATGTTGGAATTGCAAGGAAAATGTGGCTTAAAACAAAGGGAGAAAAGTGTTGAAATAAGGGTTCACTAGGTGAAGCTAGAGTGCACTTCTCTGTGAAACATAAGTTTCTTGGAATATTTTATTATTTAAATACAAGCACTGTGCTACTTGTTAATCTACTGTATCTTCTTAGAAGAAATATGAGGAGGATTGTACACTGTCATCTTACTCATCAAGGCATTGTTGTCATTCTTTTACATTATTGAGGAGATCTGAGGTCTCTCCACAGTATATGACGATTTGTTATTCATTTAGAAGTAGCCCAGCTTTAAAATGTTTATAAATGCCGTAAAGGGTAAGTCATATATCCACACTGAAACCAGATCCCATGAGTGACAGTGTTACTATACTGCTGTAGATTGTCAGATGCAATTTTCAGCTTGTAACTTTATCAAAATTCACTACACTTATGTGGTAAGAAACACGTTTCTCAGTAACATTTATAGATACATATTAAAATTACTGCATTCCCTGCCCCCCCCCCATTCTGTTCTGGTTCTTTAAAAAAGAAAAGTCAGCTACATATATTCAATTCTGCAGGCATTCTATATTACTTTAAGAAAATAATAATTATAATTGTCCTTTGAGATTCTATTCCAAAAGTCAACACTTGAAAATTCCAAATTTACCATTTCCTGTGGTACTGACTTCTAATAGCTGGGTTTAATGCAATAGCATTTGTTTGTTTGCCATCCTCTGCATCTACATCAATTTTCCAGCCTCCAAGTGCAAGCTCATAATTGTTCAAGAAGCCTAACAGATATTGTGCTTCCGTGGTATCCTCACAACTTGCCAGTGAATTAGGAGGGATAAATTGTTATGCTACAAGTTTATTTCATGCATCTTTGAAGAGTTTACTGTTTCATGTTTTCTCATTCATTCTTCATCTTACCTTAAAAAAATTGATAATATTTTCCATGTAATAAATGCTGCTCTGACAGTAAAGCATTACCAGCCAATTGATAACCTACAAACAGCATTGTGATCTCTTTAGATAATTAATCTTAGCTATTTTCCTGTCAGGAGCAACAGTGTTTTTGTTTTATGTTGAGCTAGACAGATTGCCAGTTTTGAAAATTAAAAAGCATTCCCTTTATATTTATATTTATTCATTCCGGTAACAATTTATGATGCTGCATTTAGATACTGAGCGCTTGTCAACAAACATAATTATGTTTCGATATAAACAAGATTGGTGGCTTGACTGTGCAGCTTCATCTTGGTTGAGAATGTTTTGATATAGGTTCAGATTATACAAGCTGTGTATTTATGTGGCAGTTTTCTTCCTTTGTTAATAGTTTTCTCCTATAATTACTTGCAGGCAAACCAGTGTACATTTAGGATCATTGTGCATGGGAGACATCAAGCGGAGAAGGAAAGCTGCTCCCCTGCCAGGACCCACAGGTAACCAATTTCCCTGGGACAGAGCACAAACCACAAGATGTTAAATCTCTAAACACAAAGCAGTAGGTCAGTGACCTGGGGAAAAGCTTGATAAATTCAATAACTTCCCATATAACTTCAAATACATTCTATTCTTATTTATTAATAAAGATTAAGAAATAAATAGGCTCCCTCCACTCTCCTGCAATCATTGCCAATTTCCAGTCCTTTGTAGCACAGTGCTTCTTTAAAGACAATAAATCTTTTTTCATATACTGAGACAGCAAAGATTACTGCTTATGTCCCTTCAAACGTTTCAAGGGAAGGGACCTGAGGCATCTTGTTTTCTGCATATGAATGCTCTAAATACCCTGCACAATAAAGTCAGGATGTGAATTCTTGGGTAAACAATCGAAAATATGGTGACAAAGCTGTGAAACACAGCTTTAAAATTAGTGCTGTAGATTAAACAGGAAGCCCATGCAAGCACATTTCTAAAAGATTTTTACAGATGCGAGGTCACAACCATTGGATGCATTTTGCTGATGTCACAGCTGTGAAATTACTTTTTCAATACTTAGCAGTGATTTATAGGACTCTCATCAGTTTGCTGTATTAATTACATATGTGCATACTGGAAAGATTCAGTTGTATGTGAGCCCATGTGAGCCTTTATATAAATGTCTAATACAGAAATCTGGACTGCATGTCCTAGTCATACATAAACTACAGCAGCAACATTTGCAATACATAGAATTTTCAAATATATTTCAAGTAGATGTCTTTAGAGACATGCTTAATACTTGTGTTCTAACTGAATTCCCCCTCCTTAAACGTCTTTGTTTCAAACCTCAGTGGCAGAAACAGACCAGGAATAATATTAACAATGTTATAAAAGTACCTTAGTGGCAGCAGTATGAAAAAAAGAGAATCTATGGGTCAGCTTCTAAGACTCTGAACATATGTGAACCGAAAAAGAAAAATACTTAATGGCTGAAGAGGGAATAATGTAATTATTTCTACAAGGTGATTTTCACTTCACAACTTTCAAGTACTAGAGGATGTCACTTTGTACTGAGAGGTTATCAAGTATCGTGAAATTAATTTTATTATTCACTTTACTTTGGGCTTTCAGTGTTCAGAATTTTGTTTTACAAGCTGGGTCCTCTGCGTAACTTTACAAAGCCAATATTTTGATACTAAGGCAAATATGTGGTCATTCAATGTTATGTGTCCATGAACTCCCAGTTTTAGAAATTGTTTTGCCCCAAAGTTTGCCTTTATATGAAGAGCAACAGAGAATAATGGTGGATAAAGGTATCATATGAGGTAATTTTTAACTGATGTGCCTTCTTTTCTTTTCAAGTTCAAGGTAATCTTTTCAATTTTCTTGTGATCAGGAGGATTGAGAATTTTTTTTTTGTGGTCTTAGAAAAGTTGTTGTTTTTCAGCACGTCATCCTTGTAAGTTTTTAAGCAAATAGAACCTTTGGTAAACATTGAATAAGCTTGTAACTATGTATAGCATGCTTCAGATTATTGTAGTTTTCTCAAAGGCTAACCTTTCTACGGCGAAATTATTGTTTGTCTGTCACAGGCCTTGCTTTTTGTCTGTGTTCCATAAGATTTTATGAAAGAAACGGGGTTTTCTTTTAGAATGAATGTACGTTTGGAAATTGGGATTAAAATAAGAGATTGCTTATTTGATTATTCTTCTTTCAGTAGTTTTAGTTAGCTAAGATATGGGAAGAGAAGGGTTTGATTTTATGTGGAAGAATTTGTGAGCTGCTTTCTTGAAAGAAAAAAATTCAGAAGTTGTTTAGATGAGCAGAAGTTAGAAATGAAAAAAACATTCTCCTCATAATTGTTTATATTTGATATCATAGTGAAACCTGAAAGGCTGTCTGTAAATGACTCCTTTACTGCAAGTGTTTTCTTACATGGACTGCAAATTGACAAAGTTTGGTCTGAGTCAATGTGTTGGTAAGAGTGTTTCCTAAATTCCCATTTGCATTTGGAAAAAACTACTTTGGTAAATTAACTCTTCTGAAAATCTGCACAGTGCTGAAAATGGCAATTTATGCCGTAGGTCCAGTAGTACTGATGAGAACGATCCTAACGAGGTGTTGGAACACGTTCTCTGGGTTTGAGTCTCACAAGGATAGCACCTGCTACTTTCAGACACCTTACAAAGCCACAGGCTTCTGCAGCAAGCAGTGTGATTGGTTAAACATTTATTAATTGTGACAAGAACACCCAATTTATTTCAGTACTCGAGCTTATTTACTGCTCTTTCACCTTTGTATTTTGTATTGAAAAAGTAAAATGAATATTGATAGAGTTAGATATTGATTTCTAAATTTATAGCCCGTTCTCAGTCTGCAGTCAAAGTCACATACCAATAGGTTTGTGTATATTAGTAACAAAGGATGTAGCTTTACTTGCACAGCATTGAAGCAAGAAAGTTTGAGCAGCACAGAGCATTTTATAGTTTCAAAAATGTCAGTTGTAAAGGTGAAGAAAAGATGTGTTGAATAGCAGTGAAGAAAATGGGAGATAATATTGGCATGGGTGGGTGGGAACTGACAGTACTGATACAGGAGTATCATATTCTGTCTTTTTTCCCAGGATGAATTTTTCATTTTTGTGGATGTTTCATATATCCCATATGTACATTGTTGAACCTAGATAGTTACTTAATCAACAAAAAACTGATACTAGTAAAAATTGATTACTTCCCTCAACTGAAGTATGAGGTACCTTTTAAATACTCTTTTGGATGACTTCTTCCATGAAACCAATATTATTCCAGTGATTCTGTTCTCATGTGAGCACAGGTCATTTTCAATGACCTTCTCTCCCCTATGACTACCTGAGTGGTAGAGCTATTTCATGTGACACCCTGACATATTTCACTGCAGCAATACAATACTCTCAAGTTTGTAAAAGGACCTCTTAGACAAACTAATCCGTTGTCATGGAAATAGCCCTTCTACTACTGGGTCCAGTTTAATGAAAGTGATAATAAAATAGCAACAACAACAGCAAAAAAAATTTTGCTAGAGAAAGAACACTCTTCGCAAGGTAGTGTTACTACTTGAAACACCTGCACTGGGAATATTTGCAGCAATTTCAGTCTTAGATTATCTAGTTTGAGTCTCATATCAAACCAATAGATGCTACATAATTTTAGATACCATACACTGAATATGCATTTATCCCAGTTTATTTCTAATTGACTCTTATGTACAAGATTTTTGATTTTTATCATCTCTTGTTAAATCTCTGAGATATTTTAGATTTTTTTTTTTAAATAACAAACCTCTAAGTCTTAAATGTTGGGAAAAAATCATCAAATTCTGCTTCACATCTCATATTTGTATGCCTTGTAAATAGTCATTTATTTCAAAATAATCTTTTTTCTCTGGTGTTGCACAGTGTGGTTTACAGTTTGGAGCAGGGTTAAAAACCTGCAAAAACCAATTACAAGAACAGAAAGCTGTTTTTTATTTAAAATGTAGAAAATGTTTATATAAAATAGATAAATTACTATGCATGTAATGGGCATTTTAATAATTACCTTTTTTCAAAAACAAATTTCAGATGTCATATTCTTTATCTAGTTGGCATGTTGCATGCACATGCTACACTTCAGGCTGGTCCTGATTGAAATGACCAAGTTAAAAGTATCATTTTAAAGAATGTATTTTAATGAAAAATATGACAGTTTCTTAATTGCAGCAGAAATACTGAGCACTGCTATAATGCCATCATGACTCACTTTAACAAGGTAATCAAAAGGGTACATGTTTTCATTCCTTTTTAAAAATTGCCAATGGAACAGCTAAGCAAACTATTTTGCTGATGCTTAATATGTCAGTGATTAAAAATCAGACCTGACTATCTGCAGAACCAAAACCATGATTTGAAAAAGATTGTGATTACAGTGTGATAACAGAGGTGGCTGAGGCTGAATTTGTGGTGAAGGTCAACTTAGTGCAGTAGTTTCAGGGGAAGGTAAACTTTGGGGTACTTGGATGAACTGACCATAAATTTCCAAAACTCTAAACAATAAGCCTATTTTCTTTTAACTCGATTCACCGCTTTTCCGTCTTCCAAGTGTACAACTCTATAGGCAGAAATCCATTGTCACAGGGCAATTCACAATGTTGGCATGTTGTGAATCCTATCCCTTATTGCATTGCACCATTTCTTACCCTCAGTCTGCCAAAGTCCTTCCTGGCATGCATACTTCAAGCCTGCTTGGTTGTGCAGCCCATGGACTCTCGTTTTTCTTTGGTTGGTATCTAACTTGGCAGCAAGTTAAATTTTAGGAACTTCTTTCTGTTTCTTTGTTTCTTCTACCATATTGTCTCACCAAACTAGAAGTTAAAAGATTGCAGAGTGCCATCCAGTATTGGAAGCTGCAGTCCCTTCAGAACAAAAGGCTTTCTGTGTTGAGCTTGAGGTGGCTGGTTCAGACAAGGCGTCTTACATACAAGCACCAGAGTTCAGAAAGTTCAGTAACAAACTTCAGAAGACCTGCAATTCAACCAGGACAAGCTTATCCTGCAAAATTACTGATGGGTTTCTTGTGATCTAGAGAGAAGCAATATTCTACAGGCTGTACACACAGCCACTAAAAAGTCAAGAAGAAACATTCAGATTGATAGAAGATGACTGTGCCTGTCTTTCTAAGGGCTGTTATCTTGTGAAATGTGGAAGCTTCAAGAATGATTCCCTGAATTACTCTGGGAGTCTTTCATAAGGTAGCTGTTTCTGGTTATGGAAACGGTTCAAATTGCCTCTACTGGGAGCTGAACTTTCTGGTTCTTATGGGTCCCTTCCACCTTGAGATGTTCTGTGATTCCATGGATTTTTTGGCTTCACTTTCAAGAACCATAAACCTGCTTACTGGAGAATATAACCAAAGAAAGTACCCTTAATATAGTGGAAATATGGGGGGGGAAAAGGCTAAACCAGGCATTATTTTCAAGTTTCATTAAACAGTTGTACACTTGAGGACTGGCTTTGAGTGAAACAGAGGTGTCAGTAGGGAGACTCATCCTCAAGGGCAGTTATGTGCTCTGCAAGTTCTGCACGTTCTCTGCCAGATATCATATTAAAGTGGTTCCCCACAGAGAGGAGCCACCTCCTTTTTATGTGCAGTTTGTTAGAACCATCACCTTCCTCAGATGGGCAAATGGATGTCCTGTAGTTTTCCTAGATTTCAACCAATAAAAGAAGTACCTGATATTTCTGTCAGTTTTAGGTTGGTAATTGCAAAGGATTTTTGTTAAAACACAGACAGTTTGGCAGTTAAAAATGTAGTTTTCCCTCAGTCAGCATTATTTCTTATCCCAGCACTCCACAACTGCCTCTCAGTTGTTGGTGACTACTTTTTCTTTATCCTGAGGGAATAGGGAGCACTGCTGCAAACAGTCCCTGGTATTATGCAAAAACTACTTTTCTTAAAGGTTTTTCAGCATATGATTCACTTTCTGAATAAGGAAGGAGGTCTGTGCATAAATCTGATAGATTTATGCAGAAAGTTTTGACACTTCAGAGGAGTTTACCATGTGAGGAAATAAAATTCATTGATCAGGTTTCCAGTACAGGCAAGATTTCTGTCTTTTTGTAAAAGCCTTGCAATTGGTGGAAAAGTTCCTAGTAAAATCTGTTGTACATACTCTGGGTTTCACAAAGAAAATTTTTGCTTTGGATTTCCACTGGGTTTCATTGTAAGGCTGCGAGTCTTTCTCTAAAAGTGAGGGGATGCTTATCAGATGGGATTCATTTTGCTGAATTTTGGAGGAGTTAAACAGAACTTTGCCATGTCCCCCATTGAGGATGCTTCTTCCAAAGTGCCATCCAGTGACAGTGTTTCTGTCATCAAAGACAAGGCATAAAACAAAGAGCTGCTTTGGACTGAAGTGAAAAGACAGTCTTGGATATTCAAGAGATTCCCCTTACAGAGGGATAAATGGCAATCTAAAAATACCAACTGTTCCAACCAATTGTATAGCAGCAAAGACTGAATGGGCATGAAGTTTTACTCCACATACAGTGTAACCCAGTAAAGAATAGAAGGAGAAGAGCACCTGCAAATCCAATTCCTAGTGATCTGTGTTTCTGGATAGCCAGTGGTACCTAAAACTCAGTGTTACAATCTTCATTGGTGTGTGAATTTATGTTTATATATTCAGGAGAGTTGAAAATAGATTGAAATCTAGAGTCTGTGCTTCAAGATAGGGTATGTTTACCCAGGCCCTTGAGATGGAGCAGTAGGAATGAACTACGGCAATGCAGACATCAGCAAAACTCTGCTGTGGATACGGGATAAATACAGAGGCATCCAGCACCTGCTGAAGTCATAGCTATGTCCTCTCTGCTATTCTTATCTCTCTGTTAGAATAAAATTCAATGCAAGCAGACTTACCTGAACATAATAATTCTAGTTATTCTTTAGATAGTCTTAGATAGCTCAGTGTGAGGGATGTGTTAAAGTCTGGTGAAATAAAACAGTCTCAAATATTAAACTAGACAATTTGCATAGCATTCTCATAGCTGAGTTGTTTTAGTTTTGGTTTGGTGTTTTGTGGGTTTTTTAGTAGATACACAGCCATATGTACTGAATTTTGAAAATCACTGCAGGTACTGAGTTTTAAAATCACCATGCAGCTGGTAGCTGTGCTTCTGAAGCTGTGTTTGTGCAATTACCCAAGACAATTTTAAGAACATAAACATCTAGGCAGTCTGATTCCCATTTTGCTAGTTAGAGAGAGCTGGCATAAAAAGACAGACTACAGCAATGTCTTTTTCTGATTGGTTTCCTTGTGTATCAGGATCAGTCCCTACTGCTCTGAGCTCATCTGTCTGGTGAGGAGTCAGAAAAGAAAAAGAATAGATGAAATATTAAATGCTTTCAGAAAATGAGGGGGAAAGTGCACCAGCTTTTAAAGAGAATCAGCATGTATCATTTCTGCTTCCATTGGCTGTTTATCCAACATCAATACAACACTTTAGGAGCCAAATTACTAAACAAGCTGCCAATTAGGCTTGCAGTCAGCTGGATAGATTAGTGGCTAAGAGAGGCAGATACAAGATTTTCATCTCTTGAGCCAATTACGCAAGTGAATTACCATCCACAATGCTCCTTGGAAGATTTGAGGTAGAAAGACTGACTCTGCTGTGATAGACATAAGTGAGATCCAGGGTAGGGGGTAAGGGTTAGCAGGCCATGTATTGCAAAAATTACCCAAGCAAAAAGAGATCCTTCTAGGAAAGGATTTAAAGGATTTAAGGCTGCTGGGAGCGATAGAAGAGGAAATAATAGTTGTGGTATACTCTGTGAAGGCATTGCTGTTCTGCTCACAAGTCTTAATCATACAAAAGAAAGATGAAAGGGTAAGACTATATTTATGTACAGTGCCATTTTCTCAGAACTGTTTAAAACCCCGTTTTCTTAACATCAGAAATAGTGTGGTGGCCAGAGATGAAATTACTTCACTATGCCTTCATTTGTTTCTTACAGCTTGGGGGGGTTGAGAGGAAAAAAAAAGAAACACAACAAAAAACCCATACATTTTCTTAAATAAGGTTATCTGAGAGCTTGATCCTAGCTGTATTCTGGTTTTATTCAGCCCAATATAAGCTAAACATGCTTGATGCTAGTCTTATCCAGCAATTGGACCATATAAATAAATATTCTGACAATAGTAGTTTATGAGGTCATAGCTCCTTTATTTTTCTGTAATAAACAATAACTTCAATGTTAAGCTTTGAATTTGTAGAAGCATTTTGCAAATAAAATGAGTCTGTCAGATCAAAACCGTTCATAGGCTCATTTGTTTCCTGCTGACAATGTTGTACACTGGTGTAACATTGTTTCTTAAATATGAAGCAAATTTAAAAGCTGAACTTTTGCAAGCTGCTGTATCCAAAAATGATTAAACAGATGTGAAGCCTGCAGCAGCATTAGACCTCTGATCTGATTTTAGCTTACAGATGGAATTAAATTAATTCATGGCAATCACTGTAAAATCAAGGGTATGGCACTGAATGCTAGTGTACTATTTAACCAGGACATACCTGTCTCAACAGCTGTTAAGAAAAAATTACATACCTTTATTTTTCACTGAAACCTGCCTTTAATGCCACCATAAGTATCATACCAAAATTAAACAAATGTGATGAGTTTTTGCTTTCCACTTCCCAGTTTTGTCACTTACTACTCACTGACTCTATATTCCATGTATGTAAGGTCATATGCATAAAAAATGTAGACCTTGAAGTGTGTCTATTCATATACACAAAGATTTGAGAATTGTCCTTTTTTCTTTCACCGGGCAGTTTTGCAGAGAGAAAAGGAACATCATAAGCTGAGGGTATTTTACAGAGCTGTCTTTTCACACAAGTTACTATAGCTTAATGTTTTCTCCTCTCTCATATAATGGCAGCCCCTTCTACATGCAGACTACTCATTTGGTAGATCAGGAATCAATTGTTGGGCTTGCTAAAAACATTTTCTGTCTGTAGAAAAAAAAAAGGTGTACTGCACAGGAGATTCCTATAAATTATTAGTGCAGAGACATCCTTGTAACTTCTGGAAACCTCATACAGCATTAAAATTAGAAAAATGTATCCCCGCTTTTTTTTTTTTTTAATCTGATTCTGCATAGTTATTTTTTTGTGGGACAGCACAATGGGTTGGTTTTGCTCTTGCTCCTGGGTGGGTCAAGACTGAACACGTCCCAGAGGTAGCACAGCCCTTTTCAAGGCCGTGTGCTTGGACCATTCTCTCTAACAGGCCCTACTGGCTAGTCCAAGAAGTGCCATAGGCATGAATTAAAAACTGAACTTGAAGATGAATATTGCAAGGACAATTACTGCTTTTAATTAGAAAATAAAAGCCCAAAGCACAGGAATGGGGGTCAGGGGAATAGCACACAGTGTAGCACGATTTTTAAGAGCTCTCTCCCATCATGCAGTCTATCAGCAATGCAAATGTTGAGATTTTTTCCAACCTGCTGATTGCACATGAAATGGAGGAAGAGGGCAATACCACTATCCACATTCTTTGGATTCAAATAAAATATGTTGCATTACAGATAAATTTTTCAAGTGATGGGTGAAAATTGCAGGAATGTTAAAGGCAGACCTAGATAGTATTCATATAAAAACTAACTATACTACAATGGAATGGCCAGGGTATATTAAATATTTTTCAAGATTCAAATAAAAGCAACCTGTATTCACGTCATTTATGAGAAGGAGTAATTAGTCAATTAGTAATATAGGCAAGGTAGGTGGGGTTTTGGTTTTGCTTTATTCTTGCTTTAGTACAAAGCCTTCAAACACATTATCCTTTGGACAGTGTATGTTGTTTGATTGTTTGCCCAAAAGTGGGTTGTGAAATCAAGTCTATGGTGGCTTCTCTTTTCTTTCTTTTTCTTTTTTCTCCTTTTTTTTTTTAACCTGATGATATACAAGACTAAAACAGGACTCTTAGGGAGAGCTGGTGTTTTAATACGAGATATAAAAGTATGTACAGTGGAGGGAAAAATAGGTATCATATACACATTCTAGCAGTACTTATGTCTTTAAAAACAAATAATTCCAATTATCTTGTCAGGGAAAAACAACATTGAATTGCTTCAAAAGGCATCAAAAATAGAAGCACCAGTTTACTAATAACATGTCAAGGTACAGAGTGTTCTTCCTTATATCTTCTTTGTGAGGTTCCTCTGGCTGTCTCAGGAATTGAAATTCATATAGAAAGGTACATCTTTTACAGGAAGAGCTCTGTGGGTTTTTCCCTTGAATAGAATAAAACAAAAAAAGCTGTTTATGTTGTCTCAGGCTATGCCTTGCATAATGTTCCAGCAGCATTGCTGCCTCTGCCTAGGCAGCATTATGAATGGTTTCGTGTTTCCCGTTTTTAGGTGTCATAAAATACACTCTTGTGCTTGCTCTTTCCTGCTTGGCAGGTCTGTTGGATCTCTCTTCCCCTTGAAGTTTTCCCCTTAATTGCTCCACAAACATTTACTGGAATGATTCTTCATTTTTTGCCATCACTTTTTACAAAGAGTGGACCAAAACACAGTGCCAGGGTTTTACCTCTGAGGCTTACCAGAATTTTTGTTGAACAGTACCCTTTCTTCTTTCCCTTTTATTTTTCTTTTTTTTCTTTTTTTTTTTTTTTTTTCAGCTAGAAAGTATAACTGGGAAGGTTACAAAGCCCATGTTGTGTATGCCAGGCAGTGCCAGGGACTCATTTGTATGAAAATTGCCTCTGCCTGTGGGGGCCTGAAAAGAAAGGAAGTCTTGGACATTGAATTCTGTGCTGGTCAGTTCAAGAAGAACCCTCTCAGGGACTGAAGGCTGCTGACTTAAAAGCTTTTATTTTAAGCCTTGCATTAAGCATAGCTTCAAACCAGTATTAAAGGATGCCTTCCCTCAATGCACTCCTTTTTTTCTTTGACTCAGGAACTGAGATACTAGAAAGCAGTCTGCCTTTTATGTAGCCAGTGTTTTACTGAATATGACAGATCTATAGTGGATAATGCTGGAGTACTATAAATTCATCATCACAATCATCATGAGGTTTTTAATGTGCACCTCTCATTTTGAATTTCTCTCTGTATATGCAGTTTCCACTGTGGGACCTTGCTTTTTTTGTGTGTGGGGGATAAATTAGGCCTTTTAGAAGCTCATGTTCAACTTTTATGTGTTCTCGTTTAGTAAGTTAATATAATGATAAGCCAGCTGCTTGTCAATATTATAGTCTTCAAGAACTCAAAATCACAGGCTTCTACTACAGTATTTTTCAAAAAGTAGCAGGCAGAATAAATAGGTAGAAAATCAAACAGATAGTTTTGAAGCTGGGCACATTAAGGGGTTTTTTTATTTTGTTGTTGGGCAGGGTGATGTTGAATAATGCTGAAAACAAAATCCAGCTGTCTACGTGCAACTGCTGGTGTTCAAAACCTTCAGTCCTTTTTAAAATTGTTTGCATGGTGGAAGTTGATAAATTTTAACACAGATTCCTGAAATAAATATCCCTTGTGCAAGATACTTATATTTAGAAGGCTTATCCATGCATTGTCTCTAAACTCTGGTTTGGGGAGTCTGGTTGATGAAGGGGGAAAACTAGCTTTATTATTTTGACTTCACTTTTTCTTTTTTTTTTTAATGATGTATTCATGGGAAAAAAAAACCCTTTCTTATAAAAAAATTAATCTGTTACTGTAACAAATAATAATGATAACACTTGCAATGTTGGTACTCTTTTTCTGTGGTATGTATGCAACATTTCTCAAAGATCTCAATGCTAAAGGAGAAGAGAGTGTAAACAACACTTTGTAAAATTGAAAACACCAAAAGTAACCTTGGACATATCAAAATTCACAATGTTCAATAAAAGAGAAACTGAGTAAAGGTATAGCTGAATTACAGAGCGGTTGACCATCTGTCTGTACTGGTTCTGTAAGAGCTATAATTGTTTAATCAGAACGTTTTTATTGGGTTTTCTTGAGGGAGGTCATTGATAAATATTACTAAGAACAGAGTGATGGTCATGTTACTATGATGTGTCTCTTCTTAGTAACTGCATAGGACTAGAAATTCATGTGATCTTGACAATGTGCTGGTAGACATCTGCAGGTGATTTATATTCTTTGAGGCTGATGTGAATCCACCATATTGGAATATAATATGATACTATTTGTAATATGTAAAAACAGAATGAATCCTCAAAAGCATTAAAAATAAAAGCATTAGACTGTATTATTTAGAATCATATGCAGTCAAGAGGTCAACATGTGCAAAGACAGACTGTTCTAGAAACCTGTTAGATGAATTAGAACAATAAGAAGGTTTAAAGCTTTAAGGGAGATTATCCTGCTCTTCTCCACATGGCAGGCAGTGCTGATTAATGCTGTGTATTTCTTTAATCTCAGGGTTTGTAGGTGAAAACACCCAACCAATCCCAGAAAACAACATTGGAAACAGAATGCTTCAGAGTATGGGCTGGACCCCAGGCACAGGTCTCGGACCAGACGGCAAAGGGATAGCAGAGCCCATACGAGCCATGCAGAGACCCAAAGGACTTGGACTTGGATTTAGCTGACATAGATAAAAATAAAGCTCAAAATTAATTTTAAAAGAAAAAAAAAAAAAAAAAGAAAAAGGAAAAAAAATGGCAAACATATTATTTGTTGTGATCAGCAAATGCAGTTTTCCTTCTCTCAAAGATGGCTGAAGTCAACGAGCTTCACACAACTCCCACCAGCTGCAAGGTACAGC
The DNA here is from genome assembly GCF_037042795.1 of Molothrus aeneus. Lineage (NCBI taxonomy): Eukaryota > Metazoa > Chordata > Aves > Passeriformes > Icteridae > Molothrus > Molothrus aeneus. The sequence continues at coordinate 18,820,952 of NC_089648.1, forward strand.
CACAGTGACAGAACCGGCATTCGAGTCTGACTTCATAATGGTGCTAAAATGTACAAAAACTTCTACTTTTTTATTTTCTGTGGTCTTAAGGTTTGTATTAAGCATAAAATTCAGTATACTCACTTTTTCTGGTAAAAGCTTCTGGCACAGCAGGTTTTAGTATATAAGTAAATTTTGTTTTGTAGATATAATTTCATCTCAAGAGCCTTGATAAGATTTGTTGAGGAAAATGGAACTTTTTACAGCTATTGTGGCTTCCCCCTTTTCAGGCAAAATTTCCAAGCCTGATATTTATAGTGTTTAACAATATTTGAATATAAGTTGTCATTATGGCCATAATACATACATGTTTCCCACTGGAAGGTGATATTGTATGCAATTTTGTCTAAGAGCATGAAAAACAGCTTTGTTGTCATAGGAATCCAATCCCAACACCATTTTCTGGGAATGTAATACTGTCTTCCACATTCAAGTTGAAAAGTAATGCTTTTATACTTGTTTTTACGTTTACAAAATTATCTTTCCTCAGCAAATATTTTACGGAGTTAAAGTTTACTCTAACTTTGGCTTTCCCTTCATATTAATAATCCTCAGTGTTGCCACATTTAAGAATAGTTTGAGCTTTGAAACAGGAAATTGTATTTCAGGGATGACTGTGTTTCAGTGTTTTTCTGGGGTTTGGCACATTTTAAACAATGCAGTATTCAACATGGTGTTAACGTTTGGTTTGCGACCGAGCTGTTGCCAATGAGCCACAACCTTTAAGGATCATGAACAGAAAAAGGGCAAGGAGAAGCAGGATTAGGATGGAGGAAAGGAAGGAAAAAGATACTTTGATGGCATCTCACAAATCTAAGCTAGCAATTTAAAATCAAGAGGGATCATTAAGTGTTTTAATCAGTATCCTAATGTATCTAATGTCAGCAGAAGCAATTTCATTAAGCACCAACCAATCAAGCTCCTAGGGTACTTATTAGTCTGCAGGATAAAACAAATTCCACTTTAGAATTAAATGATAGGGCTGAAGGAAACTGTTTTTCAGACGGACTAAGGAGAAAATCGTGCCCCTCTCACCACCCATGCCTCTAGTAGCTGGCAACACTTACCCTCATTGCAGAGGGAACAGGATTTGATTCTGCAGTCTTTTTTTTTCTTCAAGAGGATCTCCCTTCCTCAGCTCCCAGGCTGGAGAGAAAAATACTTAGTTCCAGATGCTTGCAAAGATATTTTTTTTAGGATAAAAAGAGCGCAGCTTTGCTCATGCAACTGTGAAATATAGTGATTAATTTTAAGACGTGTTTTTATTACTTTCCTTTTTCTCTCAGCTTCACCCATTTTTCCAGGAAAATAGTAGCAGGAAGAGGAAAACCAGCAGCATTATAGCATTAAACTTGCTTGAAAGAAATGTTCATGTTTTCCAGTGCAATTACTGTCAGTTTGGGAACGTTGTTTCAGCATACCACCATAGTGTAGAGATTACAGATTACTACCTGATGTTGTTTTTATGATAGTTGAATGCACATGTTCTTTGAGTTTCAGGAAGACTATTTATTGCTGTTTAAATACTTTGTATGATTGTGTGGTTTTACTTTTTAAAATTATAAGAAATTTTAAACAGAATTGAGATTTATACAGCAAAAGATACTTTTTATTGTAAGGTTTTGGGGCACAGTATAATGTGAGTTTGCCACTTCAAATATCTCTTGCACAACTGAACTTGGTTAAATACATTCCCTATCCAAAGAATTTCAAGGCCACATAGTTGCAAAGGGCCAAGAACCTGGAATTCTGCAGCTGGCAGAGGTGCCCACTTGTGTGTTATTCCAAATAATGCACTCCTGTGGCCTGCACCTGTTCTGAAAGTGCCATGTGCTCCTGAGAGCAAGTGAACTCTGACAACCTCTTTGTTTTGTACACTGCAATCAGAAATCCCTTAAAATCATTTTCAGCGTGTGAATTGCAAAGGTGAATCTTTTAAAATCTGTTTGTTGTAGCTCTATCTATAAAACTGTGAAAGAATACTCAGTCTGTTAAAATTCCACTGTTCTGCTTTAGTTCCAACACCTGCATGTCTTGGACTGGAAGAATGGCACCTATAACACTTCTTTGAAGTATTTCTGTGCAATTTACCATAGCAGTAGTTTCTCAAGAAATAAGTGTAGAGCCCCAAAAGTTCTTGAAACTGTTTCCTGTTTTTAAAAGGTAAGAGGGAAATAATGCATACATATTGAGGAAAAACATCTTTAGCTCATTCAACTCTTTTTTCATGCATTCCTACAGATGCAGTGAAGCAGCCAGCCTAGTAGACTGTCATAATGGATGAACTATGTAATCAGATTGAAAATCTTAATTTTTTTTGTTCCAAATCAGCCTTTTAGTGAGAATCTATTAGACATTAAGGTTAGTTAAACTGGCTTTGATATAGAGATAGATGCACTTTGTTTTCCCCAGGTATTATCAATAGATGCCTCAGCTCACAGTACACTTCATCTGTTAGAAGCTGTAGAACAAAATGATTTATTAAAATATTTTCATGTACTGTTTTGAGATATTTTTTGTGCAGTAAAATTCCCATTCTGGCTCACACTGTGATTTCATTTTCATTTTTCCACATCTCACAGGAGTGGTTTTAAAGCAATGTGATTTCATGCAGTTAAAACTAATGAAGAAACAAAACAAAAATTAATTGCAGATTTTTTTTTTTTTAAAGCCATTGCAATGTTATTTGGCTTTGAAACAGGTCAAAATACTTGGATTTACTGTTTGTTTTCTTCAGATCTTTCCTATGTCTAACCTGCAATCATACTGTGAAACCTGCTATAAAGCTGGAACACATTATTTTAAATACATATACAAGTTTTTTCAGATAATAATTCTTTATGCCTGTGACACTGAAGTTTTTTGCCTACATAAATAAATACGGGATCATCTTGTATCTAAAAGTTGTCATCCATCACTTGCCAGATTCTTTCCATTTAAATATTTGAATCAGTAGCTCAGCTGTTACCATAATATTCTTCCTCTGAAGAATGTGTAGTGAAGAGAAGAGATGTTGCCTATTATCAGCACTGCGTTTTGCTACATGTTCCATGGTGTCTCCAAGTTCTGTGAATTGAGCCATTAACTGTTAATAAAAGAAACCCATGAGCAGTATCTTATTTCTAAATGACTATTTGTCAAAGTCAGAGAAGCATTATCAATATGCTTGTTTAACAAGTTTGTCCCTGCAATTGTCTTTCTGCAATTAGGTCAATAATGGGTGTAGAACAGCAGTAAATACCTAAATGCTATGTATAGAATGCTTTGCTTTAACAACACAAATGCAAGATGGAATAAAATAAATAGACTCAATTCTTCATGAACTTTGTATGTTCTTTTCTTTAAACTACCCTTTTGAGTAGTGTTGTTATTGCACAGGTGAGTACAAAAACATGCTCTTTCTGGAAATACATAATTAAAGTGTCTTATACCATGTACCAAGTAAATGCATACTATGTTAAGCTATTACACTGCCTTTTATGTACTTTTTGCTAGTACTTCTTTCCTAGGTTATTATCCTGCTGAAGAGGTTACACCACAATATCAGGAAATGCCTCATTTAAGATGTTTGCAGTACTTTTGTTATCATATTCTTCTAAGACTTTTAAGTACAAGTTCCCCTCACTCCTTACTTATGTGTATACTTTGATAAGCGTGACAGGGCCTTGTGCTTTCTCTTCAAACAGTTCTCCAGAATTGTTCCTTCAAGGAAAATTTATCCAACCTTTGTTTTATTTTCCCTTTCCCTTGCTCCCAGGGCACTTTCAGTGAAGGCGTATCAGAAATGGGAATCCCTCCCCTCTTACTTTTAATCAAGAAACTTTCTAATTACACTTCATCCCTAGCAGAGTTTTCAAGAGCAGTGGAGTAGCTGCAAAAGGGTTTTACATTTACTTGCAACTGATCACAATAAGTTGTTTGGGCTTCTCATGATTCTCCTCTGTCCTACAACAAAACAGATATTGGAGCTGTTTTGACCATGTTGCTTGTATTTGAATATTCAATCATTAAATAATATATTATGTAAGCTTGATCTCCCTCGCCAATGAGAACTGGTTTTTAACAGCTATGAAAAGTAGTTTAAATTAATATGAGGTATTCCATCTATAGAAGGTTGTTATTTTGGCCTGGTAATGACATTGCTATGATGAATTTAAGTATTGGGAAGTTTGACTTCCAAAACTGTGAATATAAGTCACTAGCCTCTGAGCTATGTATGTGTTATTGTAAATATACGAGCTTATTAAAATGTCATTCAGAATATTTCATCATAGATATGCTCATTTCAGTTGTGCCTTGTCCATAATGTTGTCTTTTCTTCTTAATATTTGTCTGTTTTTCTGAAAAACTGCAGCTCTGTGTGTGTTTTTAAGTGATAATACTCAGTGCTTTCTGTCTTGAAGCATAATCTCTTGTATGTGGCAGATGATGCCACTCAGATTTTCTGTCATTTGTGCTACTCTACAGAAGTTGCTTTTCCATCCCCTTCCTAAGTCAGTTTCCTGAAGGGCCACCTGTTGCCTTCATCAGTTGTAAGAGATTTTGACACTGAGAACTTGGGATTTCTTTGTCTTGGATGAGGCTGTTGTGTGGGTCCCTGTCCTTCCTGTGGCCCCGAGTCAGTGAGAGATTTGTAATACTTTGTGCACGTATCTGCCGTTGGCTTCCAAATGTGAAGTACTGTCAAAAAATAAGCAGCATGGAAGAATTTCTAGACTGAGGCTGTGACTTTCTTCCTTGTAAAAGATACAGGTCCTAAATTTTCCATGGCATCAGAGTTCCCTCAGGTCCCAGCTGCCTGTTTGCAGAATTGTGCTGGCCCATCTTCAGCACTGAGATCTTCTAAAGAGAAGAGTGCTCTTTGGCTGTGGTAATGTACAGGTTAGCAGGTGGGTAATGTCAGTCTGTCTATCCTTGCAGTACCCACACCAATACATTCCAGCATTGTGAGGAGTCAGGCTGCCATGTCAGCCTGGAATATCTTAATTTTGCAGAGTTCAAAATAAGGCACAGCAAGCCACTCATATAGGGCTGTCAGTTTATTATTCAGGAGGTGATTCTGTAGGTGGGATGGGATCTTGTCAATTCAAAAAGAGTATAGCAGAAAAGTAAGAGTTGAAGGTAATGGAAGGGAACAAAAATCACTTCTGAAGCTGTGATACAGTGAGAAGTTTGAAATTTCTTAAATTTGGGGGCAGATGAGTAAAGGAAGTCATGCATCAGATACACAGAGAAAGAAAACATTAATTTCCAAGTAATATTTTCTTTAATTTACAAACAAGGTGTTAGTGTTTGGCAAAACAGGCTCAACATTTTGACCCACCACTGAAGAATGCTGGAGGTTTTAATGCCTGAGGTAAGCTAAACTTCTCATGCATCTGCTATTTTGAATCCTACAAACTTTCTCTGCAATTCAGCTTATTCTACACCTGTCCACACTCAATCTTTCTCCATCTTCTTCTCAAGCGCTTTATTATTTGTGCTGGACCTCAGATTGCTCCCTGCATGTCCATTCCCATGAGTTTTGTTTTCTTTTTTAATGAGGTATGATTTTTTTAATCCACTTCCTTGGAAGTTGCCTATAATGTTGTTTTAACTTATTATCCTACAAGGTAGATTTGAGTAATTCAAGGAGATTCTTTGAAGAATCAGCACATATGGGGGGTTGTAGTTTTTCCTCCCATAAAATGTTTCTACTTTTTTTTTGATGTTGTTGAAGACCCTTACTGCTATTCACCATTGCTTTCTCTCTTCTACAAACTTGATTGTTTGCTTACAGAATATTGTGGTGGAGAGTACAAGAATTTTTCTAATTACATTTGCAAGTGTGCAGATTTTCAATTTCATGCCTTTGGTTTCAAGCCCTCAGAACTGAGTTTGAATTCTGCGCTTTTTTTTCCCCAAAAGTTCCAGGTTATCCAGATGTTCTACCTATTGTGAAGAAAGTGGAATGTTTATCTAAAATTTTCTAGATGCCAGATTCTCAGTAAATGTGGCTGGCTCACTCTTCCTCTAGTATCAAATATGATCTGCAACCTGAACCATACATATGTAAATACAAGATGCAAAAAACTTGAATGAAAATGCTAGTGATACTCAGTATGTTAATTTGGATTAAACTCAAACAGTTCCACTGTCTGGAAGAACAGTTTACAGATTTCTTTTTTTTATATGCCTTATTACTGAAATAAGAGATTTTGAGAGTGAGCCTGTAATGATTTTAAGGGTTTTCATAATGTGATGTAAATAATAAGTAACACAATTACCTAGTTGCCTTTATACTTACTGTGGTGTGTAAGCTGATTTATTTTTCATCTTCTTTTGTCAGTGATCATGTGAGTTACAGTTCTTACTAACTGAATTTGGGCAGTTTCTACCCATTGCCATGAAGATAGGTCAGCTGCTAAACAGTAGCTTTTAACCAGGAATTTTACAGAACAGAGATATGGACAGGAATGATAGCACTGGCAAAAGTGTTGGAATAGAGAAGATCACCTTTCAACCTCTATGTTGTACCTACCTGCAGTTTTCCCAGTAACCATTGGATCTTCCTTAGTAAAGGTTCACAGAGAAATGGTGTCAGGAATCAGACCTGCAACCTGGAGTCCCAGGATTTGATACCTGTTTCACTGTTATTGCTAGCATTAGAAGTGTTCCTCCCACAGCTGGGTTCCCTCTTGAACATCCAGGGCTGTGAATGGACCCCACTCCAGGAGAGCTGCTGGTAGAAGCAGTTTGCAGTGGGTGGGGTGCCTCAGGTGCTGACTTCCTCTTGGGCTTTCCTTTAATAGAATAAATCCTGAATTTGCACTATTGTCAGCCAAATCTGTGACTTCAGAGGAAAAAGATCTGCTCCTTAGGATAAGGGTATTTTCATATGAGATCTACATCTATATTCACCAAAAAAGTAAAACTTTTTTGTGTCAGATAATGTTTATTCAGCAAAATCTAGTGGTTTGTGAAATTTTCTAATAAACTGCAGCCAAGACACAATGTATTCCATGGGTTAGTCAGAAACTGAATTACCCCAGTGTTCAGTTCTGGGTTACTAGTCCTTCTCCATAGGCTCAGGTACAGCCTCCCTTCTGGAAAATGAAAGAGCCTGGAAGCCTTGACAGTTTGAGGCCCCTGAAATCATCGGGCTTCAGGCCCTGCTGAGAAGGTCTCCCAATGTCTCTCCAAACTTGAATGCTCCCTACCAGAGAGCAAAGAGCTGCAAAACCTGAAATCACCTTGTGACTTTTGTAGTTCTAGTGTGGGTCAATCATTGGAGGCTGCCCTTACAGCAGTTTCCATGCTTCCAGCTCAGGAGGATGTGTTTTGGGAGGCTGGGGAGGCAGGGATGGCCAGGCTTCCTGCGGGGGAGCTCTAACTGGGCAGGTCTAGAGGCTCCAAGTACACAGCAAGGAGCACCAGCTCAATAAAGTGTGCTTTGATCAACACATTCTTACTCCTCATCTTTTGGAATTGTTGAAATGTCCTATGAAGAACAACATCCAAGGCAAATTTCACTGCAGGTTTAAGGAAGGGCTGGCACATCTCAGTTTCTGAGAGCATTCTGAGTTAGCAGTAATGTCCTGGTAAATCAATGTAAGTACAGGTTTGGACTTCCCGGAAGGGTCAAATGTGGTGATTGTGTAGTTTGCAGCCACTGCTGTGGGATTTTGTTCCAGGCATGGGCTGCCATCTTACCAGCCATCTGAGAGGTTCATGCACTTCAGTGCAGGATTGGTTATACATGCAGATTTTTAGGCAGTGGTTTGAGAAAGAAATCGCTACATGACTTAATTATACTGGCCCATGACAAAAAGGTTCCAAGAGAAGTATTGGCAAGAGAAGTATTCTGTTATTATTTTTGTCATCATCCAAGATAGTGGATCTTTGAATATTTTTGGCCAGAACCACATCCCTTTGCTGTGTTTGGACCAGGTAAATAAAAAGAAGCAAAATTAAAAAAAAAAAAACTAAAAATGGAATTTACTGTGTAATTGAGAAAATTATTTGCCTGCATGAGTTTACACGAACAAACACATGTGTATGCATAGAGGTGTAGCTCTCTGCAAAGAACAATGTCATACATAAAATAATGGAAACCATGGTTAAATACTGAGCCATTTGGCATGTGGCCGCCCCGTGAACCTCACAGAAGTGTGACAAAACCTCTCGTTCTGCTGAGCCTGCCTGTCTTAGTGGGGGTGTGTTGCTTGCACAAAAGTCGATAAATCTGCAATGTATTGTTTCATATTCTGCCTTTATGTAAACCTAGCCAGGTTTTTTAGTTGTCTTCTTCCTAATCAGTGGTAAAGTGCATTTAATAGCTCACTTAAGGTGTCATCCATTACTATGAGTTACTGTTAGAACTAATTAATAGAGCTGAAATTATTTTGTAATGAGAAATTGAAGTATTGCAGTGTTGAAAAAAAATTACCATTCATAGCTAATTAACGTTTAACAATGCAAATAAGCTGATAATTATTTTTCAAGCCATAGAAAAATCCTGTGACATTTTATATACTACCTTTGTGATCTTAATTGTTTCTGAAAAATACCTTTAGAGATAAATAGTCTGAAGAAATTTCCCTGGATAAAAGGCATATTCTGAAGCGCACAATGAATGAGAGCTCTCCATTGGTTCATGTGGGGCCGCATTCAGCAGCTATTTCTCCCTGTAAGCACTGATGAAGTGAAGGAAAAATTAAGAGTTCCAAAGTCAGGTGGAAGAGGAAATTATGTGGGTGTTGGGGAAACCCTCCTGGCTGCTCCAAATAAGTCATTGTTCTCTTTGGCTGATGTAGATACCATAAATGTGGCCCCAGTGGGCTGAGATCTTTTGGATCCTTCACAAGACAAGATGGTAAGAAGTGAACACAAAATTCTCAACTGCTTTTAGGTCATATATGTGTTAAAGGAATGCAGAAACCAAATAGAAAACTGAGTCTGACCTTGTGTGGCAGCATGTGGCATGTGAGATCACAGTCCCCCAGATATCAAGATGTTGGTTCTTCCCAAATTTCATCCCTTAGGATGCTACTTGAAGCAGGAGTTTTCAAAGGAAGCATTGAATTGTCAGTGTCCTTTTAGGTGCCCAGCCTGGTGCCACAGGCATTGCCTGCTGATCAGGCAGGAGCCACTGCAGGCACTAAGTTTTGTTCCATTCTGTGGCACTTTTCACAGTCCAAGACACCATTAAAATCTGTTCTGTGGTGGCAGAAGTGGCCACTCTTGTGATTGCTAATCTTGATAAATGAAATATACTCTTCCTGTGCCCTGATTTTTATCCTAACTTTGTAAACTTTACTGTGTTTTGGTATGCCAGTTTAATGCAACAAAAACTTTCTTTTTATCACAAGTTTTCCTGAAAGTGTTCAGGTTTTGGTGGTAGGATTTTTTTGGAGTCAACTGGCAATAAATACTATTTTATTTAGCAGGATTATATATAATCAGCTGGCAAGTGAATCACAGAGGATCCTGATTGTGTCTTATTAAATACACACACATTATGCACCTGGTGTTTTTCAGTGAATCCCGATTTCTCTTCAGCAGGATGATATCACCAGCTGCCAGCGGTGTGGCCTATTCTTAACGATTTTTTACTTTTTCTCTATACATTAGAGTCGTCTTCTTCCAGACACCAATCAGATTGCCACAGGAGAGCATTCCTTGACAGTTCTTAAATTTTCCAACAAAACACAGAGTGGTTTTTGTCATCCTGCTCTCAGATGTTTGTTGTTCCCCCACTGTGAACTTTTTCTTCAGGACTGTCCACCACTGCTTTTTTAATGTTGAACTGGTATGAGCCCATCTTCCTTAGAAATGGATTTCAATTTTTGTGTTGGTTTAGACCTCAGATAAGGCCTTGTGGTCATGCCCTGTATAATCTGGAAATTTCCTGTAATACCAAATGTATTGCTGAAAGCCACCACTTCTGTTTGTGTATTATACTGCAAAATTTTTACCTGGAAAAAATGGTCCAATTGTGTCTGGTGCTCCTGTACTGGAGGAAAGGGAAAAGAATGGTGAAGGTAATGTTTTATTTTGTTAATTTATTTAATTATTTTAAATTGGAATTATTGATTGATGAAAGACAGGTTCTGAGTCAAGACTTCCAAAACTTTAGTGTAGACAAAATTGAACCTGTGAACCAGGTTCATCCTTTGGTTCTCATGTCAGTCATGTAACCTCTTAAAATGGGGGAAATGCTTGTAGGCCAGCAGCAGATTACTGTGCCAAGGTTTTCCTGCCATCAGAAATGTTTGGAACAGCACTCAATGCTGTTTTCATCATTCTGTATGCTGCTTTAATGATTAATATACTAAATTCATTCCCTAGCTGAGCCTGTCTTTGGACAGTATTTTATACAAGTTCACATTAAGTGTTTAATAGCTGGTGTGGTTGAAGGGTGTGACTTTCAGGGTGTGTGGCCAACTTTGATTCATGTTATTATGAGGTCCTTCCTGGGTGGTTTCCATATCCATTTTGAGCCATCCCACATCCTGCTTTTTCTTCCCTCCAGCACCAAGCACAGACTTGTTGGACACCTCTGGTAATCATTTTTCCTCAGAACAGTTATTAATGATAGTTTGAGCACCTCTTGGTGTAAAATTTGTGGGTACTTCACAATTAAACATTTTTTCGTATTTTAATAGATATTTGAGAAATGTAGTATGAGAAGTAATGCTTTCAGCAGTTTTATTCTCATCAGTCTCTTGTTGTGTTTATCATCTTTCAATGACGATGTCTGAAAGCCTTCCCCCATGTGTTACAGAGCAGTGAGGCAGTTCAGAGAGGAAGGCTTTCAGGGCAGCTCATAGCTGAAGTACACAAATCTTTGCAGCCTGCACCTCTATTGCAGACATAGGATATCAAATGTCTGAACATGTGGGCTTAATTGCAACAGCTCAGAGTGCACACCACAGAGCCTGGATGCTTTTGAACACTTTAATTTCTGGAAGACCTCCATAAAAAAGGTGGGGGAAGGCTGAGAGGTTTTCCTGTAGCGGGTCTCATGCCGCTTGTGTTTCTCCATCATGCCCGTTAACAACTACACGAAAGAAACAAGCAGCAGGTTTTTTTTTCTACTCCACAAGTAATTGTCTGCACAGCAGTGACAGATGTGCAATATAGCAGCTTCTTCAGGAAAAAATTAACAGTTTGTCCAGCATGTCAGCTCGCTCTTTTTAGTGCTTCGGAGGTCTTGGCCCCATTATGGATGATTTAGAAATTGAGGCAAGCTAAGACCAGCTGCCTGGGTTGAAAGCCTTAGTTAGTAGCCCTCATCTGCATTCCAGTATTCACTTACATCCAGAAATTGGTAGGGCCCCTCTGGCCACAAGATGAGTATGGGCTGACAATGCCTTGATTTGTTGAGAGAGAGAATAAATGGGTTTTTCAGAAGATGAGGAAATATCACCATTACTGGCCAATTTACAGCATTTTATCTGTTCTTCAAACATGTCACTTTTGTTATTGTTGCATGGTAATTACATAGTGAAACGGAAAGAAAACAAATTCTGGTTACATATTCAGATGGATTGCAAAATCATATAATCCTGATAAATGCCCATTTATGATACACACGGATGAAAGGTTCATTTTAATTTTGAATAGCTAGCACAGCCATAAATAGGATATAGGATTAGATCTCACAGAATCTGATTACCTAAAAGCAAATAGTATTTTTCTTCACTTTTTTCATAACCAGGAAATTCAGTGTGTGCAGGGTATTTAAATAAGCAGGTTTTCCACTAAAATATATGAAGTATATAGTTCAATAATTTCTATATTTTAAATATAATAATTTAGGACTATTCAGCTAAGTCTTTTCTGAAGTACTTGTTTGTAAAAAGACATCAATCCACCAATACTACTGAGAAAGATATCTCACAGCTGTACCCTGTTGCAAGCTGTACATTTATGACAAATAGAAGCAGCTTTGCTTCTCAGGTATCAAGTGCAACAAAGCAAAAGATGGTCAGTATTGGGCATTTATAGGGAATGGCAACTGTTAGACCTTCATAATTGTTTTAAAGAAAGTTTCCAGGCAAATTATGAATTTTAAAAAGCAAGTTTTGACAAAACATGAGGCAGCTGCAATTTTGGCAGTGGCTTTTACACTTGAAATAAAGTGCAGGAAGCTCCATTTTCCCCAGTGGAAAGGCACAAGGAAGGGAGTGGTGTGAAAATACATACGAAGATTAGTGGAAACCTGTGCAATTGATTCCTGATCATTAAAGAAAAGAATCTACTTTGTAAGGCTATCTGCTTCATAGACCATTGGTGTCCAAATTATCTTCATGAGATGAGACTTTGTTTTCCCAACTTTAGGGAGGGTTTATTACTGCTTCAAGAGCAGGGATGGCAGGTCCCAGGGTTCTTTCTGCCCACGAAAGACATCTCTGTCCCTGAACGGCAGCCAGACTCGGGGCATCCTGACAGATGTGGCACAGGCTTCCTGAACCACCTGCAGTGACCTCCCTTGCAGGAATGGCTACTACAGCTTGCAAGTGCTTCCAAGAGAGTAAATATTTGAAAGCTTCAGGTTTGGACATGTCTAAGTACAGTGCCATTTGGTGCCAGGCCAGTCTTCATGTTAGAGGTTATGTTCTGCAGCAGAGAGTTAATGAAGATGGTTAATCAAAAGGAATGTAATTAGGTGCCTACTAAATGTTTACATGTAGCAAAATCTAGCCAGAATTTTTTCAGCTCTTTTTATTCAAATACATCAGAAGTGTAAGTAGGTTCTAGCAGTCTGAGGAAAGAGACCTCAACTGGATCTGGTCTCAAATGATTAAAATTTATCTGCCTGAACATGTAATCATTTAAAGGTTTCTAGTTTGGGATCAGTTGTTACAGTTCAGTTTATGACTGAAATAAGCCTGATGTTATCACAGGTAAATGTGACTTAAATGACTGGTATTCTTGTCTTCCTCAATCTCACACAGTATTTGTAATAACTTTTCCTTTTTCTTGGCAAGTCCTTATCTATATATAGCTACTGACAAGGCTGGTTCCAATGGAAGATTTCAAAAGGTAACTTTAGCGTGGGTCAGACTTTCTGATAGTGGGAGAGGGAATATATAAAAAGCCTGGATGGTTGGTCATCACCTGTGAAAAGACTATAGTTGTTCCATAAGCAAAAATATGAAGAAATCCTTCTTCATTATTATTATAATCTTGAATTCTGTACTCTGCCTGAACCTTCCATGATATGCAGCCATCTGGAACAATTGCTTCCAAATGCAGCCTTACATTTGATCGTAGTGTCTGGAACATCAGCCTGTAGGAATATGCTGCTAAAAGCATCTTCCCTTATTGTCTGATGTGAAACAAATGTAGGATGTTGCAGTTTATTCAAAAACCCTGGATTTTTATATCTTAGGCATATTCAAAATAGGTGGGATTGTGCAGGTGATACCCCAAGAAGTCAAGGAGAAAGCCACACCAAATTCCAATAAAGCACTGTAAGGATGTGGATGTACTTCATTTATAATTAAGATGAAGTGCAGTTATCTCAAGGGTACTTCAAACCACTTGTTGATTAAAAAAAAAATAAGCTCTTTTACTGGGAACTGGTGTAAGGTCACTAAAATGAGATGCAGCAGCAGGAGTTAAAACTATACCATCTTCATGTTAGTAGGAGAACAGACAGTAGTCAGCTTTCCAACCTCTGCCAGGTCCTGCAGAGAGAGGTCTGGAGTAGGCAGAAGGAAATACAAGGCTGGCACAGTCCTCAAAGCTGGGAAACATTGATTCTGCTGCTGCTCCTCAACCTGTGCAGCAGGACAGGGGTGCTGCTATGCCCTCCAGCCCTTCTCCTGCATCAGCATGCTTGGAGCAGGTTGGGAATATGTCTATATGGACAGGTGAAAGGCACATGTCTGCAGAATAGTTTATATAATGCCTAAGGAGTAGCCAAGCTCACAGCATATAAGGATTTGCATTCCTGTTCTCAAAGCCACCTCATTTTTGCATGGCTATCATTGTGTTTAAGGGACTGTTCTTGAGATTTAGTTAGAGATCACACCAGGCTTTCCCTGGCACCTTAGCAAAGGCATTTAGTCTCTGATACTATTCTTCCAGAGAAAACCCAGATTATTCCTCTGTGTTATTTGTCTATGCAGCCATTTGTGTCTCATTTTCTGTGACAGCTTCAAGGTGTAACCTTAATCCAGCCCGAATACAAGAGCAATCCATGGGTTTAGGTCAATCCTGAAGTCCATTCTCCCCTTAATATTTTCCTTTATATATGTCAACATCAAGATGTTAGGAGAAGATGTATCTTTGCAAAAGTCAGGAGCATGGTGGTCTAAAGGAACTGGCTACACTGTTCATAGCAGATGCTTCTGCCAGGTAAGGGGTTAATGGCTAGTCCTGAAGTCACAGCTTGTTTTGTTTGGAACTTGTGTCTTCAACCTGCCAATTGCTCTTCATTTCCTCTGATATTTTACTTACACAGTTAGTCAATACAGCAGTTTTTAATGCAAAGACATTTTCATAAATTATGTGGTTAATCCAATGTAATATATAATAATATACACGTGAAATACAGAACACACCAAAGAAATAGAAGGGCTGTTAACCTAGAGTAGATCATTGTGCTGCCTGGTTCCCAAGTCCTGTGTGCCTTGTACCAATACCCAGAGCCTTGAAAAGCACTGTCACCAGCTTTGAACACAGACAGCTATTTTCCCCCAAGGTGTGGACTTCAAATCCATAGCTGGCATTAGTTTGGTTACCCTGCATGCTACTCTTGCTCTTTATGTGAAATATTTTGGTTAACAGTGTGACCTGCTATTGAATGTGAGACCTAATACCCTTCAGCCTCAGAAGGAAAGATAAAATAAACCTTCAGAGATCCCAGAACTTGCCAGGTGATCTCAATGGCATGCCTTAGAGACAAATAACAAACAACACTCCTGGGGTCTGTGGAGCTGCTGCAGTTGCAGATTTTTATCTCCACTGCTGTGCAGCTGGGGGGCATGTCCTCATGGTAAGCCCTGGCAGAGCTCGGGGAGACTCCTGTGGCAGAGGGAAAGAGGGTGCTGGCAGTGGGGGGCTCCTGTCAGCCTACCTGCCACCTGGGTGAGCACTCACTGATGGAGACAGCTCAGCAGCATCACATACTATTTAAAGAATAAATGCTGCAGGCTCATTTTTAAGGGACCTGGTGCCTGGAAGAACCCAGTTCTCTTTCCATAATAGCAGTCATCTCTGCTAGTGACAGATCACAAAACTGAGTGTAAGCAACAGCTATTTTTCATAGTGTCCTCTGCCATTCTCTCCTGTAAATAGCAGGGCCTTGTATGTTAATGTTTCTATTGTTTTAATATTCTTGTTTTCCTCATTCATATTCGAAGGTATTATTGTTAGTGCCAACTCACTTGATTTATTATTTAGAGCAAGCATTTGTTCAAAAAGTCAGCACTGGATATTAAATGATGATTGCTTGCAATGAATTTCTTCTTAACATCTGCAAAGACAATTTTGCCTTTTCTTCTTCCACTTAACTCTAAATGAGAGATCTTAAGCATAGTTAAATAGGATTCATAATATCATGCTGACTGAAAATCATCATGAAGTGGGAACTATGAAGGCAAAAAGTTATCCGCATATAAAGTCCTCTTCCCTCTGAATTTTAAAATGAGAGGTAGGGGCAGAGTGTTTGTTCTGGTTGTACATTGCTGTTCCTGGTAGTGGATGTAGTGAAGAGAGAGGAAACTCCAGGGTCAAAGACACGGGTTTAGTGGAGGTGCAGGTCAGAGCCACTGGCATCCTGTCTCAGGCTGTTGTATTTAATGCTTTAGTGTGTGATTAGCAATTGGAAAAACAATGCATGAAATAATGCAAGTATTTTTTATCCTCTTAACTTACAGGCTGCCTAAAAATACAGCTAAAGCCCAGAGGATTCAGGAAACAGTTTCCTTTGATTTGTGTAAATGTATCAGGTTAATATTCAGTCAACAACTTTTTGTCATTATTATTTTTTGGCCCAGAGAGTAACATCTCAGTAACTTTTTCATTGGCATCAGGATCATGGTAAAGAAGTAATATAATGCCTCCATATTAATTATCATATTAATTATCATTTTTACAAAGCGTCTTTAAAAACTCTTGTGCAAGCCGAGCTGCTGAAGGCGCTTCATTTCATTATCCTTGAGAAAGAAACATGAAAGTAGCTGTAAATAAAGGTGCAGTCTTGATGTTCACTGCTACTAGTCAGGTTACAAAGCTGGACAAAATGAGAAAAAAAGATAATTAAATTACAGATTTAATTCAAGATTACCATCGAGGAGGCTGGTAAAACAAACAAGTATAGTATTTTATAAATGTCCCAACATGAAATGTATGAAAAGACTGAATATTTTGGCAATGCTTTTGGCATTTTTGGTTTTTTCAATACAACTATTTTTCCCCAAATGGGAAAACACTAGTGGATAGCAACTGAGTGCATTGATGTTGTACTTTTCCATAGGGGAAAATTTTTAAAAGCAGCTTTGGTTTAAAATAGTTGGCTCCTTTAAAATATACAGCCACAATAAAACACTGAAGCAGAAAATAGTTTCTGGCATAGGACGCAGCATTGTATTTCTGAATATATAATTATGAAGCTAATTGTCACAGAATTATGTTTGAATTTTATGACACATCCTAACAACAGTGACATGAGCTGCAGAGCAGGCATTTCTTACATAAATATTTTGCCCCCCTTCCCTTTAGATTGTGACAAACAGCAAAAATAATTCCTGCTACAGCACACTTGGAAGCCACAAACAGATTGTGCTCTCACTTTAAACCTTGTAGTTTCTCTTCTGCTAGATCTTACATATCTGCTAGAGAAGGGGGAAACATTTCATACAAATTGATTTGATACTTGGTAATTATAAGGGAATCAAGAAGGGCACAATAATAGAATATTAGCTTAATTTTTTTTCTCATTTTGTTCATAAGATGTGGTTGTTTTATTAAGTACCAGCGTGCTTGATAGTGTGATGTGACCTAAAGTTTCTTTCAGCATTCATTACACATGGTTTTCTTACCAAGAGGAGAATTCAGACTTAAACCTGCCACCTATGTCTTTTTTTTCTGAACCATTATGTATTCCACGTAGGCCACACGGGTTGTAAAATATTATTCTGCAAACAAATTATTCTGTTGCATTGGCTTTTTTTACATGTCTCTTCATACTCCAGTTTGCCTTATTTTCTAAAGGCTATATTATGGATTTTCAAGAAGATAAATTGATAACTAATGTATTTTAGAAGTCTCTGTGATTACTTTGGAATGGGTAATTCTCAAGACTATATGTAAATGTGCATATGAATATAATTCTTCTTATCTTGATTTCTAGAGAAATTTTTAAGCTGTGATGGGCTGTCATTGGGAGAGTTGGTAACAAGCCTATATTTAAATCTCAGCGACTTCAACTAAAATGTGTGCCCATTAACATTGTCCTGAGCAGGAATACTTACCTGACCTAGGACTGTGTGGAAAAGATGCTTTAGAAGATAGAGGCACATAACCTGACATGTTTATGCACCTGCATTCCTGGGACTTGGATACGAATCCTTGGCCCAAGGTAGGGCCTCAGAATGTGCCATGCTGGGAAGGTGGAGCTGGCTGCCCGTGAAACCACCCGTGCAATTTCTGCCCAAGGTAGGGCAGTGCTGGGAAGGGCTGGGCAAGGCTGGCAGCCTGGAATGGGAATAAAACATGAGGCTTGGTGAGAGCTCCTGGGTGCTGAGCTGGGACAAGGGTGCACAGGGACACTGCTGGGGAGCCTCTCTCGCACGGGGGACACGAACAAGACTACAAAGATTATTGATCCCATGGGCTATAAAGGCTCTTTCTGAGCCAGCAGAGATCTGATGTATAGATCTGGAATTGGGGACCCTTAAACTCTGTGAATCACCTGACAGACTAAAACTGCTTCCAAAGTGATGTAGCAGTTGGTGGTGAAAATTCATAGTTCTCAGATAGCTGAGCATCACCTCAGAAACTGCCTCACACACCACACCCAAGAGCTGAAAACATTAGTGTTAGTGCTAGGGTTTGTGATTTCCTTAGTTCATGTCATTATTGTCACACTTTTTAAACCTCTTTTTTAATATGGTCAACCAGCAGCTACCAAATTAAAGAACTGAAACCAGCTGGAGATTTTTTTGTCACAGGAAAAAGAAAAGCTTCAGAAACTAGTAAGGTGTGTTCTGTAATTTAGAGTTTCTGTGTACACAAGCTGCTTTTTTTGTTTGTTTGTTTTCCTCTTTATTTTTTCCTTTTTTTTTTTTTTTGTATGTTTTTCCCCCTGTAGTGCTTCTGGATTGCATCTTTGCATATGAAATTTCAGCCTAGAGCTAATTGTTACTGTTGATGAATTATAAACTGCTTTAAAATAGATTACAAAGAACTTCTAGCACATTCTTGAGTACAGTAGCATGATCTTGCTTCCCTGGTACTAAAATAAGCCATATTCTTCCTTAAATAAGTTCTGTTAAGTCATCCACAGTTTTCAAATCCTCATGCATTTCTTTCATGATTCCCCTGTGGAGTTATCCTTGTGGTTTTGAAAAGGATAGTCTCAAGTCTGAGCCTGTACTTCCAAGTCCTGTTCTCTGTTGCCTTAGGAGCATACAAAGGTTTAGATTGCATCTTTTCAATGCATTATGGCACTGCAGCCTAAAGCCAGTGCTTGTTTTTTAACTGGCAACCTGCCTGTACGAATGGAGGAAGCAGATTGCCTCTTTGCTGAACACTTAGACAAGGTACTGATTTAACAACAGTGGACAAGCAGCTGGGAGCTGGGCTGTCAGCCTGTCACACACTGACAAATCTGTTGTTCATATTCAGGCAGGATGTTCCAGTTAGATTGCCATCAGTATCATCCATCTACCACAGGCGTGCGAGGCGCGCTGGCATCTCCCGCATACCCACAGACCAAATGCTGGTGATTCAGCTTTCTGGGGAACCTCAAGAAAACATAATTACCCCTTTTTATTTTTCTTTTTTCTTTTTTTTTTTCCCTTGCAGTGGTCTCCTGCAATAAGGCCAGGAAGGCAGCAGATCCAATTTTTGCCTCTCTCTTTGTTCCCTCATTTGGTATACTGGAATTATGTGTGCAAATTGTTGGTTGCTCCAATTTCATGTCTCAGGCATGAAAGGAAACCTCTGAATGGAGCCTTCCCACTTTTGATAAAGCCATGAAAGCTTTTTCAAAAGCCAATTTAATAAAATGCAGTCTAACTAAACCAGAAATAATAAAACTGAAAATGGTGATTAATAAAGATACACTGAAATTTCATTGTTCTAGCTTCCAGACTAATATTTAACATATTTTCATACAGCTGCTAGATTTGTAAGACTTAAATAATACAAACTCCAGAACTGTTTCATTCTCACAGTCAGGCCTAGTCTGTGGGTGAACTCTGGGCTAAAACCTGTCTGTTTTCTGTCTCTCAATTCATGTTAATCAGTTGAAGTTAATCTATATTGGCTTTGTGTGAAGGAGTGGGTGTGAGGAAGGGGTGTTTATCAAAGCTGTAGAACATGTGCTGTAATAATTTTATCACAGACCTATACTTGCCTTTTTCTTTTTTAATTTGGAAAAGCTGCTTTTAAATATGCTGATTATATATTCAACAGATTATAGTTTTATATTATCTGCCCTTATGTCATTTTGTGGCCCTGTGTGCCCTTCTCCTGTTCCAGCTCCAGACCTGTAATCCCAGAGCCCACAAAAAGAACTCCTGAATTTAGCTAGGGGGGAAAAACTGCTACATCGGTAGAGTTTCATCTGAATTCGTCATCTGATTTTGCTGCTGCCTGTTCATCACCTCTGAGTGATAGAAATAACCCACAGCTTGCTCTAGGAGGTGATAGAGGAAGGACTCCAGTTAACTTGCTGCTTATTCTCACAGTGGTATAGACAATTTTACATTTTTAGACAAGCACTGATGTAATTTAAAACAGCAATGGCTCTGAAAAGTCCTTAGTTGAATTCTTACCATTAATCTATGTCTCTTTACTTATTTCTTCAGTGCTGTAAAAATCAGAATGTGACATACATATACATAGTGTGTCATTTAATCAGCTAAGCTCTCCAAGTGCTCTTCCCAACCTCTTCAGTGTAATACCTTTTCTGGTCAAGACAGCCATTTACCTTCAGTGTCTACTTCACAGCAAGGTTCAAGATCTTCTGGAAAACACCAAGTTTGTGAAGATTAGTAAAGTCATCTGTCTAAAAGGGAAAGAATCTTGCAATTTTTTGCCACTTTTGTTTTTGAAGTATGGCTGTCAACAAGGAAACTTGTATGTAGAAAATGGTGTAGTACAGATTGCAGTAAATTTTCACACAATACTCAGAACAATATAAAAAGTAAGTAAGAACATGCATAAAGAAGGCAGGTGGACAATAATCTGTATTTCCTATATGGTGTGCTGTTGATTCTTCATTTTTAGAATTAGTTAATTTCATGTAATCTTTCTTCTCTTCCTTAAAAGAATCTCAGTTATTATTCCACACAGAAAGGCGTAAAATCTGAAATCTCTTAAAATTGTCATATATATATATATATGAAAATATAAAAATCTATATGTAAACATATAATTTTTAATATATAATATATCTATATTATATATAGATGTATACAAGTTGTGTTCCCAAATATGAACATTGGAAAGAGTTTCCAGGTGAAGATGCTTTTAAATTCATTAAATTTGGTCTTGCTTTCAGTCATATTGAGATGAATGAACTACATAGCAGATTTCACAAATGGTGAGCTACAGCATTTTGTAATTTGTTGAAGTCTACTGATTGGTTTTCTAAAGCAGCCCTACAAATTCATCAGACAGTAAGCAGACAGAGAAAGCAAAAGTATTTCTAGATTCTTGTTTAAAAAAATAAACTCTGAGGGAATCAAGGGGCTTTTGTGGCGGAACATGAATAAAAAGCACTCTTTAAAGTCTTTTGTACATGGCCACTTGTCAAGACAAAGCTCCTACTTCTCATACACAAAGGTAACAATACCAGTTCCTTGTGTTTATAAAATCTCTGGTTTTTCTTTGCTCAGAAACCTCTGTGATATTTGATTGACAGAAAGATTACCTTATAAACCTTCACCACAAACTAATTAATCACTGTGAATACAACACTAAATTGGCAAGTATAAAAAAGCAAATGAGATGGGTGTTAAAGACTGATTTCAAATGACCTTAGTTAAAAACCAAGTACAGAGTGTTGAAAGCATCAATAATACTGCACTGCTGGTAAAGTTCCCTCTTTACCAGAGCTGCCTGCTTACAGGAGGCATGGCAGGGTGAGATTATAAATTGCACCATTCAAGATTGCACAAACCCAGACACATTTTGGTCATTGGGACCACAGTAAGAATGGGCATCACCTCTGCTGAAAGGACATGGCCAGGATGGGGATCTGGTTTCCAGTTCTTCTGCACTCCACTTGCAATTATTATTTGCAAATATTTTTCTCAGAGAAAATATATTGTTGTAGTAGTTATCCTAATGTAGAAATGTCACTGCATCCTTGGGCCAAGGTTCAATTCTGCTGCCTGAGGGTGGCACACTGGCAATGCAGCAAGTGGGGCCACAGTGGTTCCTGCAAGCTATGAGAATGCATCTTCCCCATGCACAAATTTAACAAAGATAAAGTCACCACAAAGTGATATTGCTGAGAAGTTTATCTAAGTCTGAGGCTTAGGTCAATATAAGATCTTAGTTCTCTGCTTTCTTTTTTCTTTTCTGATGATTGAATACCACCACAGTCTTATTTATGGCTCAGGTATAGGGTATACTAGCATCACCACAGGAAATACACTTGTCAATTTTTTAAGCCTTGAATTTAAAGACAGGACAAAGCTCTGATGGTTTTTATCCTACTCAGATTGTAGCCTCCGTTCAGGGAGGCTAATATGAGGGATTTTGTTCTGGCAGTCCCTGCCAAGGTTGAGATACACAACCCCCCCAGGAATACATTGCCTTTGATGGAGCAGCTACCTCTGCTGCTAATTCACTTCCCTGTGCAGGGGTGGCTTGGCTCATGGGGACAGAAGGGAGCACAGCACCAGCAACAGGGGTAGAAAAAAAGCTGGGCTGCAGGAAGGGATTGTGAAGCCCCTCAGACAATAAGAAGTGTGAAGGAACAAAAAAAAAGTTAAAAGTAAATTAAGAAAACCAAAATAGTGGGAGGGGTGTATGAGGTTTTTGGCAGATGAGAGAAGCAGGAGTCATGTTTCTGTCATGTTTTCACCTATAATTGCAGCCTGTTAACCTTTGTTTCTGTATCCTTTCAGCTGAGTTCTGCTGCATATCCCAGTTTAACACCAGTGTTATATTGCATTAGGGTTTTGGTTTACCCATTCATCTTAAAAGAGGGTGAAGTAGGCCTTCCAATTATTATCTGCACAGCATCTCAGTGGCTTGCTAACTTTTTGCTTCATATCTTCTTCTTCAAAAATTCTTATGTAAACTAATGGAGAATGTTTCTGTGTGCCATCTATCTGTGAGCACACTAACTTCAATTCAGCTGGTACCTCTGCATTTCCCATTCATCCACTTAACTGGAATTCTACTTAAAATAATAATTTCAGATAGGTTGGTTAAGATTGGTGCTTGTTAAGGCTTTGGTTCATGGTTTAACTGGCTTCTAAAATTTTTTGGTTTGTAAATTAATATAAAATCCTAAGTAGGTTGGTAGTAAGGGAATAGATAATCATAGACTCATGGAGGCATTGAATGGTTTGAATTGGGAGGGACCTTAAGAATCATCTTGTTCCAGCTCCCCTTGGTATGGGCTGGGACACCTTCCACTAGACCAGGTTGCTCAGAGCCCCATCCAGCCTGGCCTTGAACGTGTCCAGAGATGGGACATCTACAGTTTCTTTGGGCAATCTGTTCCAGGGCCTCACCACCCCCACAGTAAACAATTTCTTCCTACCATTCTTCACTTTAAAGCCATTCCCCCTTGTCCTATCACTTTGCAAAAAGTCCCTCTCCACTTTTGTTGTAGCCTCTTTAGGCACTGGAAGGTGCTATAAAGTCTCCCACGGGCTCCTTCATCTCACTAAGCGCCCTAATGCACACACACCCCTCTGCTCTCCAACCTGCCAGTACCCTGAAGTTCAGCCCTGTACCTGTTCCATCTCAGGAACTAAAAATGCAGCCAATTTCCAATGTTGCATATATCCAATTCAGCTTTGGTAAGCTTCAAACAAAGCATAAAAGGAATGGTCTGCAGTGGGTTGCAAGGTTGAAGCCAGGGAGAAATTTTAAACTGGGTCCAAACAAGCATCAACCAGAGCTGGAGTGTCAGTTTTCATAACAGCATTTTCATCTTTTGTCCCCTCCCAGTGTCCACATTATTTTTATGAGAGTACAGGGGCAATTTGTGCCCCCACTTGCCCTGGCAGTGGGGGCTGCCTCCTGGGAGCAGAGCGGTGTGTTGCTTGTCCAGGATGGGTGGGAAATGCCTGCTCAGCTCCCAACCTGCCTGCTGAGCTCCAGACACACACATGGCCTTTCCCAACAAGCAGCAGTCACCACTATTTCAAGGATTTTAATGAATTGGCCGCTTTTCTCCAATCCACTTATTTGCCTCCTGCAGCCCCCCGCCTCCCTCTGCCGGTCTCCTCCCTCTCCGCTCCCATCCTGGCTGCTCCCCGGCAGAGGGAGAGAGGAATTATTTACTGTGTGCCTGTTGAAAATGAAAGGCTTTTACATTTTAATGAGCACTAAATAGGAGCGAGGAAATATTGTTCATTAGCTGTAATCTGTGGAATTGCTTGAGTGAACTTCCTTTGGAGGCCGCTTTAAACGGTTCACTCAAGTAAAGCAGTTTGTATGGTAATTAAGGGAGCATTTTTCTGTCAACATCTGTGCTGCTATTTATAACGCCGAAGGTATCTTATTGCTCCACCAGAGAAACATTAAAAGAGGTGGGCAGAGGGGAAGCTGTATTTTATATATATGTGTATATATATAATATTACTGTTTTCTCTCTTCAAAACACCTCCCTTTTCCTTATTTCCCTTTTTGCTTTCTTATTTTGTTCTCACTCTTCCCATCACCCCCTAATATGTGAAGAAAAAAAAAAAATCCTGTCCACTATTTCCGGATAGTAAAGATTATCATTCTGACATCTTTTCATTAATCACACCCTTTGCTCAGCAGCCAGACAGGACATTCAGCTGCTTAGCAGGAACAAGAGGCCTGTGTCTTTGGAAACCTCTTCTCGTCCCACCTCTCTCCAGAGGAAAAGAGATGCCTTTTGGCCAGGCCAGGCCGTTGCAGTGTCCCCAGAGGGACAACACGGAATCACCTCTGTCCTCAGGGCATCCCTCAGCCCTGCTGCACTAAAGCCAGCCCAGGCTCCTGGGGCTCTTCAGGGAGGGCTGTGAGAGGACAGGGAGGGATGGGGAGAAATAACCTTTAGCATACTCAATGTTGTTCTGCTGCTTCAAGTTTGAAGTTGGTGTTTTGACTTTGTTGCTGTGAGGAAAAGGATTTGGGTTTAATGAGAGAACTTGGGTTTTGCATACAAAAATAGAAGGATTTTTATTTTTTTGCTTTCATTTGATTAACACCCATAATTTTAACTCTGACCACCTACACCATGCTAGGGCAAACAGAAGCCATCACCAGATGTAGTTTCACCCTTACTTTTCCCTCTTTGATTCTCCTGTACTAATAATAATGGTGTTTGCACCCTGTAGCTCATCACCTAGGGATAAGGAAAATTATGTCCTTCAAGAGCTGGAATTGCTGAGGAAGAGAATCACCTTACCCAACATTTCCCAGAAACTTCTCCCAGCCCTCATAGCTCTAGGTGATTTCCAAAATCCTGCAAGCCATCTTCTGTCATGGATATGTGCAGTTCCCACTTTTCCAAATCTTTCCCCTACCCCCCTCCTTCTCTTTCTCATGTTATGAGTGTTTCATTTATGCTTCTGCTGGTTTACTTCTCCCTGTGACATGATTTTCTTCTTCACTTTAGTCCACCTTTAGTTTGAACTAAATCAAGACTTGGAGAGCTTAGACAGGTTTTGCATTGGTGTTGGGAACATGCTGTGAAGATTTTACCATTTTTACTAAAAAGAACCTCACAGTGCATGTGGAAAAATGCACAAGGAGAGGCAAGAAGTAGTGTTGAGCTTGCTTGAGTGCCCCAGATATGTGGCTCTACAGAAATTAAGTATGCTGTGCCAGAGCCAATAACTTGTATAGATTTTTCTCTACCTGTAATGAAGGAAAAACATAAATGACTATCATAAAAAGTAAACATTAGAGATAGAAAATCCCTTTTACAGCATTCAGTCCATCTTTCTGCCAATAACAAGTTGTTCCCTGTAGTATATTTTTCTAGTGATTCCTCCAGTCTGGTGTTAAGCATTTCAAGTGATGGGCCTCCCTGTTCCCCTGAGAGATGAGCTGAAAGCTTAGTGCATTTCAATGTCAGGAAGTTTTTCTTGGCAACTTTGATTTTCTTATCTGTATTTCTTCTTATTGGTCTTGGGATATCCCTATAATTACATATATTCTTTGAATCTTCTGGTTGGTGCTGTTTTGGTGTTTTCGCTATCACCATTTCATTACCCTGCAACAAATATTCCATATCCACAATTATTTTTCATTCTTGGCTTAGAGTTTAATGAATCAGTAAAGTTTTCTTAATGTCTGCTTGGCATTTACAGTAGAAGAGTTTATCATATCACCAGGCTCACTATCACTGTTCTTTTAATTTAATGGGTAACCAAATCACAAGACCCTGACACCCGCTATTTTTGGTAAGGGGCCAACATGAGTTTTGGAATCAGGAAAGGGCTTCCGAAGAGAAAAATTACAAGTAGACTGAGAAAAAAATAGTGGAGAGCAAAACTGTAGAAGTAAAGAAAAATTAAAAATTGTAAAAAAATTAAGAGGTCAAGGATGAAAGGGAGAGGTTTTTCAGTAGAAAGCAGGTGAGTGATGGCCTCTGGTACAGAAATCTGTGGTCTGCCTGGGGATTGTGAAGATTTTGTAGTCAAGGAGCAATAGAAGTTTTCCTGGCCCCATTCTGAAAGGGTTACATCACACCTCGTGTGCACCCACCCATCCAGGAGATCAGAGGGGCTGTCAGCACTCCTGTGCTTTGAGCAGAGGATGTTCAGTGTACACCCTCTTACAAACTGGGATCACAGCAAGCAGCTAGGGGCCAATCTGTGGGCCTGAGGAATTTGCTCAGCAGTTGGAGCCTTTCCATTAAACCACTGGCAGGAAAGGTAGAGGTTTATTGCCATGGTCCTTGTGAACATAGACCTGCATCTTCCAGATATGGCAAGAGGAGAAATGCAGTCCAGATTTTGACTTATCAGGTGCTTGAAAAATTCAGACTCTGTCTGGACATCTGTATATCTAATTAATTGTATGATAAATGCCGGAATATGGATCCTGAAAATTTTGTCTATTTGTTTTTTGCTAACATTTGGAGTCTACATGAAAGGCATTTTTTGCAGGCAATCGTGTTTGGAAAATCATCTCTCCCAGAGCATCCGAAACCCCAACAGACATAGCTATATTACAGGTAGCACTGGAAGAGTCTTTTTTAATGTATAAGTTTGACACAAAATGTTTCAAGACCCAGCCACCTTTGGATGAACATGATGCTGCAATTGTACGATCAGCCATTAAAGGACTAAGAAAGAAATCTTCCTAGTAAGTAGTTACTTGTGTCTCTTACAAGATGCATTTTACTTATTCTTAATAAGCAATTTGTTTGGTCCAGTTGTCTAGGAGGCCTCTGAGGGATATAAAATAGCCTAGTCACAAAATGCAGGAGAGGAGGAACATAAGCTGTGCAGTAAGTTCCCTTTCTCCTCAATTATATTTTTAGATGAGATGCCAAGTGAAGAAACAACTTACAGCATATGGAATATTCCTATTTTTTGCTTCTATTAAGGTAAGCAAACTGTATTTTAGAAACATCTTCTTTCTTACTTGCCAACAACTTGTTTTTCCCAGCTCTTTAATGTGTAGCATTCCTTGGCATCATGTAGAAGGCAGCTTTACAGACTTTACAGGCTTTGCAGCATTGGTGCATTTCCTTCCAGCAAGAAGCCCACACATGTGCTTATCTTTAGGAACATGTAACTTCTGCTGGAGCTCAGTGGGACTTAAGCACATGGAGAAACTGTAATGCTTTGCAGAGTGGGAGTGCATTTTAGTTTATGCTCAAGTATTTTTCTCAAGGGGCTTATCTATGCATAAGACTTCTTGAAAGGCCCTTCTGAGTTAAAAATACCTGAAGTTCTTTCTAATGAGGATCTATAGCATTCTGCTCTAGGTAATCAAGAGTCATGTCTTGTATTTCAAAGTCCTTATTATGAAAGAATAAAGAGTTGCAGTAGAAAAAATAAGCACAGGTTAGAGTGAAAGATAAAAATGGAGGTGGGAAATAGTAGAGCAGAAATGTGTAGGCATCTCTTACTGAACTACTTCTTTCATAACCTTTCCCAAGCTACACTCTATTTACCAATTATCTCTTTAAGGCAAGGATTCATCATTCTGCAGGTACTTGAGAGGTTGCTCATGTTGTTCAGGGTGCAATTTAATATTTAAAACCAGATAATTTTCTATGGGTTTTATAGAGTTTATTTGCTCTAATACCATTGTGTTATTTATTGAATATTTGAAGCATAAATAAGCTCAGACAGGCAATTAAACATAATATTTTACAAAGCTCAAAAACGTTCTTCTCAATTTTTGGAAGTGATTTCTGAGGCTTCCCAGGTAGTGCACCATTGTAATATGGTATTAACAGGTGACAGGACATGTTTCAGAGGTCCACTAATACATACTGTGGATGTGCAGCCTCATGCATCCAGTCACCAGAGGGGAGTATCAATGGACCATTAAAACATGCCCAGGAGTGTATTAATGCTATTACAGCATGGCTCTACAAATTTTAATTCTTTTCAAAATACCTTTTTTGCTATACTGTGAAATCTATTAAGGAAAGAAAAAAAAAGATTTTGTGACATAATACGGGAGGACATGGATTTAAATAGCTTTTTATTTGCCACCATTTTAATACATTCTCTTTTGATTTTATATTGTTTTATAAATAGCATACTCCTAAGGCCTGATTCTCTTTTTTTCCCTGACCTACCTTTCCACTGCCTAGGAAGAGTAAAGGAGTCTTAGAGTGCCATAAATGTAAATCACACCCCCATACTACTTAGCTTGGTTGCTAATATCAATAGACATTTCTAGGTTTCCAGGTGAGTAAGACATTTGAGCAGCTTTGGACTTTTGTTGAAGAAGCAAAACTAGAAATCCAAGCAGTTTGCCAAGTAAGTTCTGCGCTGGAAGGCTAGAACTAGGGAAGGAAAAACTGGGTCTGTCACAGGTGGTCCTATGCTCTATACCCTTAGTAAAACTTTGTAACTGACTACATCAGTGTCACCACTAACCCTCAATTTAATTAACTCTGTAAAATAATGTTATCATTCAGTATTGTAATTTATTTCAGTTGTATACCAATAATACAAAAGATTTTGCTATGCTAGTACAGCAAACAATCATCCATGATTTCATACTAAACCCTGTGTGAGCACACAGAGCAAGATGTAAAAGAAAACTTATCCTTCTATGTCAGCCTCTCATTTAAAAGTCAGGAGCAGCATAAAGAGCTTGGAAGTACTCGAGCCTGACAAGAGAAGATGTCTTTAATAATAGTACTTTGAAAGAAGGCCCAAACCACACTTCAAAAAACTTACCATCTGCCCCAAAATAAAATGCTGTCTCAGGTTAATTAAAAAACTGTATTTTGTTTTTGACTTTATTTATTTATCTATTGATTACTCTGTGCCATTACATAGCTGAAGGCAGCAGTCATTCTGAAATGGAACACTGCCGCACATTGTTCAAAAGAGATTGTAATTAGGTTTCAAAGCCTTATTTTTCTCTCTTTCTTTCTAAAAACCATTCAAGGAAATTCTTTGCCTCTTTCTGAGTTAGTTTTCTGATAGAAAACACGGCAGTGAAGCTCAGCATTCAGACTAGCATCGCTCAGGGCTGTGTATTAATCATCATTATCATAATAACAGCATTCCGCTGTTATTACATATTACTCCTCCTCTGAAGTGTAGACGGTACAGTGAGCTGCAATTTGTAAATACAAGCACTGCTTCAGCTGCACTTCTCGTTTGCAGTGCTGCAGGAGGAGCACCAGAATAATGCCAGGTGTAGGTGCAGCAGCACCAGCTCAGACCATCAGGTGCTCAGCCGTAAGTCCCGGCTGCTGATCCGCGCATGGGTGGAAGGTCTGGAAGGACACATGGCTGGTAGGACAGTGGAGTCATCTGGGACTCTTCTTTTCCTGCTATTTTTCTAGGAGAGCTGTGGTCTCTGTCAGCCTCAGAGCAGGAGGATCTGCTCAATGTGACTCATTTAATAATTTAGAGCACCATAACAACCAGTAGGATTTGAGAGCTTTTCCTCTGTTCTTCCTTATTTCGTCCACTACACTGATTTCAACTTTGGAGACAGAAAGACTTTTTTAAGAAGCTCTTTTTGAAAGGAGGAAGAAGGGATGAGAGGGCACTTGTGTTTTGGGGATTTTGGGGATTAGGGGGATTTGACTGGATGCACTGCCAAGTTCCTGTGTCTGCAAATACAAAGAAAGGAAGCTCCTATTGATATCTCTGCCTGTGGCCATACCCTGTATGTTCATAGCCCAGTGATGATGATTTAGTTCTTACCAGAGCTGATAGGGTCAGTGTCTTCTTGTGGTGCTCAACAGCCATGGCAGTGTTGTTGTTGACTATTGCTTTCCAATATTGCTTGTAGCCTTTCTTGTAATTAGATTTTCCAGTTGTAAAGGAATCCCTCAAAACTACACAAGTGCTGAAATGAACCATATTGCATGTTTTCTTTGAGGTTGAAATCATATATACATGTCATCTCCAAATGCCTTTAAATTATTTGATCCAATTAGAGCAAGTTCTATGATTTGGACCAGGAACTAGAGACAGTCCTGGTTAGGCACTGCAGTTTTTAACTTTGAAGGCTGTGGCTGCCAGGATTTAATCTAATTCAGCAGCTAAACACCTCATCTTCCTCGATAATTTAGCTCATATGCTCTCAAACTGTAATCCAGAAAGTGAGAGCCTGGAGTGCAAAATCCAGTAGATTTAATCAGTAAGCAAAGAGCTGTCTCTAAATTTATGACACATTTGCTTTAGGGCTCTTCATGAGTGTGAAAGAAGGACTAGGATGCAATGCTAAACCTGATTATGTGAGGAGAATGGAACTGAGAAAAGGAACCTAAACAGAGAAGAGCAAGATAGGGAAACGGAGAGTCTAAGAGGGAACAGGCTGAGACTTTTCAAGCATAGGGAAGACATGCAGAAGCATGAATCTATTACTGCCTGCTTTGCTCCTCTGCCCACAAAGGCCTGGATTTTTACCTTTTATTTTATATTCTTATATCTTTTATGTTTTATATAGTTATATCTTGAATTGTATATTTATTGTATAATTTCATATTCTATTATTATTTTAATCTCATGCATTACTTAAAAGAGGGTCATTACTATTTATAGTCAGGACTCCAGGATCCATCAGTGATTTATAGCTTATACAACCTTAATTTACTCCTTACAGCCTGAAAAGTATGTACAATGTGGTTTTACCATAACTAGCACAGTAATGCTGCTTCCAATATGTGACTTTTCGGAGACTACTGTTCCCTTCCTGAAAGGCAGCTTGTGCAAGTGTCAGCTTTTAAGATATTTGGAATTACACATAAAATAAATGAGAAGAATATTGTGCATTTATTGGTCATGATAAAGTCAGGTCATAATTATTATAATCAGTAAGTAATGGAATAAACAAATATTTGTTCAGCAGTTTGAAAAAATCAAGACTCATGAAAGTGCTCTGTACAGATAAGTAAGTACTGGGTTTAGTGTATCATAAATGATGCAGGTACCACACCCCTCAGCAAGTGCCAGTTATCTCTAGAGCTGTTTGAGGATTACTTTTGTACGGTTTTCTAGGCATGTCAGGAAAGAGAAGCCTTTTGTATAGTATGACACAGAAGATACAGCTGCCCTTATAGATGCTGTGCTACCACTTCAGATGGCATTTCACCCATGAGGCACATGGCTTCCTCCAAAATGGTCCCACACTCGTTGCACCACAGCATTGAGACTGAGGCTAATATTCAAATAACGTCTGTTTTACAAAAGTAGGAATATCTAAAATGTGGCACTGTTCAAAATAATGTTGGGGTTTTTAATATATAAAGGCAGTTCTGAAAAATAATTTGGATTCCTACCCTGAGCTAGAATTGAGTTTTAACATTCCAAAAGCAACTTTCCAGACAAAGCACATTTGTCCCAAGTCCTGCTTTAATCAAAACAAGAATGCTAGAAGTTAATTAGCCAGCATAGGTGCTTCTCAGAAATTCTGCAGCTTTTTCAGATTTCCAGATGAGGGGGTAGGAATTTCCAAGTGGTTGCATTGAAATGGTTTTTCCTACCCACTTTTGTGTCAGTTTCTGTCATGATAGGAGAAGATGGGGGGAAAGTACATTCAAGTTCTGATTACAAAAAGCCATATTAAATTTTTCCCGTGACATGCTCAGAGATTGAGGTATGATGGTAATGATGCATAGAACAGCTCCTCACTTTTTCTCTCAAAAGCTCTGTGGTTGCCTCTTTCTGGGAGAACGATGTCACTGATACCGATTGGAGTCCCTCCTGGCAAGCAGTAGTAGCAGCTGCTTTCAGACATGGACATGATAGACTGAAGGGAAGGGATCCACACCTCAAACAGAATTGCCTTGAACATCACTCTGATGCAAAGTTTCAAAAGAAATCATTCCACATTACTTGAAATAGCATCATACTGTGATATATATGCTTTCATAGAAATGACTTCATGAAGAAATCACTAATTTAGTCACTTGCTGAAAACAGGTTATCACTTTTTAAACAAGATAATAACCAATAAAAATCATCTTAAAAATGCATCACTATAAGACAGATGTGGGGCAGAAGTATAAAACTAGACTGCAGAGTATTTAATTAATTATCTTGAATGTAGCACTGCTACATTCAAGATAAGTGCTGTGGTAGCATTAAAATCCTGTAAGGTGTTCCTGGGAAATTCCTTCACTGGCATGGCTTTAACCTGCATTAAATGATCTCATGATGGACACTGCCACTTAAGCAGCAAATACTAATGGAGAAGAGATGGGTGGTGAGAAGGGAAAATCAGAGTATCAATGCACAAATGCTGACTGCCATCTGGCACAGATGTCATTTACTGCTGTTCATGAATCAGGAACCAGTTAAATTTAACTGATTTAGCAGTCCATCTATCCTTGTGCAATACTGGGTAATACAATAATTATTCTTTGAAATCGCAAATTGTACAGTTCATTGTTTTGTGAACAGAAAATCTGGAGGTTTTTTAATTAACATAGTTTTTAATAGTTTTTAGAGTAATATTCTAAATACACAACATACAAAATCTAACAGCAACATAACATAAACATTTAACACTAATCTTTCACCTCTAGAATGTGAGTGTTTCAAGACTACTTTTTGAAAGATAGCTATCAGGATTTCTAGCTGAAGGAGGAACTGCTGAATAGGCAGGGTTTTGATTTACTGCATTAAAAATGAAAATTTTGGGCTTAATTTTTTTAGAAAAACTCATGTAATTTTTTTTTTCTAAGAAATGTAGCTATTTTCCCAAGTATCTGTGAATAAAGCTTTTTTTAAGGCATTATATAGCCATACATAGGTTTTTAAAATATATTATGTTACATAATACTAAAAAAAATGCATAGCATAATTTCAAATACTATAGGGTGCTTGCATTTTATTTTTTTAAGAGTAATTATATGTTTGCAACGCTGCCTGATTTAGTTAAATGCCCTCTATCCGACATTTCCTTATAAAAGCAAGGCTGAACTCTTGAGCTCTTTATGAGCTGCAAATTAATATTTTGAGCAATCATCATTAATAATGACAACCAGTTTATTTTGCTTATATATTGGGTAACAAAAAGCAGTCTATATTGGTGATAAAAGATATTCTTTTTATTAAAGCTTTAGAAATTTCCTCCATCAGCCCCTTGGACTCTTAAATTTTGATGCTGTAACTAGGTGAGACAAATGTGTTTTCAGAAGTTTGCCTTGGCAGTCAAAGGCTGGGAAACAAAATGGCAATGTTATTCAAAAGAAAACTGAAAATGTTGTTTAAACATGAATTCTGGCCTGCAGATGAGATAATTGCAAAAAGCAGGGAAGTGGAGAAGGAGT
The DNA here is from genome assembly GCF_037042795.1 of Molothrus aeneus. Taxonomy (NCBI): domain Eukaryota; kingdom Metazoa; phylum Chordata; class Aves; order Passeriformes; family Icteridae; genus Molothrus; species Molothrus aeneus. Next base: position 18,854,310 of record NC_089648.1, read on the forward strand.
GAAAGCAAAGGGAAGCAGAGATACCACACCGGTTGTAAAGCCTTTTTAAAACATGGTTGCTTCTAGAATTATACTCATAGCATTAACTACTCTGCTAAATGTAATTTCAGAGCAGCTTGGCTATGCTGGGACCAATAATGTTTCAGCAGATGTTAACGGTGAGGGAATTTAAAGATTACAGAGTTTCATGGGTGTAGTAAAGCTGCAGTGGGAACAGAAATATTGCAGTAGCTGTTATGTTCTGAGTGCACCACATTTACTGACAAGTAATACATGAGTGATAGTGAGGACCATGGGAACAGAACTTTATACTTACTGGTCAGCAGCCTATAAACTCCATAAATTAAACAAAGTTTTATGTATTTTTCATTTCTTTTCAGAATGATCTTCTCTAAGAGCCTCTGGTTCATGTTAATTCCATCAACAAAGCGTAGCTCTGTCTCCCAGCTTTTTTCACAAGGGTATTTCCCCACATGCATGTTCCTTTTTCCTCCTCCCACTACCCTCCACTCAGAAGGTTTTCCCAAACAACCCTTTTTCCCCAGTGATCCTCCATGGGCCAAGCCTTCACAATGAGCTGAAGAGCCACAGAGAGCAGCTTCTGTAGGAGGGAGGTAGACAAACCTTTTCTCCAAAATGAAGCCAGCCATCCTGTGCATGACTGTGGACAGTCTCCAGGCAGGGAAACAATCACCCTGACCTACTGAGACTGCTAGATATTTGTAGAGGTTACAGAGTTGATACCTTTTTATTTGCCACCCTAAAATAATAAAGTTGCAAGCCTCAGATGAGCAAGGCAAACTAGAAAGGTTGTGGAACCATGTAACAACATCCCCTGCAGTACAAGCAGTAAGTGGAGAGTGGAGATAGATAAATAAATTGGCCAAGTGGAGATAGATAAATAAATTGGCCAAACATTGTACACAGGTCAGACACAAGGTGTGTGTTGGCTTGTGGATCTAGCTGGAGAGAGAGCATGAGCCAGGTGGGTGCTACAGAGACTTAAACATGTGGAAACATGAACTGTTCTATCCAGGCTCGCTTACCTAAGTATGGATAAAGTGTTAAGATTAATTAAAGAGTTATTCTTTAATTAATCTTTAGTTGATATTTAGCTGATATTCAGGTTCTCATGGTCATGCTACTCAGCAACAGCATGGCTTACCACTCAAAGAAAAAGAAATTAGGCTGTTCAGAGAAACAAAGAAAAGGGATAAAATTTATTCTGTTTTCTATCAAAAAATAAACCAGATTATAGTTTAGAGTGATTGTTTCCTGTGCAGAAATGAGGTCAGGGGCAGATAATTAATATATTATTATAATTAGCATAGTCATATTTTAAAGGCACATTCTCACAGTGCCTGCTGACTTCTTTCCTACTCTCAGGTTGGACAACAGTAGGAAAGGAATGGCCTTTTGTCAGCTTTTTCCATCTCAGTGTTCACTACAAGGAACCACAGCTGTAAAAGTTGCCTTTTCCTCCTGCTGACTGTGCAGAGCCCAGTGCCAGTGCTGGTCCTGCCCTAGACCTTTCCCTCAGTGAGCTGGATGTGAAAGGAGCAACACAGCCCCAGCACGATGCTCGTCAGGGTAGGAGATGCCAATACAGCACAGGACAGAGTGAAAGCCTTTTTATTTTGATGGCAGCCTTTCACTGTCTATCATAAACTTAGTGAAGCAGGCTTTCTCTATCCAGCTCTCCTTTTATTGGGCACAAATCACCGCTGACAGGAAGTTTTATGCCTAAATCCGTTTACTGTCCTTGTTGGTAGTCTTTAAATTAATATTTATAAGCTGAGAGAGGCCTAAAAGGATGCAGCAGTAAAATATCTAAATGCTCCAGTTTGGCTTGAGCTGAATTTTCTCCCTCTTGACCACTGACATTCCTTAATTACTACTGACCCAGGCATACATTGTCTTCGCTGCTCCAAGCCTACAAATCACCGCCCTCCACAGCGTTGAGGCGGACAAAAGGGGAGGTTCAAAGCAGACTAGTTTGTATGATATATGGAAAGAATAGATGTGGGGACAGGCTGGAGAGAGAAAAAGAAGTAACCTCAGACAGATGCCTTAAATTAAGTAACTTTGAGCTGAAACAAATGACTTGGCTTTGAGAAAGAATGAAAAATGTTTGAATTGGCAAAAACGCCAGATTTAGCTGCTATAATTTTTTTAAGTGAAAACAAACCAGAAACAAACCAGAGGGCATACTGAGCTCAAAAATAAAAACCCTCAGTTGAGCATATTCACATCTTGACTGGATGATGCATAGCACACCCTCAGCAAAATGACCATTTTCATTAAATCAGTATGAAGGACAGTTCTTTTGCATATTAAAAACTGTTGGGCAAGCTGAAATTAGAACAAAGCTGATTAAAAGTAAAATTTTGTTGCATTCAATCTTTTCCTACTTTTTGTCACTGTTTTGATCATTCTGTTCCTTGGTGTCTTATTTCTATTAAAGTAGGCATAGGGTGTGAAACAGAAAAAAAGCAAGTATAATAAAAACCAGATCAGCTATCACCACCTTAGTCCATAAGCACTTAAAAATAATGAAGCTAGATAGATTGAAAAAAAGTAGAGATAAGAAATGGTGGGGTCTTTTTAAAAATGCTATTCCAGGGAAAAAAACCCAGACCTGTAAAAGAGAAGAGGTACAAAGGATTCTAACCTGCAAGATGTGAACCTGCACTCTCTTGCTAATGCAGTTCAAGTTTTGGCACATGAATTGTTTTATGATTGCGTGGGAGGATTCCCAAACAAGAGCAGGTAGGTGTCCATAGCAAGGTGTAATAGACCCGAATCACCTCTGTCTGTAGATTGTGGGAAATCTTTTTCATAAGGAATGAATGAGACTTTTATGTACCCCAGGTAACAGTGAAACAACTGAATAGTTTGTAATAGAACCACTGAAAGATGCAATAAAAATCTTTTTAATCTACTACTCATGTCTTTGTACCCATTAGATCTCTGCCTAAAAGGAAGAGCTAAAAGATGGGTTAATGCATAATTGTTTCAATTTGTGAGTGAAGCCATGCATCATCCTATTTTATTTACTCTGCAAAGACTAATTTGAGGACATAAATGATACTTACTTTGCTCAAAACCTCTGTTGACTCTTTACTGTATTTGCAGATTTGATTTTTTACACTTGGCCAAATTTTCTTTTCCATCCCTGACTGCTGTACCTCTGAACCTGTGTGTTGGTGAATCTTTCATCCCCTCTCTTCTTAGGAGTGCTATACTTCATACATGGTACATTCACGCATTACAATAGGATGTGTTTGATACATGGAAAGAAGAGTGGGAAATAAGCCACTAATTCTGTAGTGCCTCAAAACAGCAGTTCTTTTGTGTTCAGAGGGTTAAGCTGCCTCAGGTAGTCTTCAAACTTCTTTGTAAACAGTGTTCCTGGCAGCTGAGATAGCTAATGAATGTAACAAGCCCACTCTCACAATTATAAAATGGGCACGATTATCTGTTCTATTGGAATTACTCAGATTCCCTCTAAATCCTATTCTTCCCAAGCAAGATAAAATTATAAGACTTATAGAATAAGCCGATCATCTACTGATGGCAACTAATTCCCATATAAGTCTCCCTGCTCTTGGGTAATCAAGCATCCAAAGTGATTCATTCTAGACCTTAAAGGGAATTGGCATTTTGACTCTTGGGCCACTACCCTGGAACTCCAGATGCAGACACACATGTGAAACTTGACATACATGATGGGATATGTGACCATAGAAAGAGAGACATAAAAGGCAGGATGATGCCAGACAACAAATGTAAACTCAAGAATGGGCTAAATCTGCCCATTAAAGAGTATTTTCCAACCTCACTCATCCTCTTTCTAAGAGCACAAGTAAGCAATGGTAGATAAGGTTGAAAAGGCAAATTGTGGCAATATTTCCCTTTGCTTCTTTTTCTAGAGTTTTACTTTGGACCCTTTCAAAAACATGATGTATGTCATGAGCACAGGGGCAACTTTTCTTTCTGTCAGTGGTTCTCTGTGCCTGCAATGAGTCATCCAACCTTCCTGGACATGGTGCCTCCATTCTAGTGGGCCATAGTGACCACTTAACAGGGCTACATCTCTCCTTGGGCCTTATAGAATTCATAGCTTTAGCCTCCTTTAGTTCTGATGTTCATTTCTAAGTCAGACCAGTGGACTGTCCAAATTCAAACAATTTATTGACGCTTTGCTTTTTCAACATCTTTAGGGTTATTTGTCTGGCTGGTTTTGTTCATGCTCTTTCTGAAAGATAAACACATAGCTGGAGCACTAAAGCAGTTTATAAATGCTTAGAGAAAAAAAGGTCTAAATGCCTTAATTTTATTCTAGCTGTTCAGCAGTTAAAATAACACTGTTAATAAATACACGTTTTGTTCTTTCCATCATCAGGACCAAAGGCACAATAGTCCTCAGTCATGTTTCCTGAGGCTGGCCTGACAGCCACTAAACAGCACAGCAGTAACTAACAGCTCTTACATATTCAGGGATTTTTGTTTGGTTTGGTTTGGTTTTGGGTTTGTTTTTTTGTTTGTTTTTTTTTTTTTTTTTTTTTTAACAAGGAGATGCCTGTGTGCAGCTTTAGCACTGAAACTTCAATAAAAACTCCTTGCCTTTTAGTAGTGTTTTTCCTCCAAGTTGGACAAAGATCAGGTGCGCCCACAACCGAGCGTTTGTGGAGGGAATCTGTGCCTATGGCTGAGGGATGCCTGCTAAATGGACTGTCATGCTTTCTAAATGCACTTTCCCTGGTGCCTCGACCTGAAACAAAGCCCCATGGCAATCATTTTCCATAGCTGAGAGACCTTTAAATTGAAATGTTTGGAAGTTGCCTTTCCATTGGCTCCAACCCATTGTTCTCAATAGCCCATTTACTGTAACTTCCAGCTGTCCTAATAGGGATGGAATAGTCAGTTTCTCCTTCCGTGCTGTGCTATCAAATGCCTCCCTGTGTCCTGTTGTGCAAGCTTTGCTCCTTTTGGGGAAAATCCTTTAGAAATTGAGTATTTCTGGTCTGCACACCAGCATGCTGAATGTCTTAGCCAAGATGTAAAATTTCTGTTAAGTTATTTAGGCTAGTAAGGAAACAGCTGTGTCTAGGCTTTGCATTGGGAATCCTGGATGCTAGTCCTGATGTTACGGAAAGTACAAGAAAGGCTTTTTTCCTTTTGTTTACTGTTCTGCTATGTCTCTGCACGTGGCTTGTTGTCATCTTGTCTCGGTTCTGTTCATTTCCTATTGCTCTTCCTCTGCTTTTCCACTCACTATCCAGAATTGGATCTTTTTGGACTGGATACAATCCCTTTCTCTCATTTCTCCGTGTGTATCTTTCCAACTCTTTTACCTCACAGCCTTAATGCCACTTCCCTGCCTTCCCCCCCTCTCTTTTCCCTAATTATTTTTTTGGCAGGGATAGGTCAGGATAAGAGGACTTATTCCTATGACCTAAGACAAGGCAGTATTTGTTACCAGTTTCATGTGTCCTGCCTGAAACAGAATTTTCTTCAGCCCAGGGACTGCTTTAGAAAGGGGATGGGACTTAGGCACTTAGATGCCTTGAAGTCTGATCCTCCATTCCTTCTTCCCCTGGGCTAAGAGTTGAAATCTTGTGGTACTTTGCCCAGTGAGGTCTCAGTACTGAGGCTGATGCTGTCCTCAGAATCTGAGGGAATTACAACCATCTGTGTTTGGCCAGAGTTATGAAGGGCTGGATGGGAAAGATGCTGGAAATAAAAGGAAAAGGAAGGAATCTTCAGGCTGCAAGAAGGCTTTGGATGTCCACATCCAATCTGCTCTCTAACCAAACTCCTCTGAGGTTTAAAACCATAAATAAGGAGCTCTGAGCTGCCGCACAAGACTTCAGTGCTGCCACATCAACAGCTGTAAATCTGCTCTCAAGCACTTCTTGCTTACCCTGTAGGGGAAGCACAATTCTGCCTGGATGAGGCAGGAGCATTTGGCAGTAGCGCTCTGGCAAACAGATTTCCAGATGTTTGATGAGAATGACAGCCTCAGAGTGGGAGTGCTTGAGTGTGTGCATGCGTGCCACTTTTTAAAATTCAAGGCTAGCTTGCAGCATTATCTGGGAGTGAAAATGTCAAAAGAAGACAGTGTTCATAGCAGGCATCGCATTTCAGGCCTTAGGAGAAAAAAAAAAATGAGGGAAGACAGCAATGAAGCAATTTAAACATAAAGAAGCAGGGGGGTGCTGTAGTAGTTAGAACAAGTCTGTGAAATGTGGAGCAGACTCTTACCCCCAGTCCAAACCCATCTCCCAGCACTTGTCTGGCTTCATTGTGCAGTATTTCAGATCTCTGTGTCCATCATATATATTTGGTGCCCCCAAACTCTTTCCAGAACCAGTTTCCTGCTACATTGCTACATCCACTACTGCTACGCAGGAAACTGTGCTGTATGTTCTTCCCTACAATGTCTGGCTCTTGGCTCTGACCTTCTCCCGACTTCTTCAACAAATGTCCTTCACTGCCATGCTATTCCTGCAGTGCCCTCTCATGCTTCTGGGATTTTTGCTTTCCACATGTCCCAGTTTCCTCTATCCCTGAGGTTGTGTGTCTTACTACCATCCATCACCTGCAAAGTCAATGCCATTGCACAGCACAGTCTTACACCATATCCTGTTCTCTCATTCTTTGTGTATTTGGCCTATATTTGTTGTATTTATATAGCAATATGTTAACCTGATCTGATTTTTTTTTCTTTTTCCCATCATCTGAAATGTCATACTAGATTTTCCTGGTTTATTACACACCTGAGTGAAAAAATACATAGATAAGGAAATCTAAGTAGCATTACAATTTGCCAAACTCTTTTTTTTTCCAAGCTGGAGAGTTAATCATGTTCTTAAGTATCTCAGCTGCTGTCATTTCCATATTGGTTTATTTCCTTCTGATGAAAGCTTATGAAAATTACATACTGAGACCATGAGTATTTACTTGTAAAAATATTTTTGCATCCTCATTCGGATATGCTGCCTTCCATCTGGAATTCCTGCTTTTCAAACTACCTCATGTATGTTTCTCATTGCACTAGTGATCTTTGCAAGTCTATGCATTGTAAATATGAGTTTTGCTATCCCTGCAGAAAGGCAAGCCTTTTGCTCCACAAATAAATATATTACAATCTCCTTTCTTTTTCTTCCACTTGAATGTAAATCTCCTGTAATATGACCTAGCTATTGCAATGAGAAGAATCTTGGTTTGCTTTTGTTTGGAAAGAGATTTCAGGTGGATCTGGCAGTGTTGGGAAAGGCATCTCAGGATTACACTGGCCGAGTGCAGTAATTGCCCCTTCTCGGTGAGCCATGCTGGAACACAGGTTTTGACAAAGTACTTCTACATGACTCTGATAACCAGCTGCCCTTCCAGTGAAGCATCCACACCACGCTGCTGAGGGGAAGGGAGCTCATAGCTCAATGCGCTGCTCTTATTCCAAAGCCTCTGCCATCTTCCCTAAATAAACACCAAGGACTGATGCTTCCCCTGGTATAACACCACTGACCTCTCTGAAATTACACCAGGCATGAATTTGATCAGATTTGTCATCAAATCTATTTTGTACCAGCAGGAGCACAGACGAGCGAGGCAAGCCATCCCGCAAGTCCCATCCAGGGCTTTTCTGTTGCCCCTGCTATAACCCCAGGCTCCTTCCCCACCTTAGGCTGAAGGGAATGATAAGGTCCAACTTGTCAGGACTTATTACTTATTCACAAAACTATCACACCTTTGACACATCTGTCAGTTTTTATACAAAAAACGAATGAGCAAGGATGCTGAAGTTTCCTTTCAGCACACTGGAGGGCAGTCCTTTTTACCACACCCTTAAGGCTTTCATGTCAGGGCTTAGTTGCAATGACAGAGCAGTGTGAGAGAGCTATCATTTCATCTGGCCATACTGTGCTTTCCTCTGGACAGATTACACTTGCCCCCTGGTAGTTAAGAGAATTAAGCTTTCATCCTTTACATAAAATATAAATAAATAAATGTGCTGCGTAATTGTTATAAATATCTATCTTCAAATATCCTATTTATGTTAGTTATGGATTAGATGAAGATGAATCCTTTTTCTTTTTTCAACATTTCCTAAAATAAATTTGGCTCATTGCCACATCATAGAGATCAGTCTTTTTGCAAGAGCAATGGCATTTTTCTCCTTTTTTATTTCTTTTTTCTTTTTTTACTTTTTCTTTTTTTTTTTTTTTCAAAAAATATTAAATCAGACAAGAGAAGCACAGAATAGAGCAGCATATTTTCTAATGAGTTTGTGGTCAGATCTGTAATTTAAACTTGACAGTAGAATCACAGAATTCAGATTATTACTGAAGCCACCAGGGATCTCAGGAAACATTATGTTCAATAGAGTGTATGGCTAATGGTTACAAAGTACAAAGGATATGGATAAGCATGGCTGATTTATGAAAATTCTGTCTGTATACTGAATGTATTTATTCCAGCATTTGGGCTTTGGTTGCATTTAAAATGAAAAGGAAGGCTGCTTATTAATTTTACATGAGCTTTTTTGGCTATCTTATTCAAGGCCAAGTTCCAAGTGATTTGCTGCATCCTCCCCTACATACGGCCATTATGTGGCCTGAACTTCAAAAGTGGTTCTAAGTTTCCAATGGTTTGATAATCCTGTTTTCAGAGTTCCCATTTTCTGAAAATCACCACAAGTAGGAACGATGTGTTTTAATGCTTCAAATCATTAACATTCCTGCAGAACAGAAAGGAAAGGGCCATACATGACAAAGTTCTTCAGTGCCAACATGCACTTCAGTGCAGTCTGAGCTTTTCTTCAGAATCCATAATGCATTCCAAACCTGAACTTCACAGACTTGACTTCATGGCCTGTTCCCAGGCTAGCAATGAGTTTGTCATTTCTTGTTGAGTTCATTTGGCTTATCTCTGTTGCAGTTCTCATGAGTGTTGGTGACTTCTGCTTTACAAGAGATGATGCCAAAAAAGGGCAAGGATTAAGTGATAGTATTTTCCCTTTGCTTTTACATGTCATGAAAATAAATATCTACTGGTGTCGTATGCAATTGGGAGCCGCCTTTCATAAAGGGGTAAGGCTCAGTCAGTCACACAGTTTGCATGTTTGTGTATGTAGTGTATTTAACATACATTTTAGCATGTGTATAGTTTAACCTACTCAGGTTTTAATCTCTTTGGTGATTTCAGAGAAATTTGGCAGAGAGGTAATCTTTAAGACTAAAATAAAATTCTGTACTTGTTGTGGAAGGATAGAAGGAAGAGGATGGTGAAGAAAAGACACCAGTTAAGGAGCCTGCCTAACAACAAGACTGCAGAGTGAGTTCATGCATTATTAACCATAAAGAATACACACAGTATATCTATCTATATATTTCTCAGAGAGTGTGAGAGATGGACCATATGTGCCCCACCCCTGGGAAAAGCTTCAACTGTAGCTCACAATTAATTATGAGGCACAAAGCTGCAGGAACAGGGCTTCATTAGTTCTGCTCTTGCAAAACTACTTATTTATGTTTTTATTTTCCTTCCATGGCACTTCTGGACATAGAAATTGTGACACTTGAATGTACCCCAGGACTTCTTTAGCAAGTTATTTTGCTACCACTTTTCAATCTGTGGTAAAAAAAGAATGAGCACATACATTAAATAACATAAATTGAGTAGATGTGCACCTCTTGCTCTCTTTGTCTATACCACCTCTTTAATAGTAGTAGTAATAATAACAGTAATTTAAAAACCCATAGACTCTCCTCTGTGATGCCAGAGGAAGTCAAGTTGTTCCAAATTAAAGCTAAAAAAAGACAATTCAAGAAAAATAAAGTGGAGTGTCCTCCCCACACAGCATTTCTCAATTTGGATCTGCATATTAGCACTTAAACATGATTCTCATCATCATCCTTAACAGAAATGAAATTGAACAGCCTTCCTAACTCTCATTGGTGGTTGGGTGTGCATATGGAAAGGGTGGCAATTGCAATAAGGAACATCCTCAAATGAGCCAGAAACATGTGAAACAAACTCTTCTCCCTGCTTTGTATTCTACCTTCATTTCCCACTTACTGGAGAGATGAATGAAAGCAGTACACAGAGAGAATAACAAGATGATTGTAAAACAATTACATCATCAAAACTAACGTCATACGCTATCTCATAATAGCTTAAAATGTCGTAGTCCAGAAATGATGTTTTAGTTCCTTCCTCAAAGTATCCCGAACTGCAGCTGAAGTTGAATCAATTTTGAATCAGCTAAAGCCTTGTTACTGTGCTTTTCTTGCAGAAGAACCTTCCTACTGCACTGCCTTTCCCATTCTTAGACAACTCACTCCCTGTACTTCTGCACCACATCTGGAGCGTGGTCCTGACCCAACTCCCACTGGAGACCACAGCAGGACTCGGCCTGACTCCACTGCAGATGGATCCAAAGTGGAATGGAAATGAGCAGATACGTTCTGGATGTTTAAGGAATGTATTGACTCCCAGGCATCAGTTTTGCACAAAGCAAAAGTAAGATAATGGCAAAATAATGATTGTTGTTTTGAAAAGAAGAGAACAATGGGTGAGGTAAAAGAGCAGCTCTCTTTCTAATTATATGACAGACATAGCAGGATGCAGAAGTGTGTGATGAGGCCCTGCTACAGCAATGCAGCTAAGCACAGGCTAAAAATTAAGCATTTATTTAAGGGTTTTGCTGAATAAGGATGAGATCATTCACATACTTAAAGTTAAATGTATGCTTAAGTGCTTTGCTGAATCTGGGCCCAGATACATAAACCATTAAACAATCACTTTAAGAAAGCAATGGAAAGCTGTTATACAATTTCTAGACCTTTTAAGTTACTTCTCCTATATTTCCCCCTACGTTTCTCTTATTAGCTCAAGGAAGAGGTTTATAAAGCTCCAGTTCCCCAAAAATGATAATGTTCATTGCTACCCAATTGTAATTCAAATTGCTTCATGCAGCCCCAAGCATGGGTTCAAACATATAATCAAGCAAACAGGAGACCTGAGACTTGCCAGTTGGAATAGTCAGTCACAGATGCCACACTTTTTTTTGTTGTTTTTGTTTTTTGTTGGGTTTTGTTGTTGTTGTTGTTTGGTTGGTTGGTTTTGGCTTTGTTTTGCTTGTTCTAAGCATGAGGGGTAGAGAAGTTGATAAAAGCTAGCCTTTGCTGTCCATTTTTGGCACTCTGTTTCTGTGGCTTGGGTTATTTGGGTACATGTTGCTTTGTGTCTCTGAGGGCTCTTTTTTTCCTCTCCCCCTCTCTCTCTCTCTCTCTCTCCCCTGGTCAGAGAAGCTGTACTCGTCACCTGGAGTGAAGGCTGACAGGAATGAACATAGGCAGGAAGCAGCGTGACACACACATTGTCATGCATGACTGACCAGCAGCCATCAACAGCAATTAAACATTGAGAGCACTGGATCCTTTTGGACAGGTTCAAGTTTCCTGGCACTGCTGTGATTAGATGTTTTGCACTGTTTCCCCGTAGTCAGTATGTGACACATTCCCTTTTGCTTGCTCTTTTCTGATATTTATTTTTGCACTGTCCTGGTGTTAGCATCTTCTCATGGAAAATTAATCACTTAGAGAGGGATCATTTTGAAGGAGACTTGTGAGGTGGGTGAAAGATAAAATGGATATTAAAAAATCAGCTGGGTTTTTATTTAAACAGAAAATTCCCTGCCTTCAGACGGACATTGTACTGTTTGAGTAGCTATAGGTGTGCATGAGAGAAAACTCTGCGAACAGCAGAACCCAGCAAAGAAAAACATGGGCCTTTGGGTTCACCCAGCTGACTGCAATTTTACTGTAATTTAAGACGACAAAACACAATGTGCTTAAAGGCAAGGCTGAAGTGAAGAGCAGCTGCAGTTGTGCTGGGCTGTCACTCGCTTGCCCTCGTTTCAGGGCTGAGATCCAGAGCAGCCCAACTACCCGGCGTTTAACGCTGGCCCAGACTTCCAGGGCAAGGTCTGTGGCTTGGCACGAGGTGCTGCCACTCCGGAGGCTGGGGCGAAAGGCCTTTGGCACACAGCTAGGTCTCGTGCCTAATTGAATAGTCGCAGGGTCCAGGGCCAGAAGGGCTCATTAAGGCTCCATTCTGACCTCATGGATTGTCGTCCTCCCCATTCCCCCGGATTGAGTCCAGCAGCTTACATGTGAGTAATTAATTTCTTCTGTTAATTTGCACTCTCCTAGTCTCTGTGAGGACCAGGGAGGTCCGCTGATAAGTTGTAAGGAACTGCCAGACGTCTATGCAGGAAACCTTCGTGCCTACACCCTTTCCATCCTTCATCTTCTGTGTGCAAGGTATGTCCAAACCCTGTTTTGACCAGTTGGAGTAATCAAATGAACGAAGTGATCAGAAGTAGCATGGTTTCAGTATTCTGCAAGGATTAACAAGAGAGGGCTGTGCTCTGCTGTGCCCCCACCAGCCCAGCCAGGGCTCGGAGCCAGTCAGCATGTTAGGCTTTTCTCCTGCTAGCTCCCTCTCACTCTGTTAATAGGGGTTGCTCCAGCCACACATCTGTGTTACCTTTATATTCTTGCACTAGCATTTAGAGGCCAGAGCAACCCTGGGGCCTTGATACTACTGCCTTTCATTGATAATACAACTCTTAAAGAGCTTTTTTCCTCAGATAGATGCCTGGGATCGTGAGGGCAGATCTAAGAACTGCTGTGAGAACTGGTTCTGAATTTGTTGCTCTCAATAGTCATTCCAGATTGACATATTTCTTAAAATCATTCCTCTATTTTGTCAAGCATTGTGTATTGATAACACTAAATAAGCCTCAGAAGAACCGTGTGAAGCAGAAAATGTAATTACTATTTCTGTAATGCAGATAGAGAAACAAAGGCAGAAAAGGGATGAGTGACTTGCCCAAGGTCATACAGTAAATCAGAAGTGTAAATATATCATAACTTCAGCCACATCTCATTTCCTTACGGTGTGGGTATGTTCAGGAGAAAATAGCTGACTTGATTCCATGATCTTTTGCAGTCTTTCAAAGGCTTTCTACCTTTCTCTTTGTAGGTTTCCAGGATGTCCTGATAGACCAACACGGGCACTTCCATAGACTAAGGAAAGAGCATCAGGTGGTAACACACTCGTGCTTGAATTTCTGTTACCAAAGTAGATGGCAACCAAATGGACTGGGCACCCAAGTCTTGGATGTCTTCTTTACCCAGGAATTAGATTTTGGACCTTCTGCTCATGTCTTGGCAAACTAACTGTGGTATAAACAATGAGGCTTTGGATTTCCAGCCTAGGGGAGGCATTGTACAGGTTCACAGACAACTGTCCAAATGAAAATGACGATGAGCATGAAAAGAGCATGAAAAATTGAATATGCACTGGAGAGACAGCACTTATTTCATTAAGTAACTTCAGCATTGACTTCTTTAGCTCTATGAGTAAATTCATTAAATCACAGCTGAGATGCATCAGGTTTTGCTCTAAGAATTGGAACAGAGATATATATAAGAACACAGCAAACCAGAAGATTAAAAAGTAGTACTGCATAAGTCAACTGCTAGTTGCTGACATCAATAAAATATTGTCCTTTATTATAGTCATTAGGGAACCTTTTAACAGTCATTAAAATTTCTTAATGCTGTAGTAAAATTTTTAGCTGTTGCCTGGAAAAAAGAAGGTACTCTGAACTATATGGCATGCAAATATTTCAAACAAATGCTGTCATATGGTGGAGGCATTAACAAGTGCTTCTTAAAGCTGATGGGCTGTTTTTGGAACACACTCAGGAAAAAATATATATGAATATATATTATATTTAATACAAGAACATTGAGATTTTTCTGGCAATGATATAAGAATAAATTATTTAAGCCCTTTACAAGAGAGCTGAAATCTATTAATTACAAAGTTCTGATATATACTGACTGGGCATTAGTGTTGTTTCAGGTCCTAGGTAGTGTCTTCCTTTTTTCTTCTGCATTCTGCTTGAAAAATATGAAACCATGGAATTAAACTGAACAGTTTCACCAGCTACAAGAACTGTATGATGATGGCACCAAACAGGGGAATAGTATAGGAACATGGCTATTAATTAGGAATGTCTTGGAAAAGCAGTGGTTTAAGTAGATAGAGGGAATTTTTTTTTAATTTAATTAAATTTTGGAAATAGAATAAACTGATATTCAGTGCTACCTATATAATGTTTGCACTTCAAGTGCAGGCACACAGAGCCAGGACTGTACTCTTAATACAGTAATGGTAGCAGTGTTTCTCTGCTTTGTCTGAAGTTCAGTTCATATGAGCTTGGCACAGGATGTGTGAGACCAACCATATGATTTTTTGATTCAGAAAGATAAGGAGCTCAGAGAAGCTTCCTACCTGCTCTGTGTGCTGCAAACAGCCCGCCGTGACTATAAAACTGGGTCATATTCTGGTGTATTTTAAATCACAACTGGTAGGAGAAGGCAAGGGGAGGCACAGCACATCAAACAGCACCGGCGAGGATTAAGGCAAACAGAGCATAAAGTCCTTAAGCAGCATGGGCTGGGGAGAGGGGTAATGACTTGAGCCTGGTTACATCCTCCGAGACCTTTTACAGCCTTAAGCATTCAGGTTACACACCATGGGAAAGAGAGCACTTCTGGAGCTGCAGTGCCCCACAGGATGGAGCGGGAGGACTGATGAGAGGGAGGACTGACCAGTGGCTGCAGAGTTGTCAGCAGGTAGTTTCTTACCTGGGCGTACAGAGAATCTCTGCTCATTGCTCGCAGCTTTGATTGCAGAGGGTCCAGACACTCTCAAACTTGCAGTATCTGTTTAAACAGGCTAGTTTCTGGTCTTTTAATCTTATCTGGAACCTAAGTGAATCTAAAGCACTTAGTAAAAATTGTATCAAATACATTTCCTTTCTCATAGCAAACCATTTCTATTTAAATGCACATTCCACAGATTTTCTCAGTTCCGAAAAATCTCTGTGATTATTCAGATCTGAAGTAAAAACTCAACCATTTGAGGGAGGAATTCTCATGACACCTCAAAGAAACAGGTGGCATTCAAGAAGTATTTTTTTTACTTTGCATGAATGTTCAGTGATAGATCCAAGCTGAGTGTGTGACATACCTGGTTTCAATCACTCTTATTCAGTATCTAATTTTCATCAACTTTTTGCAGCAGTCAAAACTTTCAAAATTTAAAGTTTTGGTTGTTTCTGCAGCACAGCGTGATGCAAAATAAACAGGTGCAGGAAGACCAGTGCTCTGCTACAGATCAGAGAATTGGATAGGGATTTATTGAAGTTGGAGTAAGCATAGGGTCTTAAAATGTACTATGTCCAACAAAATTGATGTATCAGCATGTCCTGGGAGTTCACCTTGCCCTTTGCAGTGTTCTGTGAATGGGTGTTACAGTAGAGTGGTTTTTCAGGGGATTTTCAGAGGAAACTTCCTGATTTGTCTTCCTCACAGTTAGGACCACCTTATAAGTGTGATTTTCTATAATAACTAGGAAAGTCACTGTGAAAATTTCTAGGGGGAAAATTTCCAGAATATTGGATGAAAAATTTAAGAAAAGCAAATAGGGTTGAAGGATGCATTAGCCTGTTTCTTATAATTTTAACTCTGTTTCGTATCCTCATGGCACATTTCAGCCTGAAAGAATACTCTGGGCAACATGGAAGATCACAGTGCTCAAATGCAGAAAAAGAAAATTGCTACCCATGGGCAGAGAAAACAGAAATTTAACTTAGGTCAGTGTTGCTGATTAGCAGTGTTTTGTCCACGTCTCCGGCTCACCAGTAACCACCATTTGCTGCCTGTTGCCACCAGCTGGTGCTTGCCCTGTCCCTTCTTCTGCCATCATGAGACTGTTACAGACCTCAGGAACATGGATAAGGGTATTTTTTCTTCCCTTCTTCCTCACTGCACATAACTGAGAATGGCAGTGGGGCAGTGGTGCAGACGAGGATCCCTTTCAGCTCCAAGGGCCGCCTTTCCAGCGTGTGCTCTGTTACTACCTAGTTTAATTAACATCTGTGCCAATCAGAGCAGCTGCCTATAAGATAGAGAAGGTTAGCCGAGCATTCAGGAAGATAAATGAGACAAGGGGTTGCCAAGGGGATGGTGTGTCAGACACGTGCCGTGGCTGCAGCAAGCGTATGCACCCCCCTGAGCTGCACTGCTCTTGAGTCTGGGGGCAGAGCTAAGGCTTTCAGGCAGGAATGGTACATACTTTAAATTCACATTTTTTATCTTTAAAAATGGGGATACAGATGTATTGGTGATTCCGAAAGGGTATGCAACCCCATCGGTCAACTTTAACCGTGTTTGAGTAGAGCATTAAAGCGGCTAATAGAAACAATTAAACATTTGACATCTGAGGAAGATTTCAGGACTATGTATGGTGTTCCCTTCAGGACCTCTAGGAATACTAGAGCTACCTATGTTCAAATGCCACAGTATCTCAAAAACCCTAATCTGATAAATTAGAGTTCTCCATTCCAACTGCATGCATCATATCCCAGAGTCTCATGACCCAACTGGTGCTATAATAATACGGAAGATTCTGAGCTTATGTGCCTCACTAAATTAGACTGCCTTTCCCAAACCTTAACAACCTTCAGTATTGTTTTTGGATTTTTCAGTTCTTTTTATCTGTTTTTTCTTTTAAATTTATTGGGAAAACAAGCTACACCGAGATCATCGTATCTGGACGTATTAGCTTCAGAATGATTGCAGTAAAATCTTTATGCCCCAGCACCCTGACAGCATTGTAATGCAATAGTCAGAGGGGCTAGGCATACAGTGGAATAGTTTTGCCATCACGATCTTGCATCCAAATGGCCTGATAAGACAATCCCTCTAGACATGCAATGAAATTCTTTCCTCCAGTGACAGCATCACAAACTCTAATTGTTAGGCATTATTCTTTCTTTGACATTGACATGAAATCTGTACCACAGAACACAGATCTCGTGCAGGTTTACATTGCATTAGCACACTCTATTATTTATCTATGTACTAATTATTCTTCAGTTACACCAAACTTACACAAATGTTTTGGCTTCTCAGTGTTTTCCTGGCCTAGGCACATGACAATGGTTTTGTAGGGAAGAAAGTCTGTTCATTCAGGTTTGAATAGGGAATGCTAGCACTGGTCTTGAAAGCATTCATGCAAAAGCTTTGCAGTTCTACAATAGAAAATTGTTTCTCCTCTTAAATTTTTTTTTCCCCAGAAATCTAAATTGTTCATAAAGGAAGTAATCTGAGGTTTACTTACTGCAGGATTTGCATTCTATTTTTCTCCATACCCTTTCATAAATAAATCCTTTACAAGGTACTCACCAACACTAATGTAAGACGTACAGTGCACTTGTCTAAAGCTTTTTCTGAAGTGACAAAGAATATTAACTCCTACTTTCACTCATACATCTGCAGCAGTGATACAGTCACAATAATTTATAAAGGTGTGGGGTTTTTTTAAATATTTCTAATTTCCTCTCAGCATTTCCTCAAGAGCAGATGATTGGTCTTGGAAACTGAAGCACACAGAGGGTATAAGTGTGCTTAGCTCTACTATTGATTTTCAGTTTAGTTACTTTGCTTCAGCAAAGGTTGGGCACCTCTGTGGTGAGGAGCAGAAGCCTCTGAGGAGACAGAGGATGTATGTACAGAAGTGGGCAAAGACAGATATTTGTTCTTTTGCAGCAGATGTGCAGTCTTAAGGCAATGCTGTTTCTAAGGATAAAAGCTGACTAAAAGAGCCATCATGGCACCAGTCAAAACATAAAATCTGACCTTTGTTGGCATTCTCCTCTGCTTTTGTGTGTACTCATCCCAAAAGGGAGCAAGGTTGGGAGCCATCCTAGCTGCACAGGGCAACCTAGAGTGAAGAAAGTCTCTTGTCCTGTGAGTCTCCCAGGGGACCTAGACTGGTACCTTGGAGAAGACCAGGGAGAAAGATTCATCATAATGGAAAAGATCCAAACTTCTCACAGGCAATAGAATTAACCTTCTCCTAGGAGATAGTGGGAAATCACCCTGGCACCTCTGTGCAACCTGGGCAAGACAAGTCTGGAGACGTTTGCTTAAAACCTGGAGGATGCTGGTGGCCGGCAGTGCAGATCCTCATTGCCACACCTTCCATGAGAGAAACATGAGGATGCTTTGCTCTAATGCAAGAGTTTGCATTTCTGTAGACTTCCATCCACATAAATCAAAGAGATATTCACACACTGCCTGTGTGGTGCAAGCTGGAGGCAACAAAGGTGTTCAAAACACTTTTGCTGACATCTGGACTATGTTTTATTGGGCCATGGCATCAAAGGTTGTGTCCCCACCAAAGGTTGTGTCACCAGCCAATCTAGGTTTAAAACACTTAGTTTTCCCTTTTAGTGAGCAGGCAGATGCTACCAGAAATCAAGACAAAATGCAAGCCTGTTTTTAACTACCAAAAGACGGCATGGGTATTCCACCAAGTCCGCTACGCACTTGAGCATTGTTGTTGATTTCACTTGCAAGGCACTACTCCAGCAGTGCTGAGCAAGCAATACAAACCCTCTAATAAAATGTCCTAATAAAGAAAAGTTCCAGTGAGTGGCAGGCACTTAGGCTGAAATGGGAGTATTGGTCACATGGGAGTATACGGTTGAAACAAGGGTGTTGGCAGATGAAGATAAAAGAGACACTGCCACCACTCTCATGGTGAAAATGGTGTGTTTTCATCTCAGAATAAGGCTACTATGAAGGTTTTGCATTTGAATATTTTCACCCAGGTAGAGGAAAATAAGTCTTTTCATTAAAGAGTCCCCATGTATTTGAAAAGTGCTTTGGTACCTTACTCTAAATTTAATGATGCGAGTACATTTGCAGTGGACTCACTTGGGATGCGTGCATGCATACTTTGTGGATAATGAAGTCATCAGCAGTTGCTTGGCATTACTGGATAACTAAATAGGTACTACAGCATTGTTGTGAAGAAGCTAAAACAGCCTGGGGCAGCCCTATTTTATGCATCTGAGTTTTCCCAAACTAATTCTGCATTCATGAACTGTTGCTATTTGTATCTGGAAGGATGAAGCTTCCAATTTTTTACCCTTTTCTCAGCCTCTTTGGAAAATTTCCCCATTTCTTCTGTTCAAATAAATGAAGTGGGAGTTACCCTTCATATGAAGATGCAGGGAGGGGATGATGTACACATGAACACAAAGAGTCCCTCAAAGGGCAAATCACTTCTCAATCTGTCATATGGTAGAAGCACTTTTCAGATGAATCATTACTAAAATACAGCTTCTCATGTATCAGAGTAACTCAGTTGTTTAATTCACTAATGTATCCACTTGATGTCACTGTCACTGCCCAGTAGAATTGCTAATGTCAAAGGGTTTTCTGGTCACAAAGACTTTGCACCAATAAGTGACTGAGCTGCACAGACAGCCACCTTTTGGACCCTTCCAGGTAGCTCTACCCCTGTGACAGTCCATTTTGTCGATGTGGACATTTCTACTTTCTGGTCCTCTTCATTCATGTTTTGCATATCCCTGAAACAAAAATACTAGTTTTTTAAGGTTGTCTTTTCCTGCATAGAAACATTCAGTCTTTTTATTTTTCTTGAAAGTACAGAAAAACCTTGTAGCATTACTTTAATGATTTGTTATTACTAATTTCTTAAGGATAAGGACAATTTTTCAGAAGTCAGTGAACAGCATTTATTTGTTAATTTATTATTTATTAATGGCATGAAGCTGAATCAGTGCAGGTTTATGTTGCATATCAGGAAAATGTTCTTCACCCAAAAGGTGGTTGAGCACTGGAGCCCGCTCCCCAGGGCAGTGGTCACAGCACCAGGCAGCCCAACAGAATTCAAGAAGCATTTGGACAGTGCTCTGAGGCCCATGGTGTGACTCCTGGGATGTCTTGTGCAGGGCCAGGAGTTGGACTCAATGATTCTGATGGGTCTCTTCCAGTGCAGCATATTCTGTGACTCTGTGTTGCATCTCTTGGTACTCTTGTCATCATTAGACTTCTTAATTTTATGATGAATGAACTAGATTTTGCAGTTTTCCTCTTTTTCTCTTCCCAGCATGTTTTTTGTCTTCCTGCCATCTCCCATAATTTTGTTTACCCTCACAGAAGCAAAAAGGTGATGTAAATCTATTCCCTCTATATTTCTTTTCATAATGAAAATAGATGTTTCAAAAAATATATAAAACTTAATTTTTAGTTATTTTTGCATCCCTTTCTCCTCGACTTATCAGATTGAGAGATCATCGTGTGGGGGGGAGTAGACCTCTTAACCACTTTAAGCTGGGATTTAGGCAATCATCCACAGCAAAACACAGCTATTGCATGTGAACTGTTCCTTGCCAAAGCCCGTTGGTCAGGATCAAGTTCTCTGGGGACAGCTGTATCCTGGTTTAACAGGCCTTGATCCTTTCACTGTTGTCTTCTTTCTGCTCAGGTCATAAACACTTTCTGTCAGTCTATATAGCTCTGTCTTCAGTGCCAGAATAAAGATCTGACCCGACAAAGCATTTCAATATGTTCTTTGCTTCTTGTTCTGGGTGTCAGCATCTTAGCTGTCCTCCTGCCCCCTCTCTAATGCCACTCTGTTGGAGTCCTTGGAGGAGCTGGAA
Organism: Molothrus aeneus; assembly: GCF_037042795.1. Taxonomy (NCBI): domain Eukaryota; kingdom Metazoa; phylum Chordata; class Aves; order Passeriformes; family Icteridae; genus Molothrus; species Molothrus aeneus. The sequence continues at coordinate 18,874,936 of NC_089648.1, forward strand.
AGCTGAAGAACTGGCATGTGGTTCTGCATATTTTTTACATGAGACTTTATTATTTTTGTGCATGTAGGTATTATTGTGGAGGCTGGAAAAGAAGATTGTAAGCATTTCATGGAAACATGCACTCAGAGCCAAATCCTCATTAAAAACTGCCTTAGCATCCAGGCCAGGAGAGAATTGCAGGCACAAAGATTATTTGTGTATACTGTACTTTCAGAGGGCTACTGAGATTCATGTTCCTCTCCACAACATCTCAGACAGTCAAGCTTTGCTGTAGGAGGAATAGCCAAGAATTTCCCCGGTGGAGCTACAACAGCTTTACACTGCCCCAGAAGACCAAAGCGACCTTAAAACTGGTGAAGCAGGAAATAAGAGGATTATATTATTTTGAGAGACAACTTAGAGATGGCATTCTCAAAATCAACACCTCACTTTGCTGCCAAAACAGGATGCATGGCAGTGGTGCTGCCTGCCCCAGTTCACGTGCAGTTCTTGCACTGCTGCCCTCTGGGCTGTTGGTAGCCGGTGTTATTTAGAGCTGTCCTTCTGCTTGGACTGCAGAGCACTTGCTTGGCAAGCAGCCACTCCAGGCTCTGAAGATAGCAGAGGCCAATGCTTCTGCCCTGAGCTGTGCACTCAGGCCATAGCAAATGATCAAGATCAAAGGTTTTGCTTTTTTTTTTTCCTTTTCAAAGCTCTGGGGTTAAACTCTTTCCTGTGTGAGGACTCCCTTCAATATATTCTTAAGGGCTGTTTTAAAGGCATTTTGCTTCCTCCCGTGGATAGCAGTAATTACCAAGTTGTGCTGAACTGTAATTTTAGAATAGACCATTAGTGGATGGCAGTAGCAGTCCACCACCATTCCTACAATTTACCCTTCATCACACAAGGTGAATAAGAGAAGGACCCACATGAAAGAAACTCAAGTCTGGCACACTTAGGTGAGTGTGATTTCCTTTTTTCTCCTCAAGATCTTAATTCTTTATAAGCTATTTGTGGCCTTATTAGCATCCCTTTGCACTATGTGAGCAACACAAGGAAGCTGGCTGTGGAGAGTCTGGTTCATTGCCATGAACAGGGCAGCAGATGTAGCACTGTCCTCACAGCAATCTGCCTTGCTGCCATGTCAGCTAGCAGCAGCTGCAAAGATGGCAATTCTCCATGTTTCACCCTATTCCTCACTGAGGTGTGAACTTGCACACCCAGATAATGCTGTTAAAATGTTAGTAACGATAGGGTTGGGATTTATTCCATTATGCTTGTGTCTACAGTCTTTTTTGTTGGACTGAGGGTAAAATAAGAGGTGAAATCTGAAAAGAGGAAAACTTATTTGTGAACAGTATAGAGAAGAATGAAAGAATGAACCCATTTTAAAATTTTATTCGTGTCTGTTGCAAAATTGCAGGAGAATGGAACTTAACACAGAACAAGTCAAAAGCCAGTTGTACACCAAATTTTATAGACCACATGTTACTTCTATTACACCTATCATCCATTGCAGGTTTCTGCATGACCTGCATCACTGTGCTTCTCAATGCAAAGGCCCTGACTCATAAGTCTGACAAATCTTCCTCCATGGAAAGTGAATTCTTCAAGGCTTCACCCGCTCTGCAAGGCCCAGCCCAAATATCAAGGAATAATAGACAGGTTTTGAAAGTTGTGCTCATAGAGATGCATCACATACTGTTTTCTGAACACCATCAATTAATTTTAAGCATTTGTTCAGTTTTTCTCCCCTGCATTGATGGGATTTCAGAATACCCTGCTAATAACGCCTTGGCTGACCCCAAGGTCTGACAAAAGCAGTATATCCCTTAGCCTGATCTTAAAGACAAAACAGTGAGTTTAAAATGAGAAAAATGAGCTTTATACAGATTTGGACAGAAAAGTTTCAGCTGGCTGTTAACATACTTTGATAGCACACTGTCTCTACTGACCCCAGCAGAGTGAATGGCTGCTATTAGGAGCTGGCCATAGAGATGGAGTATGTTCCTCTATGCCGACTGGAAAAGCTTCTCAACTGAAAGAGTTGTCAAGCACTGGAAAAGCTGCCCAGGGATGTGGTTGAATCACCAGCCCTGGAGGTATTTAAAAGACACAGAGATGTGGCACTTTGGGACATGGTTTAGTGCTGGGCTTGGCAGTGCTGGGTTAATGGTTGGGCACAACGCTCTTACAGGTCTTGTCCAACCTAAATGATTCTATGGTTCTGTTCAACTGACTCTATCCACAAATAACACCAGCTAGTCTTTAGCTAGTCTTGGCTCTTGTATGTTTATCTCAGACTTCCTTGGTGCTGTGTAACCACCAAATATTTCACATGGTCTCCAATACTCCCCCATCTGATTGCACTCCAGGTGTTTACAGTTAGAAAGGACACTCATAAAGCTGTCTTTAAAAATCTGAAGGGAGAGTAGCTAGAATAATTTTGATTTGTTTTTTCTCCTCATGCTTTTGTGTGAGAAATGAGCTGCAAGGGGCAGCTGGGAGCATGCATAAACACAGCCTTGAAGAAGTGATCAGAAATCTTTTTTGCTAAATTGTAAAAATGTTGTGCCCAAACTACTGATCAGTCTTTCACCAGTCCAGCTCTGATTCTGGGTCCTAAACTGGTCAGCAGGTTTATGAAAACAGCAGCTGAGACTCTTTCTTTAAGCCAAGAGCAGTCTCAGGAGCTGCAGATCTCTCCAGCTTACATGTAGATTTTATTTGTTCCCTGAAGAAAAAATAAAACTGAATCCATTTCTTGTTCTGTGAGACAACAAAGGTCTCTGTGCTGCAGCATTAGGTATACCATGAGGAGAAGAGGAATTTCTGCTTCCAAGAAGCAAATGCTTGTGAGTATCTGAACCACGCCAGAGAGAGGTCACTTGGATCTTCGGGTTTTCCAGGTTTTTCTTTCATCAACTTCCTTACTTTGAAAACTTTTACAAAGCAAGACTTTCTATGCCAGTAGGTCCTACTGGATAATTTGAATTTCTGAGCACTAGTTTATCATAGCTCTTATGCTGTATCAGCAAAATATAAATGCAGTTTCAAAACCAGACCAGGGATAGCAACAGTGAAACAGTACTGCAAACAAACGTCTCATGCCCTATCCAACAAACATACATGTCCTACAGCCTCTGGCACCAGAGAGTGCAGCAATGTAATGCAGCACGGGGGGACTGTGACACTTCAGGAGCCAGTGAGGCAAATCGAGAGTGTGAGGGGAGTTAGCTCACACCCTGCCTCCCACTGGGTGCTGGCGCTTGGGCTCTCAGCAGGAAGGACATTCCTGCATAGGGAGCCCCTTCTAAAGTAATTTGTTACTGGAAGCAGGACCAGGCAGCTTTTCTTGGACTACATCTGCCTGGTGGGCAGTGCCCTCCTGGGTGACTGCACAGCCCTTCAGTGGCTCTGGGAAGGCTCAGACAAGCTGTCCTCACCGCCCAGGCCTGGCCAGTCCCCCTAAACTCTCTCCCACAGCACTTCCCTGCTTCAGGAGCTCTTTTCCAGCGTGCCTTCCCAGGACAGCTCTTCCTGTTAGGCAGAGCCAAGCAGCTGCACCTTCAGCAAGCTGCTTCCTGGCCACCTGCTGCCCGTTTTGGTGGTCCAGCTGGGGAGCATTCCCGGGCTTTCACCCCATCGGCCTCGCCTTACCCCCGAGGCGATGACATGTTCTCAGAGGGGGCCTCAGACCCGTGGCTAATGAAGCAAATTGTTCTTGGAACTATTTCCTGAATATTGGCAGCCTTGTTCTTTTGCAACTTAAAAACAAACCCAGATTTTTAATATCACTGAGCACAGTTTGCAAACTCAGGACAACTCTTGCATGTCAAAGATGGTCATGCTACTACTGTATGACACAATGATTTTTTTCTCAAATCCCCACAATATACTGGAGTTCCCTAGTTTGCTTTAAAGCCCCTTCTTTTTGTCTCAATGCCCTTAACAAAGTATCTAAACAGTGGCTAAGCCCTTTCCAAGGTAATTCTTTGCCAGTTTTCAAAAAACAGACCTGAAGACCTCCCACCCTGCAGCCATTGTCCCCACACCAACCAGCGAACCCCCATGGCAGAGCCACTGCTCCTCCTGAGGGAGCTCAGCCTGGAGGGTGCTTGCTGCCCACATATGAAATGCCTGCTCTGGCCATTTTTACTTTTTACATACAGCCTCAGCACCAGCTAACTGCTCTGGCTGAGAAGTGGCTGCAAATCAGGGCTAAAATGATTTCAGATGTTTCAACACTGATTGGGAGGCAAATGTATGTAAGCTTCAGCCTGCTTTTCTCCATCCTGATCAGGTGCTGTTTAACGAGAAAAAGGAAAGCCCTTCTGATTAAGCTGAGCCATCCAGGGTGGAACTCCCCTGCTGCCAGCAGGTAAAGTCTCTCCTGAAAATGTTCTTCCAGCTTCCTCAGAGCAAGCCACCACACCAAAGACAACCCCTTGTGCTCAGGCTGGTTAACTGAGTTGTTACAAGTTTGTATTTTGACGAGGTTATTAAGGTAAGCAGAATGGCTGGAAATTTTTCTTTTTCTTTATTTTGTAGTCAGATTTTGGGATGCCTATTTAAAAATCTTGGTTGTTTTCTTTGCTTCCCCTGTTAAGGGAGAAATGCGTGTCCCCTTTGGGAGATGTTGTGAGGGGATGGATATTTTGCTGTGGTTTTAATATGGAAAATCCAAGGTTGGAAAACATTATGCTTGACTCCAGAAGTTTTAGCTTATGATTTTATCAGAAAATATACTTTTGTGCTGGATTCTCTGATGAAATACAAATAATGTAAATGTTTTTTCTTGACTGGCAAACATGTTTGTGTATTTGTCCTAAGTAGCAGGACCATGGATTAAATCCTGGAAAACATTGTGAACTATTAGAAGAAAAAAAAATTATTTTGCCCAAGATACCCAAAAGCAAGGATTTATTTAATTTTTACCTTCCAATTTTGTGGTTAATCTGAGCTTTCTGCCTGACTTTGTGTTTTAGTTGTGCTGATCTGCTCTGGGTTGTTTGGGGTTTTTTTCTATTATATTTAGTTGCTGCTTGGGCATATTAAACCTCTAGCATAAATCACTTATTCTATTTTGAAAGTTGGATAATGTGTTTAATGCACCCAACATTGAAAATACACATCTGTTTTGATGTTAGGTGCATCATGGCAGCAAATAGCATCATTTATCTTAATACTTTTCACTTCATATATAAATGAGTAATGAGTTTACATCCATAGTGGCATTTGTAAGCTGCATGATTTGGTGGCTTTTTTTTTCTTCTGGGTTTTTACAGCAAACTGTTACAGAGAATTTTTTTAAATATATTTTTTTGGTTTTTTTTTAAATTTCTGGGTGTTCATTAGCTTATCTCTGCTTTCCTGTGATACAATGTCTCCACTCTGCCCCCAGTCAGGCTATATTTTATACTTTGTTCCTGGCAGGGATGTGTCTGTGCTTTGTGGTGGAGCATTCTTAGGGTCCGTCACCAAGAGAACTCCCTCTGTCCCTGGCCTGTGTGAGCCCAGAGCTGCCACATGTGTGTGTCTGCTGAGGGGGGAGCACGGGGGCAGCTAGCCTGCTTTCCACTTCTTTGCTGATGCCAATTCAGTGTGGGAAGGGAATGCTCCAATCTAGTTATTGGGTTAAGTACCAAAGCTGCAATTTTTATTGAAATACAATAATTCAGGCATCAGTGGCGCCTGGCAGATAATAGACCCCGGAGTAGTGAGTGTTCATAAAGCTTGTGGCCACCACGTGCCCGGGGCTGCAAAGCAATGTGACCCTCAAGAACCCTGCCCCTTGCTGCCCTTCTGTCTCCCAAACCACAATACACCTGTCAGGCTGTTTAACAAGAATCATGTTTTCTCAGGGTAAATTGTACCCATGCACTATTTTACACTCTTTCTCCTTCCCCCTGTGTAGGGATACAGGGCTAGAAGAAAGCTCTTGGCTTTTGAAACAGTCTATACTATCATAGGTATCTATTTCATGTTGTTCTGTTTAAAAATATTATAAAACTGCATTATAAGGTGGAATGAAAATTGGGTTGTTTGCCCCCTTACTGGGAGACAGCTCAGGATTCCTCGATTTCGGAGTCTCAGAAACTTAGCTCCAGTTTGCAGAGTAAAGTTATTTGGCCCATCACCCATTTCTTAATATATGAACACTGTCCTCCAGCTTAAGCAACTCTTTTGTCTCCCTGGTGTCTACTAAAATGACATGTTAGGAAATATCATTTATTCCCACCCTTGCTCTCTTTTTCTAATAGACATACCAAGACCTTTAATTCCCACAAAGTGTCCCTGCTGTATAAAACTGAGTAAGAAGTTTGTGGAGTCATGCAGCACCTGGCCTAACATCACCACATCCTTCTACTTTCATGTCTGGCTCCTGTAGTACTGAGGAAGGCGTTCCTTCAGCTCATCATTTACTGCTAGCAGATAAATTCCCTGATAATGAGAATCTTCATCCTACTTTCAAAGGTGATGGTGAATGCCTCTCCCTGCAGAGGTAGTCCTCTCAGATCACAAACCAGATGTGATGCTAAAGGCACCATTTGATGTTGGTACCAACACAACCATTACTATTTGCTTCCTAATTTTGGTTTTTACACACTGTCAGATTTGCATCTGTAATTGTCGCTAAATTAAGAAAATTAAATTAACAGCACCAGACTGTGTGGGAAGGGAAAATAGGAATAGGATATGTTCTATGTCTCTTTTCAGTTGGCTTCTACTTTCTTGTAATTAATCACTCAGATTGTGGTGACACTTCTGGAGACCATCCCATATTTTATGTAGTTTTTATATCTATTTACATATGTGTGTGTATTTTTCTTATTTTATATATATAAAAGAGATGTGTGTATATGTATAGAGGGAATTAGAAGTTATTTTGCTGGCATCAGTACCTTACCACATGTAGTTCATAGTAGATGAATGAGAATTAGATGATTTTCTGTCACAGAGACTGAACAGCACTAGACAACCTCAGTTCTATCCCTGTTTTCCCTGTAAATTTTTGGCACATGCCATGTGGTAGTGACATCATCCCAGAGAATCCACAAGTGCTCCTGTTGGACCAACAGACATCATACAGAGGACAATTGTCATTACAGCCATACTTTTTCATTTTTTTTATGGCTCAATTTCCAGAAGGTTGCACGAATGAACCAGCACAGAGCTCCAGAGTATCCTGAAAATGGAAAAAATGTCAAGCTTATCTTTCTTGCTGAACTTTAAGGGCCACTGCACTTCCATGGGTTGGTGTTTTCAGTCACACAGGTACTTGCATCTCAGACCAGTTGGATTCAGGGGAGTGCAAACCAGTCTGACACAGTGAATGCAAAAGCTCCCCAGTGAAATGAGTTTGGATGACCTTGGTCCTCCATTGTACATGAACGTATCCAATAAAACAGCAGTGCACTGGCACCAGCTCCTCACTTCCAGCTGTGGGAGGCCCACAGGGTGAAGGGAGAAGAGAGAAATTTCTGTCTGGGCCCAGCAGTGGGTGGTGGCCCAAGGTCAGGAGTGATCCTCAGCAATGGGATGGTGGATGTTATGACAGTCTTCTTGTGCAGCTGCTCTCCCTCTTTCTAATCTATACAAAGAGAAAAGGGGGAAAAGGCTTGCTTTTTTTTTTTTTTTAAGGTGCATGTTATTTAGCGGCACCTCTTGGAAGTATCAGTGATTGTGAGATCTTCTCTTGCAGCCAACAGTGTGTAGGCAAACTGATGATGCTCTGCCTGGAGCCATGGAGAAGTCCATGGGGCTCAGTGTGGACAAAGCAGCCAGGCCATGGAGTATATAATTTCAGGACCAGAGCCTGGAAAGAGATTTTTTTACATCTTTAATGCAATTTCAAATCTGCAAGTAAAGCAGAGTAAATGAATTAATCAGCTAAAGGTACCTGGGGATTCAGAAGTTGCTGTGTGTCTCTCTAGCCCTCGGTCAAAAAGCATTTTTGCACCCTTGCATCAAACTAGTCAGACCAAAATGATGTGATATTTTTAGCGGGGCTGCAGCATACTCTGCAACTGTACTTCTTCAGAAATGTGGTGTTGTGCATCCTGCCACTGTCCACATGCACACTAATATAGATTTGCCTGGATCTTTTATTCTTTGTTAATGGATAGTGACTTCTTTCTCTATTGTATAAAAATGTCTCTTGACTAAATTCCTTGAGCTATGAAGCAGCTTAATTTTTTTTTTTTCACCTATATCCTGATGGACAGCAAAATCCAGGGTGTGACAAATGGCACCTGACATCCAGGAAGGAATATATCCTTAAGAATAAATCCATATCTCCAAACTCTCTCTAATTTTCTGGGACAGCCTTTCATTCTAGATCCATATCTAGTGCAGTTTCACAAAGACTAGATCTTATTTCTCAGTTCCTGTGAATTACAAGCATTACAAAAGTTCAGTTACAAAACTAAGTTTCTGTTTACTTCAAAAACCTGGCTGAAGTTCCTAGCCATTCCTCTGTATTTTGTATTTCATTTCAGAATGCAAAATGTAACTTGGAAATATATCCATCATTTTTGTCAGAGAGCAAAAGGCAAAGAAAATACCCATCTAGAGATATGTTTTGTATGTAGCCCAAGAGATCCATGTGTTTTGTTCAAGTAAGATGTCCTTTTTTAAGGTGGAGAAGATGTACAAGAAAGGTTAGATTGAGGCATTATAATATTTCAGTATAAACTTGCTGTGTTATTACCAGACTTACTGGAATATCGAGCCTTTAACAGTTGCGGAGTGCTTTAGCACTTTACTGAAGTGCTGAAGAGGGAGAGAAACTGATCCTCTTTTCTTTAATTGCTTGACAGTGTTTGGAGCATCCCTTAGTTTGGAGCATCCCTTGGTTTGTTGTAAATGACCAGAAATTTTGCAGAGGGCAGATAGATGTGGTTATAAACACTCATCTATGCTCCATGTTTCTAAACCTCTCATTACAATATTGTATCAACAGCTGTGATTGATGGACATTAATTTCTTTCCTGCAGCTATAAATCATTCTTTTTATAACACTGAGAACACTTCATTCCCTGCTGCCTTCTTATGGAGGTCCCAAGTTTTCTAATTGAAGAGGATTTTGTTTCCTGTTCTCTATAATCTGGGTGATATCTACAGTGTGGTTTTGTGGTTAGTCATTATTTTATCACAGCATTTTGGAGCTACCCAAAGTTTTGAAATAAAAAGGAATAGGTAACAGGGAAAACTGATCCACCTATAACAGAAGGTGGAAGGAACCACATAGAAAAAGTGCTGCAGGTCTTTTAGAGAATACATTCAAACAATATTCTATTTCTTCCTCTGGATTGCTCTGTGTCTTTTTCAGATGCAGATTTCTTTGCCTTTGATTAGCAACAAGTTTCTGACTGGGTTTTAAGGGAAGAAACTTAGAGGGCAGGGAGTGCAGTGTTGCACCAGCCATACATGCTCTGCCTTGAAAAACCTGTCAGCGGTTTGCAAACATGAATACAACAGAAAGGGTGTCTGAGAGGTGGGTCAGAAGTTAACAGGATTTTGCCCTACTATGGAAACTTAAGCCTCAGATCGGAAAGTGTTTATGTGATATCACAGTTTGAGTGACAACTGTCAATAGGTGTTGGATGGAGGTGAGGTCAGTATAGATTTTTTTCAAAGGCTGTCTGCTGGTAGTGCCTGTCATGAGATAGCTGTCATTTCCAAATCACTCCATACATTCCATAAATGTAAGGCATCAGCATGCTGGCAGAAACACTGAGGCAGCAACTGTTATGAATTTATTTCTTAGCGACGGTGCTATTCTTCGAACTGTAGTGAGTGTAAATTTTCTACACTTATAAAATATTTGGGAGGACCCACAGGTTTAGTAAAATCATTAATTAAGGTATTTTTCTTAAATTTGTGTGTGTTTGGTAAATTTATGATGTGCAAATCGGTTGTAAGACTTTTAATTAAGTACCCCAATGTATTTTATGTTTCTTTTAATGGACAGAAAATGACTTTTGCTCAAACGGACTTCATTGTACAGTGTTATGCATTTTTCATCTGATGTGGGGAAAAATCAATTATTTTAAGAGTTCTGTTCTTCTGGCAGTTCATTTAAGTGAATTCTTACTGTGTTAAATGATCATCAGTATTTTCTTTTTACGTAGCAACTCTTGTAAAAGTATTGTAATGCACACAAAAAAGTGTAATTTGCCATCACGTAGAGAACATTAGTCTTGTGCCTTTTATGGGCTCATGAAGCTCTCAGTTTCAGCCACAGTGCTTTAATTTCTATTTGGGTAAAGTTTGTGGGGAAATGAAAATGAAAGATTAAGTAATAGAAAATTGCTCACAGATTTGAATATATCTTTTATTTATTGCAGCTAAGGGGCTGTAATTCTGATGAACCCATTTGTCTCGCTGTAATTCCAACAAGTCCAGTGAAATAAATGATTAATTGCCTCCATCTGACCTCAGAATCAGGTCTGGAATAGTTACTATGAGCTTTGGGTTGTGCAGAAATATTTGTGTTGAAAGTAACACCATGGTAAATGTAATAAAACTTAAAGAGAAGTTAAATCTGACTTTGTTGCTACTGATTAGAGCTTTGACAAACACATGAGTAAAAGATTAATTTGACATTTTGTCTAAGATAATTATTTTGTCTTCCAAAACCAGATAGAAGTTAGAACTTCCACTTTATCTCACTCTGGATTTCTTAGCTCAGGGGCTGTTGCAGATGGTTGGTTTCATCAAATCATACATTTCTTTATTTTTGCCCGGGGGCTAGGGTCTACAACTCTGAGAAAAATGTTTCTAGAACAATAACATGCTTTTCAACTGCCTTCACAACTACAAAATGAGAAAGGTAATTGCTAACAATGACAAGTTAGCAGGAGGCACTAGGTCTTACACATATGTGCGTGCAAAGTATTCTTCTGACAGGGATGAGAATGGAAACAAGCATGAACACACCAAGATTTCCATGCTGCTATCTTTGGTCTCTTGCTAAACTTTGTATGTGGAGTAATTATAGTATTATGATGCATTTTAGTAGAAGTGAGCCTTTTAAAAAATATTTGGAACAATTTTCCAAACATGAAAATAGGTTGGAGGAATGAATTTTTAATGTATTTCCAGGACAGTGTTTTCAGAACTTTGAGTCACACTTCCTAATCCTAAGTGTTGGGTACACAGAAGCAGTCCCTTTAGAACTACAGCTTCATATGTAGAAATTTGGGGTTGGGTTTTTTTGTTCGTTTAGCTTTTGCTTTTAAAAAGATGCAGACTTGTGACTTGGGTATGGTGCAGGTTCTTTCAGGTTTTATTTAAAAATGTTTACACTGGAGCAGCTCAGGAGGAACCAGATGTCCAAGGGCTGCAGGCTCCAGAGATCTGATGATTCATGGAGAGGTGGGGTCAGATGTTCCTGTCCCAGTAATTCATCCCTCCTCTGTCCTGGCAACTGACTCTGTGGCATGGCCAGAGCTGAGGGCCTGGTACCATGGTTTAAATCATTATTGATTTCAGTTTACATGGATATCCCTGGCTGTGAACTGCTGTGGCTGGGGTCTCTGATTCACAGACTCTGTCGGGTTAGAAGTGGTGTCTGAGGAGCTTTCTGAGCATAACAACCTCTCTACCAAGTGCATCCAGTGCCATACAAGTTGAGACTCAGAGCCTGGATTACTTTTCTACCCTTTTGTGAATATTTATTGTGTTCTGCTCAGTATTTGTATGCTGGAGTGTAAAACAGACAAAAAATACAGTTGAAAAACTGCTTAAAACAAAGATCTCAGAGAGCAGGAAACATTCATATTATGGGAAAAAAAACAGGGCGACAGGCATGTGTTCAAACTCTTGATCATATCAAGAAATTACTACTTTGTAATTTCTTGTAAGTGCTAGAAATATTCTGGTGGAAGAACCTCATTTACATTTTGGTGGGAAAATGAAATGTTGGAAGAAAGTATCTTTTCATGGAAGACCAGAAACTTTATTTTGCCGAGTTCTTCCTATGGTCATGAAAATTTTTCTTCCAGCAGAAAGGAATTCAGACAAAATTTGCAAAAGTAGATGCTCAAATGTCATGAGGGATATTGTCTAAAAGAAAAAAGTGTGTGTTGGGGGAGGATTGTATGTGCAAACCAGTCTGTTGTTGGGACCAAGAATCCAGGGTACATCAACCTAGTAGCTGTGACAATCTCACCTGTCTGTAAACCCACATACAGGTAAAATAAGTAGACAGCAGCAAGCTGCTGAGCCACTGATTCATCTGTAGATTAGATAGAATATAGACCCTTAGATTTGTGCAAAGGTTGTGATAGCTTCTAGACTGAGCTGAAGTTTCAAAAGTATTTGTCCTGATTTGTTATTTCTCCATGAAAACACCTCACCAGCTGTCCAGAATTCACGTGCCTTCCAAACCACAGTGTGCAAACAACAGAAAGTTTGTTTTGCCATGTCCCCCTGGCACCCCACACATATTAAAAGGACCATACTTCAGTGCCCAGGCAGATAACTTTGGTTATTAGCCTTTTGAGACAACTATTAGAAATGTTTCTATGTTCTTTTACTACATAGGATGAATTTGCAGCCCGACAGACCACTCTTAGTCATGGCATTATGATGGCCCGTGCACGTGAGTGGACAAGAAATTGGCTTATACATCAGGCTTCCATTTCCTCCTTTGCTCTGGGGCAGGACCTTTCTCATCTCCTGTGAATTTCTCTGCTCCTGTCATGCTGGGCCTTTGGTCAGCCTGCGGAGAGATGCAAACCCAGGCTGTGCCCACTTCTTCCCTTCCCACAGCTTTCCTCTGCCTCCTTCTGTCCCTCTGAGACCACATGGAAACAGTCGAAAGGAGAACAGTAAGATTGTCAAAATTATTTTAACAAAATATGTGATTTTAGATGTTAGATTTTAACTAAATGAGAGGAGTGGAAGAGTTGTGTGGTTTAGTGTGGCAAAGAAAATGGGAAATGGAGGTTCAAGGCCAGGATGTAGTAGCAGTCTTCAAATCTTTGAAGGCCTGCAGCAGAGGGCTGAGTCTGTAAATTACCTGGGCTTTGTTTCAGGTCTGCAACAGGTGAGAGGCAGTGGTTAAAGTGCAATAAGACTTCAGAAAAGCTGTCTCTTGTTTAAGGCAGTTGGGCAGTGGGATGAACAAGCTGTGGCATCTCCATCATTGAGTGCTGTTACCAAGATTTTTGAACATTCTGTCAGCAGCAGCTAATTGTGCTTTGAGATGAGGGAATGGACAAAGTGATCTTTTGGGAAGATCTTGATTTGTTCTAATCCAGGAAATAGGGTCAAGAAGGGGGTTGAAACAGTGACGTGGCAGGCACATGCACAGAATAAGATGCAATTAGGCTGCATGGAGAGTAGTATTGTGGATAACTCAAGTATGCAATAAGCCTGTACAAAATACTGGTTGTACCTTTACAGTCACGTTTCTGTCCTGGTACCAATGTCACTCATGATGAGTGAAGGGGCAGGAAAATAGAATTTCTTTCATTCTTTTAATGCAACTATTGGATGTGACAATTGCAGCCCACAGCTTCCATGTTTTGAACCTGCTACTGCACTTAATTTGGAGGTATCCTTGACCCCCCTGGAATGGGTTAGTGACTTCCTGCTTTCTTAGTGGTATCTTGACCTGCTTCAGACTTGCATTTTATTTACGGGTTTATTTCAAAGTGCTGGTTTTGATGTACAAAGCTCTTTTTTGATTGGATCCTGTATATCTCTGAAATTACCTGTCTTTTGTATTTTGCTTCAAGAGTTCAAGTTACCTAGAAATTTTTGAGTTAGGGTGCCTTAAGCCCTACACCATAAGATGCTGATGGTAGGTTACATTAGCTGTGTAATACCTTTCCTCAGTCTCTGTTGCCCTTCTGGATATCTTTTCTTTTTTCCTGTAAAGCAAAATAGATGAACAGAGGAGTTGTGTTTTATTTTCTTTGATTAACCTGAAGACTGCCTTCACATTAGATGAATTCAGGCAGCTGCTTTGGTTAGGTTTTTGCATTTTATTGTAAACACATTCTTAAACATTCCATGCGACTCATTAAGTAAATAGGAGTAAGTGGACTAATCAAGTCAATAGGAGTAGTCATGTTGTAAGTAGCAGTACACTGGCTCATAGTGTTTGTTGGAGTTTTGAAATCTCTTTGCAATATCACCTGAAGTCTTTACCTGGACATTTAAACATGAACTTTTCTCATGCACCATTGGAAAAGGGCACTGCCAGCAGTAGGTGTTAGATTGTGCTATGAAACCAAGCAGCATTACACATGATGGTGGTGCACAGATATTTTCAGTTGCCTGAGTTGCTGAGATGAGCCAATTTACTGTTGGCTAAAAGCTGAAATGCTCATGCATGTCACAGAAGATGATTCCTCTGTCCAGGGACTGGAAGTCTCTGAAGAGGAGCAATGTCAAGAACACCCACATGGTGTGCATGAGGCAGTGCTTCTCCAGGAGCTGATTTATAATTTACCTATTCTAGCCCTAGGCTTTGAGGATGAAAAGTTCTCCACAGCTGTGAAGTTTCATTATGGAAATAGCACAAAATATTTGCTGATCAGTGGCATTCTTTGGGTGTGTTTATTTGCTGGTGGCACACCTTTCTTCTCTTGAGGAATTGCTGTCTGGCGTCTTGCTGCAGCCATGCTGCTTCCCAGGGACTGCTCCAGAGTGTGCCAAACATTCATTTCACTGGCTGTTTAAGGAAGTCTTATGTATTGCTCTGAGGAGCTGGTGATGACAGGGATGTTTTTAAAAAATGCATTCCAGAAAATGGTAACTGCCAACTCTAAAGTTGAAAAAGGTTTCTTCCAGTGTCATTTACTTTTAAGGCAGAGAGGGAAACAAAGCCTTCAGTTAAATTCATGTGTCCTAGAGCTGCTACTATTTTATAAATTATTTTCGTCTCAACACAGCACATTCCTTAGGTTTTCCCTTGGGCAGTTTCTCATTGACTTAACAATGTGAGTTACTCCAAACAAGAACTGTGACACCTTTGCAATTGCAGCTCTTCTGTGTGTTTTGGGATATATTTGCTTGAATAAAAACAGGAATTAGAAACAAAAAATTTGAAATAAATTAGGGAATTCAGAGCTTGTTCTTCTTGAATATTCATATTGACAAGAGTTCTGCCACACTAATACATATTGATTGTCTTTTTTCTATTTTTTCAATCTTTGATCCTTTGTTTGGGTGTTCTCTTGAACTGCATTTTCTCCAAGCTGCAAATGTTAACAAACTTGTACAGGAGAAAATAGAACAAGTGAAAATGAAGACAAAAAACAAAGAAATCCTTTCCCGTCTCTGCAGCTGGCAAGGACCCCTAAACAGCAGGACCAAGCTGTTCTGCTCTGTGTGGGAGGAATAACTTGATAGCTAGCTCAGATTCAGCGAGACAGTTTAAGCAGTGCTCCCAAACTGCTTTGATGTAATGCTTCTTCTTTACCAAAAAGAAAAGGTGGCAATCTTCCTCTCTGACTTCTGGCACATGTTAACCAGCCAGGCCATGCAGGGAAGGAGCAGGGTAGAGTTGGGGAAGACTGGCAGAGCCAGTTGTGGTACCGTTGCTCCTGTTGCTTCCCATGTGCCTGGAAAGGGTCCAGAAACATGCAAGGAACATCTGACCTCAAGATATCAATGAGCACTTCAAAGTGCCGATCTGTTCATTCATTCTGACTGTCATCATGGCCAAGGCATTGGGAAGATGACAAACCTGATCAAGACCATGCTGTGTATGTTCTGAGATAAGGCAAATGGGAAAGTTGCATAATCGTGCTGACAACAGTGATAAACCTTGCTCCTCCCATGCTAATAATATTGTGACTGAATAATGGAATTCATAGCCAATTCATGCTCACTTTAGACATTTGGAATCGGATTGAAAATGCTTTTTAACTGTTAAATGCAGCCAATTTCTGTTTTTTTTCAAACTGATAATTCAAGTAAGATGTGACCAGTTAATGATGGGGGTGTGGGGGGGGAAGGCTTCTCTCTGTGTTTGACTTGTTTGTTGCCCAAGTTAGAAAAGCCCAGGTAAATTTCACATCGTTTTATGACAGTCTTAAATGGCAGGTGTGATAATTCTGGCCAAGAAAACACAGGCATAGAAAAAGCTAAACATCTTGGTAATGGTTGAGGATATGCACAAAACCAAACTGTTCTTGCTTTGGCTCTAAACACCAGTTTTGCAGAACTACTGAAAACCTCTCAAAGCGAAAACTTCAGTGTTTGGGGGACCTAGGGTCATAACATCCACTGCATGGGTTCTGGTGGCTGCTCTTGGTATGATTCAGCAGCATATGGGCAACATTTCTGAGCTTTTCCTGGCACACTGGATGAAAGGAGACAACTTCTTGTTCAAGCCTTGTTAAGTTTGCTGCTGCTAGGAAGAGAATTAAATGGGTAATGTGAGTTTTGCTCAAGGCCAGAACCCTTGATAGAGTAAATCAGCTCCCTGTATTGCAATGACTAATACCATTGATTATCACCAGCTGAGAAGTGGGCCCCAAAGAGTATAAAACAATAGTGGATTAGAATGAGCAATCTATTTTCATATATCCAGAATGATTATGGCTCTCCAGAGATGGAGCCAGGCAGAGTTACAGTCAATTATAACTAGTTCCTTTTCATTGGAAAAATAAAATAGAAATTGTTACATCCATTCATCTTTGTGCTTTTTTGTATCAATACTGTTTGTAGCTTAAAACTAACAGATACTCTGGAAATCAAAATGTTATCCACTCAGGTTAACAATGCACACTTCTGTGCTTATATCATTAAATTCTTCTTTTCATTTATTTGCCATCGCATGCTTGATCTTTATTTGTTTTCCTTAGAAATTCAGCCTTATTTACACTATTTTGTGCTTCTCATACCATTTTTTTTAAGTTGCACCTGCAGATTTTTATCTGTTTCCCTCAGCATAAAAGCCTTGGGATCAGCACTTTTCCACTCTCCCATGAAAAGTGATGAGGTCTTGCAAGGGCTGAAGTCATATGATCTGTCTCATCACTGCCTCAACCAGACACCAGGAGCAACAGCACAAAGCCAGAGCTGTTTTGGCAGCACTTTCCTGCAGTCCCCGTGCAGATGCTCCGTGTGTTTCACAGTAGAATTAGTAACAGCAATCATTGTCCAAGGCCGAAGATGTCCCTGCTCGGGAACGCTCCTGGCAGCGGGTGGTGACAAATCTGTCCCCTTCACTCGGCACCGCGAGATGTCCACATGCCGCAAAGCCGCCGGCTCCGAGACACTAAATCACATCCTGGGAACAAGCACGGCTTGGCCCTGCTACCCCAGGCTCTCCTTGCCTGACATATTACACTGTCAGCCTTTACAAGGCACAGCAGATCTCTGCATTTGGACTCTGCTGAACACCCCACTCCCTCTCTTTAATTTGTCAGATGAAGTTCTCCGTATTCTGAGTACATGTAATCCTGATCTGTACATAGAGAATTTAGTAAGAGTTCACTTAAAATGTGTGGCTTGAATAGATAAGCAGTCTTTTCTGAAGTGTTCTCTGATGAATTTTAAACAGCAGCACTGAATTGTACTGTTTGAAATAAATTTGAAGTGTTTTGTTCTACCTGAAACAAAAAATGGCTCAATCACTGTTTGCAACTCCTAGTAGTATCCTTAAAAGTACAGCTTTTATGAAGCTAGATATCTTGCGCATAACAATTCCACTTAAAATTTCTCAGCTAGGGGAAGGGAGTTTATATATTTTATAGTAACAATAGGTATTTTCAAAGTTTCTTTCAGAGGATATAGTTAAACTGAATTGTTGATTTTTAGTGCACCACTGTCCCATCAAACCTAACTTCAAATCCAAAAGTGTCTGTGAATTGCTCTCCATATGTTCAACTCAAACCAGTATTCATTTATAAAAATGGGTTTTTTAAAAGGTTTGCACTGTCTAAAGAGCAGTGTTCAGAAAGTAATTTTTTTCTTCTCCAGTGTGACAGTGAGAGCTTTAGCACATGTTCTAAACAATTATGTATTTTCAATGACATTCTTTTTATGACTTGGCTTTAAAAAACAACGTGTGTCTTACTGTTGCTTATATCGATTTTGCTTCCTTGATTTATGGAAACCAGTATGAAATGGAATCAGGAACTCTACAATATTAGAAGTATTAAATATTTCAATATTTTATTCATTGAATCATGGCCTTACTGGATGCAGGTTGTTGCTCAGTGGAAGTGGCCAAAGCTCAAATTCCGTAGAAGGCAGTGGCATAGAGGCAAAAAAGAGTGCACTCTGTTTTGGCATAACCCGATGAAGACAGGGGAAGTGAATGCATTTGTGTATGGATGAGTTAGCTCTTGGTTCAGAAACCTTGAATTCCTGTATCTCTTTCTTTTTTTTCTGTCACGTTGAGGGTAACAAATGGCACAATGCAAGTTTAATTCATTCCAAAGACAATGCGTGTGAGAAATGAAAAGGAACTTGAATACTGAAATCAAGATTTGGCCATTTGACAGTAAAGTAATTCAGTTTTACTAGTGAAACAATGATGCCTTGCTTGAATGACAGTGTCAGCTTTTCTTTGCAGTTAAGAATCTTCCCCTTCCCGCCCAAATAGTAATAGTTTTTAAAAGTCAAATTTAGAGTGGTTTTTGGTACTGATTGCACAAATTAGAAGGAGGAATTGGAGGAGTCCATCTCAGTCTTAACAAGTAATTATATGCTTATTGACATTGAGCTGAACACAGATGATCTGCTTTTCGGCCCAGATTCCAGCCCACATTCTTGGGGTTGACTCATATGACCAGTGGGTTTGTTAATTGTAATCCATGGAGAGTCTTCAGGTTTTCTCTCTGTGTCCATTCACAAGGACTTTGTCTTGGACAAGATTAGAGGAAACGTCTAATTTCCAGATGTTTCACCTTTTATTATTTCTCCTTTTGTGGTTGGGGTGTTCTTCTTTAGTTAGGACTATTAGTAAGAATTTTTCAATGAAATGCTAACATTAAACATAACTGGAAGGTATCCAAACTAAGAAAAGTAATTTAAAAGAGGAGAAATAATTTCTAAATGTCTGTAAATTTATGTCTTTTATAGTCTTAACTGGAGAAATCATTCTCTGCTTTGTTATAAAGGGGGAAATAATGAGGTATACCCTGCATGATGGTAATTCTCTAATCAAATTGCAAGCATCCCCAGCTGGGCACAATGAGCTCTTCTCTGCAGCTAGAGGTCCTTATAGAGCCTTGCCAGGAGGGTCAGAAGTTTTAAACATCAAGTGATCTCTTGGGCTATATTCCCTTCTTTGACTGGATCAAAGGCCATCATGTTGCTGTTTCTTTACACATCTGCTGATAAAGGAGGTCTTCATACAGCCCCAGAATCTGTATTCATCTGAGAAAATAATATCATCTTCAATATTTGCAAAGTAATTCTTTTCTCTCTCTTTTTTTTTTTAATTTTAATTTTACAAACCCTTGAAGACTTAAATCATAAAATTGCTCTGCAGCAGAAAACCCAAAAGCTTTTAAAATCCAGGTTTTGGGCAACTCACTGGGTTTCTTTGCTCCCTGTAACTGGCAATACCACAACAATTTCACATGGGAATCTGCATGCTCTTTCTTACTTGGTTTCTGCATTACTTTTCAGTAGGGAGGCTTCTTTCTCTATTATGTTCAATTTTTTTTTTTTTTTTTTTACAGAATAGAGACAGAGATGCAATCCACAGTGTCATACTGGTTTCCCATTATGAGACTGAAATTTGTGTCTGTTGGGGTATCAAAATAGAAAGTGAGTGAGATGAGAACTAGTAAATGAAAGTAAAGCCTAGCTTTTTGTAATGGAAAGGTTATATCTTGCAAAATGTAAGCTTATGATGATAGTTGAAGACTCCACCTGTAAGTTTTCGGCATGGTTAGCTGTTTCCTAACCTGTTTTACTATTGGGCGTTCACAGCAATGCTGAATTTTGGCTGTAGACCTTGATGAAGACACCCAAAACTGTGAAGCATTTCTTGCCCAGGTTTTTTCTGTTTGTTTTTTTTGTTTGGTTTTTTTTTTTTTTTTTTTTTAATGGGAAGACTCAGAACCTGTAATTCTAAAGAAACATGGTCACCATTAGTACTATGGACTAGGCACAGTAGAAGTGTTCAGGCACCACAAGACCTTTTAGGTCGACCTCACTCTGGAACAGAGAGAAGGGGACCCAGTAATCTTGTAATGTGAGAAGCTGAATTTCCACCTTGGAGATATTAATAAAGCTTGTAAAATTTAGATTGGACTTTATAAAAAATTCTTTACTGAAAGGATTTTCAAACACTGGAGCAGGCTGCCCAAAGAAGTAGTTGTGTCACCACCCCTGGAGCTATTTAAAACAGTGTCTACCCCATGTGGCACAAACTTCTTCTTGACAATTAGAAGGCATTTGCCACCACCTCTGATGTCCAATGCACCTTGGGACAGTGTCTCCCATCTATTGTTCTGAGCCTTTCTTTTTGTTGTGGCTGTCGCTGCTTGATGAGGCATTGTGGCTGCTTGCTCCTGCATGTTATTTGACCACTCAGGTGTCTGTGCCTTCTCAGTGGAAGGGCCATGTCCTGAGAAATCACTGATCTCAGTTTGCCCTATAAATTACTCCACAAGATTTCTTTGTCCTGTCCAGTTTTCTCTATAGCTTACTATTCTAGGCTTTTGCTATGTTCAGTCTTAGGATAAGCCAGAAACATTTAGGAAGTGTCAGCAGTAGAATTTACTAACACACTCACTAGTTCTAGTTAATTGGTAATCAGTTAACCTGAAGCAAAACAGTCTGTCACAGAAACACACTCAGCCAGTGATTACTATGAATTCCTAAAGAGCTTTTTGTTGCTCTTTCTTCCTGGACACTTTGATTTCAGTGGGGAATTGAGTTATGATTTGCATATATGCTCAGCTCTAACTCCCCTTTGAAATTTCCAGCCTCTTTCTCCCAGTCAAATATTCTGGAAATGGAAATTTTTCCTGAAAGCTGTTGTGTTAGACCCGCTGAATCATCACATTTTATTATGGAAGACATCTTTTAAAATTTAAAAAAACTTCTTTATAGGGAAGTGAGTTAAGACAATAGCCTGTTTTTTTTTTTTGTCACTAATAATCTCATATTTGAAATTATTATAAATTTCTTGAGTTTGAAACAGTGTTAAAATGAGACCCTTCTGTGTCATTCTCATGGCTCTTACTGAAAAATATATGCCAGATGAACAGTACATAGTTCTATTTTTATATGCTTGGATATTAAAAGACAATTGCAATTATATCAGGCAAGTACAATTTAAGTTCCAAAAACTAAAATGACATTTTGGCAACTCACTCAGGCTCTCCTTCTCCTATGCCTGTCCCATTTCAGTAATAAAAGCCAGGCTATAGTGTCTTTTGCAGGAACTTTTTGGCAGTGGGCTTCAACTGCACTTGAACAGCAGACAACAGTATTGTATCCTATTTTCTATAAGATGAAAGCAAGGTGCAGCAAATCAAAATATATGTCCCCAAGGTCATCTATCAAGGCAGGGGTAAAGATAAACTTTACGACTCCAGAGAAGTAGCACAATGAAACATTTCTTAAAAGACACTGTGTTGGCTTTTTCTGTGTAAGATTTAGTTGTGAAGGCATTCATAATAAGAGTAAGTTGTGTCTAACATTTTTCTTTTTTTTATAGTAGAATGTAACCATTGCTTATCCTCTCTCTCTTTGTTCTTTACAAAGATATTGTTTAAACCACAAACGTAGCTTATGTACTGGGGCAAAATTTCTGTCGTTTTTAGATCATTTGTGATGGGATGGGATGTACTCTGTGTTCTGCTTGCTGTACATCATTGAAAATCCAGAGGACTTCACAGTAGGAATGAGTGTTTTAGGTTTGCACACATTTGTGAGAATGTTAATACTGCATTGTGGGAATAGTGCTGAGTTCCCTGTTATCATGCAAGCAATTGCTAACTGTAGACCTCTGACTTTGTAATTTGTTCTTTATGGACTAGCCTGCAGCCAATAAGCAAAATCAATAGTCTTTGCTGAAAAGTAAGCAAGTGCCAGTGTGTTATGTGACAGGTGAAGATACATGTGCTTACCAGGGGTCAGGGGGCCACATCAAATTTCTCTCTGACTTCTTTTCAAAAAGCTAAATCCATTTAGGGAGCATTCGTCATTGGAAAATGTTGCAGTGGGGAATTAGACAGGCTCCTGCTCTTCTTTTCTCATTTAACGATGTTTGTTTTCAACAGTCTGTTCAATAATGTCACTGAGAAGAAATTATGTGAGAAGAATAAAGTGCTTATAGTCTATTTATTTATTCATTCATTTCTGTAGAATAACACTAGCTGTTGCATTCTCATGTTTATTAATGCTATTGTGGCAGTCCAAATATTTGTTTGTTCTCCTTTTCCTTTGGAAAAAAACAGGTGGGACAGAGCAGTGTGGAACAGATTACTTCCTACTTCACCTCACCTACTGCCTGAGGTGAAGGTTACACACCTCCCAGCAATGTTATATATTGTATGTATATATAAAAATGTGTTTTCCTGTACTTGAGTGTGGTATCTAAATACGTGCCATACTGCAGGGAGGTCTCCTGTTTTCCAAGTGGAGTGAGCAGGATTGAGGCCACTCAGAATTCTGCTGGAAAATACAGCAGCAGCAGCTGAGACACAATTCCCTCTTTCACATTAAGTGCTGACATTGTTAAGTGTTTTGGGTTCTAGGGAAGCTGTTGTTCAAACCTGCCCTTCTATCTCAACATATCAGGCTACAATGAAAGGCAGAAAGTGAAAAGGAGTTTTTCCTGAACTCCTGAAGTAGCTTAACTTCACGAACTACCCAAGAAAAGGACTCTGTTATTTAGAAGTTCAAGTTGTATTGGATTTCCCTGTTCAAGCACCCAACTTTTATTCTTTTGAAAACTTTAGATTCAGTCTAATAGCAAAAATGATAGAAAGCTTAATGCCATTGTTTGCTTCTTATTGAATGTAGTTGCTCCATTTAATAGCCTGGCCTGCTGCCATGGTACTATCACATACACATGTGCTCTCCCAGTCAGGAAAAACAAACAGTCACCACACTGGTTCAATCAGATTAAAGGTTCCCTGTATGAGAGCTGAATACCAAAAACCAGATTGGTGTGTTAGATTTCTCTCGTGTCCTGTTTGATTTTTTTTAGTATGCATAGTAAATGTCTCTTAACTTCTTTACCCAGCTTACTCCATGGCTGTTTGTTGGCTGCTGACTGCGCAGATCATCACATTTAGCTGAGCATTAAATTTGAAGATGCTGAAGAACACTTGAAGCTTCCAGAAAGCTGTAGTTGAAGCCCTTCAGCCTGGATTCTGCTGTAGTTCCGGAAGGGTTCTAACTTTTAAACTCAGTTTGAGGGCTCACAGGCTGCTTTTGCCACCTCGTTGTACCTAATTAACGTCCAGGTTCAGAGTGCTCAATTAGAAAAATTTTGAAGGTGACTCAGAGTCTCTCAACCATCAAATGTAAGAATTTAAGAAAACTTCTTTTCAGCATACTTAAACAAGACCGACGCCTTCTTAGCCACAAAATACTTAATTAACACATTTTGGATAGAAAACCTCTGGCCTCTTCAAAGTTCTGTGCCACTAAATTCGGTTACTGTAGGAACATCTCTTCCTACTCAATTGTAGTGTGTCAAGGTATAGTTCTCTTCTTGACAAATATTCCCAGGCAGGTTCTTGAAGTTGTGGTAGACAGCTGAGGAACAGAAAGGGGCGGGGTGTGGATCTTGAAGCTGATATTTTTTCCTCAGGGAGTGGGTCTGTCAGCAGACTACAGACAAATCAAGAACCTGCCTTTCTATCTAAGATGTTGTAAAAATAAACTTATAAGGGATTTTTACAGTTTGAGACCTGGAAAGATAAACAAATAGCTACTCCAACCTTCCTTTCCTCATTTTCCCTTCAAAGGGTAGCACAGTTGCTGTTCTGCAGTGACAAGATGAGATAAAACTCAAGTGGCTTGAGAGATCCCCTGAGCTCCAAGCTGCAAAGGGTTGAGGTTAAGCTTGAGGTTTGCCTGCTCAGCTCCTTTTTCCTTTTTTTATTGAGTCTTAAACCTTTCCCACACTAAATAAACACCGTTTTATAGGCTTTTTTTCCTTACAAATAGCAAGTTTTGTAACTTTATATGAAAAACTCTAGTTG
The DNA here is from genome assembly GCF_037042795.1 of Molothrus aeneus. Taxonomy (NCBI): domain Eukaryota; kingdom Metazoa; phylum Chordata; class Aves; order Passeriformes; family Icteridae; genus Molothrus; species Molothrus aeneus. The sequence goes on from NC_089648.1 coordinate 18,899,070, forward strand.
CTGATTCAAACTAAATGCTCCTTCATAGCTACTACTCCCTCTGCCCCTGAGGACCACAGCTCACACTGGTGGTTGCCCGGGCCTGCTGGGCCTGCACTGGAGCTCCAGGTCTAATCTGTTTTGGAATTCCTGTCCTGGATGTATTTTGATCACTTGGAATACATTTATTGATCCTATGGCATGAGGCACATCATCCAAGTGCTACGCACCTACCCCATTGCACGGCCGAACGGATGTGACACATGATCAGGGGTGTACAGGCTCTCTGTACTTCAGTTAGCACAGGTATTGGCAAGAAGGACACAGGTCCTCTGGGGGCCAGCAACTGCAGCACCATGCCAGGTCCCCAGAGGGCTTGGCAGTTCATGTCTGTGCTGCCACGACCTCGCAGCCGCTGTTTTGTTTTTTACCACTTCATTACCACCCCTTCGCTTGGCTGCCAAGACAGAGCATCCAGTCCAGCTTAACCAGGAGTCTCTTCCTTTTAACTCTCCCAGAACCTATCATTTATTATCTTGTCTTTTTCTTGCTTTTATACTTGCAAGTATCTCATCAAAAGAAATTTCCAGCAAAATTTCTCTGGTGCTTGTCACTTCCTATTTCATCACTAGCACGCAACGTGTACCATTTACAATAACAACTCCTATCTCTGGTGTGATGGCAGAGCTACGCATTTGGTGTGACACATGCAAAGAGAGAGCAGTACAAGAAGCAAGCAGCTCGTGTTCTGATAGATAACAAAACTTTGGACATGCATCCTTCTTGGCAGTGGTCTCCAAAACTGTGATCTGTTGAGATTTTAATTTTGAGGGCTATCCAGATCATGTCACTTAAATTTATTTTCTTTCCTGCTCAGCACATCAGCTGCAAGATGTTCTTTTTTTGATCTCTTCATTCTGGACATGTTTAAATCAAACTAAGTCTTTCTGAGAGGAATGCTTTATCACAATTTTATTATTCTTTCTTTCTCAATGTGTTGCTTTTCTAGGTGTCATATTTTATCAAGGAGGGTGGGTTATATATACTTGCAGGATCAGCTACAGAAAATGTATCTTACTGTTGACTTGGGCCTTTTTTTGGAAGGGAATCAAGTGAACCTGTCTAGAAATCAACACAAAGCATCTTCCATTTACCTATTGCATTATTCTATATTAGCCTGTTTGCTTTCCTTTAAGCCATTTTAAAGTAAAATTGATTCTTTCATCTTTACTAATGGGGGTAAAAATGCAAAATATATTAACGCCACATTTTGCTTTTTACTATTTCTCTCCTTTTCAAAATTGTAAGGATTTCCTACTTTATACTTGTGTTCTTGTAGTGCATAGCATTGTGCTGCTGAGAAAGAAATATTGTTAGTGTCTATATAAAGCCTAGAGAAGAACAGAGGCAAATTCCAGAACAGTTTACAGAACTTGATCTTGCTTTAATCATTCAGAAATAGTTTCATGAAGAAACAGTGATTTTGAATATTTCTGTGATCTTTGCTTGTCCACTATATAAAATGATTCCTGCTGACCTTAATAGATTTCAGAAAAGGTTTCTGGAGTGGCAGAAGGGAAATGAGAATGAGATCCATGATCAATAAAATTTCAAGAAACCATGTGTAATTGTTTCTTAACCATTTTCTAGAAGGTTTCTTTTCTGGCAATCATAAATTGGACAAATTTATTCAATTAATTTAGCTTTTTCAGTTTCTAATAGTGAGTAATAGTCTAATGATTCATTATTTGTAATTCCTTCTAGAGCAAGTTCTTCAGCTAATAACTTTTTTCATATACATAACATTTTTAATCACATGAATCTGTTTTTGTCAAAGTAAGGCTTTTGTCTGCAGTTTTTTACAGGTAGTTCATTACAAATGCTTACTATTCAACACTTCTTTGTAATGGAAGATGTAAAGCACATGATGGTTAATACTGAATTGTTAACCATAAACTGATAAAAATTCCTACTGATATAACCACTCTAACTGATTCTTAAGCCTGTGATGACTAGGTTTAGTTATTTTTATACACATACATTGGTAAATCTTGCTTTGCTTTAATATTGCTATATTTCAGTTCTTTCTACCAGAAAGTAAAACACTTTGAAAAAGCAAGCTCTGTATAATTAGAATGCAATTCAAGTGAATCAACTTCAGGAAAACAAAAAAGCTCATTCACTATGTTTTCTTTCCATACATAACTTTTCTTTAAAGAAAATACGAGATTAGGCTGTCAATTGGATCAAAATTACTCAAAAATTGATTGAAATTTCTTGACTGGATTTCCAGTGTGAAAAAGATTGAAACAGTTGGTAGTTAAGAAGGTTCTGTTAATAAGAAGTGTTATGTCTGACCAGCTCTCTGGAGAAGTTCTGCTGCTCTCCACTGAGCAGTAATGTTCACTTCATTTTGTATCTCTAAACAGGCTGGGAAAAAGGTATCAACGTTACCCAGCTGCGATGCAAATAAATATTCATAACAATGGCACATGCATAGCTAATTGAACAGTTTTTGTTAATATTACACTAGATATTCATGGACATGTGCCTTTTTCTATAATGAAAATACTGCCTAAGGCTAGCTTTGTTTTTCTTGTCAAGAACAATTTATGTGCTTTCATTTAAATGAATATAAACTTCTATTCTCATGACAAAATAATTCACCATTAATTTGGGCAAAGAATTTCTTTATTCCCTTTGTGGTGCATTTTATTAGACAAGAAAAACCTAAGTGTATCTCAGAAAATTTCTCTATGCATTCTGTCTAATTTCTGTAATAACTGGCATGAATATGTAGGGATTTCAGTGATTACTTGCTAAGTAAATATGGGATATAGGCATATATTTGATTTAAAATTAATCTGAAAAGAATTTTCTTGAAGTAAATTATTCCTTCACAAATGTTTTTATTGTTTTACACATACAATTTGGAAATATAAACGTTGAAAACATTGCTCTTCCATTTTCTTTATTTCCTTTTCTTATTTTGGTTCCTCCTCTATTATTTATAGTTGAGATTCTGACAGACCTCTGAGGTATGTTTTGGAAGATGAGCACAGCTGGAGTGAGGCAAAAGCAGACCTCACAAACATGGCTGGAAAACACAGCTGCTGAGAAAGGTCTGAGTATTTTTTCTCCCCTTTACTGCGTAGCAAAGTCCATATCCCTCCTTTCATAGGACCCTTACTTTCTCATCTTACGAACTGTGTACAGGATCCTCTCATTTAAATTTCAGTGATGTTACTTAAAGGAAACAAATGGTACTACACACTGATTTAACTAATGAATTAATTCTGTTCAGACGGCAAATTAAGGGTCCCTAGTAAATAGAATGTAACTATTTCTATTAGGGGAGTGAATCTTAGGCTCCTCTGCTGTCTGTGCCACCCAGGTTATTGGCTACATTATGATTCTTTCACCAAGTGCCTAAAGTGCAATTCTTGGCAATGAGCTTTTAATCAAGTGTGGATTCTCACTCTGGAGTTCAAGCACCTCAAGAGGGGGAAAAGGGAAATGTGGAAAAAGCAGGCAAAGACTGGCTGTTACTGAAGATGATGAATCTAAGGCAATACAGGCAGGAAGTTCCTGACTTACTTTAAAATTACTTTTCAGCATTATAAATTAGTACTTTTTAAAAAGTAACACATATTTGGCTTTCAAGAGTGGTAAGTTCTACTGGCATATTGGTTTTATAGGTAATTATAATGCAAGGCATTATATAGTCTCATAATGCAGACCTACAGTGACTCCTTGGCATGCTCTCTTTTTGGATTTGGGAGCCTATTTCCAGCCAGGAGATATTAGTCAATGTTCCCATCACAGCCATCTCATTGAGGGTGAGAGAGGTGACACTTCCTTTGCAATGTGTAGCCTTACCTCATGCTGGATTTCACATGGTGTCTCAGGGTAAAAAAGCTGCCTTCATTCTTCTGCCCCTGACATCATTTAGACCAGTCAGACATTAATTAACGTGGAAAGCTAGAGAGGAAGAAATTTTCCCATTAGGAAGGGGCAATCTAATGTGATTGGTGTGGCCCATGGCTTGTGCTGCCTTTAAGTTCAGAGAAGCTATTTCAGGTTAAACATATGCTGCATCCTGACGACCTGCACAGTCTGCAAACATTTGAGTGCACAGAATGCAAGCACAATACTGAGTTTAGGGGAAGGCAAATAATGAGACCAAATGGGGTGTATTTTGGCACGCCAGATCTTTAGAAAAACTCTCCAATCTCTGGACAAAAAGGATTTACTTATTTGTGGCCTGCTATTTTTCTTACAAAAAGAATACATTAAAGAAAACCAAACAAGCCACAAGCCACACTGCATGGAAGGATGTTGTCTCCAAACAGGACATTAAGCAAATTAGAAGTTGTTACCAAGTTAATTTAAGAAAAGGACATTTAAATTTAACTTAGTAGTTATCTCTTATTAACAAGTTTTCAAACCATATGACCACAATTATCTGGGAATTTTTTTCTTATTTAAGAGTTCTTGTAGATGGAAAGAATGTATTTTTAAATAATTCTTAAAGATAATTATGCATCCACAAAGTTACATCTTGAAAAAAACAAAGTCTTAAAACATAATAAGGTTTGGGTTTCTTTCTTTTTGTTTCTTTTTCTTTTTCTTCTATCTTTTTAAGTGAATGAGTGTAGCAGAACTTACCAACTAGCCCCAAAAGAGAGACAATTCTCTGAGTGCTGCTACTTTGCAAAGGGAGCTATGAGCTACAATGAATTGTGATTTTCATGTTTCCATTCCTTTCCTTTTGTTGTTCATACACTGCTCTGACAATGTCTCTAATCCTGAGAATGACTTCTGACTTTCTCCCTTTTCTCTTGCTCCCCTATCCACCCAAAGTTTCCTGTCATATCCAGGTTTTCTACTTTTGGGGTTGTTTTCATTAAAAAATACATTCTTTCCTGGTTTATAGGTTTATCCTTTTACTGATGTTTTATAGATGATATGCAAGATGAGAACCAGCATGGGATGGGTGGATTATGCCAGGAGTTGTCCATAGCAGCACAAAGCACCACTGGCACCTCTGACCAGCTCTGGTCTGGGGCAGCACAGGCAGGCAGCAAACAGGACCCTTCTCCAGGCCAACATTTCCTCCCCATAGGTTCCCCTGCTCAACAGAAATCTGTGCAGGTGCTAATGGTGGTATAAAACAGTGCCACCTAGTGATTTTTCTGTCACCAATGACACTTTCAGTGTTCTTGGCCCATTTCAGCTCCCTCCCTGTTGGTGGGAATTTACTTTTATGGAAGGATTTCCACTGCTGCAGGAGACTCTTGGAAATACTGGCTCGTTTGTTTTTCATACTTTGTAAACATTATCCCTCCTCCTACTCTTACCCATTCTTGCTTTTTTGCATCATTTAGCTTCCAGTCTGGCAAGTGGTATCAGTGTACTGGGCTGTATTTGATGGGCAGATAACAAACAAACTGAGAAAGGGGCTGATTCAGATTCTGCAAGGCCAGATCATGCCTTGGAGATCTCCAGGAAGAGAAAATGCTGTGTAAATAATGTTGGGTACTGCTAAGAATAAATAACTCTGTAAAATCTCTAATTGAGTCAGATTCCATGGCATTGCTCTGCTTGTGCATGTTAAGTAGACCTGTAAGTATTCCACAAAAATTATCACCTTTTCAGACCAAGAGGCAAATGTATACTTCTTCCAAATCAATGGCCATATATTTAAATTCAAGTTGCTGAACCTGTCCAGACTGTCTAAAACAAGAAAGATTTTTTCCATATATAGTGCATAAAAACATATTCATGTAATTTAATATAAAGCAAAGGGCTTATCATTAAATCCTAGTAAAATGCTGCTACATCTTATTTCTTGTCCAAACTGTTCCTGTAAAAGCTGTTTAAATACTGCTTCAGAGAGAAACTGTGTATTTGGCAGAGAAGCCTTTTGCCATCAGCAAACAGAAATGTATTTTTGTGTAATGTATCAGGAAAATGTTTTGTGTACAGCAAATGCAGGAAAGTCTCATATAACTCATTGAACAGAACAAAAAGCTGAATCACTGTGCACTGCTGCGTCCTTTCCTAAAAAGAAGTGTTGTCATCAGTACTTAACCTTGCATACAGTTGAGAACTGAATTTGATTCTTCCTGTCTCACAGTCAAGCATATTGCAAGAAATAGATCTGCAAACAGATGATGTTCCTTTCATTACAATGCACTTTGTAGTGAACTAATGCACTACAATGGATGACTTCAGTTTAATTTGTTGTGTGGGTCCATGCAGTAAAAAAACCTGCAGAACCCCTGTCATCACACATGGAAAAATTTGAAGTAAGAATCTTATGAAGATGTATTCTTCTTGTGATTTCAATATTCATAAGTTTCATTAATATAGGGAAAGTTTCATTAAAATAAATTTTCCTGCTAATTTTTCCTGGAAAAGCAATATTGATGAGTGTAGAGACCATGTCTAGAGAGACATATCTATTTTCCTCTGATGCTGGCCTCAGGAGTAGCTTTAGATCATACCATATCTTTTCACAATCTTTTCTTCATCTGATAGATGGCAACAAGGAGGACAGTCTCCTTCAGCAATGGGCCCAGAGACTTACTGATGGGAGTGTTCTTTTTGTTTCTGTTATTTAGCAAAGTAAAAAACATTGGACCATAGCATTCATATTTTCCTCTCTTCTGCAAGGCTGCAAATAGTTGTAGAAAGTGACAAACAGGAGTAGTCCTGTGACTATTGCTTTGTAAAACTCCTGATCCACCTATTTGGAGGTGTTCCATGGAGATTTGTTTGTTCATGGCCTTCACATGTCCTTAAGAAAAGAAAAAATTGTTTCTCTGCAACAATGACCTGAATGAGAGGATCAAGTGCACTCTCAGCAGGTTTATAACACCAAGCTGGATGGAAGTGTTGTTCTGCTGAAGGGCAGGAAGGCTCTGCAGAGGGATCTGGATCAATGGACCAAGGCCAATTTTATGAGGTTCAATAAGGTCAAGGGCCAGGTCCTGGCCTTGGGTCACACCAACCCCTTGCAAAGCTTCAGGCTGGGGCAGAGTGGCTGGAAATGGCCCAGTGGAAAGGACCTGGGGATGCTGGTGGACAGCTGGCTGAGCTGAACGGGCCAGGGTGTGCCCAGGTGGCCAAGAAGGCCAATGGCGCCCTGGCCTGTACCAGCAATAGTGTGGGCAGCAGGACCAGGGGAGGGATTTTCTCCCTGTACTGGGCATTGGTGAGGCCACGCCTCAAATCCTGTGTTTAGCTCTGGGCCTCTCACTGCAAGGAAGACACTGAGGGGCTGGAGAGAGTCCAGAGAAGGACAACAGAGCTGGGGAAGGGTCTGGATCGTCAGCCATGCGATGAGCTGCTGAGGGAGCTGGAGTTGTTTGGTCTGGAGAAAAGGAGGTTCAGGGAGGATCTTATTGTCCTCTACAACTGCCTGAAAGGAGGGTGTCGTGAGAAAGGTCAGTCCCTTCTGCCAGATGATAAGTGATGGGACAGGAGGGAATGGCCTCAGGTTGCATAAGAGGGGTTTAGATTGGATGTAATAATTTCTTCACTGAAAGGGTAGTTCAGCCATTGGAACAGGCTGCCCAGGGGAGTGGTGGGATCAGGATCCCTGAAGTGTTCAAAAAATGGGTTCATGTGGTGCCTGGGGATATGCTTTGATGGTGAACATGGAGTTGCTGGGTTAATGGTTGGACTCAATGATCTTAGTGGTCATTTTCAACTGCAATTATTTTATGATCTTGGGAAAAATAGTGAAAATTCAGTGTTTGCTTGTTTATTTGATAACATTGCAAATGGAGTAACAGCTGAAGTCCAGTTCACCACCTCAGACTGCATTAAAAGTGCTACACCATCACACCATTTAATGATGTCTTTTATGGCCACAATAAGATATTTAAAATGAGAGATTTAAACTTCCATGTTTCTTAATTAAAGAGATTTTCTAAACTAGTTGTAACCTGCATTTGGCCTTATGATGCCTCCCAGAATAACAATGATCTCCCAGTTAATATGTAAGGGCTCACAACTGATTGTTGCTTCTCTTCTTCTGCATATTAAGTAGTGTTCATTAATTAATATTCAGCTTGCTTGCTTCTTGCACACAGGACATCATCTTTGCACTGGGTTCCCAGTAGACAAAAGAATAATTGTAGTTTAAATGAAAAGCTTTAGAGATCCCTTTGAGTGGGGTGTTAAGATTACCAACATGAGAAAGAGTTCAGGGGCTAAAGAAATTTCAGATTTTTTTAATATAGTAACAAAAATGTGGCTCTAACTGGTTTGGTTTGGAAAGTCAAATCTACCTGTTATCTGTGTGATTGTCCTAAATATATTCTCTACACAGTATAGAAACTGCAAGCAAATGATTGAAATTTATACTATCAGGTAAATCTGTTCATCTTCATTCCCACAGGTTTGGGTTGGTTTTTTTTTCCCAGAAAACACTATATTTTTAGAACTGGTTTTGAAAAAGAGCTCTTGTTTTATTTTGTCACTTATTTGATATGAACTTGTAATAAGACCTCATTTATCTGGTTTCCAGTTTGCAAAGATGAGATCTGAGTTTCCAAGTCAAATCTGTTTCTTGTTGATCTGAAGAACAAAATGCTGTACACAATCACTTCTGCGGCTTTCAACTAATTGCTTAGCCAAGACTATCAGATAGCAAAAGCTGTTTAGTTTAACAACTCTGCAGAAATTCTGAAAAACAAAAGTGCAGCAGCTCATCCCAGCCCTCTCCCCTCTGATAGTTAATATTGCGTGCAAACATGTCTTATTTTGGAAACATTGATTCTACAGTAATCTTCTTTATTTAATTAATATTATTAATTTCTACAGAAATTACAATATTAACCTACTCCAATCCTGAAAGCAGAAGTTATAAATAGATCTGATTTGTGTGTGTGTGAGAAACTAACCCATGAAACACATGCTGCATTCAAGCACCCTCAAACTAATGGAGAATTTACAACCACATTTATGCACTACGGTCTGACCCCATTTGCAGCCACTTATAAAAGCAAATAAAAATACATACATTATGAAATTTGCCCCACTAGAAGCTTAGTTATATCTACAGTCACAAAGGAGATCTGTTTTGCAGCTGCATATCATTTTCCTTATTTTTAAAGTACCTCCCTCTCATGGGATTGAGAATCTTTTTTGTTTTGTATCTGCTCACTTTTTTTCTCCACTTTTTTTAAACAATAAGTCTCCCTTTGGGACATGTCACTTGAAGCTTGTGTTTGTCATGCTCCTAGTGCAGGGAAAAAACACACACTAAATTCAATCTTTAAATTAAGCTGTAACCAAGCTTGTATATTCATTAGAGGAGAAAAATTCTCTTCTGAGAAGTTCAAATTGTTTATTGATTTTCATTTCTGTGTTCAAGTGAAGCTTGAGTAAGTCTGTCTCACTGCAGTCCCTCTGGGGCTACACTGCCAACAAGTGCATCACATTTCAACCCAAGTGAGCAGTTAGCAACAAAAATCTGAGAATTCCTTTAAAACTATATTAATAAATAAATAGAGGGTGATATTTCCAGTTCAATATAGCTGATGCTTTTGCAAAAGGAATAACAGACTTGAATTGCAGGCTGTAAATTACAATCTTCTTGAAATGCCTTAAACTTAAAAATCAGGTGAGTGGCAAGTGTAATTAATGCTGTGCTGTCTGGGGAAGTGGGAGGAGGGGGGAAATTGAAAGGAAGGTCCAGCTCTGCTGCATTTTTCTTAAAATCATGTAGTGTCAAACTGACACAATTTTGTCCAGCTGTAATCACCTTGTGAATGTCTCAGCAAGGAAAAAAATACAAGTAGTTACCAACACTTGATATCTCTCTTTTCAGTCTCTTCTTAAGAACATGTTTCAGCAAATGAACAGTTTAGGAAAGCGTAGAAGTACTGCTTACACAAACCCAGAGCCTGCCTTGGAGGTAGGGGCACTGGGTGGCTGAGCTTAGTTTTTATGATACTATTATCTCCTATAAACCATTTAAAAATCACACTGTCTAGTAAAAAGTAGGCTGAGCTACTTCCCTTCAGTTTCTCAGTGTTAAATTTAAATTTTTAAAATCTGATTAAATTAATTTCAATTTATTAAAGACATCTGATATTCACCAGGATGTATTTTTTTACCCCTTTCAATTTTTTACCCCTTTCAATTTTTTACCCCTTTCAAAGTTTCTGTGTGGGTATGAAAAGTAAGAAACGTAACATGTTTGCTTGATCTGGTCTTGTCACTGGTTAGGAACAGTTTGTGTCAGCAATGTGCAGTAAGACCATGAAAGTTAATTCCAGTTTCTCTTCATAAAGTTAAGCAAAGAAGCATTTTGTGGCAAACAGAGAAACATTAATTCAAGTATAGAGAGAATCCCTTTACTTTCTCTGAGTAGTCTTAGGGCAAAACTGAAAATATTTCTCTGAGAAATTACCAGCGATGTTCTTCAGTAATCCAGAAATTAGTAGAGGATAAAAAAATAAATTTTAAAGGGGGGTAAATAAGAATAATCTGGGTATCTCTTACACTGTCTTGTAATTTGTGCAGGAGAGAAGGCAGTAATGGCTGAATTTTCTGTTTGAGTAACATTTGTCAGGATCAGTGGGCATTTGTGTGATCAGTGTTGTGGACAGCCACTCTTGGCCACTGGTAGTAATTGGGTTGGCTCAGAGGAAATTATGAAGTTGCATTTCAAAATATGGATGGTGTGTTCAAACTGTCATAATTTCAAGGCACTCTGTGGGGTTTTTTTTCTCCTGACATATCCATGTTGAATGTAGAGTGTGAAGGTTTGAAATATTCATTTCAAATGGCTGTTGATTAAAATATAATGGTTAGGTCATGTATTTCTGAAAGGTCTATTTTGAACAAGATTTATTCAAGAAAAATTAAGTAGGATTCTAAAACTTCCTCTGAAGATGAATTCTTTTGCTTTAAGAGGGTGACCCTGAAAATGCTGGAGTGATGACTTTTAATTACTAAAGTATTTTAAATGCCAAGTCGTGGCTTTTAATTCCATTTAATTTTTTTCAGCCATATTATTTAGGCACTTTTCAAACCCCTCAGCTCCCCACTGTTAATGTGTAGGCCAGAAGAAAAAGCAGCTGAGGTGTTTGTACCGAGAAACTGCCAAAGACCCTATTCCCATGGACACAAAGGCTCAGCCTCCAAGCTGAAGGAGATTACCCCACTCCTCCCTTCTACCTCAGCAGACAGATTTTGGCTGCCCACCTGCTTCAGGTTCCATCTAGGTCCAACAGGGTTACCTCATCTTCTGCCTTTTGCTTCTTACTGACCAGTGTTTCATCATTCTTTTGCATGGCTCTTGTCATGGATTAAAATGAGGAAAAACCATGTGGATGCCCCCGCTCTCATTTGTCTGGTGGTGCAACAGCTGCTGATGGCTGTGCTGGAGCTTCTGTCCCTTCCATCTTTGGAGCTGTCCAATGGCATAAATACATCTCAGAATCCAGATGTGTGTGCGTAGAAATGTTTCTTGGAGCAGACTGTTGAAAATGTGTCTCCTACTTAAGTATTTGTTTGTTGGAATATTTGTTATAAGGAAGAATTGCACATACATGAGAGATCAGCTGGGCTCATAGTTTGATGGTTAAGGCTTCCAACCAGTTCAGCAAAGGCACCTCAGCGGGGCCTTGCACATTGCAGAAAATACTCCCAAGTGTGGGCAGCTCTGAAATAGCAAAGCTACAAAAAAAGGAGCTGAAGGAGGAAAAAGGGATCATCAATGTCTAGTCAGCCATTTAGGAACTTTAAAATTTTTCTGGGTAAAATGTCAGCAATAATGTTTACAAGTCACCATAAACGCTTCTGATAGCATCAGCATCTCACTTTCCAGCTCAAAACAGAAGAACATTTTGCTGGGAAATTTCCAGAACAGTGTTATTTAGTGTCACAGTGACAGACTGGTCAAATGAATCTGCAGATCCAAAAGTGAAGGAAAACTAGAATTGAAATGAGAATTTGTGTATGTCCTCTATCTAGCAGGCAAAATAAGTGTCACAGAGGAATTGATGATTGCTAAATCTCTTTGGCTCACCTTTCTTGCTTATGATTTATTAGGCTCTGTATTTCTTTGCTGCTTTACAATTCTCCTTTCATTTTCTCATGTATTCTAGACCATTCTGGTCTGTTCTTGGATCTTTGTGTTGATTTGCTGTAATGTTGACATCTAAATTTTACAGAATGTTATACAAACAAAGACTCCAGTGACACACAAAAAACGTTCAAGGCATTTTGGACTCTCTTGGTTAGCTGCATACTAGAATTAGTCTGCCAAGCTGAAGGGACATTTAGAATTTCTGGAAATGGCAGGTGGTTTGAAAGGTGGATGACCTGTTCAAAGTGGCTAATTCAATGTAGGAGTTAGTATAACCTTCCACTTCTTAGAGGGATTGATTCAACCACACATAGAGAGTGTCAAATTGCTTTTCTTTATATAAGTGAAAACATTTAGAGAAGAAGATGCTTATTTTTTTTCCCCTGAGTCCTCTAGAGAAAAAACTCTATCTCCATCCATTTTGAGCAATGGCTTAGGTCCCTCTGGACCATCACACCCTGAGGTGGAGCTGGGTGAAAGCTCTGTCCTTCTCACAGGTCTCTGTCTCCTGTTCTTCCCTTAACAGCAGCTTGCTGCCATTAACTGGATGCTTCCAAACACCTCTGAAGTCCTACAGCATCTGGTCCTTGGGCCAGATGCCATAAATGCTAATTTGTGCTGGAGAGAGCCCCAAATCCAATTATTACTGCTTAAGGACAGATTTTTTTCCCCTCTGCCAGTGCCATTTCTTCCTTATGCTCTGCCTTTTGGGCACAGAGGACTAAATCACTCTGAGTAACCTAGATGTGCAAAACAGCTGAAGCTTCACCCTGTATCACTTCATTGTGAGCCACCTATAACCAGTGACCAAGATATAGGGTACATGGGATTTTGTATTGAATTGTTTGTTAAAAAGAACAAAACAAAACAAAAAAACCTTATGTCCTGTTTCAATTTTGTCCTGGTTTTAATGAGTTCCACTTATTTATTTAGCATAACCTGAAGTTTGCAATTTGTGTTGAAGGGAAACATTTGCATGACTGTGTCTTCTTCAGAATAGTGATCATTCCTTTCATGAGGCCTCATCAAAGACAGGGAACAAAAGTCAGTAAGGAGAAGGATTCTGCTAAAAAGCCTTCTCTGTATGTCTGTAAATTTTTTCCAAATTCTCTGTTTCACAGAACATCAGCTGACTTCTTTTTCTATCAGCTATGATGCTTTTTGCAAGCTTTTCCCATGCATATGATTTTCGTGGGGTTCTGGAGGGAAACTAATTTTATTCTCTAAGAATATTTAATTTCTTCTCTGAAGCTTCTGTTCCTTTAAGTGAATTGTCAGCTGTCCTGGGTAAGTGTTGTTCTTCTCTTTACCCATCCTCCTCATCAGCCTTGAATGCGTATAGGATGGTTATACTACCAAGGCACAATTTTTCTGTGGTGCAAAACACTGCACATTTCTCCATCTGCTGTCTCATGTGCAAGGGCTTACTTGTCATCAAAAAGAACCTTTTTTTTTCAAAAATCAGTTTTTATAAGAATCTGCCAGACAAAAATTAATTCCATTGCTCACTGAAAACTCCTGGGCCTTTGACCAGCTGATCCCATGAAGGTTCCCTGAATTATACCCTGAGAGGGGACAGGAATCAGTGTGTAATACCTTTAATATTAAGGGAGATACTGAATACATAGTTCCATCTATCCAAATTCTGCCAGGCAAGTGTCTCAGAAGGAACTGAAAAAAAAATTTTCAGAATAAAAATCACTGTAGATTAGGTGAAACAGGCAAGGACATATATTTTAAGTTTTGTTTCACGAGGAAGCCTGTTTAGTTGCCTGGTGTCAAAGGCTTCTAATTACTCTGGATCTAAGTTTTTCTCTCTTCTAACCAGTCCATACATTCTTCCTTCGATTAGTACAAAAGTCTGTCATGTGTTTTTACAGTAAGCATGTTAATCTGAACACTGACCTTCACAGCCTTGTCCCTGGCTATGCTCAAAGCTGACTTTGTGGGAAGCGTTGTCATCGCCGGTGTCAAAAACCTTCAATAATTAAAGTTACTATCACATATGTACATTTTTTTCCTTTTCTTGTAATAGAAGAAGTCTCCTCTAGAGCAAACAAAGAGAGAAAAAATTAATTGATCTGACACTTGAGCTGAGAAGACATACTTTAAGGAATAATGCTTAAAGGACAAGGAAGTTTGGAGTCTCAAATAATTAAAATGAGAATTTGGCCAAGCAAATGAAGGCATCTACTTACAATATACTACTTCATGTAGACTTGCAAAGTCTTTCTAAATGTCTTTTAATTCTGGACCTTATTTCTGAACTTTAAAAAAAGCCACATGATTAAACTCAGAGTACATTTTTCTCAGAATACATTTTTCTGTTAGAAAGGCAACAAAAATAAAATTACAACTATGCAATTGTATCCAGGATGTGTAAGGTATAAATAATTTTATTTTCACTTCAGCCTGCACACACTTGCACTGTTTTCTGTAAGTCTTCATTAGGCTTGGATGCTATACAGGGAACTTATTTGCATCTTCAGAGTTAGATTGCCGGTTACCAATACTAACAGCTCTTCTATAAAAACAACCACTAGATTGCCTAAGGAAATTTTATGAACATGGGAGAATGCATTCCAATAAATCAATAAACACTTTAGAAAATGCAGGTCAAGGGGTAGAAAAAAGAGGGGGCAGGGTGAGGGACAAAAACAAAAACACCCTCTGCTTTGGCAATGGATTGATAATTAATGAAAGAATTAAGCCCTTGTTATTGAAGTGTTTGAATAGTCTTTTTGAGCCCTTTATGATAGCAATTCTCCTGCAAATGCAGGCCCTAACATACAGAATTTGAGATAATATGTGCCATCTAGGTGCCAGTCCAGTTGTTCTAGCAATCATTCTTATGTAGAAGTTACTCATATTCTTGTTTCATCTATTTGAAGTCCTTCATGTCCAGCTGTCAGTAGAGGATATGTCAAGGCCCCCAAAACTTTTAATAAATGGCAGAATAAGTCAATCTTTTTTTAATCTAAACTTGTAAATTATTTGATACTATAAACTCCCTTTAAAGAAATGAGATTTCTTGTCAGTAAGCAGCTACAGGATCAGTCTTTAACAAAGTATCTATCACAGCATATCTTTATTTTTGCCCACATGTTCCTTTGCAAGCAATGAAGAAGCCTTAGCAATATAACAATGGGGAATATTGTCTTTGATTATATAAATAAATAAAACAAGGCAGACATTTGAAACAAAATCACTTCACCAGTTTGTGGCATTCCCATGAAAGAGAGGGAGAAGACAAACATTTATAGGAAGGGAAGTTTTCTTCCCATGTAAGGGCCACAGTAAATTTGTGTGGTGAAGAAAAATAAATGTGAGGAGAAGACATGCTCACCTGATGTTGAAGGAAAGCCTGTTCATGCTTAATACATTGGAGAAATTGTTCAAGAGCTGCTCATCCATGTTAAAAATTATTACCCCTGTAATCCTGCAAAGGACAGTGAGACCCATTGTAGTTGACTGAATAAGTTCTGGTTGTTCAAGTTAAAGTGTAACAGGGGCAGCTGTAATTTATACCCAATTTTTTGACACATGCAAAACATTTTTTTTAAGAAAAACAGGCCAGAATCTTGGACAACATAAAATGGTACAGCTAATTGAAGAGCATGGCTCCATTCTAGGTTTTCTGAGCTGTGTCTCTTGTCTACAATGCACCACTTAGGCAATTTGCACAAGTTGGTCACTTTTAGCTTTGCCTGAGATCTTGTGTGCTTCTATTTGTCAGTTGCAGAGATTGTTTAATTTTGGCAGAGATCATGGCAGAGATTTGTTTAATTTTGATTAAGACTGGATTAAAAAAGTGCTAGTCTAAACTTGCGTGAAAAGCTGAAATGCGTAAGAGGGTCACCAAGGGCAGCACAGAGACCTCAGTGTGTGTAGGATTTATTGTGATTAGAAGACTTTATGCCAATCACCACTCTTATCAGGAATTGTATTGTGGGTCAGCAGCCAACTTAGAAAGGAGATTGACCATATGGACATAAACCTAACGGATTTGTATTTTAATAAACAGCACGGGCTGACGTAAAAACAAAGAGACATGATAAACTATCTGATGCCAGCTCACTGGTTTGTAGGTCTCAGAAAAAAAAGGGGAGTCATAAAAAATGCGTGTTGGGGTGCAGAGGAGGGGAAGAAGATACTAGCTGAAGGAGCACCAAGCTAAAGCCCAGCATGTCAGGTCCATAATCAGCACGTTCACACGAGCTATGAGGTGCGCTGTGCCCTGTAATGATGGGTCTCAGGACTGTGGACAGAGAGTGAGAGACTTTGCTTTTGCCTACTCTCTACAGGGAAGCTGTCTCTGACCATCTGATCCAGGTTAGTCCTGGTCCTGAGACCCATCAGATTGAGAAAACAGCACCAGAATCTTTTTGCTACTCATCTCTGCAGTCTGGGTGCTGGCACTTAAGCCTGTATTATGAATTATCTGCACCATAACAGCAACGACAGTTTAAATGATCCCTGTTCCCAACTGCTCTCCCCCTTGCCAAAAAGTCTCTGTGTCTCATTATCCAACCTGGGTTTGTGCTCACATTGTGCACTAGGTCAAGCAAACAATATGTTTTCCAAAAAAAGCCTTTTAATTTGGTTAATTGTTGTTTCCGCAGAGCAGAGGGTTAAATCAGTTCAGATAAGAAGGCAGTAACCTAAATGGGGGTGGGAGTAAGTGATGCAAGAGGACGGAAAGATCTCTTTATCACAAAGGAAAGTTTAGTCTGGATCCAGAATTAAGATTTCATGGCCTGGACTTGTTTGCAGCAATTTGTGTGCGTCTTGGTGTCTGCTGCAGAGCAGGCACAGAACACAATCTGGAAACTCAGAGAAAAGTGGGGGATGTGTTGAGGCATGTTGAACAGTCAGAGGAATTAGAATGGGGGGAAGGGAATCAATTACTTGAGAGTTCCCCAGTAGAAAATGCCTCATAGGTTAAACATTAGAAAAAGATTCTTCACCCAGAGAGTGGCTGAGCACAAGAACAGGTTCCTTGGGGAAGTGGTCACAGCACCAAGACTGTTCAAGGAGTGTTTGGACAGTGCTCTCAGGCACATGGTGTGGCTCTTGGGGTGTCCTGTGCAGAGCCAGAAGTTGGACTTTGATGATCCTTGTGGATCCCCTACAACTCAGCTTATTCTGTGATTGTGCGATTCAGTTTATACCCATTCACCTTTTAGACAAACTCCTGTACATCAGGTCATGGGGTTTGCATGTAAACATTGATAACCTCGTGCCCCATGATAAACATTCTGCCTGGTGCCCCAGCTGTCAGCCCCAGCCTTGGCTCCTGCAACTGGGCCAGAACTGAGCAAGTACCTGCCACCTGCAGCTACTCCAGACCAGGGGAAGGAAGGAGAGGTCTACCACAGATGTGAGGGATGCAAGGAGCTAATTCAATCAAGAGAGAAATTTCCTTCTCCTTCATTTTCTGAAGGTTAGAGGTGGAAATGTTTTGCACTTTGTACTTTGCCCTTTTGTTGTCCCTTCCATAACTTGTTTATTTTCCTTCCCTTTTCTTTAAGTCTGGTCTCTAAAGACTGCAGCAGAAAGAAAGGGGTGCTTCTGCTCTCCTAATCAGCAATTCCTTTGCTGTGATAGAAAAGTGTTAATACACAAAAGATCAATTCCATACAGAAACTGGGGAGACACAGTTTAGTCCCTATACTTTTCCAATCAAATAAATGTGAGTGCATCCACTTATCTAGTCAGCCAAACACAGAAAGTTTCCAGAACCTATATAACTGGTAGTAATGACAAAAAGGTTTCACATTATCTACCTCATCCACATTTCCTCAGAGATCAATATAGCTGAGCACATCTTCTGCATACTTCCTTAAGGACACAAATATAAAACTTAGTTGCATCAAATGTGTTTAGAAACTAGTTTTTAAATTGAAAACAAGGGGGGGAATCTGAAAGAATATCAATACAATGTTAGAATTACATTATTTGAAATGAGGATGAATGGAATAACACAAAGTCAAAAGGATTTACTCAGCAACTTTCCAGTGGTGATAAATGGTCTTTGTTAAAACATGGTTGGTACAATGTCTTTTACTAGCATGTAAAGGGTTTCAATTTGGTCATTTGAAAATGTCACAATGATGAAATTCCTCAAATGGCTTTGCAGTGAGGGGAGGGGATATTAAAACCTTATATGTGTTTTATTTTGCTAATTTCAGGCAAGTTCTAGCCCCTCAAAGAGCCATAGTTACTTGGCAAATTTGGGCTTTCACTGGTTTGCAGTAAGCACAGTAAGATTTCTGCCAATATCCTGCAAGGTGATTCAGTGGAGGTTTAGGACTGGAACTTCTACAGCCTCTGTTTAGAAGCTCTCTTTGACCTCAGGCAAAATACTTTGTAGGGGAGGAACAGACCTCAAAACTACAAAGAGGCTTGCAGGCCTCAGGTGCCATTCACCTCCCTGGAAAAGTCTCTCTTGTTTCCTGAGTCTTAGTTCTCCCCTCTGCATGAAGGGATAGCAGAGCCCATCCCTGCTGTACAAGAGTTCTGTAAGCTAATTAATACCTATGATTCATTATAATAGCACTGCAGGTGTTTTTTATTTTCTGTGTGGTCCTGTGCTTTCATACCCATGAAAGTGATGCTCGTTTCTCTCTTCTGTCCCATGTTTAATATGATTTTTGGCCCTGTGTTCATTGACTGGTTTCAAGGCCATTGTAATAACCTGGATTTCTGTTATGGATCATCAAGCCCATAGGAAGCCGTGGGTCCAAGTGAAATGCCATGTCTGCACAAGCTGGGTTCATCCATTACACTCTCCTTTACACACTTGATTTGGCCAAGTAGATGCTGAAGTATGCAGGACAGCCAAAAAAGCCTGGCTCACAGAGAGTCATCAAAAATGTGCCATGGCCCATGCTGGTTTTCTTATGATTAAACATGTGAGTTTGCCCCATTGAAAAGCCTTCAATCATTCTTCACAGCTTTCTAAAACAGTGTGAAAATTTCAAAGTCTGCGCTATCCTATGCAAAGCAAGCAGCAGACCCCACACCATCACTTTTCTTTAGGAGTCCTGGACAGCTCACAGGTGTCTGAGAGAGGTCACTTGGGTATCAGTGCTTCTGTTGGCAACATCTGGATCCTACAACTTCTGTAACCACATCTGCATTCAAACCCAGGGAAGCACCCAAGTCAGTCTGCAGGATCCTACGTCTGTGTTCCGCAGACCTTCATATTTCTCTTGTTTGCCAGTGCTAATTTTGTTCATGGACTTGGGTTGAAGCTGCATTGTGAACAGGGATGTCTAAATGTACCTTATGATTGGATTAGGAATAGTAATTTTTAACTTAAAGCTGTATTTGTAATCCATTATTTTAGCAGCCAGCCTTTAAATCCCTACACCCTCACATCACTCCTGTGCCTCTGACAATCCACACAAAGCCACAGTGTGTGCACAGTGTATGTTCCAGTGATATGGTTATCAGCCTTGTTTCTGGAAAAGGAGATGGAGATCCCTTTCCAAAAGAGCCCCACAGCAGGAACAAACAGCACTGAAGTAGGCTCCCAACATATGTTTCATTAAAACTTATTTGTATGACAAATTCTAATAAGGGTAAAATAAAGTCTGGAGTTTCTCCAGGGCTCTTGACGGAAAATTCATGAGCTCCTGTTCTCCATCAACTGCCCTGACCTCTCTGCCATATATATAAGTGAAAAGGAAATCATGACAGGTCTGTTTCCCATCTTGAACTTGCAACTAGCAAAGGCAGATGTAAAATGAAAGTGGGACTTCTCTATAGCCTCTGAAATAAATAAATTACTTGAAATAACAGCTGCAACAAAATGGATCATTCAGAACACAATGTGTCATTCTTCAAGCTACAAAATGCATGGCCTCTTTATATTTATGGACGCCTTACTACTTGTGATAATGGAGTGATGAGGCAGAAGAGTAAAATATTGTCCATTAACACAGAAAAGTCATTTTTTAGCTTGCTGCTTTTGTTTTCATGTCATGGTATGAAAATAACCAATAACATGATTTTTATTTATCAATGTAGATGCTTGGGCTTTTAAACATATTTCATAAAAAAAGATTAGATTTATTTCCTGTGTCTTAGAAAATTAGTTTTAGTAAAGCCAAAATAAGTTTTTGGACCCATTTCTGCCCCTCTCAGTTTTATTTTTATGTTTATAAGTTAAATGTGTGTTACTCAGGAGTAATCCCATTCTAGACTGTAAACAACAGAGCAGAAACTGATTCATTTTCTTATTTGTACAATTTCCAACACTATTGTAATAAAAATATTTAGTAACAGTAGCACAAATTCTCAGGAACACTCATGCAGTACAGAACTTTTCCATGAAGAGATAAACATTGATTGTGAAACTTTTTAATCAACTTTGACTTGTCAAAGAATAAATCCTTCATGAAAAGTGAACATTGATTACATTCTCATTTACAGAAAAGTGTTTGAAACATTTTAGAACTGATAGCTATCACTGTTTTGCCGTGACTTTTCTTTTCATGCTGTGTAAGTCAAAAAGAGAGCTGAAAAAGTAAAGAAGAACTTGAAACATAATTTCAAATTCTCTTAATTGAACTGTATCACCTGACCAACATTTTTTTGCGGGACTGAGGATGTCAGTTCAAGAAATCACTCCTAATTTTTAGCTGTTTCCTCACAGACCTGGAGGTAGAGTTTAAAATTCTTTACTAAACAGGAAAGTGATTGTTTCCTAAGGTGTGTGTGCTCAGTGTGAAGAACTGCGGCAAAATATGGCCTCAGTGGATGTGAGCATACAATATATTGATTTTTACAAAGAAATCTTTTGATTCTTTTCTTTCTTTTAGGGAAATACACTGTTAAGCTTAGTTAAAAGGGAGAGAAGCAAACCAAATCCCGAGCTGACTTTACTGCAGCTTTCTGAAGACGGCTTTATAAAACCAGAAAGCAAAAAGCCATTTTAAAGTGATTTGCAAGAAGGGTATATACCTCTACAGAGAAATCTTGGTTTGGGTCATTTGGATTTCTCTCTTTTCCCTGGAAGCAGCTAGTCAAAACTGTCTGTATGCAACAGAAAGATAAAAATTTCAATTAGGTTGAGTGCTGTCATAAGCAGACTACATGAGAAGGTTTGAGATAATATGCATTACATATTGATGTCTATCAGCCCTGAGAACATATCCATGTTTTATTCCATGCCCCTTTTGTAGGTTTGGCAGCAGTGGCACCCAATAAAGGCCTAATCGTATTAATTTATGCCCCTATCAATTATGCATTCAGATTCCCCCGATAGCTTGTCAGTTTTTATTCACTATTTTCTGAAAAATACGCCTATTACAGTTACTGAGCAAATAGGAGGACTGTCAGAAACTGAGATTTAAAGAATATTACTTAAAAGGGGTGGGTTTCTTTAATTTATAAATCTTGTACTATCTGTCATGCATTTGTTAGTTTTAAAGGAGGTGACAGTGCAGGGACAGATGTCACGTTAAGGACTTTCTGAAGACAAGGAGAAAAGTCTCCTTAAGAAAGCTCTGTGGTTTATTCAACTTTTCTTGGAAGAAAAGTGTTCTATGGTCTGTAGACATAGTAAAAATGGATCATCTTTGCTAGTTTAATATGAATTTGATTTTGTGTCTCTCAACTGATGTGTACCTATAAAGAATTTATCAGTTTACAAGGCAAAAATTATTATGCTTTCTGTATGGGCAACAGTTTTATAGCCAGCAGTGTGGCAGTGTCTCAAACTGTGTTCTAGATCCAGCTCCATCTTTAGGGTTGCCACAAGTGGTAAATAAGACACAAAAATAGTTGTAGTGAGTGGAGAACCCAAATTGCCCAATTCAATGACATCTACCAAGGAGTTGTGGGGCGCTCTGTGCTAGCAACTTAAAAATGGCCTTGGTGTCACTGTGGGATGCAGGACAAGCCCAGCCTACCTTCTCATACCTACCACAGTGTTTGAATGTGCCTGGCAGAGCACTGTCTTCAGGAGTAGAGGTGGTCTTTGGAAGAAAATCTCCCAGATTTCTCCACCTACCATCCTTTGGTTCACAGTGCTGGGCAGTCTCGGAGGTGACAGTCAGGACTCCTTTCTGTGGGACTCACCTGGGCAATAAAAGCTGCAGGACAGGGCAACATTTTTCAACCAGGAGTGGGCATTCAGAGCAGGATGATGGTAGAGCTGGTCTGGAGACAGGACTGGCTGTTGTTTCTTCTCAGTCAAAGCAGTAAAAAGGACTAAGGTTTATCCCCAAAAGCTGGAGGTCCTTTCAAATCACTGGCCCCTCAACTTGTTTTCTCAGGCTTACTACAAATGTATTTAGAAGAATAGATCTTGACACTAATTGTCATAATTCTTATTTCCTAATACTTGAAACCTGACTGCTGCAGCTTCACCTACTCCCTACCACTGACCAAGTGGTCCCCTTTATTCCTACCTCTGGCTCCATCTCCCTCACTCCAAGACCTCCACTTCAGCTTCTCCTCCTCTTCCTTGTTCACTTCCAACTTCTCCCTCCTACTCCTAGAGCAGCTAAGCTGATTTTACATCCTGTTATACTACTCTTTATGCTTCCAGGCTTTCCCTCCACCCTTTTTTAAGAATGTGTTTTTTCACTAAGGCCTTTAAGTGTGGATAAAAACTTTGGAGAAGGAAAAAAAATCAGTGGGGGAAGGAAACCTCAGAAGTGCTAATGCTGCTGTTTTATCTTATCTGATATTCTGTGTGTGGGATTTGCCTCTCTGGGTGAGCCCAAAAATGCATTCCTTCTGGTGTAAGTGGGGTTTAAGATGAAGAGACAGGCTGAGAGAGTTCAGGTTTTTGAGCCTTTCAGGAGAAGAGAAGGCTCCAGGGAAACTTTATAGCACCTTCCAGCTGCCATAAAGGGAGCTACAGGACCAGGACAGCTGGAGAGGAATGTTTTTTGCAAGAGCATGTGGAGATAGGACAAAGGGGAATGGCTTTGAGCTGAAAGAAAGTAGGGTTAAATTAGATATTGGAAAGAAGTCCTTTATTTTGAAGGTAGTGAGGCACTGGAACAAGTTGTCCTGGCCTGGAAGTGTACTAAGGTCGGGCTGGATGGAGCTCTGAGCAACCTGGTCTAGTGGGAGGTATTCCTGCCTGGAGCAGGGAGGTTGGAACCAGGTGGTCTTTAACATCCCTTCCAACACAAACTAATCTGATTCTGTGATTAAGGATTTCAGGACATGGGTGGCAGGCCTAGAGTCTCCAGCAGAGGTCTGGGGGCTCTGACTTTGTCCTCACTGCAATGAGTTTAATGCAGTCATCAGAGGATGAGCTCTTCCCAGTGGCTTTATTGGGTCCTTTTCTTCTAGAGGGATTTCCAACCCATCTCTCACCATGCCAGGACTTCTCCCCTGCTGAAAAGTTCAGCAGGATAAGCATCATCCTTCTGCATGATTCAGTCCTGGGGAACTCTCAGAGCATCTCATGCTGTTTTGGAGAAAACCATCTCCCCTTCCTGACAGGAGAGGAAAGTCTGAATGGAAAGGATTTCTTTTGACATTTGTGTTTTCACATTATATAGGAAATAAAAATAAACCCTCAGGTATTTTCTTGGCAAAGTCCTCCCTAGCTCAAATACAGGGGGTAACTGAGGCTATGATTCTTGTTTTCTTCACCCAGTCCTGAGCATGTGCTGCTTTTCAGCACTGTCCAACAACTTCAATAATTAATGAAGGATGAACTCTTGCCTATTAACAAACTTGTTCTTCTTCCCCTACAAATTCACCCACCCTTGCAAAGTGCTTCACCTTCACAATAAGTTGTACCTTCCCTTTCCTCTTTGAAGATTTTGCTCTTTGTTCAGTGAAGTTCCCCAGTTCCAGGAAGATGTACGGCATTACCTAAATCATCCGGTGTTTATTTTAGTTTGACGGTGTTAATGAGGCTTAGCTATGTTACAGCATTTCAAATCTTTGTAGTATCTTAAACATATTGTATCTTAAAGTATCCCCTTCAGGTATGTAAATATTATCCAAATGATATAAATGGAGAACTAAAAACAAATGTTTAGGGATTTGCCTGAGGCCGTGCAATAAGTCTGTGTCAGAGCCAAGAGTCAAACCCACCTATTTGTGGTGAGTCAGCCCACGCTGGCATGGTTCGGTGTGTTCCTACCATGGAAATCAGCCTATTCATTGTGCATAGTACTCATTTCAATCATTTCATAAACTAGCTCTAGTAGTTGCCTTCCCTTTAATAACAACTTTCCCAGAAATGCTTTTGCTTGCCTCACTCTGTACACTTCCTACACACCGGCATAGGGAGCAGCATCTGGGATCCACAGCTTGCATGGTTGCTGGGCTTTCTTGTGTTTGGGGCTTTTTTCTTAAAAAGGCCAGAAATTAGGTAGAAAGGGCTGTGTTCCTTAAGGGTTATGAAAATTTCCTCTGTCTGCCCTTGAAATTAAAAAGTATCTGGACAACCATTTACCTTGTGGGGTTTATAGCAGTTCCCACTCCATCATTTTCCTTTCTCTACTTTTTAGGAATCCATCAAGGCTTTTAGGGAAGGAAGCAGCACGTGAAAGGCAGAAAAACATACAGGGTGCAATATGTTTGAGAACATTTATGCTGGGAGTCAGTAATGCAAAAAGTGATGAAATAGTAAAGTGACAAGACCTGGCCTGAACATCTGAAACTTTGATGATGTTTGGCAGAGAATATGAGACCAATTAAAGGGTGCCTCTGGGAAGCTTTACCTTGCATGACCAGAACTTCTACACAACATTTCGGTGCACTCTGTGCTTTCACAGGGCTAATGCTCATGTGAATATGAATGGGTTTGCCAGTTTAGTCATCCACAGGAGTTAAGTCTGCTCTTGGTTCAGATATGTTTCTGGTAACACCTTTCATTTCTTGAGAAGACCTTGTGGTAATGAGCAGTTCAGTCTGACCCTCTGCTGTTGTCTCAGTTCCCCTTTCACAGTATTTTGAAGTATTAGTTGAGTGAAGGATCCTCTCTTCTTCACTTGCTTTCTCAAACTTCCCAATTTAAAACTGCAGTGCCTGGGGGTCACTGGTTGGAGTTTAGTAACTGCACCAGCAGCTTTCTCTCCATCATTATGCTAGATTTTTATACTTCAGTATATTTGAGTCTTAAGTGTTTTCATTGACTGGCAGCCTGAGGATTATAGCATAGCACTCACAAAAAGGATAAAATTGATATATCTTTTAAGCTCCAGAGACAAAGGCACAGAAAAACATTACTGGATAGTGCTGAGATATTTTACCTCTTCCTAAAAAAAAAATATAAATACAATTGGTAGCATAAAAGGATCTAGAGGGAGCAGAAAAGTAATTAAATAATAAATTAATCTATTTGCAAGAAAACCAAAGCTAATAACAATATACTCTGGGAGTCTAAACAGTTTCTGGGTGGGAAAAAAAGAAATACAGAGACCTCTTCAGACAGCCTCTCTTTACTGTGAGCTGTAATCCATAGTGGGGAATAGAGCTTATTTGAGAAGCATCTGGAGAACTGCACATAGAGAAAGCAAAGCAATAGTGCCTCTGCATGTGATTTTAGAAACATTCAAGGCAGACCTTTTTTTTTTTGTACATCTTATCACCTAAACTATTCAGGCATGAGCCCCTGGTAAAATCAGAGCTACTGGTACGTGATACTGCAGTGATTGACCTCATACCTAATACCTTTAGGAGAAAAGCATGTGGAAGGGTTTAGATACTAAAAACTTCAGCTGAAAACATGCTTTATTTCTGTTTCTGGCTGAGGAGAAGTGTGTGCTGGCAGTCAGCTGTTTTTCCACATGACTTTTGGGTTTAGGTGATCATGTGAGTGCCTGATAGGCAGACTCATCAACATATTTTTGATTTATTACTTTTCTGTTGCAAAACAGCTTTTTGAAAAAATGGAGATCCTGATAAAAAGGTCTATTTCTATTCCACTTTCTATTCCTCTGAAAAATAAAAGCAATAATTAAAAACCAAAAATAAAAGAGCAGGTGTAGAATGGGAGTTCCTCTGCATAAATGTTTTCTGACAGGAAAAGACTACACATTGGTAGTACCACATTCTATTATTGTTTTAATCATTAATTTCATATAGTTGTTTTAGAAGCCATAATTTCAAACCCAGATCTCAAGGAGAATACTCACAATAACAATTCACAGAGAAAAATCTTACAAGAACTGATTAGAAGCATGAAGAAAGATATCAGTTAGGAGGATCTGAAAATTTTCCAACAGTACGTTCCAAAATAGGAGCAATTAAAGAACACTTGGTAAGAATCTACAAATATCTGAAAACTTGAATTCCCAAAAGTTTAAAAAATAATGCAGCTTAGTGTGAAGGTGACAAAAAAATAGTAAATTAGAGAAACTCTTAGAAGTCTAAAGTTCCTAAAACTAAAGCCAAAATGAGCTTGAACAGTAAGATTGTTTCAAACATGAAATAATTTCTAAAATAATTGGAAAAATTATAGATATTGCAGCACTTGTAAGAAAGGGAGTACACTGCCAGATTGAAGTATATTAAAGATGGTGAATGTACTATTCCTCATCTTTGCACATTGACCTTGTTTCTGTGTTCAGAAACCATATAGAGAGTTGTTGAGTTGGTCAATAAACTAATCCAGCCATCAATAAAGCACACCTTCTTGTTTATTAATATGTGATTAAAAATGTATATGATAAAAAGGTATTGACTGAGCAGAGTTTGGGTGACAAGAACAATTATAGCTTCAAGCCTAATCAGTACATGAGCTGTTTAACCCAGTGAAAGTCAATAGTCTATTTCTGAACAATTACACATTTTGTCTTAAATAAACTATTTGGATTTTGCTAGTGGTCTCATTTTCTCTTCATGATTTAGACATGAACACAGAAGCAGAGAGAAACAGCCACAAAATAAATCACCCAATATAATTCCACTTTATGGTCCTTGTATGATAAATTGGTAAATACACAGCAAATAGGATTTGTTTTAATTAAAACTTGCTGGCCACAAATAAATTAAAATTGGAATAAGTATGTATCTTTTTCAGTTTTATTACTAGCTGCACTGGTCTTAATCCTATTTCTACAATGTCCTAATTTATTTATTCTTAAATATTTCTGTTGTTATTTCAAGTTAAAGTCATAATTTTGCTGCATCCAAAGTGTTCCATCTTGATTTCATTAAAGCAGTTTCTTAACAAATAGGAAATTATACTCAAAAGCCATTTAATTTCTCCTTGAGTGATCTTTAACTTTTACAAACTTTCCTCATAGTACAATGCACCCGTCACTACAAAGCAAGATGACAGAATATTTCATAAAGCAGGATGTCTGATGAAAAGTCAGTAGTAACACAGAAAAGTTTGAGCTCAATGCATCTTTAAATACCAAAATATTCCAGCCTAGTGGGCATTCAGCACAAACTTGTTGCTGTTGAATGGGTCATACATTCCTGAGCAAGAACACAGGGTCACTGGCTTGTCCCCAAAATGTTAACAATTAACCATGGGCCCAAAGC
Organism: Molothrus aeneus; assembly: GCF_037042795.1. Classification (NCBI taxonomy): domain Eukaryota; kingdom Metazoa; phylum Chordata; class Aves; order Passeriformes; family Icteridae; genus Molothrus; species Molothrus aeneus. Next base: position 18,926,641 of record NC_089648.1, read on the forward strand.
AAGCAGCATCAGATGACTGGGCTATCCACAAGCAGAACTTTTAGTGTTTTCAGCACTGGTTTGTTGTGCCAACGTTCAAGATCCAGTTAAATCAATGGTACTCTGTAAGGTGTTTGCAAGTTGTAAATCTTTTAAGTACCAGATCAGAAAGCTCCTTATCTATTCCATAAGTATCATGTTCATCAAACAGTTATAGTGACTGGCACTTCCACAGATATTTTTCTAACCTGCTAATCATGTCATCTTCTTAATTCCTTTGCAGAAATAAAATGATAAAGACTTCAGAAACACAATCTTTTGCATAAAGCTAACAAAATTCCCTAATTATTCTTCTCAAATGTGTTTGGTTTAGGTGAATGTAAAATTCACCTTGTTCTTTATTGCTGCTGTAGGAAGTTACTGTTTCATAGGGAAGAACAAATGAACAAAAAGAGAAACATGCCACTCTGCTCACATATCCTTGAAAATTTTGGCTTCTTAGAAATAGGTCTTGACACTATAAACACTCTTTTCTGAGTACCTTCATATTAATATATCACTTCTGATCCACCTGTAAGCAAAAGCCAATTGTATTTTCTCCTGACTAAACAAAGAGTGACTGACTCTTAAAACCAGAGTAAGCCCTCCAGGAGATCAGTTCCACTTCCTTGGAAGTGGTGCAGTTCCAGCATTTTTCCTGGACATGTCTGATTCTGATTCTGGCTTGTGAGGAGGTGCCAGACTGGTGTAGGAAGACCAGAAGACCATTGGTACAATCCCAGCATGGCACCTGCTTGTCAACAAGTAAATCTCTCATGTCCTCAGGCCTTGTAGAAGAACACTCAGAGTCAGCTTTGGTCTGTTTTGGATGGTGGTGTCCGAAGCTTGGGACAAGCCAGATAATGCTTGTCCAGCCACTGAGGGATTTCTATTTTTAAAAGTTCCTCTTTAAAGAGATGGTACAGTCTGTGCCTCAGGAGTAGGTGTGAGGGTGCAGCAGCTGTGAGTAAAGGGATGGTCTCAAAAGACAAGTCAGATCACCTGAGATAAGAATCTTGGCTGAAGTTGCCTTCAGGAGAAGACAACTCTGTAGCTGCACAGTGGAGCTTAGGGAAGTCAGCCCCAGCAGCCCGATCACTGTGGAGCTTACAGGGTATAACTTCTCTATTAGATGAGACAAGTACAAAAGGAGAGGTCTGAATCTCTTCTATCTAGGGCACTGATACATCTGAGCAATTCCTAATACATTCTAATCTGAAGAAAGTTGGGTTTGATATCCATCTGTTTCAAGATAAATGAGAGTTGCTCCATCAAGGCTGTGGAGGATATAAATATGCACAGAAGAAAACTTATTCCTGAAGAGAGGATCCAGTGCACTTTCAGATTAATAGGTGTGACTCTCCCACCACAATAGCATACTGCCAAGCAGTAAAAAAGATACTCCGGGAGGCAAATTTATTAGGCTAAAAATCTATTTTTCTGAGCTTAAATTTAAACAGACTTCAAACAGAGTCTGAATACATCATTGCTGATTATAGGCTCTGTTCCATTCCATTACTTGATTCAGTCACATGCTTAAAAATACTAGCTCAATTAAGATTGTTGGTACATTTATGGCTCTAAATATGTGTACTGCTGTTCTTTATTCTTCCACTGAATAAAACAGGAGTTTAATTCATTTTAGATTTTTTTTTTATTTGTAATGCTCTTCCTCAGCTTTTCAAATGAATACTCTAGCATTAACTGTATGACCCTCAGTATTAAGGAAAAGTGAGCCTGCAAAGCAAATACCCAATGTGTGTTGAGGGTGAATTAAATAAGTGTGTAGTTACTAAAAGAAAATACATATTTTTTAGGTGCAGAGAACTTATGAAATCATTAAAATAGGATAGTGTGGAGGATTTGTATGATGGCTAGGAATTAATTTCTGGTTTTATTCATCTCAGCATCCTTACTTATCAGTAAGGGTGAAGTCTGATCTTCAGCATCAGCCCCCTCCATGCAATTCTACACCCCTTTACCTTCTTCATTGTCATTGCCTTTTGTCCATGCAGAAGATGGTGGCTTACTGGGCTTTCTGCACACTGTTTTCCTCTATATTCTGTACAAAACAAAATATTAGTGCGTCTGTTGCAGTGAATGCATGCAATGTCTTCTTTTACAGGAGCTTCCCTTAAATAGTGACAGTTCAATTATACAGAATTTTCACTTCTGTTATTGTCAATACATTTTATAATGGATGCTTAGTTTAAAAGCTGCTCCATTTTTTGAAGGGAAAGGTAATCTGAAAACTTATTGAGTCACAAATTAAGGCTGCCTCTTCTCAAGCATTTACCACTTCTCTGACTTCTCTGCCAAGTGTCACAACTAAGCCTGCATATGCTGCTCATTCTCAGAAAGGTGGAGTAACCCTGGAGGAAAAAAAATAAAAGGGGAAAAATCACCCCACAAAAGTAGTTTAAACACTGTAGCTCTTCTCAACAAGTTGAACTTGGTGAGAGACCAGTGCTCCTCTGCCTTTAGGGAGGCTGGCTCTTGCATAGGCAAAGGCTTCTCTTTGCCTCTCAGCAAACCTTCCCCAGCAGTGAGGCCACAAGCAGGTTCAAAACATCTTCCTCATCCTGAATTTACTTTCCCAGACAATTCTGCCTTTTTTTTTCCTATATATTGGTGGTATGGGTGAGTGAATGTGGAGTTTTTGAGCACATGTGACAAGGATGGACCAGTCACTGCTAGCAGAAAAGCCATCGTCATACCCAGAAAATCAGAATAAACTTTCATTTTACACCTCTCTCTAAACTCACACTGGGAGTGTCCAGTTATAAGTCAGTTATATCATCAGTGTATTTATGAACAAACCGTTTCCCCTGGAACATGTGTCTATGAAATATTGCAGTGCTATTGCAGTGAGTACTAAATTTATACTCAAATGATTTATTGTGACCACCCCTACTGTTTTTTGGGGGCCTTTCACATCACATAGAGATACAGTCAGATTACTGTACATCAAAGTAGGTACATACTTTTATATAATGATCCATTCATTCATGATGAGTTATAGCCACCTCAGGGGTGGGATCATACAGGATCATCATCACAAGCAGTAGTAAAGCTTTATTGACATGAATACCAGATCTTAGACTTGGTCAGATACGCTGAGAAAAGCTTTTTTTCCCTGTTCTCTTCTATTATTACTGGCCTTGGTGGGAGGACTCTTGCTCTGCAAAGAGGCTGATAATGTATAGGATATACATGGAGCAGGAGATATACTGTTTTCCATCAACATGGCTTTTGTACTACCTCTTGAAATTTTGTTTTGTCATTATCCATGATAATAGGAGAGATACTTAGGGTGTCACGCCTAAATTTTTGCCTCTGATATGAAAAACATTTGCTGTTATCTGGGTCAATTGCAATTCCTAAGCAGCCAGATGGCCACCTTTGCATTGCATAATTAGATTGTATTAGTTTTTCTGTCTTCTATATTGGTTTAAAAGTGATGAACTTGGAAGCATACGTTGCTTTGTTAGGAAATCCAAGCACAGAACCCAATGTGAGCAGGAGCAAGGCAGAGGCTCTTTTCTCCAGCAGGTCAGTTTTGCTATGCTTGGTTTTGGAATAAGCTCTCTCTTTATGCACTGGGTACTTCACATATTTGAGGTCTCTAGAAAGCATTAAGCAATTTACTCTCTAACCTTTCAATCAAGCCTGTTGTTTGTTAGAGAAGATAGGAGTTAGGCTGTGGTGGTAAAGGCAGTGCTGTAAGAGGTCTTTGGCTCAGAGGAAATGACACTCTATTTGTTACAAGTTACCACTCAAAATAATGGTGACTGCTGATTGCATCAGGACTCCTGAATCTCTGTCCTCTGCTCTCATGCAGTTTCTGTGCTACTGAGAACAGGATGAGATTTCTCTTTTTACAGCTGCATTTATTTATCCTACTTGTTGAAGTTACTGGAGGTACAATTTTACAATGCCACCGTGGTTACTGCTGGGTAAAAAAACCTGATGCATAACTGCAGGTTTATTCTGAATGAGAATCTGCTGCGAAACAAAGCAGGAGTAGAAAATTATTGTCTCACTTACTGTCTTGGATCAGTGAATGAATTTTAATCCATGGCTGAGCAGACAGTTAATTTGGCTGTTTCAGTGAGTGCAGCGACTGCTTGACTCCAGGCCAAGGATCCTCCAACCGAGGTCAGAGCCATGTGCCTGGTGAGGGCATCTCCTATCCCTGACTAAAAGAAGAGATTCTAGAGCGCTTCTGTATTCTAACATAGAAAACAGAAATTCAAAAGTTTAAGAGTAGGTTTTTTCCCTGTTGTTTGTTTAAATCCAGTCAGATGTATGGCAATCTGTAGGACTGTTAGTACTAAATCCATCCCCCTGAAATACTTTGAAGATTTTAGTGTGGTTCCAAATGAATAGGTTTCAGTGCTACCCACTAAAAAAGGAGTTAAATAGTGCTTATTGAGAAATAAAAAAGTTAGAAAGTACTTGAACTCTCCTGTTTGATTGCCCTTTTGCTGTTATGATTAACTTCGTTAAGGCGCACACAAATTAAAAAAGTATTTCAGGCTCTATAAACATGTAAAGGCAGTAGGAAGTGAGAGAATGAAAGTTAATCACATTGCTCAGCACCAATCCCCACCTGCTTTATCATTACACCATCACGTGCTAGGAGGTGACAAGGAATTTTCCAGGGGAAAAAAAAAGAAGGTTTCCTCAAACATCACACTATGTAAGAGAAAAAATGCCCAGAAATAAAGGGAAAGAGACTGTGCAGTAACCAAAAGGCAAGTCACCATGGCATGTACCTGACATGAAGGGTCCCCAGACACAAGTGCTTTCACTGGTACAGACACACACTTTTAGTCTCTTCTGGGTCAGTACCTTGTTTCCATGATCTCTGGTACCTGGGCTTGTTCTCCCTTTTTTCCTCCCTCTCCTTCCTGCTTTTCACAAATAACTTTACAAAGCCTTTGTTTCATCTGCTCCTGTGCAATGAAATATGAACACAATTTGACGGGGCAGTGGGGCTTTTCTGCTTGATCCTCTTCACCCCTTTGGCTTGCAGAGTAGGGCATGGGCAAAGCTTTCTTCAGGAGGTATTTCCAGTGCTAAATTTACCTACATGGGGCCATATCTGGGGTATACAAATCCTAATCTTGTTCTTTTCCTGTTCCTCTCCCCACCACACCATAGCATCTGTGTGCTTCTTTTTTAAAGCCTGAAACTGAAGGGATTATATCATCCTATCCTTTTTATAAATCTGTGTTCCAAACAAATGAGATTAAAGTACAAAATACCTGCTAATTTTGGGTATCCAATTAGAGACATTATCTACTCGATTTTCCAACCTGTTTGGCATTCTGCATTGCTTGGCCTAGTCCATGCAAAGTGAGTTATTCACTTCAGTCCACCAGACTCCAAAATTTCAAGATGAGCCCTTGTCATATGAAAATCTCAACTAATTATTGCCTCTTGAGGCAACTTCCCCCACACTGCAGAATCTTTGAGGTGGAAGGGGAATGGAAGCAAACTCAGCAGGTAAAATTCAGCAACCGTTCTGCCAGCAAGTCCAGCTTTCCATCCTTGTAATTCACTACCTTGTACATGAGCTGTACCCAGCTCTGTGACAAATTAGACAGGAATCCAGTGAATAAAACCTACAAAGTACTGATCTGTTCCCAGAGGAAGGGTACCTTGCAGGGTTTCATTCCTGCTTCAGGAAATTTGTGGAATATAATCTGTGTGGTCATGTTTCCTAATGTATGGAAGCTGAATCGAGGTGCTCCAAAGCCCTCAGGTAAGTCATTTCCTTTACATCCACGATGTGGCAGCTAGTGCTGAATATATAACACATTTCCTTAGTTCAGTGGTCACACACACACACAAATTAAAATATGTTTTGAATCATCTCAGAAACACTTCTCCTGAAAGTCAGTTCTTTTTCAGCATTAGAAAGCAGACTCTATTCCAAATAAAAAGCATTAATTATGTGGCTAAACTGCATTGGCTATAAATAGTGGAAAAAACCTCTACATTTTTACTTTCTACCATGCTTCAAATGAAATTCAGCCCAGCTACGCTGGACGTCCTGCAATTAAGCATCCTTGCTCTTGGTTTTTCCTGCCTTGCCCTCTTGTCTGCCCTCCAGGCTTCTCAACAGAACAGTTTCTCTCTACTCTCTCTGCACAACCTCTGTGTTCTTACCTAATCAGTCCCAGACTCCTGCCTCCAAACACCAGTCCCAGCTTTTCTCTCTGGCTGGCTTGGCTGCTTCTATTGCCTGCTCTGTCACAGGCTGGATGGTTTTTCCTCTGTGTTGTATTCACATGGAGACCTTTCTTCCTGACATAACCTTCAAATCACTTGGAGCTCAGGAGAGATAGGATTCCTACCTCTCAGATTCTGTGCCAAAGCTCAGGCTCACAGGGGAAACTTGCATGTGGGGATTAAAGTGGAAATCTAGCCTCACCACTGTATCATTAAGCTTCTGTTTGCAGGGAGGGCCAACCTTTAGCAATGCCTTTTTCCTGCTAGAATAAAAGAAATCATTGCTGGCCATCTGTTCATGACACTTTCTAATATTTGTAAGCTAGACACATTTAGATAAATTTTCAGACAGAGGGAGGAAAAACACATTTTAAATAAAAAAGGTCACATTTTGAGGCTGTGCTTCAAAGCCTGAGGGCAGCAGAGCATTTCAAAGGAAAGAAGTTTCCATTTTAGTATGAGCAAAACTGTTTATTTTTCCATAACCTTGTTCTTAGAAATGGACAAATTGTTTTGGCAGGTATTTTCAAAATAATCTGCCCAGTACAGACAGTCAGCATATCAGCTTTCAGCCTAAGTGATGATGTTTTTTCTAAAGCTACATGCAACAGAAAATGTGGCCTCTGCTAAGAAATGTTTGCCAACCCCAATACAAGGAATGGCAGCACATCTACCTCAGAATATACATTATCACAGATTATGTCCTCTGAGGATTGCTGGGTTTTTTCAAACACCAATTGCCTCATGGAAAGGCAATAGGGTCAGTGACTCTTACTTCCCTATTTTAGAGGCAGAGAAGCTAAAATAAGAAGAAAGGAAAAGAAAAATCAGGGATAGAATGAAAAAATCTGATCTGCTCCTTAGTCCCCTGTTTATGCACCCATTGGTGCCACCTCTGAGGGGTGTAATTTGTGCAGTGGTCCTCTGGCCTGGAGTATTGCAGGTGTTCTTTACACTGCACAGGCAGTCTGAGATAACATCCCTGGTGTAATTACTGTGATTTAACTCTCTGTGAGCCAAAGTTATGGGGGTTGTAAGAGAGGGCACAGCAGGTGCAAGGGATATCTTCAAATAATAGTTTAATTCACCTATGAGCAAGTAGCCTCCACACTCAGCTTGCATGAGTACATGAGCACAGTATAAAAAACCCAAAATTGATATTTCTGTGGCATCTGATGAAACTCAGGGACAAGGCCCTGTGGGACAGGTGTGAGGGAAAAGCTGTGGTAGGGCTCCACCAAGACTGAGCAGGTTGCTGGTGTGACCCACTGGGTGATGGTCACTGCCTTTGCTGTTGCTTCAAGTTCTCGTTGGCTGGGGTGAACCCCAACAAAGGCACTGGCCAGAGATGCTGGAGGCCTCAGGCAGACAAGCTGCATAAAAGTTCATGGCACATAAAAGTCTGGCTCACTTGGGAGAGTAAGAAACACAGTTAAGTGTTAACAGTACGTGATGAGATAGCCCCATGCAGACCAGAATACTCCACTATAAACCATCCCACCAGCAACAACAAATTCCTCAGCTTAAACGGCGCTCTCTTCAGAGGGGAAAAAAAAAAGAAAAAAAAAAAGGAAAAAATTGCCAAATCAAACTGCTGACTCCTTTTTTCTTATCAAAACACCCCAGCATACATCTTAACAGCCTGAAGTAAATCAAATGCGGGACCAGCTGGAACTGGCCAGCTCCTGACCCTCCGTTGATATCAGGTGTGTTCCGCACTTCTCTGGCAGATTAATTTGTGATCTCAAGTAACTCAGAGCCCCTAAAACTTTCAGTGCAGCTGTTAGGACAAGGCTGAAGGTTTTCTTGGAAAGTGCCACCACTTAAAAAAAGTTGGAGCTCTTTTCACTAGACGGAGACACTCCATTACTGATGTCAGATGACTTTGTTACATCTATATATCTCACATACAGTGGAACTCTGGGACAAAACTCAGACTTATGGCCAAAGCCTGCAGGTGTGCATCAGGCTGTCCCCTTCGCACGTGGAGCTTCCTCTTGGGGCAATTTGGGAGTGTTCATAGAAATGCATCCCTAAAGAAACCTTTCAGCTTGGGAAAAAAATGGGAGAAGATCTGGGAAAAGCAGCACAGAGCACACAGAATTGAGAGCAGCTCACAGACGGCAGCTCCGAGGAGAGCGTGCCCGCATGTGTGATCAATATTATCTATTGCGAAAGAGAGCCTCCGCGTTTCTGTGGGGGAAAGACATTTAGAAAGAAGGTCTTTAATTATTACCTGCAGAGAAGTTAAAGTGTAACTCGGCAGTAACGTACTCCAGTGCCAGTTTTGGGGGGTGCGTGCCGCGTCAGGCATCCAGCCTGCCTGAAGTGTGTATGTGAATGGGAAAAAAATTAATAATTTTAAAACCACATTTAATTTAACCATGAAGGGAAAAAATAATACAAAGCAAGCATTGACAAGGCAACTGCAGAAAGAAAATGAGTTTATCTTTCAGGCTGCTGACCTCTCTTTATGCTTCATGTGGGGGAGCTGCCAAACAGGGTCTGGAGCTTGTAGCACCCACGCGTGATCTTGTGTTCACCCCCTCACTGGTGTTCGTACCGCACCTCCCATGGAGCTCAAATCCGCCGCCTTTCTGCCACGGCCTTCTCGCACAAGCTGCCCAGGGGCTCCGGTCATAACGCCCCGCCCGCTTCGCCCGCCTCCCCCTTCCCGGGCCGCCTGAGCGGGGCTGGAGCGGGGCTGGAGCGGGGCTGCGCGGGGCTGGAGCGGGGCTTGAGCGGGGCTTGAGCGGGGCTGGAGCGGGGCTTGAGCGGGGCTGGAGCGGGGCTGGAGCGGGGCTTGAGCGGGGCTGGAGCGGGGCTTGAGCGGGGCTGCGCGGGCTGGAGCGGGGCTTGAGCGGGGCTGGAGCGGGGCTTGAGCGGGGCTGGAGCGGGGCTTGAGCGGGGCTGCGCGACCGGCGGCGCCCCGGGAGGGGAGGCGGGCGGGTGCTGAACTTGCGCGTCTCCTCGCCCCTTTGGAAAATCACCTCCTCTCTACAAAAAGGGCAAAGAGAGCCCTGGGGTTTCCAGGGTCACGCCGATACGGCGGTGTATGTATATATACACTTCTCTTTTTCTTTTTTTTTTTTTTTAAGGGAGTTTTGGTTCTTCGGCAGGTCAGTGTGTTAATTAAAAGTTGGTCCAGGTTGGTCACTTGCAGTCCCAGATGCGCTTTGAACACATAAGAAAATTACTATTTTTTTAAAGATACCAAATGCAAAAACTCGATAGAAACCCCATTTCCTCCTTACTATTAACTAGCAGTCGGACAGAGAAAATCATTAGAGCTATCATTAAATATGAGTCTATTTTTGAAGAATGTCCTACAAAATAGCCCCAAAATATGATGTAGTAATTTAATTTTTTTTCCTTTAGCACTAGAGGTGCTAGCTATGTTTTCCCTCCATTTCCCACACCATGTATATTAAACAGGGAGGGAACATTGCTCTGTTGTAGGTGATGACCCCAGACTTCGCCAGAATATTTTGCTCCTCAGAATAAAATTGTGAAATGGGTCTCTCTTTCAAAATCTATATATTGGTTTTTATAATTACCTCGTGGTCTAAACTTCTTCGCAGTCTATTTCTTGAAGGTTGAAAAAAATCATGAAAGGAAGCGGGGGGGGGGGGGGCGGGGGGGGGAAGAAAGAAAAAGAAAGAAACAAAGTTAGCTGTATCAACATTTGTTCCAGGCTGTCAGTAACTTTCCCTGGATCGGGTCCTGTGTTTCTGTAGGCGCCCTGCTGAGGCGGGTGTGAGCCCCTGGCTGTCCCGCCTGCAGCTCGGCCCGACCCCGGCCCCTGGCAGCCCTGGTGCCGCTGCCGCGCAGCCCCCGCCCGGCCGCTTCCCCCCGGGCTCGGCCCTCGCTCCGCGGAGCGCTGGTGCTGCACGCCCCGGAGTGTGATCTCTCACATTCCAATGGAAAGCTAAATAACTCCCAGTGTTATTTATTGCAGAAAAGGAGGAAAGAAAAAAAACAAGGAAAACAAACAGATTGCCCCCCCCCCCGCCCCTTTATCCCCAAGATTTTATTCCTTCTCCTGGAATATTTTCTCCGCGGCCGGTAAAGCGCAGTACTCGGCTTGGCTTTGCTTTGCCTTGCCCTCGGCCGAGGCTGACCCCCGCAGTCCCTCTGGGACAAGTAACCGCGGCCGGAGACCAGCGCCGGAGGGAGGAACTCGGCGGAGCCCCCGCGGCCGCCAGCCCCGAGCCGAACCCAGAGCCCCGAGCCTGCGAGGCGCTGGGTTTTAAACCCGGCCCGGTCTTGCTGTTACCGGGAGCGCGTGTTTTGTTGGTTTGGCTTTTTGTTGGGTTTTTTTTTTTTTTCCCTTTCTCCTTTGTAAGATACGGAAGGTGAATAATGAAATCCCTTCGCTAATAGTTTATGAGCCATGAGATTGGAAATGCGGGCGGATGGACCAGCGCGTCACTGGGGAGCTGCGGGAGCCGGGCAGGAGAGGCGCTGACTGCCGGGGTGGCCGCTCCGGCAGCGGGAGCCGCCGCCGGGGCCGGGGGGCCGGGACTGCGCCCGGGCACTGCCCCAGCGGGGCCGCAGGAGGGACAGCGGCTCCGAGCGAGCGGGCTCGGGGGGCGCTGCCTCACACGGGTTCTGCGCGGCCCCGCGGGCCGCACAAAGGCAGCCAGAGCCCGGCCCGGGGCTCCGCGGCGGCCGCCTCCGCCGAGGGGCGTGGGGGCGAGCGGGGAGCGACCTTTGGTACCCGTTCGGAGGGAGCTGGGGGCGCGGCTGTGGCGGGGGGACAGAAAGCCCCTTGCCTCGGCGATGCTGCGGCAGGTCATGTACGCTGGGACGGGGCAGGAGCGGGCGGGAGCGGTGCCGCCGCCCCCCTGCCCTCCCGGTACGCGTCTCTGTGGCACTCGCGCCTGCAGAGGAGCGGACATTTGCCATCAAGCCCTTGCCACGGGATGTCCGAGAGCATCGCTACCTCCCTGCCATAAAAACAAACCACTCATTAGCTCCGCTCGGTGTGTGCCATCGAGAGAAGTCGCCGCGGTGCGAACGGGCACCATCTGTCCTGCCATTCCGGGAGACGCAGATATATTTCTTTAGACAGGTCAGCAGTTCTTCCCGGCCAGCCCTGTCAGGCACCTGTCAGGGGAGAAAACCTCTTCATAGCTGCCGCGGTGGGATACTCATCAGCGGCAGCCCCTTTGCTGACAGGGCCCAGCCTCAAGCTTCCCGCAAATCAATGTCCTCGGGGGACAGGCAGGGGGCTGTCGCTACCGGGGGACGCCGAACGTGCCGGTACCGCTCAGACCTCGACAAAACACGGGAGGGAGGGAGGGAGGGAGGGAGCACGGCGGGGGGAGCCGGCCCCGAGTAGCCCGTAGGCTGCCCGAGGAAGGCCGGGGTGGGCTCTGGAGCAGGGGTTTCCCCCCGGGCCCGAGCCGTCGGACCTCCGAAGGGCCGGGCCCCGGGTGCCCGCAAGGATGCGGTTCCCGTGGCACACACGCGTGCCTGGGGCTCCGCCGCGCCGGGCGGGACAGCGGTGTTGGGGACAGCACGCGGAACCCCCACAGCCACGTGTGTCGAGGCGCTTTCTCTCGAGTGGAACCATCGCTCCGTGGCTGACCCCAAGCCCCAGTCACACACTTCGTCCCTACCAAAGTACCGCCTTCTTCCCTCCTCCCCCCACCCCCCCAATAATTCCGACCTGTTTTCTTTCTGTTGCTCACTTGGTTTCAGAATGAGGGCACGTTCAGGGAAGCCTGCCTGCCCGCCTCCTGCACTTCCACACGGTATCGCGTGGACATCTTCCCCTACCCCTCCCAAAAAAAAAAAAAAAAAAAAAAGCAGCAAACCAAACCAACACCAGGCACCACCACCAGAAGAAAAACCTCAAATGCGCCGTGTGTTCCCAACTTGGAGTTAAAGTCGGTGCTAATACGGGTCAGCTCCTGCCCCTAGCTGGGAAGGCAGGGAGGAGGATGTAACGTATGGGTTGGTGGGGGGTGGCGGTGGGGGGAGGAATAAAAACAACCCCCAAAATAAACAAACAAACAAATCTCGCGCACTGTCACAATAAAGTGAAATTCCTTTCTACACACCCACAACTTTAGCTCTGTCTGCTGCCTGGGGGGTTTTAATCTTGCAAAGAGAAAGGGGGGCTTCCTGCGCAAAATTACGCCTTCTCCTCTCATTTGTTAGCTGATTCCATCAAAAAGTTCGCTATTTATAGGCTACACACACGAACCTGGAGTAATACAAACCCTCCCGTGTTGTTGCCTTCGCAAAGTGGCCGGTCCTGCAGCATCGGATCGGGTTTGTGTGTGTGCGCGAGTGAGAGCGAGCCACGCAGAGAGCGCTGCCATCCGAAAGGGGAAAGAAGAGCTCAAGCTGAGAGACTTATTAATTGCTAAGAGCTGCTCTGCCACCAGCCATGTGAGTACCTAACAATGATCACCTTTTGCACAGATGGTCAGAGATCAGGCACAGACACTTTCTATCCTTTTCCTCCTCCCTCCCCCTTCTTATTTTTTTATTCCTCTCATGTATCCTTTCCACCCACCTTTCCTTTTTTATTTTTTTCCCTTTTTTTTCTTTTTAGTTTGAGTTTGCACGGTTTATTCCTCATGAAGAGGAGGAATGAAACGTGGGTAAACGCGGGGGAGAAAATGTGCCGGCGAAGAGGAAGGAAGGAAGGAGTGGTGAAGGGAGAGGAGGAGGAGGAGGGTTTGTTAAGCGATCGCCTTGTCCCCTGAGTCCGAGCCGGCTGGGAATTAGTAACAGCGAGATAGCGGAGGTTGTATCCCTCCCTCTTCCTCCGCTTTCCTTTTTCTGGAGCGCTCAGACCCCCTGACAATTATTACCCTGGTATCAACGCGGACAACGAGCTGTATTCATCAAACCTCATTTGGGGAAATTGAAAGGGAATTAAAATAAATAAATAAGGAGAGAGAGAGAGCTCGAGATCACGCGGGGATAAGGGTGTTTGATGGCTCCGCGCTCAGCAATGACTGTCCGTCAGCTCCCAGCCCGCTGTGCCGGCAGGCAGAAAGCGCCCGCAGAGCAGCCCAGTCCCGCGGGCTGAGCGTGCGATTTTGGGCAGAGAGAGAGAGAGAGAGAGAGAGTGAGCCCCGGGCCCTGGCCCCCGCCGCCCCTTCCCCAGCGGAGAAGGCAGCGCCTTCCTTCCCTGTGCGAGGTGTCAGCGCTCTCCCGGCAGTGCCGGGGCTCGGCGGGCACCGTGCGGGAGGCAGGGCACGGCACGTGGGGTTGGGGAATTGCACAGTTGTTCCCAGAGCGGGCAAAAAATGCAATCTGTGCTAGGGAACGGAAAGGTAGGTGTCCTGGTTTGTGCAGGAATGCAGGGCTGGGAGATTCCGCGTGGAAAGGGGGTGGGTGTGGAGAGAGAAAGCGAATATGTTTCCAGCGTGGAGAGGCGCTTTTCTAACCCGACACTCTAGCTCCAATCACACACTCTGAGGTTAGCGTAGCATTAAATTAACAGGCAGGGTCGGGGTTATCCAGGGCATTATACCGCGTGCCCGGGCTGTAACCTCTGCTCACTTATGCACAAAGAAGGGGGAGAGACGGAGTTACATCAGGAAAGCCAAAGAGCACGGTGAGTATCGGTATTCGCTGCTCTCCCTCCCATTCCTGGGAACAAAGTTCAAAGGCGGCCGGTGCGGGACTGGGGCTGGCTCCGCCGAAGCCCCTGCGCTCCCTTTGGAGCAGCCGCCTTTGGAGCCAGGGCCCCCAGCGCAGCCCCTGTGGGGCGAGCCCTCGCTGAGCAGCAAGGAGAACTTGCGGTATCTTGGTTAGAACTTTGCTACTTTGAGAGGAAAAAAATTTTAAAAAAAATTTACTTGGATGCAGCGCTATTTATAGGTGGCAGTAAAGGCTCCTTTTCAATAAGCAGCCGTGGAAAAAAAACGTCAGAAAAGTGGCTGCTTTATTGATCCGAGGCGCTGGACGGTCACAGCCACGCCAGCCAGGCTGCACCTACAAAGTTGCGTCTCCTCTCGGGTAAGGCAGCGAGAAGGGGAATAGGGTGCGGGTTTTACTGACCACTAGCTTGGACACGATTCAATTCCCAAGCACAAGTACAGGGCAAAAGAGTGTGAAATGGAAGACTTTTTCCTTTTCTTTCAGACACGCACACAATGCAGGGCACCCGCAGGGCTGAAAGTGGGCCAGGGCTACACTGTAGGTATCAGATCACACAAAGCAGAGGAAAGAAATCCAGTTAAAAATACATTAGTTGAAATCAGAGGACGAGCTTGATTATTTTTTTTTTTCTTTTAAACAAAGGTGCACGTTAGAACAAGCTGGAAGCACTCTTTGTGCCTGACGGTATCCCCCACGCCCACTGGAAATAAAGAAGAGGCTTGCTCTTTCTTTGCATCTTTAAAACCTTGTTTTAATTAGAATTGCCAAAGTAGGACACCCCGGTGGAAGATGTTTTCAAGTATCCACCTACCTCTCTGCTGTAAGCAGAATTGCTGTCTGCTAATTTGCTTGAAACGCAAAATTCTGCCCCACCCCCAGCTTGGCTTGGCACCTACTCACTTTTTCCCCCCGAAATTGCAATCGTTTATGAAAGGTTACTCCATTGGGAGGAAAAGAGAAACCCCAAACACCCAGCAGTAATGAGATCAGTGGATTCCGAGAGCCTCGCTTTGCTCTCTACAACAGGAAAGGCTTTGGACAAGAGAGCGTCCCAAAAAAAGTAATGCTTTTTTTTTTTTTTTTTGAAGTCCCAGATTGGGCGTATCCTTACCCTTCTCCTTTAATTTATTTGATTAAATCATAACCAAAACAGACTCATCAGCTTCTCGTATTTCCTCAGCTGTAACCATACGCGAAACCTTTTATATGGAGACAAGTAATTGGCTTTAGTTAACTCAGGGCACGGGCTGCGCTCAAGTTCTCCTCCCGTTCCCAGGGCAGCGTTTCACGCAAACGCATGTTCCAGCTCTGCCTCACGCTCCTCAGCCGCCAGCCTCAGGTTTTTAAGCTGTTTGTGCAGTTCCCCATCATTCTCTGATTTCGCACATGAGGGATGCTCCCGGCAGAGGCTTGCGGGACCAGGGGGCTCTTCCCCCTTGGGATTTGGGAGTGGCGGGAATGGTTTAGGGGGGGTCCAGCCCGGTTTGAACTCGGAACCGCTCCGGGACCGCGTCCCGCGGCCACCCGCGTCCCGCCTCGGTACCGGGCTCGCGGCTTGTTCCTGCTCCCGATGAAGGACCAGATTAATTTCACCTTCAGGAAACCGAGGTTCTGTTAGCTCACTTCCGTCTTAAATCAAAAATAAAGAAAGGTGGAGGGCGGTAAAGAAAAACCTCTTAAAGTTTCTCAGGTAAAGCTCGGCTTTCCTTTGGTCATTACTCAAATGAAGAACAGCGTCAATTAACTCCAAATTGGAAATGCCTGCCCGAGAAGAAAAATGATAATTCCCTGCCGTTCTCTAAGAGGTAGTTGCAGGATGGCACTTAGTGCGTGTGGTCCCTAATGACAGGATTGCTGCCCTGCCCGGGGTTCGGCTCTCCCTGCCCCGCTGGCTTCGCTCTGAGCTCGGGCAGCGACGCCGGGCACGGCTGTCCTGCCCAAACCTTCCCCCTGTCCCCGGGCACGGCTGTCCTGCCCAAACCTTCCCCCTGTCCCCGGGCACGGCTGTCCTGCCCAAATCTTCTCCCTCTCCCCTCGCTCGCTGCCCGCAGCCGCACGGGCTTACACCTCCCACAGCCAGCACAGTGTGACCACACCGTGACAAGAGATTTAATTACCCCCATCCCTCGATAAGAGGGCAGGGGCCTCTCAGCAACAGGTAACCGAGGGCACCTGCAGCTCTGCAAGCTGTTTAACTGATAACAGAGGAAGGACAGAGGGGTCGCTTTCGGTAAGCCGGGGTGTGAGGGAAGCGGGATATTAAAAAAGGGGTGCACAGCGATACTTTGGCAAAAGTTTAACGTTGCTGTGAGGAGAGCGGGATCCCCGCAGAGAAACGGGACCGCTGCTTCGCCTCGGCTTCTTGCTCGCTGTTTTCAAGCTGTCCCCAAAAGCCCCTCAAGCCGTCCCGCGGAGCTGTGGCGTGGACACGTGTTGCTCTCCCGGGGACCGGGTCCTGCGGGGGATGCTGCGGAGGATGCTCGGCTCGGGCCCTCGCTGGGACAGGGCTGTGCGCCCGGGAGGGCACGGCCGTGTGCGCGGGGAGCGGGGCAGCCTCCCCCCGCTATCTCATCGCTGAGAGCACGGCAGGAGCGGGGCTGCGCGGTCGGGCACCAACCAGACCCGGAGCAAGCCCCGGCAGGGTCCGTGAGGGGCTCAGAGCCCGGGTGGGACGCCCACGGGCAGCCCGGGCCGGCCCCGCTCAGCAGCAGCCGGGGCTCCGTGCGGGAGGGCAGGGCTGACCCTGGGCGGCCGGAGGGGAGGGTCTCCGGCCTGACCCGAAAGGAGGGAGCTCCCCCTTCCCTTCCCTTCCCTTCCCTCCCCTCCCTTTCCTACCCGTCCCCGGCTCTTTGTTCTTTGCCCCTTTGTTCTTCTTCTCGAAGTTTCCAGGGGGGTTGCTGGTGCGGAGCAAAGTTGCCGAAAGCTGAGGAATTACATTAAGTGGATGTCTGAGCAAGGAAAGAGGGTGGAGGTCCCTCCCCAGGGCTAAGAGCTATTCCCCGAATCCCGCTTGTCTGCTTGAGCAAGGGGTCGGTGTGGGGTGCTGGAGCCGGACCGTGCTCGCAGTGATGCTGAGGCAGAAGAAGCTCCTGCGGCCACAGCATCAAGGGACCGGGCATCTCCTTCGCCATTTAAATGCGTTTTGGGGAACAAACATCTTTTCTGGTGGGAAAGGGAAGAAAATAATAGTGATTGGTGAACATGTAATGAGATGAGGCAGTAGGTAACAGAGATGAAGGTTTTCTGAATGCTAGATTGTAGGGAACACATATTGGTTTGGGATGCACAATCTTAGAATGGCTTTGTCTCCGTCACTTTTTTTTTGCTGTTTTTCGTGTTTGCTTGATAGGGCTCTGGTCAAGTGTTGTCAGCA
Source organism: Molothrus aeneus (assembly GCF_037042795.1). Taxonomy (NCBI): domain Eukaryota; kingdom Metazoa; phylum Chordata; class Aves; order Passeriformes; family Icteridae; genus Molothrus; species Molothrus aeneus. The sequence continues at coordinate 18,943,901 of NC_089648.1, forward strand.
GTTAAACAAGTTGGGGCTTAATTTCAAAGTAGATGGACTGTCTTCACAGAGCAGCATCACAGCTTAAAAGACAGGTTTAATGTGGTTAATAGGAGATTACAACATGGTTCAGTAGTGGCAATAATACCAAAACTTCCTTGGAAAAGGAAAACTCCTTTATTTGGTACAATGTGGAGTAGTCTTATCTTGTCTTTACTAATCATTATTAAATGATAGAGAACTACAAGCTTACTTTGCCTTGCACTAAGAAATACCAAAGCACTTCACAAATATCTGTTATCACAGGATTCCTATCTCTCCTCCTGAGACATGAAAGTAGGAAAACACTTTATATGGGTGAGCTAGGTATTAGGAAAGCTGATGTGAAAAAGGAAGTTTTGATATGGTGCACTGGAGTAGGTCACAGCAGGTGACAGAGCCAGGTCAGCATCCTCAACTCCAGCACGCTTCCCTAACAGTGCTGCTGTGCTCCCACCTTTATATCCAAGGATATCATGGACGATTGTAGCACTTCAGCATTTGCTGAAAAGCTGCATGAATCTAATTCTTGTAATCGTGAGAATGTCCACAAATATTTGCTGGTTTTACATAGGTAGAGATTCTATAAAATTATTTAAGAAAATATACTTGCTGGTTTTACATAGGTAGAGATTCTATAAAATTATTTAAGAAAATTTTATATTTACAGTAGTTTTGTATTACATAAAAATGTCACGAATGTTTATTATGATGTGCAAAATTTCCAGAATTTGTATAACTTTTTTTTTCTGGTACTTAACAAAGTTGAGAAATGGGGTGAGATCAGATTGGGGTAAACTAAACAAATGTTCTAGACCGGGATTTTTTAAATGTGAATACATTTTAGGGATAAGCCCATCCTTTTGGCAGAGGTTAAACCCATTTTTCCAATGAAATGGGGTTTAATTTGAGCTGATGTGGGGCCTTGTTTTTTCTGACGTTGAGAGAATAAAATCCCAGTGAGAAATTTGGAACCTTGCAGCTGTAAGACACAGCTTTAGCTATTTCAAGGTGGCGACTCAAATGCAGAAAATGTCCATGAAAACTCTGACCTTTATTATTTAGGACTGTGATTCAGAGTTGAATGTAATAATTGGTCAGTAGCAAATTAGAGAAAGATACAGACATTGCATCAGCTACTTTGGTGGTCGCTCGATTTTCTAGCTGTGTCTCCACACACAAGTCTCCTGACTTATTGTTTAAATCCTGAGGCCAGCAGCACTGCTTACTGTTCTGTTTATATCCCAGCGCTCATAATGTGGTGTTGCAATATCCAGGTAAAAATGTTCAATGCCATTTAGAACAAGGAATCTGCCTTGAGCAATGCTGTAATCAGTAATAGCCAATGTTACTGAGAGCAACGGCTTCTGCAAGTGCCTTACTGCCACAAGTTAACCCAAGTACAGATGTAATTGTGCTCAAAACTAAATAAAAGCAGAAGAAAAAGAATAAAAACCTAATTGGAAAAGTGGATTTTAGAGAATGCTCTGTGTGATCAACAAAGGCTACTTCTGTCTAAGTAATGATGACAATTAGAGGGACAAGTGATGTTAGTGGGTGCTCGTTCAAATAGAGGGTTTCTGCAGCATGAGAAAAATTACTTTGATTCAAAGGCATTCACTAAAGAAAGGGTGGTTGCATTTCTTCCTGTTAATTTGTCTTTTCACCTGTGCTTTTTGCTGATGTAGTTAGATTTCCTTTCAGTAGATGAGAAATGTATATACGTTTTAAAAAATCAAAACAAAACAACAAAATAGACAACCTCCTACTATTTCCCTTGGAAATTCTGCCATCAAATACAAGTTACTAAATATTGCACAGGATTTTAGAAGGCAAATCTAAATATATAGCCTGGGATTTTGTCATCTTGGTTTTTGGAGCAGAGGGATAATACTTCTCCTTTGTAGCTATTTGTTAAACTACTGAGTTTAAAGGAGATATAAGGCAAGACTTTTTACCTCTGTATTTTTATCACCTTTGTCAAGAAATACAGAAAATGAGGGGAACATCACCATTATTTTTGGTTTTACTTTCCTTGCATTTGTTAATATATGTAGGGCAATTCCAAACAGCACCAGTGCAAAGGAATGTGGCATAAAATCAGAATAAGGAGGAGATTAAAAATGAGCACTCTCTGCTTTGTAATGGATACTTCTAGGCATAGGTGTGAATGAATACTGATTCATTTATACAGTTCTTAAATGGAAAAGCCTCAAGTTTACAAGAAAGGTAAACAGCATGTCATGCTGCATTTAGCAGATGTTGGCTTGCTAGGAAAATTGAGAGAATGGTCCCCTTGACATCCCTGCAGAGAATTACATATTTCTAGAAAGGAAAGGAGAGCACATTACTGTAAGAATTTTGTTGAGAATAGATCATTAGGAACTTTAACATTGTATTTATTTTCTTTTATTTGCTTATCTCAGCCTTAGCAAAACTAAATTTTTTTTCCTGTAAATGCCTGTGTTTAATTCTGTTGATATATACCTAAAAAAATTAGAAGAGCTTACCGGATAATGCAAATCTCAGGTTTTCAAATGTTACAAGTGCCTTATGTGCTTACTATATATGTAAAATTACCTCTAACCATAGTAAATATTAGTTCATTTTGGCTAAGATTCAGTTGCTGAATAAATAGCATTTAGATTTTTTCTTTTTTCTTACTGCTATGTCATGCATGGAGAGAGCTGGAGCTCATTTCATCATATAGGACAGGAGTACAATTAGGATGTTGACTGAACATTTGCAGAAAATACTGGAGATAATGGCATGTTTCCATCTAAGTATTTCAACTGTTTCAAAGTTTGTCATTCTTAATAAATAGAGTAGTAATAATAAACTTAGAAACTACTCCCCCACTTTTATATTCTGTCACAAAAGACTTCTTATTCAAAGCACAAAAATAAATATTTCTCCATATTTTCTTACTGACTCATGACCCTGAAGTACAGCACTGGCAAAATACAGACAATCCCTTCCCTCAAAATATTTGCAAGAATTGTGTGTTATTGTTCATGTGTGGGACTTTGAAAACACAGCAGTAATGTGTGACTCTGGCTCTAAACACAGAGGGAGAAAAGATGATAAATCAGTATCAGTTCATTCTAAGTAACTGATTAAGATAAAGACTTTGATCTGTTTTCACTGCAGTTAACACTGAAACTCTTGACTTTGAATCGCTTCCTCTTACTGTTTGGGTTGTGGAAATGCTCAGAAATCCCAGCCAGCACTTTGGTTTTCTTGTACAGGAATACACAGAACTGACATAATCTTCTTTGTTGAAAGCTGTTGTTCCAGGCCTTAATTTCTTGAACTATTTCTACTTAGTACTTTCCTATTTTTCATCATGCAGTGGGAAGTTTGCTCTCCTTCCTATCCCCTGAAATAGTTACCATGTCTGTGAGTGGCATCTTTTGTGTATTGTGTTTAACTATTTCAAACCTTCATTCAAATAAGCACTAAAAATAATTTTTTTCCCATTCATATCAAATACAAATTCTTACATTGATGCCAGTCTTGGGAAGCTGCCAATGAACTGTTGCTGCTAAGTTTAACATCCATTTATGATGGCTGTTAAAATGGGTGAGGATCTTGCATGTTTTCTTCCAGTTAGGAGAATTTTCAAGTAGAACTGAGCTATGTAATTCCATGCAGATGCTTATCACTCAGTGCTTTCTGAACAAATTAAATCACTATTTAATATATTTTTTACCGTATTCTTTCATATTTTTGTATTCACACAAGAAGAGCAAGATATCTGCAATAGGCTTGCAATTTATAATTTAAAATAGTTCTTTAAATGAGGAATTAAAATAGCACAGATCTCTGAACTATAAATCAGAATTTTTTTTTCTCTTTCTAACTTGAATTTTCTCTGAATAATTTTCTTCCCTCCTCCCTCCATATTCATCTCGCCTACTTGAAAAATGTTGGAAGTAGTATGCATTAGAGTAGGATACAGGGTAGCAACTCCTCCTTTTTCAAAAGACACTTGGAGTTCTTTATAACATGTCTTTGTAGAAAGTGTTTAATACTTTTAGGCTGATTGAATCTTTTACATATGTCAGAAAAAAATACTGTAGTCCAGTGATGGTTTCCAGTGGCACCTGGATATCAAAAGATTTTGCAGCTGCACACATACATGAACTGCTGCTGACATCAGGTGCTGCTTGGGCAGGTGGTGTATTCAGGTGCAAAAAAAAAAAGGAATTCACACTTCTAAATTCAGTGATACCAACTACTCTTAAACACTGAGTAGAGAAATTTGTCCTTTTTGTTTTTCTTTTTCCAATCTGTAATAACATCTTGCAGTGGAGTAAGTGTGATATATAAATGTAGATATCTATGACAGATACAGATGTGTGTGTGTATATATGTCACATTACAGCCACGGAAAAATTTACTCAAGGGGACAAACTTGCTTTAAAGGAAGTGCCACATAAAAGAGGAACTTTATGTATCCAACGTTATCTGTCTTGGTAGAAGAAAGAAATTACTGAAAATGTAGCATCTAACCTTCCTTAAGCATAAGTGCATTTATGTAAGAAAGGATCACCTGTAGTAGACCCATGTAAGTGAGAGTGACTATAATGACTGGATTATATCTCAGTTCCTTTACTGATTACCTGGCAAATAATTTTTCATCAATATTTAAAAATAAAAATTCTTTAAGAGGGAAAACACAATAAATTCAACCATAGAATGAGTGCTGGGGTCTGAAGTTTTTTTGATAGTTTGTTAGGCAGCAAGTAGCATTCATAGGAAAATATTCAAAGTGGAGGGGAACAACAGACACTATGTTGAGACTGGCACAGATCTTTCCTGATCTAACACAAAATGCAGAACAAATCATTTGTCCCTGGAGTTCTGGGATCTTTCAAATCACATTGAAGCTAATTCTTATCTCTGAGGCTGGCATCACATCCATTCATCACACTGAAATCACTGAGATTCATGTTCCACAGTCTGGGACTTCTGCAATCTTTAATAATTTTTGAGCGGCTTATTTTGATATTATTAGTTTTAAATGGTTAGGCAGAAAAAGACATGGTAAACCTGTGATTCATTGTACACTTGACATTTAAGAGGTGAACTTGTTCTGTTCATCCAAGGGGCACCAAAGACATAATCCTGACTTTCATATAAGGGAACTGAGGCACAGAGAGAGAAATTACTCTCAGAAGCCCAAGTTCCCAATGATATGTTGGTGATCATTTTAGGAATACAGAGCAGGTTGCATATACCTTCTACACACATGCTGTAGCCTCATAAAGTGTGTTCATTTCACGGTGCCTTCACAAACTCCCAAAATCTTGTTGCAATGATTTCCTCTAGAGCTTTCATTTAGTGTCAACCCTTCATTCATCAAATGTCTATAAAGCCTGTACCTTGTGGTCACCTGTATGAGGATTGAAAGACATGTTAATCTTTCCAGTACCCAAAGAACTTCTTGACTGTTAACTCCTGTATTTCTAAGTGCAAGAGCAGAAATATGTGAAATCAGATGGAATTACTCTTGCATAGCACTTCTTGGACTGAGGGCAGGGGGATGAAAACTAGCATCCCATTTTGTACATGCTCACAGCAGCACAAAAGATGAGGCAGAAAACCTGAGCTGTAGTGGAAAATAGTGAAGGGCCATTTCTATTAAACTTGTACCTAAAGAGTTGTTCTGAGCAATGGCAACTACTGCTGGAATAGAGGAAACTGTTTATGGATGTTAACTCTGAGTGGTCTTGTAACTTAGACAGAAATGTGATATCCCATCTGCACAGGTAGAAGTGTGAAGCAGCAGTCTCATAACAACTGAACATTACTACACCAATCTCTCAAAAATCATTGCTCATACAAAAAAGTTAAAAAGAAAAAATAAATTGGTTCATGAAAAACTATGTTTCCTACCATATATCTGGCTAGTAGTAAGTAAGGTTAGGAATATGTTTTTACATTAACAGCCATTAAAATGGCTGTTGATCGTGGCCATGTTTTTCCTTTTTCTGTAGTCTTAACTGAGCACCCGTGTCCCAAGTGTTCAGAGCAGGGGCACAGAGACTTAGCTGTGCATGCAAGACTGGTAAGTGTAACACAGGTTCTTGGGAAGGCTCCATAAGGACTTGGAAGGCGTGTTTGTGAGCCAGTGCCTCTACTTCTCAGCAGCAATCTAGTGGCAAAACATTATGGCGGAGTTTCTAAACCAGTGAAATTGTTCTAGAGCAATGAACTGTACCATAGTATCCAATAGTACAGTCCAGAAATTTGATCTTAGGAAAATCACCTTTGGAGAAATAAGTGAGTAGAAGGAAATAATGGACACAGCTAAACTCTGGGTACAGTATATAAAAAATGGTGTTAGGAAAAAATGGTTTGGTATCAGTCAGTAATGTGAGTCTCCCTAATGCTTCTTTTAATTCTCCTGTAACTGAATCATGTTTTCTGTACTCTGTGTAGCAGACTGGTGGACACAGTAACATATTCAATACCAGGCTGAACACTTTCTGCCAAATAAGAGGCACGTTTGGCCATCTCATGGGAGAGGGTAAATGGGGACACAGGATCTTTGCAAGGGAAGCAGTTCCCCAATGTTACCTTCTCTGTGCCTCCCCCTGCAGAATCCCATTCAGAGGATGAGCTCCAGCTTGGCAGCCTGGCTTCTAAGTGCTGCCACACCTGGCTGGGTACCAGGTCCCTCCTCCCCTGCCTGCTTTTTGCTGTGCAAAAAGGCACTGCCAGGTGGCTATAGCTGTCCTCTTTTCTTCTTTCCTTTTGGCTGGAGCTGAGATCTGACCAGGGGGGTAACATGGGGAAGGCTGAACCCTTCCATGACCTGTTTGGGGCTATAATTGCATAGCCCAAAATTGAAAAGACAGTTGTCTGTCGTGGCTCACCAATGCTTTTGGTGAAAATGCTTGACATTCTATCATCCAACTACAGAGCAGATTAAATGACTGGCACTATTTTGAAGCATCTTTTATTTTCTAGTTTGCTATCAACAATTAGATACATACAGATTTTGGGACTACCCATTATATTCCTTTCTGAATCTTCTAAGAAGACAAAAACAAGACCAAAATTATCCCTTCTTTATTAAAGGCATTAAAAAACCCCATCCTGACAATCACAACCCCAAAACCTATTGGATTATGTATTTTTATAGAAATTGATAAATTGGTACGTATTGCCTTAGGTATGACAAAGTTCCTAAAGCTTTTTAAACTTAATGTTTGTAAGCTATTAACAAACCATGATTCAGTAATGCAGTGGAAATAGCATAGCTAAAAAGGAAGTAACTTTCCTCCTTGGCAGAATTATTGTTACCTTGTGTGTAGGAAAAGCCTTCATAGCTGGCTGCCTTTACTGCAATCACTGGTGCACTTTTTTTCTCCAGGATATCCCATTGTTTGCCACTCTCCTTCCTCAATCATTTTTGTCATGCTTTTGGATGCAGGAACTTTTTCCGGTTAAATGTTTTGTGCAGCACCTAACAAATTTACCATTCCACCCTGGATAATGCTGTAAATACCTAATGAGAACACATCTCTGGCAGTGTAAATCTGGTGCAGTTACCCTGTTTTTTGAAGCCATTGCTCTGCACTGACACTTGGTTGGGTCTGACAGCCGCAGGTCTCTTGCTCTCCCTTTTGAGAGAAGGACCTACTATTTTGGGAGTTATTTCTGCCAAAATCTGAGACCTGTAATCCTACTAACATCAGAAGGAGAGGAGAACATGCAGCTCTTGGCAGCAGCAAGCCCCACTAATTTCTGCACTGCCCAGAAATTAACTTCAAGAGTCTCAAAATTGTCATTAAAATTCAATTGTTTCCTTCACATTTAGACATCCGCCCATGGAAAAACACCCATTGTGTAACTTCTCTCCCTCTCCCTGGAGGATGGGAAGGGAGCCCTAATGGTGGCTGAAAAGACAGAGGCAAGCAAATGAGCTTACCTTGCTGCCCTAAAGTTAAGCAGTAATCCAAATGGCACCAACACTGAAATACCCAATAATTTGGATGTAGAATTTCATTGCTAAAGATTTCACACTGGTTGTGCTGCTGTCCTGGTTATATAAACAGCTACAACTTTCTTTTTTATTTTCTTGGTTTTTTCCCCCCCTCTGTATAATATGACTAAAATGCCATGGAAAAATGCAACTTCTCAATTTTTTAATTTGAAATTGAAGATTGGATTCTCAGCTGGTGTAAATTGGTATGCCTCCACCGGGCTTTCACTGGTTGCATATCTTGTTTCTTGTCTGTGGCTCTGACCAGGTAATTACCAAATAAGACCATACCATAACATTCACGTAATGAAATTCAGGGATCTGACTGAGGTTAGGCAGCTAAATATAAGTAAATGCCTTGGTCTGTGGAATAAGATCTTTTCACTTTTCTCATAGTTTTCCATCATGAACAACTGGATTAAAACTGGTGTTCCCTCCTTCTCATCGGCCTCTTGGCCATCTGCTGAGGCCTGCTGGTGTAAGAGGAAGAATGAGTTCAGTATCACATTTCACTCAGGGGTCTAGAAATGAGCATCCTTAATGCACACCAAATGAGCTAAATTACAGGGGAGTGTTTCCAGCAGGCATTCCAGGGCTGTGAATACAGCCTGGGAACCCATGGGCCAGCATGCTTTGTCACCCCAGCTGATGCTTAGAGAGGCCTCCCTATATGCTCCTGTACACCATTTTCTACCTGTATCTATCCCATCTTTGCAAGCACAGCTCTTTGTGTGTGCCTGGGGATGTACTGACGCATTCTGAAAAGTCAGAAGACTCACTGAACTCTTAAAGCTGGATAATGTCAATGGGCTTCAAGCAGGGTCTAGAGGCAGTTGAGGTCCTTCCATCCAAAATTATTTAAGACCCAATATTGACCTATCCATCTTTTAACTTAACGTGCCAGGTGAAGCCGTGCAACCTCAGGGAAGATAATGAATACAAACAGTGTTGGGGTTCCATAATGGAGTGTCTTGGATGCTTTCTTCTCTACTGCAATAATATCAGTTCCTCTGTCATTATATAAAAAAGAGCACTTGGAGAATTCAAGTTCAGGGATGAAGGGTTTTGTGTTTGCTCTTCTTCAGTCTATAAACTATTCTATGCATAGGCTGCTTCCACTCTCCTTTTGAAGATGTACCATCAGTATTTAAGGTTATTCAGACAAGAGAAGGGAAGCAGCAGAGAGCATGACTGTAGCCTCCTGTGAAAACATTGAATTATGTGGGGTAATCCTGGATTTCTGGCTTCCAGGACTCCTTTAGCACTTACACATTAAGAATAAAATACATTAATGGGCTTTTGAGAATTCCTGAGATATGGCCTTAATCATAGATAGAACTTATCTGCCATTAAACATAATACCTTCCTGACAGCCACTTCCTGCAACCTTTGGCATTGAGATCTGTTTGGAAAAGCAAGAGGCATTCTGGAAATCTTGTAGTGAGTACCTGCAGCCCCAGGAGTGGGGCCCATCACGTACACTTTCCCCAGTGTGCTGCCTGTCCCTTGCACATGCAGCATGGCTGCTTTAGTGCAGACTGTTAATCGCTTGTTGGTTTAATATTTGTGCAGTGTGTCAAAGGGGAAAGGGCTTAAATTCTGTTTGCATTTTAAATAACTGTCTTGGCAGTTGCACAATCCACAGTGTTTATGTTTTTATGGAATGCACCATTTGTGACTGTTGTTTTAAGAAGTGCAGATATTAAACATGGCCAAGCAGGTTCTACAGTGGGCCTGGCCTGCACTGGCTGTCAAGGGCATTTGGAGAGGTGCCACTTAGCACTGCACAGTTTGCCTGCCATGGATTGGCATATTATAACTTGGTGATGGCAGTTTGGCAACTTTTATCTCTATCAAGCAAGCCAAATTCTGATCTTTTTACTTAGAGCTAGTTCAAATTCCTCTGATACTAGACTCAACTCTTTTAAGAAGCCAGATGGGAGAAACTAAGAGGTGACCTTATTCTGAGTAGACTTGGATCTCACATTAGTTGAGGGCCCCACCCTGAATCCTGATCTCTGATAAATTAACTTTTTAATGTTTCATTTAATGTTTCATTACTGACTTTGGCACAAGCCAAATGTCTACGCAGATATTTATGTTCCAACAGACAAATGCAAGCTCATTTTTTTCTTCTAAGTATGTTATGTTTTACAGACATGAGTAACTCATGTGGGATCTTTCCCACAGAGTAAAACCAATGTAAATTCGCATGACTCAGGGATTTGTTTCAATGCTCATGTATAAGCTCTCATTAGAAATGATTATGCTTGAAGATCAAAAGAAAGTACACTCACTTGTATTAATGTTTAATGCATAATTCACATTGTTAGAACAAAAAACAAAACAGTCGGTGGTTGTTACGACAAATATCAAACATTGGCACTACTAACCAACTCCCAGAGAGGATCCTTCATTGCCTGGCATTGGCTGAGCGCTGAGATTTCCTCTTGCGTGTGCTGTGCCAATCGTCTTGGGGATTTAGGACACCTTCCCCTCTGGATGAGTAATGCCCCTGTAATGACAGGAGTGGGGGAGAGCCTGGATACCCCAGCACTGCAGATGGATCTAACACTCAGAGGTCTCTCAGTGGGAGCAGAGTGCACAATAATCCAATTCATTTTTTTATTCAAGCATTTCAGATCAGGCATACTCCTATAAAACTCTCATTGCCTTCAACCTGAGTTTAATACCAGGCTTAATATTTGAGCCTTAATATCAAGACCTATGGTCCAAGTCATTCAGCACCACAGAATTTAAGCACTTGATTTCTTGTTTATGTTTGTCCATGTTTACCTTCTTCAGTCAATGCTTATTTTGTTACCAGAATTATTCTTAATTAAATAAACAGGTTTGGCATAAGGGAGTTGTAGATGAAATCCATTCCCTATATCCTTAACCAAGACAAGCACGGGAGGGCAAAGCCATGCTTGTAATCACAAAATGAGAATCCTGTGGGCATCCTTGCCTGTTACACAGAGTAGCTGGGACTACTTTATCTGTGTAAGGGAAGACTCCAGGTTACCCTCTGTAATGTGTGACACATTGCAGTCCTTGACACAAAGTAGAAGTTGGATTTTTTCATCTTCATAGCTTTTAATGGCTATTCCTATGTCAATGTTTAAAGGGTCAGCAGTTTGTATCATTTGGCTTTTATATTTATGCTTCTTTTAAAAAATTGGCTTGTTTACTACCAGAGTTTACATAATTTCTACCTCATCTAGTTTTTTTTTTGGTTCCATCCCCTCCCCCCTGCCTTCTCCTTTGACAAAAGCAAACCAACAAACAGTCTTAAGTTTAAAGTTTAGGAGGCTTCATTCACATTAGAGAGTCACCTCCCTTCCATGGATGTCTGTGGCATGGAATGACGCTGAATGACATTTGACAAACTTTGCACTTGGCACAAGGTCACAAAACACCTTATACATTCTCATTATCAGTTCAGTCACTTTCCTGTATTGCCAGTGATGCAATACACCGGATTCAGAGCAGAGGCAGAGAGCCTGCCTGGGTTTTAGGTAGTTGCTCCCTGATTCAGACCTCTGTAAGCAAACTATAAATTAGCTCTCCATTCTTAAGGTGCCTCCTGAAGGCCCTCTTGTTCTGCAAACCCTTCTGTGTGAGTCTGTGAGGTTCCTCATTCAGGAACTAATATTGCTGAGTCAGACTGGGTGCTATTGCTATGAATGGAATGCAGTCAAATGGATCGTGGATGTCTCAGAGGGCAGAGTAGAGCTTTGGTGTTTGTTTACCTTTTGTTTGGAACAACCCATTCAAAATATTTATGATTGAGAAGCTGGTATTTCTTCCAGTAAAGAACCTTTTCTCCTCTTTAGGGCAGTTGAGAACGTATTTAGAGTATATACTGGTTAAATTGTTTATTTTTAGTGGAGTGCACAAGGCATTGCTATCTTGAAACTGATCATAAATACATTTCTGTTGTGGGGATTTCGTTGAAGAAGAAAAACCTGTAATGAATTAAATATGCTTCATGAGAGAAGAAGTAGGTCAAATGTTTGGCTAAATTAACCTCATGTTATACAAAATGACTAAATTCTGTTGTTTTCACCTGTGGGACTCTGGACTCGTCTACACACAAAGTTATTTCAAGACACTTATTAGGTACACTGCAGTAATTATGTTCGACTAAACCCATGTGTAGACAACTCCTGCGCCAGCATAAGAATTCAGTTTCTTGAATTACCTTAATCCACTTTGAAAGTGGATTAAGTGAAACCAGGAAACAACTCGGTCATTCCAGAATGAATAAACTGAACACAGTTCTGCTTTACATTCACATCCAACCTTATTCCAGCATAATTTTCCTGGGCTGAGAGGTTCTTAGGATATATCTACATGGCAAATTAATATGTGATTACAGACACACCAACTCCTCCTTTACTCTCACTGGCATGAGTAACAGCAGTAATGAAAGATGGTAGCACAGACTCCAGTACAGCCTATTAACTGGAGCATATATATGCAGCTGGTTGTGAACAGCCTCTGCTGAAATCCACCTGAGTGCACCTTCACTTCAGACTCAACTCACACCCCTTAGACTGACACAGGGGCTGGGAATACCTCTCTGCATCTCAGGTGTGTAGGCACACCAAAAACTGCATGTGTGATAGCACTGCACATCAGAGCTAAATGGGAACCAGGTGAATTTCACTTCAGTGGTTAATCATGCTGGAGAAGCAGCATGGCTCGCACATTTTTAATATACACACCTCTGAAAACCAAATAAAGCGTCAGCTGTGTGACTGCAGAAGCCAAATTAAATGTGCTGTAGACAAGCACAACTCAGATGATTTCACTAGGGCTGGATTTGGCTTCATAGTTGAGATCTTGCTTATTTGGCTGATACTTGTTTTGTTACCTATCTGCTCATTTATTTTAATGAAATTAATGCATTTTAATGTTCCTTTAAGTGCATTCCAAAAATAGCAATTTGATTAACTCATGTGCTTTTAAAAGTGTGACAATCACAATGAAAAATCTCTGTAAGCTGAGGTAGGGTGCAATTTTAAGTAGCATCTTGGGTAGCTATGCCATACCCTTCACCCCTTCAAACAAATTCCTAACATCAATCAAAAGAGCTTCACTTAAAAATGAATGGCGAAACACAGACAAAAATCAAGCTGTACACACTGCTTTTCAAGTCTACCAAAAACATGTATCAGTAATATGCTCTGCTGAGACAGTAAAGACAGGTAAGAATTTAGACTAAAAGCAGTTCAAAATGATTCCAGAACAGAAACGTGTAGCAAACTTGTCTTTCTAGCCAAGCCAGAAAGCATCCTGAGTAGCTTGGGTTTAAAAAGAAAAAAACCTACAACCCAGTGCTTTCAATTTCAGGCTTCTGAAAATGACACTTGGACTGTAGGATATTCCAAGAATGATTTCTTTCTTCCCCAACTCTTTTCCCAGCTGCAGTAGGTGATCCCACCATAGCTGCTGCTGAGGGCACTGAGCCCAGCAGCAGGAAAGGTTTACACTAACTTCTCCCCAACTTTATCGCCTTATAAAAACTGTAATTGCAAAACCTGAGTAGTAACAATATTAAGCAAAGGCAATTTTCCCTTTTGTTTGTATTTAAATGAGGAAAATTAAAGTATTAATGCTAATATTAAGGCTGAACAGAGGCAGTTGCAAAAAAATAATTTAGTTTCAGCCCTGCTACATGATTCCCTTCACAGACTCTGCTGCGCTAGTTACCTGTGCATTGATGATGTTGTAACTTGCTGTCATTATAATAGATGGTGTGAAAAGCAACACAGAAGAGGGAAACTTGTCTCAGGGCTCTGCTGGGACGCTCTGCGGTCACAGAGTAGGTGGTGTGGTGGTGCTGCAGCAGTTTGGGATGCAATGTGTGGGTAACAACTGGTTTTTAGATGAGGAGGCAGTTAAACTCAGGCTGCCACGGATAGTTCAAACGAGGCCTAGTTCTAGGAATACTTTTACAGGCTAGTTAAGTCTCACACGTGAAAATGCCCTCGGAATTTAGTGGGAGCGTTCATGGAGATTTGCAGGATCGGGCTTTGCGAAGCACACGAAGCCAGGGCAGCGGATGCGTGTGGCCGCTGCCATGGCCGGGCACAGCGCTGCCAGCCTGCTCGGCGCTCACAGCGGCCCCGGGGCTGCCGCAGGCCCGGCTGGCCCTGATCTTAACGCGAATCCTCCCGCTTTGGGGAGCAGCTGCTCGGCTGCCCCAGCAGCGGAGGTGGGGAGCGATGGCTCGGGCTCCCCTCACCGAGCCGCGCCAGGCTCTGCGCCAGCCCTTGGGTCTCCTCGGCGGCGACGCCATTGCGCAGCCGGCTGCCCCGGTGAGGCCCGGGCTGCCCTGCCCGCAGCCCCCCCGGGCACCCCGGCTCCCGGCGGGGCCGTGGGGCGCTGTGCGCCGGGGGCTCCCGCACCTTCCCCTGCAGAGCCTTGCAGGGGATTGGGGGGAGCGCGGCGCCGGGCCTGCACGGCAGCTGCGGTGCGGCATCCTCGCTCCTCGCCCGGCCTCCTCTGGCATTCCTTTTCTTTCTTTTTTCCTTTTTTTTAATTTACTGATTTTGTGTGTGTGCGGTGCCCGTTGCCCCGCCCCCGCCGGCCCTCGGCACATGGCCTGCTGGCGGCCGGTGGCGCGTGTGTCCCCGCGTCCCCTGGGCGAGGTGTCCCGTCCGCCGCCCGCATCCCAGCCGTGGGCGGCCGGCACCTTCTCTCTCTCCCCATCCCCCCTTTTCGGCAGTCGCCTTTTTTTTTTTTTTTTTTTTTTGTTGTTCTTGTTGGGTGGGTGTTTTTTTTTTTTTTTTTTTTTTTTTTGTGGTTTTGTTTGTGTTTTTTCCAGGTGGGACGTGGCGGTGACCGGCGAGGCTCGCCCGGCACTGAATGTCACCCTGAAGGTAAAATGAAAGACACGGAGATGAACGCATGCCTGCGCCCCGCGCCGCCGCTCCCCCGCGCCCGCCGGCGAGCGGCCGCCACCATCGCGGGGCGGCAGCCCCCGCCGCGCCCCGGATTTCCTGTCCCGGCTTTTCGTTACTGCGCCTTAAAAAACCAAAAAAATTAAAAAAAAAAAATCCGCATGCGAAAGAAACGTGCACGTACCCGGTAACGAGCCCAGGAAAAACCCGGCCGCTTCCCCCTGCTCCTGCCAAGTTATCATTGGGAACACAGGCAGGCGCCGTGACGTCCCGGGTCAGGCCGAGTGCGGACCGGCGCTACCAAGGCGGCAGGGAGGCGCGGGGACGCTGCCGGGGCCGGGGCCGCGGGGACCGGGGCCGCCGCCGCCCGCCCGCCGCCGCTGTCCGCCCGCCGGGCCGTGCCCGCCGCCGCCGCTGCCCCCCGCGCCCCCCGCGCCGCCGCCGCGGCGCCGCTCGGCCTCCCGCCCGCCGCTGGCTCCCCCCTCGCCGGCGGAGGTCGCGGGAGCCCAGTTAAAGGAGGCGTGTGTAAAGATTTTGCAATGTCCCTGCATGGTGTTGTAGACTTTCCTAGCAAAGAAACCGGCTTCGGCTTCTTTAAAATCCCCGACGACTCACCTGATTAACCTGCCTGCGGTTCTGAGCTGACCAGGTAAAGCGAGTCCCCGCACCCCGCACCCCCCCGCACCCCCGCCAGCTGACATTGCATGGGGGGCATGTTTGTGCTTGGAGATGAGCCGCTGCCAGGAGCGCTCTGCCCCCCCACCCCCCCGCCCCATTCCACCTTCAGCCCTTGCCAATTGCACTTGCTCAGAGTCATTCACCCCCAAAAAATCCTGCTTTGGAAAAAGCGGCACGGCAGCACCGGCCACCCGGGGTTCAGTGGCTCTCGCCTCTCGGACAATTATTTAGAATTACTGGCCCTGGTGAATATGGGGGGGGGGGAGGTGGGGGGGGGGAAGGGAAGGAGAATGATTTTTTGGCTGCTGACAGATCTGCCCTGCAGGTTTTGTGTGTGTGTGTGTGTGTGTCCCCTCCCGCCCAGGGTCAGGAGTGCCGGGAAAGTGACGAGGCTTTAGCCGAGCAAGAGTTTAGGGCCGGGGTCCCGGGGTGGCTGCGAGCGGAGCCGGGGCACCGGACTCTGCCAGCCGGTGCCGGGGCGCGCTGCTGGGTGGCTGTGGCGCGGCTGCCCATGCCGCCCTGCCCCCCGGCCGTGCCCTCACGGCAGCCCCGAAGTGTCCCGGCCGCGGCGCGGGGCGAGGCCGGCGGGGGGGCCCCTCCTCGTCCCCGTCCCCTTCCCTCCCCCGCCGCTCGCTCCTTCCTGGAACACTTGTGCGGGAGCGGAGCAGGCCCGGGGGAGCCGTGCCCGCCGGGCGGGGGTCAGGGCGCTGCGCTGCCGGGCGGGAGCGGCGGCGTGGCCGCCCCACGCGGGACGCGCTCCGTGCCGGGTGTCGGGACCCGCGGGCGGACGCGCGCACACAAAGGCGGCGGGGCCGCGCCGTGCCGGGATCAGGAGGGGCGAAGGAAAGTGTGCAAAGTCCACGGACTGCCCGCTCCTCCTGGCACTTGGCTCTCCCAACGCCGGCCGTGGGGGAGAGGGGGCATTTGGGGGGGCGGCTGCCTGTGGGGTCTGAGTGTGACCTGGCGGTGAAGAATTTTTTTCACTTTTGTGGTTTTTTTGAAAATGAATTTTATTTTTATTTTCCCCTGGTCATTAATGCCATGAAGGCATGACTGGTCTGGAGGTACATTTTGAAGTGCTGCAGGGGATGCACTCCGTCTACTCGTTCTAGTTAATATGTTTTTCGTGATCCCGGAAAAGAGAGGACTGCATTTAAGAGATGACTAAATAATGGGGGAGGCAAGTAAAAATGAGTAGAATATAAAGGAGACTAAAATGAAGGTGAATAGTAGTGTGGGAAGGCAGGCACTGAGCAGCTTGGGTTTCTCTCCTGTAATTCTCTCCTTCCCTTGTATTGTCCCACTGCACCCCTATCCCTGGAATCCTGTCTTTTGATACTATTAAGGGTATTCTAACAGTAAGCATAGCACAACAGAAAAGCAGATTACAACCCCCCCTGTCTCCCCCCCGCCCCCCTGCACTTCAACCTATCAGTGTCTGTGAATGGGAGGGAAATCCAAGTGCCCTTTGTAAAAACCCACCAAAGTTTTAGGCATTTATTAGCTACCCTGTTTAAAATACAACATACAAAACTTGCTTGATACATTTCATTGTTACTCCCCTGTTTTATTTCAGAGGACAAAATGTTCTGGTGTAGCATGCCTACCCTCACTTTGAGAATGGGAGTAGTTTACAATATAACCTACATTAGATTATACATGGTGCGTGCATTGCATTTCCACTGAAAATAGTCAAAGACTTAAAATGACAAAGCGACTCATATGGTTATGATCTTCCTTGTCTTGGGAGCATCAGGGTAGCTGGGGTTCAGCGTGCTGGAAAGGGGGGCTCCGTGGTGTGAGGTGTTTCATGTCAGTACAGGAATATGGCAAGTCTCCTTTTAGAGGACTTTAAAAATGTGCCAGGGGCAGGAGAAGGTAAGCACGACATTCAGTGTGCTCATTATCAAAATAAGGAAAACAAATCAATTGCATTAACTGTCTGTGCAGTATCACAGTTATTCCACAGTATTTTGTCAGAAATTAAAAGGTTACCACTAGAGTACTATATCCATATCTCCAGCCTGGCACCACTTATTACTGCAATGGTATTTCAATATTAAGTGATCTTAGAGATATTTCGTCTTTCATTTTGAATCCCGAATTTGAATCGGCATTAGGATGTCAGGGCTGTGAGATAAGGTATAACAAACTAAGTAGACAGCTGAAGGGCTCCTGGTGAAGGTGTTGCTGAGAAGGATATCTTGGGCCGTTCGCAGTAACCTTGTTTACAGGGACATTTCAATTGCAACCTGAATTTCAGCGAGAGGCTGCCTGGACTAATGCCTGCGTGTCTGAAGCCCATCACGAGTGTCTTTTGCACTCTAAACCTTCTCTCTGCCTTCCTTGCGTAATCGTAAAAACTTTTTTGGAAGGTTAGGATGATTTTCTGATATGAAAATTAAGATGTTTTCCTAAGAGGAACACTGCTCTTTGAACTCATTTACTTTAGCAACAAAGTATTCATGAGGTTTGATTTTTTTTTTTTTTTTTGGTTCTCTGATGTGGCAGGATCAGTAGTTGCACCAGTCTTTTTAACTTCACGAATATGGCTTTGATTTATTATATTTTAGCCTCGGTGGTTTCAAACGTATTTTGCAGCACATGAAGTCGGTTCAAGTCAGAATGTGAAAAAGAGGCATATAGTAGCAAGGAACATTTTTGTAGTGATCTGCTAATTTTTTGTTTTCTTTTCCTAAAGCTGTTCCAGGAAAATCACGTGAATTTAGCGAGTGGGTGCTAAATGCCAGCAGCCACACTGATGAAGAAAAATGCTGTTGAAATACTTTGGAATAATAAATAGGATATGTAATGGTCAACCACAAGATAAACATTTTACACGGTGTTTTTATGGCTCTAAATTGGCTGCATTGTAAACCAAGCTCGCTACTCTATTAAGTCATCAGAGTTTTCAATTATTTAAGATTTTCAGTCAGGCCATCTAATACAGTCTTCATCATCCCCATCAGAAAATTATGCATACGGTTTTAATTCCTTGTTGTTGCTATGTGAAGGCTTTGTTGTGGATGGGGGTTTAATTTTGTCTTACAAGGACAAATATTACAAAGCCCGCATACAGGAAAAAAAAGATATGGAAATAGCTCCAGTCCTACGAAATGGGGATAGTTATGGCACTGAAATGTACCTAATACAATTTGAGATCCACTCACTAAGAAACCTTGACAGTATCTGCCTTGCAGGTACCGTGCATTTGGAAATACTATATCTCCATTTAAATGCAGATCTTCAGTTTTCTCCAGGGGGCAGTTGGCGAATCTTTCGATTGAACCACTGGTACTAGAAAAACTAACTGAAGATTTACCCATGAACAAGATACCCTTTCAAGTCTGCTTTTTTGAAATAATGATTATAAAATTTCCTAATATTGCAATTTTATATTGATTTTGAATGCCTTTTCAGAAGTCACAAAGAAGGAATAGTGCCTTTTACTCAAGGTAGGCCAATGTCTGCATGCTTGTTTAGCAATCCTAACAGAAATAACTGCTACAAATAACTTCTTTGTTTTTACATGGATATTGTGTTTGCATGTGAGTTTTGTGAAATGGACAGAGCAGTCTCACTTTGATTTTGACCTAGATTCCTCCTGATTATTCCAATACAGCTAGTACCTGCTTATTTCCCACTGTGAAAATAGGAGAACAACTGTTGATGCTATCTCGCTGGGACTGCATGTGTGGTAGGCGCGCATGTCCAGTCCTCTCCCCCCCTCCTCCTCCTTGGCTTCCTTAGTAATGGATAAAATAGCACTGGGGGCCAAAGAGGGTGCAAGCCTGTATTTCCCCTCCTGTGAATTTTCATTCTTTGAGGGTTTGAGTCAAAGAAAATAGGAGAAGAAATAAAGAGTAGAATTTCCATCTCCCTATTTGGCATGCAAATTTTGCACACTTACAGGGATGAACAGGGCCATAAAATAAGTCACACATCCACCTTATACCATAATTGCTGGAAATTCAGTGTTAGCAGGTGCCAATCCTCCTTAGAGGGGCTTGTACCATCTAGTTTCTAGTCCAGTTTTCTATATTAGTTGTCAGCTCTTTAGTTTGAACAGTGTAACCCGAGGATTGAATTAAATGCCCAGGACACAGGGAGTGGCAGCTCGCTGTTTGGGATGCAGGCAGCACAAACTACCTGAAGCAGGGCAGGCAGTAGGTCCTGATCTTTTCTGTGCTGGGGGTGGTCTATGTGCTCTATGCATTCCTGGCTGCTCCTGTCTTCCCACCGCGGGCAAGAGTGCTGCCTGGGGATGCTGCTCTTGTCCCTCTGCCAGAGCCATGAGACTGTGGAAATACCATCCATATTACGCTTACCTGGTAATGGCATATAACCCACTGGCCTCAATACCCCAGAGAAAATGTGCACTTCAGCCACTGTGTGGAGTTCAGGCAGATCTGCACAGTGCAATCTTACATGCACCAGCATTAATGGTGGAGCTCCCATTCAGCTTAATTGATATTCCTATAAACATCCGCAGGTTTCTGTTTCTAGTGGAGGCTACAGCTGGGTGGACTTCTTAAAGGAATGTTTTGCATATTGAGATTGAAAGGGAAGTTGAGCCTGATACATTAACTTATCATCTGTGTCATTCTCTTGACATCATTTGGATTACTACAAGCATAAATGACAAGCAGATTAGGTGCAAGATCTTCACACACACATCCGTTTTTAGCATGTTGATCAGTGGAGATGTTACTTCTCTGAAAACCTTGTTCTAAGTCAAGTCCAGACAAGCACAAACCTGTGCATGCATATACAAGTGGAGCAAGGCCTATCCTTTACAATACATTTTTTTCCTTTAATATCTAGGCAAGATCTCTTACTATAACTTGACCATTAGGGGAAAGAAAATGGAACTTTTCTCAAACAGCTTTTCTGTTGGGGAATCTAGTGGCAGTTGCTTTGAAGCATGTGTAATTGATTATCATACATTTATTTTAAAAAGAAGACATAACAAGGAATCTAACATGATGTTTTGGAATATATCTTCTCCCCACAATGTTCTTGAGGGAAATGTAAGGTTGCAGGCATCATTTCATGCCCTGTATGTTTTTGAACATAAATCAAAGAAATTGTTGGAGAGTTATAGATGTTCATAGCAACTGTAGCTATAATAAACACATGCAGTATATGTTTTCCAAGCTATTTTGTATGGGTGAAAAGCTGAAACTGGCGTTTTGTATGAACAATTCAACTTAATCACTGAAAATTTATTTCCTAGTTAGGGTGGTTTACCAGTGTAGCATGAAGTTTTACACCTTCGTTTAAGTTCATCTGGTTATGAAGGCTCAGTTAAGATTGGAAAAGAATTTAAATTGGATCTAGATACCTTGAATGAATTATTCCCAACATCAAATTTATTGTGATGCCTCCATGGTGATATTTATGTCTATATTATCACTTACACTAGTTTCAATGCATGCTGGATATTTTAGAGAGCAAATAAAAGATAAGAACAGTGTGAAAACCCAAACAATTTTAATTATACTCATAACAAAAAAAAATGAGCATATTTAATGCAATGGGACAGAGAATCCTGAATGACTGAGTAGTGCAGAGCATCTAATGAGAAGAGCAAGTAGCTTAGGCATACACAATTCCCAGTGTTTGTATTAGTTTTGGTTTAAAGTCTTGATGATGAAAAGGAAAAAGTGACTATTATGGAGGAGTTTCAATGAGAAGAATTTAGCCACTCATTTTGTGATGAATGCAGAAGGTGTTCCATATGTTGATTAGGATCCATGTGCATTTAAAAGTTAAAAAGAAAATCCTGTAGTCACAGTTATTATGCATAGATAGACGGAGGAAAGGACACATTCGGGACCTGTGCAGGAATCAGACAGGTCTAGATGAACAGTGTCAGACTTAATATTTAAGCAAAGTCCTAAGTGTCTGAATAAAATAGGTAGGATATGTTTCTTGGAGTGTCTGTGTACTGTTGGAGTCTGAGACTGATAATTAAAACTGATACTGCTTATTGAAAATCTTGAGACTAGCTGAAAGGTGTGACTTGAGAAGTGTCATTATGCTTCTACTGGACTTCTGTTTTATCACAGTTACCTTCAGTTGTTCCTCTTTAATTACAAGAGCCAGAAATCTCTTTTTAAATGAGAAAGCTTGTCTCTTATTACTTGACTGCTGGAAACAAGGTTTTAAAATCTAAAACAAATATGCGTATGAAAACTGAGAATTTGCTCAGGTTTAGTCATTTGTAGTATTATCTGTAAGTGTCTTCTTGATGATATGTTTGAATTTTAAGGCTGTCATGAATTAAAGAAGCTTTCTAAATTGTTACAAGTGACAGACGTCAGGAAGACAGGGCATGGCCCATCTTGGACACCTGTATGTTGGACACCTTTAGAGGACCAGGCAGTGGGGTTGGCTTCCAAGGGCCACCCTTTCTACTGGGGATGGGAGGGATGGAGACCTAGAGCTTCTGACATCACATAAGCTCAGGGTCAGCCTCCCCTTCAGCTCCCCATCCTCCTTGAACATATTTTACGGTCCTGCCTTAGTAGCCAGACTACTTTACCTTGCCCTCTGAAGGTTGGAAAATAGGCTTTGAATTGTTACTGTTCTCCTTGCTGGATACAATGCTGTGAAAACAAAATTCAATGAGAAAAATCAGAAGTGAGAAAAAAGGGAAGTCAGGGTGCTGCAGGTTGAGGTGTATCTGGGAAGGCTGGGAGGAGAAGGATTTTGCAATTCCAGTTTGTCCCATGTTCAGGACCTGTGTATACTTTTCCAAAAGAAGGTAGCTGAAGGAGCTGTGTCCCTGGATCTGTATTGACCCAGCTGTGGCAAGGGGGCACAGTTATAAGGAGAGGTAAAGAGGAGTGGAGTCAAACCCGGAGTGGATGTCCTCCAGCCTTGGCAAGTGGGTCTGTGTTGATATGGTCATATTACTGCTCATGCAGCATTCAGAAGTCTCAGCTCTTCTTTGCTGACGGTTGGGTATTTAGAGGCTGTTGAGGAGGAAACTTCATTCACTGAAATTCCTGTTTCCACTGGGATTTTAATTTTTTTTACTTATCTTAAATTAGTTCCTTGAGTTTCACCTGGCAAAAAGAACTTGTTTTACTCTGCGCCGAATTTCCAATAGGAAAAAAACCCCCTTTTGCTATGCTAGAGTCGAAAGAGACCAGGTGGACAAGTGCTGTGAGTGAGTTTTGTGCAGTGTGGGCAGCAGGCTGGGCACTGGAGCACAGAGAGCAAGTGGTTCAAGGTCACTCGTGGCCCTTCCTATGGCACATCTGGGAGCAGGATGCACAGCTGTGAGCTTTAGTCCTTACTCTTCTCAAGCATGCAATCCCTTTCTCACAGCTTGAGCAAGAGAGGGACAGGAGCTGTGCTTTTGCAACATGCATTAAATGTGGTGGTGTCAGTTTAGGCAGGGAAAGGTGAGGTTACGTGTCGGAGGTGACGCAGGCAGACAGTGAGCCCTGCCTCATAGCCAAGATTTTGAGTTGCTGCCTTGCAGTGTCCCTTGAGGGAAAAGAGCAAAATTAAACCTGCTGATGCCACCACACACTTTCATTTCTCTGGTGTGACACAGACCAGGGGTGGACAGGATTCTTCTCCCAAAGGAGAGAGACAAATCTGGGAGAAATGCATGTTGAATCAATATGGTACCCTCCTGTAAATGGTGCCTACTTTTAACAAAAATTATTTTGGATGTTTCACTGATCAGATTTTGCTTCTTCTTACCTTTTTTTTAATTTGTATGGAGGTGAGGACATGATCTATGAATGTCTCATAAAATTGATCCACAAGCCCTTACACTTGTTTGTGCTTGTGAATGAGTGTGTGCACACGTGTGCAACGTGCATACACAGACTTGGATGTTGTGTATGCACAGGATCTCAATTATTTTGCTGTTTGAATCACAGAGCATGTTGTCTTGATGTACTGTCACTTTTGGTTTCTGCCCTTTGGAATAAAGTTCAAAATATTAAAGAAATAACACGCAATACACTAGTAGCTAGAATAGTCATAGTGCCTGAGGGGAAAAAAGGGTGGTGATTAATCAGTTTCACAAATGCCCAGCAAAAAACCTCAACTCCTCCTAACCAAACCCTGCAATGGTGCACTTTTAAAAGAGATTCTTCTAAATTTTGTTTCTGAGATTTTTCTGGTATCCTGGAGAGAGAAATGGGTCCTGTTTGGGAAGCAGCATGCAAGCTCTACGATCATGCTCTGACTGAGTGCCGGGGGAATGTGTGGTCCCAGTTGCTCTTTGGAGAATCACCCTGGGCTAAATGGTGAAACAGCTACATCTGAATTAATTATTGATAATTCTTTAACATCGAATGTGAGGATGTGTTTGGAGTATTGCCTCCCAGTTAAGAGTTGAAATAGTTGTAGTAGATGTATTCTTTTTAAGTGTTGCTTTTCTGGTCTTACCAGTTTGCTTGGACAGCAGTAAGAGCTGCAGAAGCTGGTGCAGGTTCTGCCCATCCCTGGTTTGGTTCTGGAGGGCCAATTCAGGAGCTAAGGGTCCACTAACAGATATTTGAAGCCACACTGAAGCTTTGGTCAGGATACCAAATTTTGCAGAATTTGGGATATTGTGCTCCATGATTTTAGTCCAACAGGGACCAGGCTAGATCTGACCCTAGATAAAATACTAAATGAAAAGAACAAGCCACCTTCCACTCCCCAAATCTTTTGCTTTGTCCTCTGAATCAGGAAAAAAAAACACTGAGCAGTGCGTGACTGATACAGGACAGGCTCAGGATTAATTTAGGATAAACAGGATGCCTGTTGCACTTAATTTAGAAATTCTAAGGCAGAAAATGCTTTTGAGTGCAGCTAACCGCTTCTCATCTGCAAATGCCACAATCAAGACAAAGCAAAAGATACTGTGGCGAATTCTGCAGTTCACAGTCCTGACACAGTCAGAACCTCCTATTACAGTGAGGGAGACTTCTGCTTGTATCACGGCTGCCTGGGATGCAGGATTTCAGAGTGCATTGTTAAAAATAATGCAGCAAATATTCCATTTCAAAAGTCCTGCAGGACATGCAGCAAATGCCGGTGGTTTGAACTGGGTGAAGTTGTCAAGGGTTGCTTTGCTCTCCAGAGCCTGGCAGTAGCTCCACTGAAATGTGATGCCATTGGTTTTCAGCAAAGGTTTCTTTCTGCAGGGCTGCAAACAGAGATCAGCTGCTACTGTGTATACACAACTAGGGAGCAAATCAAGCCGCACATTTAAGCAGCCTTTTTAACCCCGAGACTTTCCAAGATTTCTTCTTCACGCAGGAAGTTTCCTTTATATTGTCAGCAGTAGCACTTTGCTCATGTAATGAGATCAGAGCTAGGATCACTGCTGCACAGTAGAAAGACTTCCTTAAGACATTTGTCCTTGAAACTGCACCAAACTCTTGGAAGAACCCAGAACCTGTAAGTATGTATGATATAGGCAACAATAGCACGGTGCAAAGCTGCAATCAACCATTATACAATATCCGATTAGCAGAGCAGGAGGGATTTCTTTTTTCGGATGTTATGTTACATTCATTTTCAATTTGTTCTAAGGAAACAAATCAATTCGGGCTTCTGATACAGTGACTTTGCAGTAGATGAGCTGGTAGTAATATGTTTGATTTAACTATTTGTTGCTGTCATGTAGCTTGTGGGACAGATATTGTAGCCATCAAACTGTAAAGAACTTTTTTTATGTTTTTAGGCATTTTTAAAGGATTTGGGGGTCCATCTTGCAAATAAGTTTCTGCTTTGCTCTTTGATTTTGGCAACCCCACCCTACGCCAAACTATAAATAACAAGGCAAACAGAATTAGTCCGTATTGTTTTTAGGTAGCAATAAAATATATTTGTTTGCAGGCTTAATTTAGTCGTTAGCAATGTTGCTCTGTTTGGGGTGTTTTTCGTCTTAATTGGATTCTACTCAAGGCTGTCTATTTTGTGTTTTACTATCTTGTCTGTGTCTGTTTAAGTTACTTTGACGGGACTGCAGTCTGGTTAAACCTGTATTTAAGCACTATTTATATTCTGAGCACATTTCTGGTGAAATAAGTGTTTGAGATTTTTATTTTTTTTAAACCCTTGAACAGTATAGTTGTATTAGCAGTGAGCGCCAGAGGAGGCACAACATGGATGAATGTCAGACATAGACCTCATAATCCAAGTCTTCCCTGTACTAAGTCTGACCCAAACGTGTCCACTTTGGCAACTGCAACTAATAAATGCCTTGAGCTCCCTTTCAATAAATTTTTCATACACAGCAATACTTCTGCTTATCAGATTAATTTCTCCCAGGTTAGCCTGATTGATAGCTGGACTGTGATTTCTTAAGAGCTTTCTCCATGAAACCCCACTGAAGAGCTGCATTCCATTTAACCAGTGAATGTAAAAACTGGTAACCATGGATTCAGCCACCACTAACTGTCGAGAGCAATGACTTGTTGTAAACAATACAAATGAGCCAGGATAGCAGAAGCAACCAGACATGAAATTATTTTAATAGAAATTACGGTAAAGGTCATGTGATACTGTATTGGCTTGAATTCAGTGTTAAAGGGAAAGTATTTTGGTTTTTCAGGTTTGATTTAAATGCACATCTCCACTGGCTTCACCTTTGTGTAAGACCTCCAGAAGGGCAAATGAAACAGTTCTTTGGAAAATCCTCTGCTTAATTGTACATTGTGACTTAGGCCCTGATCCTGAAAGTGTAGGAATAGCTACAGTATGTGAATAATCAGTGGGATTATTCCATATTAAAAATTAAGTATGTTTGTAGAATTCTGACCTTTTAAGATAAGTTATTAAGAAAGAAATATATTCTAAGGAAATAATAACCTGTCACTAAAGGTAAATAATGGAAATGCAGGTTTTACTGATGGTGTGTGGTTTGACTGGAGATCTTGGTTTGCTTGTTTCAATAATATGAAAATAAGTTATATTTATCCCTTTGTTTTTAAGTGTTATGACTTTAATTTCTCATCCAATGTGCCTCAAATCCTTTTCCTAATTTATAGCCTCTCTTATGGAAAACTGGTAAACCATGGTGTCAGCTATTATAATATAGCATGACAATAGGCACATGCAGATCGCATGAGCAGTCGTGTGTCTTGTCTCAGGAATTTCCATCCCTACAAAATCTTTGCTGACTCCCAGCTGTCACATGGCTGTCACTCACAAATTCTGACCATAACCAAATCCTCCTTGCCTGGGCATGCGCTCACCAAACCTCTACCCATAGACACAGGCACCAATGTCCCTGCTTAAGCACTTTCTCTGCATAAATGTCTCTCCTCCAAACCTGCTGCATTCCACTATTGTTTTTCCCTTAATTTTTTTCCTGGGTGCTGCTTCCTTGATCTGCCTGTCCTTTGTAAGGAGGAACCTGGAATAGGAATAATAGTCAATAAGAAATGCAAGCAAAATTAACTTTGTGCGTTATTTAATATCACATTTCGAATTGGTGTGAATTTAAATTCACAACTTTCATGGCCCCCTAAACTTCTTCAAGAAAATTAACCCTTACTGGTCTCTAGGCAGAATGCTGTCCCCTTGCAGTGTACTGGCTTACTGTTTTGTGCATTTGTGTTTTGGGACATTTATATTATTTGGAAAACTTATATTGTGAGAGTCCTAGGCTGGAACTTTGGTTATTGTTATTTTTCTAGGTTATTTCTATATTTCATAGGTGTCACATACATCTCTGTTGTTTTACCAGTAATTTTGATTTATATATTTTTCAACCAGAAGTATTTCAGACAATTCTCATCAGTCTCTTACAGCTGACCAGTCTCAGCCAAGCACGAGTTGCCACTAAAATGCATAGATAGATGCAGGAGAAATCCTGCTCTCCCTATTTTTCTGAGCTGCCTTGCCAGACCAAGGGGGCAATTGCTTCTGTGAGTTGGGAGGGTGAGATTTAGTTTACACATAGATTAACAGCAGGCAAAAATAGACTGACTTCTATTGAAAAGACATACTTTTGAGAATTAAAGGGAAACCATTTACACAGGAATATTTGGGGGGGAAGAATGCCAAATTGCAACATATTTTCTGTTGTTTGACTTTGTCCATCTTAAGGGTATTGGTGTCCTCCTGTATAGCAGACTTGTCAGTATATTAACGTTTTACTCAAAGGGAGGAGGTGGCTGGACAGGAAAGATACCACCTTGACTTTGCGTCTTTATCCTGGAAAGAATCGAGAACTGAAAGTAAAATGCAGGTGAAAGCACAGTGAGGCTCCAGACCAATATCCAAGTAAATCAGGGAAACCACACTGACCTCCTTACCATGAGCTGATTACAAAGCATCAAAAATTCCTTCAGCTCTTGAAAACCAGGTGGGGCTTTATCAGTCTTTGAGCCTTCCAGAGGAAACCATGTTTCAGGGGAGGGGGTAATGCAGTGTTCAGGAAGGAAGGAGTGCACTATGACTCCATGGACTTCAGTGGCATGGGAGAATGGGCAGTTTTCCTCTGATTAAAGTATCTTTGGCACCTTTACAATCTGTGACATACGTGCTTATTCTACTCTCCTGTATTTTGCATTGAATACTGATTTTGTAATGCAAAATTTGCAGGATTTAGCGAGTGAGCTGCCAGAACTCTTTGCCCATCTGCAGATGATAGGAAGAACTGGGAAGCATGTCTCTTTCTTTCTCCCATGGTTTATAAAGGTCAGGTGCTGGTTGATGGGCAGCTGCAGGAGAATTTTCATTTGAAGCAGAGCTCTGGGAAGATGTATTTGAATCCCCAAAATGGAGACCTCAGTGTTTTAGCCATAGAGGAATCTTAGTGATTGAAATCAGTTAAATGTTGCAGTGCATACCTGGAATCAAAAATATTTACCATGAAAATAATTAGTAATAATTAATGATATCTATTTTGTAATAACAGTAATATAGAATAGTGACATTAAGTTGTATTTTATTGTTGTTATTCTATTTACTTTTATGCCAAGATTACTTTTATCAATAAGATATTTTGTGTATGAAAATATCACATTTGCAGTCCTTTCAACTAAATTCAAGGGGGATTAAGTACAGGCACCTTTAAAAAAATTAAAAATGGATTTGTGATATAGAGATACAAGATGTAGGGAGTGTGGGGTAAACTGTTATCCATATCCACTCACACTTTACTTCATAGTCGAGC
Source organism: Molothrus aeneus (assembly GCF_037042795.1). NCBI lineage: Eukaryota > Metazoa > Chordata > Aves > Passeriformes > Icteridae > Molothrus > Molothrus aeneus. The sequence continues at coordinate 18,972,651 of NC_089648.1, forward strand.
CAACCAACAGCACTGCAGGTAAGTGAGAAATAAATTGGTAACTTTTGCCAGATGGATTCCTGGCTATTAGAAACTGGACTGAAACTACTTAATTCCATGGAGCATGGTAAACTAGTTGGTCACTGAATAACAGAATGATGTTCTTTGAATTATTAACCCTTTGTAAACATTACAGTGTTTTATAAATTTCTGCTCCTTTCTGGTTGTGCCTCTTAGCTTGTGTGAGTAAGAGAGGTGTTTTTTTGAGGACTTCTGTAGTCATTTTGTCTTTTGAACATTTCCAAATGTGCTTCCTCCCACAAGCTATTGAAGACCCATGATTTATGGGTTGTAATGTTTTCCAGGTCAGCATAACTGTCATAGGGTCTAAAGGCAGGACTGTGATCTCTATCAGCTGCATTAACTTTCCATTAACTTTACGTGACTAGAACGTGTCTTTGATTATTCTGCATTATTCCTTTGTACAAAATAAGGTCATTCTCTGTGTAGTTTAGTTTTAACAGAACCAGACTGTCACTGACCATCAGCTTTTGCATGCATAGACTCTCTTCTTCCTGGCAAGGCTTTAGGCCCAGATCCACAAAAGGATTAGATGCCTTAAGTGGGACTTAAGTGGGATTTAGGCATTGAAAGCCCAAACTGAGATCCTCAATATCCCCACTGAACTGCCACCTAACCTTAGAAGTTGCCTAACCTGTGTGAGTGCCTATGTTTTCAATATCCAGCTTTCCCAGGTGGCCAGAGATCTTCTTTGGATGTTCTCAAGCACTTCCATCCTGACAAGGTTGAGCCTCTCTGCTCCCATTTTTCCCCTCCCATCCCAGCGGACTTGAGAAAGTGCAAACTCTTGTTGCAAAATGGTGGATTTCTGTGTGTGATATCTCTCACTTTATCCAGCTGTGTCCTTGAAGGAAAGGACCTTCCAGTAGGTTTCTTTTAGGAGAGCCTGGGAACCTTGAAAAAGGTACCCAAACGAAAAAATTTGACTATCACTGCTTAAAAATGGAGCTCCTAGAGATGAAGCAGGGCTGCAGATGAGTGTGGCCTTGGCCTTCTGCTGGCAGCATTGGATTGTGCTTGCTCAGCAATGGCTGGTTCTGAGTTGGGTGGCACAGGAGGCACAGGAGGCACAGGAGTGACTAGCAGGGCTGAGGGCTCCATGGCACAGGAACAGCACCTGAAAAGTGGGTACTGGGATGTGGACTTAGCATTGTTTCCAGAGGTTTTCTTGGAGAATCCAGGCCCTGGTGTTTTGTAACAGCAGTATTTGGAGGAAGAGCTCTTTTCTGCAAGAAGTCACTTAGGGTTTCACCTGAGTATGATACATGGTGGATATTTTGTTTTTTGAAAGCTGGGCTTATTGGGGTGTTCCATGTGCACACCCAGATATAATAACCACTTTTTGTAGGGCTTCAGTCTGAAGCATTTCTGGAGCTGTGGCAGGATTGATAGCTGTCTCGCTCTGCAGAGGCCAAAGCAAATGTCTTGTTAGTAGCAGAGTAAGTGGTCCTGTGCCATCACTTATTTCTCAGCTGTACTCGTGACATTTCATGTGTTCTCAGCCATGTCTGTTGTTTGTTTAAATCCTGCTAGTTCCTTGATTTATCAGTTTTCTGTAGACTTTTGTTCGACTAGTCCCAAATGCTATCCTATTTCAAATAGATGCATCCTTATCAGCAAATAGTCTTTCATCAATGGCTTTAACTCTTTCACATAACTCTGCATATGTCCACTTTGACCTTCTCTTCTTTAAAATACTGATTTTTTTTTTTAAATGGGTACGGTATTTATGAAATCTCTTAGATTTTCTCCCAAATCATTCTGTCTTTTTGTGACAAAGTATCTTTTATCCACATAATTAGATAGAAATATTTTTCTTTTTCTCTTATCTTATTTTTTTTTCCCTCAGAGGGAGAATTCTTCTCAGGAAATCCCTAGTTTATTAGTTTGTTAAAGATAGCCAGACTGTGTGCAATCTTAATATTATTTCTTGCTGCCTTTGATTTATGGACCTGTGTACAGTGCTGAAAACAGAAATACAGAATGTAGAACATATTTGTATAGAAGTATAGCCTAGAAATTATAAAAGCACAAAAAAAGATATAGTTTTTGTGCTAAAAGTAAATTTAGAAACTGCAATCATGAAAAGCCTATATACAGTGAATAAACTTAACATGTAATGACAAGTGCAGTGTATGTTCCTTAAAATCCTAGAAGTGTTTATATACAGATAGGTAAGATTTGTATGACTGTCTATAATGACACCTTAATAGCTAAGGATATTATTAATGTATTTTTAAAACTGATACAGGGAGCTCTGTTATTTTAATGGAGAGTATATGTTGTAAATTAACCCATAACTTTCAACCTTCTCACTTTGTGTTTTCAGAATGGCATGCTTGAATTATTATACATTTATTTTAGCATTTTAGTGCACCCAAACATTGTGAGCATTAGTTCATCATACATCATGAACGTATGACTATTGTATGGAACCAATTTTAGGTATAGGAAGTTCAGCAAGTATTGTGCCTTGGTGGTTGCCAGATCACTTGCATGCTTGCTAAATCCTATGCACAGTGCTTCCGTTTGCTGGGTTACTCACTGAGCTTTTAATAGTCAACTTAATTTTAGTTAAGGTTCAGTTTAGTAACTCTTGCAATTAGTGGAAAATATTGCCAGCATTCATCTGGTAAAGCATATTACTTATGAAAGGCACACTCGGGGTATGTGCAGAGGTAAAAGATAACAGATCGATTCTGGTGGATCCCATCATGACTGGCCTTTAAGGGTAAATTACAGAACATTTTAATCATTGGGGTAACTTTGCAAAAAATGGAATCTCTGGTTTGCATGTAGGAGGACATTTGGTCTCTCTTGCTCACCGCTGCTTCCCAACACCAACAGTGGTTCCGTGAGTGGGGTCCCTGGCTGCCTGCCCGTGTCAGGCCTCGGGCTTCACATCAGTGCCCCTGAGGTGCTGCTCCTGAGATGGGCTTGGAGCCCTCAGAAGAGTAAGGGTTCCTATTTTATGGCAAGCTTTTGAGCCCCCTCTTGCCTTTTTGCTTTTCCTTTCTGAAAACCACTGAGCTGTCAGAGGCAAGTCTGCTGCTTGACTCTTCTAAGTCAGTTTGATGGGTTGTTTAATGGGTACAGGTAGAGGACTCCGGGTGAGATTTTTCTGCCCTCATATAAAATGAAGATATGATTTCAGCCAGCCTTTTAGTGTCCTGAGAAATGAAATACTGGGGACAATAACCCAAGTAACTAAGAAATAACTTGGAAATAAAGGCAAAGGCGCAACAACCAAATGCAGCAAGAGAGTGTTTTTTCTTTTTTGCCAAATGAATAGGTTAAAACGGATGCATTTGTCTGATGTTACTGGAAAACGAAAGCCATGTGTTCCCACAGGATGGACACTACAAGGACAGTTCCAGCAGTGCCCTGCCCTGTCAATGGTGCTCATGTCTGATCTGGGATTTCTCAGATCCATACATACCCAAAATGCAAGTCTCTGACAGAATAAGTAGAAATTGTATTACAGAGGAGGCACAAGGGCAGATGCTGTCTTTCTCATAATTGTGTCTCTTGCTCAGAAGTTAATGCCTGCTACTTTTGAGTGGAGAGAAATTCAGGAATGCATATCCCGATCCACTCTATTGGGCTCCAGTCACGATCAAGTCACTGTCTTGTGACTTGTATTGTGTGTGCAGGGTCCCATCCCAGTTAGAAATACACTGATTTCAATAAAGGTAATGATTTTTTTTGCCTTAGAAACCTAGGGTAGAAAAGTGGAGACTGCTGATAGGCCCCCTATAGAGTTGGGTGAAGAAGAGACAGCAGAGAACTCTGATTTGTAGAAGGATATAGGTAAGTGAAGATCTTTGCATATGGAATCACCCCCCAGCTGTATGGAAAAGCATACAAGATAATGTCTTGGCTTCACTGAGATCAGTGGGAATCAGTCTGGATATCACTGCAGGTTCTGCACACTCAAGTGCTGCTCTTGCCAGTGACAGAAACCCCAGCAGAATCCTCACCATCGTGTTAGGTTTGATCTTTATAGGAAAGGTATCACTGCTGGTAATATTGTGGAGTAAAAATTACTGCCAAGTACAGGGAGTTTAAAGCTTTCTGTTTTATATTTTGACCCTGTTGTTCTGAGGGATACCAGTATAAGAAATTGAAACATCCTTGGGGCTTTTTGTGAAGGAGGCCAAGAATGTTGCCCCCATTTTTTTCCAGTTACAGGAAACTGGGGATCAAGGGTTTGGATGCTAATCACAAGAGGCCTTGAAAAAGGAAAAAAGAGCAATACCTACCTTAGAAGAATATTTGTTTGTTTGTAAAGTTACGTGAACTTCTTGGCAGAAGAAGTTCCAGGCGGTTATTCCTCGGTGACAGGAGTCTGTATTTAGGCTTCTGTTAGTCTCCTTTATTTATAACAAAACCTTTGAATATCATTTCCAAGATGTTCAGCTATCAGAAATGAAGTGATAATGAGGACAGAGGGTAGGTCATGAGTCTGCAAATAAGTGTGAGATGGTGAGCTTAACCTACCAGGTGAAAGAAAAGTCAGTATATTAACTGCATGAACACTTCAAAGCATGCACCTAGTGCTGCACTAACTTAATTATCCCTGCTATAGATATGTTTAACAAACATATCTATAGCCCAGATCCTGTTACTTCTCAGTGGGAAATATCAGGAGGCTTCTATTTGGTTGCCAGTTGACCGAATCCTTCCTTCTACTTTCTTGCAATAGTCTTTTCAAGGACTTTGCCTACCTCTTTGCTGATCTGATGAACAGAAACTTACTTCTCTTTCTGTTTAATAGTGGAAAATATTGTAAGATAGAGAATGATGCAGACTGATGGGATGGGTGCAAAATTATTTTTAAGCAAGTCTGATGAGTATTTAATCCTACTTTAATCAAATACTGCTTGAACCAACCAAAAATAAGCTTTTATCACCCATGCTGAATCAACCGTATTCTCGTGTCAGCACTATTTCTCAGCAAGCATCTTGCTTCCTCTGTGTAATAGTACAGGGTGTTTTTGAGCATTCTGGTGTTGTCAACTTTCTCCACAAACAGTGTGATGTGAAATGTAAAGAGACAGGAGTACCCCTGATCTTCCATCACACAGAAATGCAAGCCAGTGCCCTGTTCTTTGACACTAAAACATGCCCTGCTGTTGGCAAGCTGTGGGATTTAATAGGCAAAGACCATGGGGAACTTTTCAGCTTTTTAGTCTTTCTGCCTCTGTTAAGTCTGTTACACAGGGAGGTACAGTTTTTAAACGTGGTCATTTTTAATTCCTGTCCCTGGAGTCTGGCTGACAGATTGGGAGTGCGGAGGACGGGAGTGGGCTGAAAAGACAAGCTGGAAACACAGGATGTATACATACATTAAAATGGAGCAAAACAAAAATAAGCTAACTTAGGTGAACACAGATGGGATCTGTTTCAGGGCCACTCTTAACACCTGTTTTAAATGGCCTTGGTGAAAATCATTAGCTTAAAAAGATGCTATTTATGTCTTCCCTGAACTGAGTTTACACAAACACCAATGGTTCTAATCGGAGAGAGTGGGGATCAAATTTTGGTTTTTTTTTTTCTCTTCTTTGGCTTTTTTTTTTTTTTTTTTGATCTGAACAATAGTATTTTCCCTGCAAACCTTAAAAAAACCCAACCAAATAAAAAAATTTTGACAAGTATTTGTTTTGATACACCGTTTATATTAGCTATGGCCCTTGATCAGAAGCCCATAGGCATTGATGTATGCAAAATATAAGTTGATCAACAAATATTTTCAAATCTGACATCAATTCTCAGCCTTTTCAGGTGTTACTGTTGATTCCCACTTTTGTAGCAAAGACCAGAACTTGTTGACAGAAGCTTTCTGATTTGAGAGTGAAGGCTAACATAGGAATGTTTTATCAACTGACTTCACTCTTCATGCTGATTTTGACAGGTCATGCTGAAAGTAAGACTTCCAGCTTTCCAAGTATTTCTGCTCCATGTTGGCATTTGAATTTTGTTATGAAACATTCCTGTGATAATTTCTGCAAGCTTGTCTCTTTTGGAGGAAGGCATTGACTTTTCCCGATTTCTACAAAACTCTTCATGGTTTTATCTTTGTTTCCTCTGTCATAATTTTTTTTTTCTTGATAATTGTTAAGCCTACTTCTTTCTTATTTCAAGGTTTTGAAAATAGAAATTTATAGCTTGGTTATTGACTACATTCCTACTGTAACTGAAAGGAGGACTGCATCTTGCCTGAAGTATTACTTGCCCAGGTAGTAGTAGCTTGAGTAACATTGGTGCATGGCATATTGTTACTTTTATACACAGAATGTCTGTAACAATGTATTAAAAGCAATCAGTGCATAGGGAATTAAGGAAAAATTGTTCCTTTAATGCACACTCGCATCTCTCCATGCCAGCTGCAAGAGAATTGTGCTCATACTTGGAGGTGGTGATGCACTCTAATGGAAAGAGCAAATGCCTAGGACTAGCTTGCTACTGGCTCTTCCCAATCTGCACACCTTTGTAAAGTATTTTGAGATTTCTGGATGATAGAAAGAGCTAAATATTATTTAATCCTGCTTAGTTAGTTAGTAGGCTTTAGTCTGTATTATTTTTGGTTTGTGTATTACATGAATAGAGTGTGAAACTGCTAGGAGAATCTTTTGTTCTTGGATACTGCACTTCCCTTTGGTCTCTCTTTTTCTGGCTTCATTTTATTGGGTGTTAAAGAATACAGAGCAAAAGTAAAGAATACAGAGCAAAGAATATTTGAGCAATGAGGAGGTGCATAAATAGCAAACATATTGAACTGTGAACAAAAACTGGTTTTTTGGATGCCTCTGGAAGAGCAATGACCCTCTTGCTGTGTTACTTGGGGAGGTGACAGGTGCATGCTGTCCCGTGATTGTCCACATAGCTGGTACTTCTTCAGTGTCCAGCAATGTGCTCCCTATCCTGCTTTGCTAAAAGGCCACTTATCTAGCAGTGACAGGAGATCAAAGGGTAGCTTCAGAGCCCCATAGATGACAGATGTGTATTTATGGCTTTAATAGTTTATGTGCAGCTCAAAATCATAACCTATAGGACAGCACTTCCAAACTTCCACCATCATAGTCTGCTGTGCATTGTCATGGCGGCAGCAGACCTCTTTTCTATCTGGACTGTGCACAGAAGACCTGTACAGCAACTCAGGCAGCACGGGCTGCCCAAATACTCAGTTTGCCCTTCCCTCTGGGATGAGGGCAGCAGGCTGGATTTTTCCATATCGACATGTAATAGCTCACTTAGTACAAGAAACATGCAATGTAGCTGGAGAACCTTGCTCTGAGTAATCATCTGTAACTGCAAGTGAAGATTTCTAAAAGCAGATCAGTAATCTGGAAAAATTGTATGTATTTTGTTAAAGGAAGTCTCTGAGCCCCAAATAGATGGATGTTGGGAAGAGTAGTCTGGGGAATTGTTCCTATACCTCTACTCCATGACCTTCACTAAGCATCTGCTGTTTGCCATGGGCCCAGACAAGCCAATCAGCCTAAGTGGCCCTTTGGTTTCACCTGCTGGGGCCATTCTAGGTGCAGCAGGGCACAGATGACCGTGAATATATCTGTGTGTGTATGTGCAGGGATGGCTGAGTGGACATTCACTGGGGAGTATACAGCAGTGGGCACATAACTGCAGCACACCATCATTCCTTTTCTGATACTTAGTCTTATTTTCATGCTTTTTTTGCAATGCTCTTGACTACTTAAAGACCAGCATATTCAACAAGCTTATTTACCCCTTGTTCTTTGTGTGTCTCCTGTAGTGAGAATCACCTAAACTCCTACAATTCTAGCCCTGTGTTTGCAATTCAGTGTGTATGGTTACCAGAACGCCACGGACTTCTTATACTACTATAATTGTTATTGTTCTTATTTTGTTTAATTTACTTATTGGTTAAGAAGCTGTAAAAATAAGGCCAGACAAGACAAAAAGAGATGGTCGAAAACTGATGCTAAATAGTCTCTTACCACATCAGAAATGGAGATGGGACCCTTGCAGAGTAGTTTTTAATGTCTTACAGAGGGGGGTGGGGTGACACTTCCCTTTGGTGTGGAATGTGAACGTTGGCTTTGTGAATGGCAGAGTATGATGTTATCCTGTGGCACAGTGATTTCACCTGCTGATTTTTAAGGGACTGTCCCACCTCTGAAGGCTAGGGGCTTCTGTAAAATATCATTTAGATAATTCAAACCCATGCTTGTCTCCAAAATATCCTTGTCTAGAATTTCTACAAAGTCTATAGAGGCTTGATGCATGAAGAATTATTTTTTTATCAAGCACCTGCTTTCTTTGTCTAGCTCAGTTATGCAGCAAGGTTGTTTTTATAGTACTAAGAAGTGAGCAATATATTCCATATGCCACCAAGCTTTGTAAAGAATCCTGCTGATGACAATTTCACAGCTGCTGAGAAATAGGCCAAGCCTTCCCTATAAAGTGACAGTAAGGAAAAGAATATCTATTCCATTAGTATTGGCCATGCATCCTACCCAACTTTTTCCCTCTTGAAGGAAAATGTTAGCCCTTCCGAACTATGGAACAACAGATGGTGACAGAAACCAATTTCTACTGCAAAGCCGTTTGGTCAGGAAGTATCAAAAAATGTTTTGGAGTTGTAGAAATGAATTCTTGGCTGCAGGGCTACCAGCAGCCTACTAGAAATGAGACATGAAGCAACTGCTTAACAAATGCGAGAGCCTGCTTGTCCCTGAGAGAAATGGCTTTGGTCAAACATTTTGGAAATTAAGAACTTTATATGCGTAGGATCTGGACTTCAGAAGTGTTTGGAGTATTATAGATGTTATACAGATTAGGTTCTTAATTTCTGGTCACTGGTTGCTTGACCAGCTACCAAGAAAGTAGCCTTCAAAATATGCAGAATGACCTCCAGCGGAGACAAGCTTAATATAGCTCCTCCTGGCCTAGTCAGGTGGAACCTTCCCTTTTGGCTCAGCCGATTTGCTGCCCACAGACCATGAAAGTCCCAGGGATCTGGTAACATACAGACACAAAATTAATGCAGAAACAGCACAGGCCACTCTACTCATGGCTTGTGTTTAGTAGGTTGTGTGTGTCTGCAAGTTGCTGGATACAGCAGGTTCCTTTGGCGATTCCTGTACGTGACCAAATGCATCTCCTTGGAGAACAGTTTGAGAAGGAGAATTTGCTTATTTTTTGGAATTGCACCATAGTTGTAAGTCTGTGCCATTAACTCTCTGAAACAATCAGCAACATGTTTTTTCCCTCAGAATTTCCGTAGTGAGTCTTAGCTGCTCCTATAGAAAATGGCTTGAGAGAACTCCCCATACAAATCCCCATATCAGAACATAAATGATAGAAGCTGAGCCATCTTGTTTTATCTGTTCTGTTACAAACATATACCAAATTGTCATAATGTCATGTCACCAGCAACACAGAGCAGATGGAAGTATCGTTCCACATATTGACTCGTGTTACTCTGATAAAAGGAGTTTGTTTCTCTCCTTCTGTCAAGCCTGCTAGCCTCTGGCAAAGGACACAGGCCTCAGCGAGGAGAACTTGACCAATAATGTTCAAGTGACCGTCTGATTAAAATACACTATCATTGGCCAGTGTAGTTAGCCTGCACCAACAACTGTTTGGAGTAGCCACTTCTATTTCTTATATCTGTGTAAGGCAAATTAAACCAGGTAGTGTTGTTCCGGGTTGAGGAGATGTTGGGGAATTAACCCTTGAGTAAGCAGATACTTGGATTTTATAAGGATCCATTCAAGGCCCTAATATTAGGCCCTCTGGAGACCAAGCTCAATAAAGCAAGTGCCAGGTCCCTGAACTGTCCATTATTATAAAAAAGTGACAACTCCCTGAACATGGGTTGCGAATGCTGTGTGTTAGCTACCAAAAATATGATTTGCAAAACGCCAGGAAAATCCTGACAGATAAAATAACTACAGTTGTGCCGTGAGCATCTGAAAAGCAGATATCTTCTGTATTTCTGTTTGTGGTGAGTGGTATTTGACTTGATGAGAGCACTGTTCTCAGATTGAAAATACATGAAGCTGAAGTCAAAAGAGAGTCAGTGTAATCATTAACTGACTCACCTTCTAGATGTGACAAGTAATGAACCATTTTAAACTTGCCTGGAGCTTTCTTTGGGACAATACCCACAGGGGAAACCCTCTTTCGCTCAAGTGAAGCATTATCAAATGGGCCCTCTATTTTCCCCAAATGCCAGCTCTTTTCTGTCTTGTCTCTAACCACCTGAGGACATATAACTGCTGATCTCAGCATCCCAGCCAACATTTGCATCTCGGGGCTTGAGTACAGGATAGTAAAATCCCCAACACAGCCATTTTTACAAAAATTGCATATGCTTTTTGTTTGTTTCTTCTTTTCTCATTAGCCTGCTCCCACAATGGGGAAGTGTTTTAACTGCCCGTGCTGGGATTTCATGTTAGCAAACCTTTAACCAGCATTTGGCTCTTTCCACTTTCTTACTTTGATTTGGATGACTGCCTGAAGCACCTGCTAATGGCCTGAAGCGTTGGAGCCGAAATTTGCAGTTTGTGTCCCACGCTCTCTCTGTTTTGTTACCTGCCTTCTGGAGCACCTGCTCCGTGGTCTGGGCTCAAAAGCCTGCTTTCTGCCTGCTGACAGCAGCACTCCTCACAGCTCTGCCTCCTCTCAGCTTTGTCCAGCACTTTGTCCTGCTCTCTGTAGCCCCTGCTTCAGCTTTGCCCAGGTCTTCAGGGTAACATCAGCATGTCCTGCGTGTTCCAGTGCTTAAGAGAAGAATGGTGTTCCCCTGGTACTTGGGAACAAAGGTGATGCCCAAGTAAATTGATGATTGTGGCCATCCTAAAACATTTACCATGGCATTCACCAGCAGAGTTTTTGAGTTTTTAAAGTAGGTTTTATAGGGAAATTGTGAACTAGGCCAGCTAGCTGAAATCATCTTGTAGGTCAGCAGAGGTCAGAAGCCACCTGGCAATTCAGTGTTCAGGAAACACAGAAAAAAATGTGCCCACTTAATAGAGAGGGACCAAAAGAAACTCAAAATATCTGAGGAACACATCTCTTTTCTCCTGCTCCCACTGCCTTTTGAGGATCTGCATGCTTTTCCATGAGGTTGCTCCTTATGCCTACACATAGGGAAGGCTGTAAGAAGTAGCTCTTTAGGCTGTGTGAGAAAATTCTCCTCCTTGTCAAGGGGCAAAGCTAATGGAGGATTTCAGGGGTAACAACTTCCAGCAGGGAATTTTCTTTCCAGTCTGCCTTGGGAAGCATTCATTTTTTCCCCAAGAGTCTTGGTCTGTGCCAAGGGTATTGTTTACATGGACCTTCCTTTTCCAAAAAGGTGGTTTTGTTTCTGGTGGTGTTAGAAGGATGCTGTTAACAGCTACAGAAGAACTCAAATATTGGCTTCCTGCTGGTCCCCTTGCTGGCAGGGTCATCCTGTTCCCCAGTGAGCTGCATTCCTTAACAAAGCCACACTGTGACCCCACCCACCTTCCACATTGGTGCTGTGTGGGGCTTTCCCCAGGAACCACCTCCCTGAGTGCCTGGGCTGCACACTGAGGCTTGTTCATACCAGAGACATCTGCTCTTGCAGAACTGGGCAGGGCAAGGATTGATTTTTTTTTTTTCCTTCTTGCTTTCCTTCGGTTCCCTCAAAATAACCCTAATTAATTTTGTGGAGAGTTTAGTGTGCTCCCATCATGGGATTGCTCTTTGTGCAGATCTCTTGCATGCTATATTTAGGTATGGTTTTTGGAACACCATGTGACCTGAATCAGATAACTTCTGAACTACTAATCATGTCTTTGACACTGACTCCCTCTGTGGCTTTGGGGCATTTTACGGTTGTTTCCCTACATAGAGAATGAAAACAGATATACTCATCTGCCTCGTAAGAGCATATGCCAGGGTTAACAAGTATTTAAGACATTGGTTTAAAGTAAATTTGATTTTATTATTTCTACTGTAATCTTAGTTTTATTGTTTCTTAGATGTTTACCATTCTAAAATGATCTGTTACCATCTTAATTTCCTTAATGGATGCCCCTATTTCACCATTTTAAATGAAATTAGTTTCTTCTGTGTTGTAGATGAAAATAGGGCAGAAAGAAAAAAGCTAAATGCCCTCATTTCCTGCCCCACACAAATTTTCTTCCTATATTTACTAGTTGGTCGATCCATGGAGATGAAAAGCTCAAAACATTGACCTGAACTATTTCCCCTTGTGCTAGCTACATCCCTTTTTTAACATGGGAAGTTAGTTATCGGCTTGGTTTTTCTACTGATTTTTTGAGTTGTGCAGCCTGACTTGTATCCTGTCCTCTTGCACTCCTCGAGGCCCCTCCAGCCCTAGAGGAAGCGGAGCTCCCTTTAGCTCCACATGCTGCATGGCTGGGGTTTGGAGCCTATGGTCCATGTCAAGGCATCATCTCTTGTTGTTCGTGTCCATAATTGCTGCTTTTTGTGTCTTGGGTGCTTCTGCAGGGAGCTGGAGTACTGGGATTTCTTCTGGCTTCACCTTTTTTTTTGCCATAACCCTTTAAGACCTTTTCATAGGCAAACGGATCAAAAGATCTGTTTGGCCTTTCAGTGATAGGAAAGGAGCTCAGTTTGACCAGGTAGCTAGTCAGATAAAGAAGAGGAGAAATTATGGCAATGCTTCCCATCCTTTAGGAAGTAGTTAACAGAAGGGAAGAGGATTCTTTCTTAAGTAAAATTTATTGTCTAATTATAAATAGTAGCTCCTCCCCCCTTTCTTAATTCCTTCAGAATTAAATCCTTTGCCCAAGTGTTTATTCTTTCCCTCCTACAATGGCAGTAAAAAGGAAAATAATACATAAACTAAAAATTCAGCTTTGAGAAAAAGGCTGATAATGAAATATCTGCCAAAGACTCTGCAATATGTGTCTGTCAGAGAAAAAAAGCAAACATTCTTATATTTGAATCTCTGAAATGTAACTGCACCAGACTAGTTGGGGAAAATTTGTTTGAAGATGTATTACGTTCCACGATCAAATGGAAAAAATGGCACCTGTCATCATATTTAGAAAACAGCTGGGTAACATGGCAAAGTGCCATAGTCTCTTTTCACATGGCCTTTATGCTGAAACCATCCAAGCTCCATTCTCAGCAACTGGAGAAACCCTGTGCCTTTAAATGGTTACAGAAACATCTACTTAGGGGCCAGCTCTTATTGCAGCAAAGCCTGCTTCTGATGCTTCTAATTAGCAGTTAATGGATTATACTTTACTTTTATAACCAACCCAGCAGGCACTCTTCTATAGTATTTTTTGGCTATTTTTGGTAGAAGATATATGCAATTGCGCTGCTCTTCATGCTTTCATTTTGAGCATGCAGAAAATATTATAAATAAAGCACTATCTGAGATTAATTTACCACTCAAATGCTTAAAGTCCGATTATGCATTTACTAAATTCCTTATGCATTTTCTAATTTCCTATTTTCTTTCATCTAATATCTTAGAAAACTGTAATGGGTTAATTGCCCTACCTGATCTAGACTTTGATGCAGAATCTCCTAAATACATACTTATTGTTAATTAAAATATTTATATACCCAGTGAAAAGTGTGGTTTTTTAGACTTGCAAACACAGCTCCAATATGTATTCGTTTAGGAAAAAAGCATTTTTCTAAGTGAGTCCAGTGCGGGTACATTCAGAAGTTTAGATGTGCTTGTAGAAACTAATGATTTTTATCCTTGCTTGGAATTAAAATAGCAATGAGGTTAGTAGCATTAAAGATTTGCAATGCTACATGTGTGTGTGTGCCATACACATGTGGGTATATATGTGTATATATTGCATGTGCACAATATCCATAGTATGTGTACCAACTTGGGCATGTGGATATAAATCTATGTTTAATAAAGAAGTAAATTTCATAGGTTTTGGTTGGAAGTTTATACTCCCTCAGGGAATTATTTTGATGTCAGTTTGTAGCAGGAAACCTAGTTTGCTGAGTCTCTCTTAGAGCCTGCTCTGTTCACTAAGGCCACGCTTCCAGTAGGACAAGGTCTAACATTGGTTAAACTGGAACAGGAGAGGGAGCTCTCACAGCACAGGCCAGGAATGGGGAGGATGAGGTACCCAAGACTAGGAAAAGAGGGGTAGAGGGCACCAACTGCAGGTGAGATGCACCATCACTCTATTCCTAATTACTGTGGTCCCTTCACCAAAGTGGTTTCTCCATCCCTTACTTATGTCAGAAAAAAAAAAAAAAAAAAAAAAGAAAGGAATTGGCTTAAAAAGACAGGGAATGGCTTAAGAGAGAAGCTACAGGTTAGTTGATGAGAAGCTCAATAAAACCCATCAATGTGCCCTTGCATCTGAGAAAGCCAACCATATCCTGGCTACAGCAGGAGCAGCATGGCGAGCAGGTTGAGGGAGGGGATTTTCCCCCTCTTCTTTGCTCTGGTGAGACCCTACCTGGAGTGCTGTGTCCAGCTATGGAGTCCCCAGCATGGGAGGAATGTAGACCCATTGGAATGAGTCTGGAGGAAGCCACAAGGATGCTCAGAGGGCTGGAGCACTTCTCCTCTGCAGAGAGAAGTTGGGGTTGTTCAGCCTGGAGAAGTGAAGGCCCTGAGGAGATTTTATAATCTCCAGTACCTAAAGGTGACATGTAAGAATGAATGGGGACACACTATTTAGCAGGGTGTAATGATAGGACAAGCGAGGATGGCTTTGAACTGACAGAGGGCAGGTTTAGATGAGAAATTAGGGAGAAATTTCTACTGTGAGGATGGTGAGACACTGGAACAGGTTGCCAAGAGAAACTGGGTGCTTCAGCCCTGGCAGTTTTCAGGGCTGGGTTGGATGGTGCTTAGAGCAACCTGGTGTAGTGGAAGCTGTCCCTGCCCATCAGCACTAGATAACCATTAAGGTCCCTTCCAACCCGACCGATTCCATTATTTTATGGTATTATGACTTGCAGCAAAGGAAGTGCCACCTGCAGGACTCCTGCTTTGAAAGCACTGCACGTGCTGGGTACATGATTGTACAGTACTGAACTGGTATGGTCATGTTTGTTGAATGCAGTGAATTTCAAAAGGCTCTCCAGAAAAATATTATTTTTACGCTATTATTTTTACAGAGCAAAGGCTAAAAAGAAAAGGAAGGGAAAGAAAAGGAAAGGTTGGATAGTGGTTATTATGTGAAATAGCTCCCTGACTGTGATGAGACATGGGCAACTTACTTTCCATCCTGGTTCTTGAGGAGGATGGATTTGGGCTTTTCCTCTGTCTTGTAACATTCCCAGAGGAGTAGGAGGAGGAGGCTGGCTGTGCAGGGGACGAAGAGCTGTTGTTTCCCTGCCCCTTGCAGTGTCTGTGTGTGCTGTAGGTGGGGAACAGAGGGATTTCTGCTGGGTAGGGCCAGTCCCACCTTGTTCCTGGAGCAGGTCCTTACTGTTTAATCCACGTTCCTTTCCATTTTCTTCAGGACAGTGCAACAGGAGACTACCCTCTTCTTGAATCAAGGCCATAGTTGAGCCTCTCTGCAATTGTTTCATGTTTGCTCACTTGTATCTTTTTTCACCTTAAAAGAGCTCCCTCTCCCCTTAGCTTGGCTTTCTCCCTAAACCCCTGCAAAGGTAAAGTCCATCTTCGTGCCTGCACTATCTTGTCATAGTGCACTGTAAATGGTGTATGAGAGCTGCAGGATTTGCCTTTTCTCAGCCTCTGTCTGAAGTGTTGGCCAAAGCACGTGGCTCCTTAGAGCTGCATTTCTGACCTCTGTGTCAGAGTAGTGAAGACAGGTCTGAGACACCTCAAGTTCAGTGGCAGCCAAGATCTCCATCATCCAGAGCTCTGGGATTGCCCCTCCGAGTTTCCTCTCTCAGCAGTTTTGTGCCAGGCAAGCCGAGCTTTGCAGTAGTTGAGGTTATTGAGGAGAACTTCATCCAAAAGAGTAAGGCTCCCTCAAGCAGAGTTTGGTTTGAGTTCTCAGAAGGTCAGCGTGGGAAGCTCCCCATAAAAGCTGAACTTTGATGTTGTCAGCCAAGACAGATTCAGAAGATTTGGGAACATTTCTTTTCCCTCTTTATAATTATGTGAAACGCGGGAGACCTGTGAATAGGGTATTTTTAGATTGTACTTTCACATATACAGTATCATAGTATGACAGCAAATTAAAATTCTTATCAAATCCTTTTTTTTTTTAAAGAAATGTAACTCATAGTGGAAAGTTTGATAAAGAGCAGTGTGCTGCTTGGCACAGAAATTCTGCTCTTGTTACTAAATGAAACATCACTGGTTGCTCTCATTTAGATGAACACTTTTGGAAGTTCTTTTTTTTTAAGGCTAGTGGATTGGACTTCTAATTTTAACTCCTATGGTTTATAATTAGAAACATTTCCAAACTTGTTTACAAACACCTGCACTTGACAGTATGTGTCTGCAATTTTAGAAGGACTCACTTGTCACTTCCAGTGGGGGTTGAGAGGGCATCTGAGTTCTTTGTGTTTGTACAGTTAGTTTCAGGACACTGGAACAAAAGTGCATTTTAAAAAATAAGAGTATGAGAATGTGATGTTTTGTGAGGGGGTTGCATGCACCTAATTAGCAAACAGGTGTTATTGAGTAGTTGTGGGTTATTTCAAAGTCAGTGGGATTGATTGTTAGTGGTCATTTGGAGCAAGATCTGAACTGGCACCCAAAGGAGAAATTCCAAGAAGTAATTTTTGCAGTTGAGCCTCCCTATTGGAAAAGATGCTTTACAGGTTTTCTGTTTTTATCTATACTTAAGGCATATTACTTTCTTGCCAGCTGTCCTTAAGAAGTTATTCAGAAAGAGTATTAAATGACTTTTGAAAAAATGATTGCATTGTTATTTCATATGAATTTGGAAGTGAATTGCTGAGTGTACAGTGAATGGTGGAGCATGGCTCCCCTTGCTCCTGAGTGGGATGTGTAAGTTAAACAAGTCTGTATTGAACTTGTTTGCAGTGTGGTGAGTATCGTGCTATGTTACTAACTGGTCAAGTGTATCATCACATTAGAAATGATCAAAATAATTTACCAAAATAAAAAAAAATCCTTTTGGCACCTTACATCTGACTTTTAGCTGCATCACATAGGTTAACAGTGTTGCTTATCAATTTCTAGTGTAATGAGAAAGGTTATTGTTGCTAAAAATTGATGCTGCATGGGAGGGTGTCAGGAAGAACCCTCCAAATATACTTCAAGGGTACATCTGAACCAGAAGTAGTCAAAGCAGACTTAAGCAGTAGTGGCATAAGGTGTCCTATTGATTGCCTAATGCTCATGTTGTTCCTAATTAGTATGAAAAACTCTGGTTAATTAGACCAGCCTGTTTGGCTGTTGTGTCCTCTACCAGGAACCATGGTCTTAGAGAAACTCCAGTACAGAAGAGAATAAAGAAGTCACAAAGCAGAATGATTTTCACTTTTTGCTGTTTTGGTGTCCATAAAAGCATGGACCTGGATCCATTTGAGGAATCCACATTGATGTCAAAGGATCATGTCCTCAGAGGCACTTACTCTATCAATTTCACTGAGAGTGGCTGTAAGTGGAGTTAGGCACTGGAATACCTTCGTGTATGCTTGTTCTTTGAAAGCAAACCTGCAGTGTGCAGCCTGTATGTTGTGCTTGACCCCTTTGCAGGGCACACAGCATCACTCACTGGGGGGCTCTTCCAAAGCAATTGCTCAAAAGTAAACAAACAGATAATTATATAAAGCTTTTGGAGTATGATGCACAGGTCTGACGAATTAGCTTTTGCCTTTTGTGAACCACTGTACCTCATATCTGTGTTTTTGAATTCCTTTGAGAAGTACAGTTTTAACAAGCATTCACTTTCTGTAGCAAACAGGCTTTAAAAATTTTTTTACTTTTGAAACAAGTAGGCTAGCTAAAATTATGATGTTACTTAGATACTGCACAGCATAATTTCTTAGCTGCAATTAATAAATTGTGTTGTAACCATATTAGGCTGTTACCATGTTTGAAAATAACTTCAAACACAGCTTTCAAGCTCTGGTGTTGTCAGGGTCCCAGTTCATCAGAGTTAGAAATATGCGACATTTTAGAAATGGCTCATGATTCAAATATGACCAGAGAAATTAGACTTAAGTGGAATTTAATGCAACTTCTTGCTTAACTAGAAATTTCTCTTTTTACAGTGAATTCTATCTGGAAATAGCACTTTCATAACTGATGTACTGAGAGAAATGCCAGTGTTTTCAGTTTTCCTCTATTTCAGTTTGCTCATGTCTGTTCTATGCCCACTTTCTTAAGTGTTAATATGTTTCCAAAAAGTTACAGAGGGCTTGAAGGAAAGATCTATGCAAGTGTATAAGGATCCAATGATCCAGCAATGCCTTGAAAATGGGCAAAAGCCTCTTTGATATTAGATGTCTTGACAGACCATGAAGTTAGTGAGAAGATTTCTCAGATGTACCGATAAGTAAAAAAAGACCTCTATGGAATATTTGTAGAGTTATCTAACCTTCATGGGCCTGACCAGTTCTTCAGTGTGAATGTTTGGTGTACATGTGAAGTGATTTGTTCTCAGGATAACCTGCCTGATTCCTATAGGGAAACTGCACAGAAAAGTCTTTCTTTGAGTGCATTTAAAATTATACAATCTTCTTCAGGAAATGGTAATTAAAGTAAATACAGGAGTCATGAATGGAAAGAAAATGGGCTTCAGAGTTCTGCTTGATTCTTCTTGTAAAAAATAATTCTTACTTCAGGTAAAATTATTGCTCCTCACTAAGGATCCCATGGTATGACTGAGTACTTTGAGCCATAGCATGCACGGTATACCAGAATGATCTAAGAATTGAATTAATATCCTGGTAACTGGGCTTATGAAGGTATGTCAAATACAATCACAGACCACAGGAGAGGACTGTTGAGAAGGCAGTATCTGGTTATGGTTAGAAATCAGCTGTGGATATAAGGGGACAGCTTGTGAATTGCCAGAGGGAGTTAATGTAGGTTCCCAGCTCATGAAGTCCCAGCATTGCAGTTATGCTTGCATCCCCAGGGCTGGAACACATTGCAAATCCCTGAGATGCAAATTCTTTGCCTGCATCTCCCATGGTACATAGCTGTAAACCGGTCTTTGAAAGTCCATAAATAGGTATAAAACATGCATTTTCCATAGAAGTAATGACCTTAAAGAGGGACTGTGAGTATTGCAATGGCCTATTGCAAATTATCTGTAACTTAAATTTTTGCTTTTATTTTTTATTCCTGGTACGCATGTTTTATGTGAGCAGCTTTTTCATGTTTCTTCAGTAATTCAGTGCCATAAAAGTATGTGGGTTTTCTTCTTAAAGAAACTGTTATGTGCCAGTTGTACCTGAGCTGAAGGGTTACCCAAGAGCAAATGTGTATGAAGTGAAACTGCTCCAGGATAACCTGTCTTGGTTTAGGGGAGAGTTAATGATAAATTTATTTTCGTGACCTGTCCACCAAATATTTGTACACTAATTAGGTCCTATTTTGAGGGCAGAGCATGTGAGCTTGTAAGGAACCCCTTGTACAGGGTGGGAAGGGCAAGAGGATTTTTGTCCCTAGTACATGTCCCCCACCTTTTTTATGTGGCATCACCTAAATATGTGCACTATTTCTAAGTAGCATGTGAATCCTGGGGCTCCTATGGAGGCATTTCTTAAATTGGCTCACGGGAATAGCTGTAGCCAGCTCAGGTGTTCAAGTGTAGAGCGTTGGGGTAGAAACTGAACTGAGTCAAGGCATAATCATGGTTTTAACTTTATATAATGTCTTTTGCAATATAGTAGAAAATGACCCTTATGACTCGTGGCAGGACCTGTTGTATAAGTAACCCAGCCATGGTGCTGGTTGGTATCTTGCTTTTCACTTGAACCTCTCTGCGATGCAGGTCTTGGAGGAGTGAGTGCCTGGTGCAGTCTCTGCCTGACTCCTTGGTAAGTCATTTAAGTTCATCTTTCTGTACAGTCACTTTCCAAACTGCTCAGCAAAAATAAGGAAATTTTTCATAGAGTGCTTTAAAAGAGAGCTGCTAATCAATTTTTCTTATTATTTTATGCCCTGTGATTTTTACACCACCCCCACCAGCTGGTTAATCATGCAAAAGCTGAACACTTCATTAGCCAGAACATGTTTGCCCATGGGCATTTCTGTAGTAAATTAGTTCTTTCTATTTATACAGGTAAGTCATGGCCAAAAGTCTTTAAGGTGCCAAAGGTAAGGGTTCGAATTAATTCTTTTTCTGAGGTTTCAAAAGAACTAGGTTTAACTTTGTGTGCTATTGATTTGAAATTACTTCTGAAGTAAAGATAGTGTGGGAAAAAGAGCATTGTCAGGCTGTTTAGAGATGCATTGTGCCTTTCTGGATCTCAAATTTGGGCTTTGTAGTACAGGGTGCCTTAAAAAAAAACCTAAAAAAGCCAAAAGCACATACATGCACTCACACACACACAAATATATAAATATATATATATATATATACACACACATGCATACATATTTATGTATATGCATAGTATCTTCATGCAGAGACTCTGCTTCTTTGAGTGGCATGTGGCATATTGACCTGTGTTTTTCATTTCTTACTCTGTGCCTTTTACACTATTAATTGAAAATATGTGGTTTGCAGATGCTTTTTTGCCTCAAATCAAATAGTGCCCTCTGAAAGCCTAGTTTAGCTTGACAATGAATTTAGCTTTCAGGCTTTGGCCATTGCAATATTGTTTGAATGCCACCATTTCCTGCAATCAATGTAATTTTATATCTACTTGGAATAGAAAGTCAAGATGGTGATTGCCTTAATTTAACTCAGTGTTGTATTCATTAAGGAGCTGATCCCAAATTCCTTTCAGATCAAAGTCTGTCTTGATTTCAGTGGAACCTTTCGGCGCACAAGGTGTGCGGTAGCCTTCTGAAATATTGTCATTGTGACTAGTGAATAAAAACTAAATGTGTTGCTAAATTTAGGCTATTGCTCATGTCAGCTTCCTTTTCTAAATGACGGTAAGTGCATTCCATAAATAGTATGCCTCTTATGTTGTCATATCTCTTTGGCTTGCTTTGCAGTATTTTACAGGATATTTGCAAATGAATTTTGTATTCAGTAGGCAGGGGATGAAAATAACACTACTCATTGGGACTCCATTAACCCGCAGCTAATGAGGAACCATTTGGAGGGCTGGATGAGTGTAATTCAGATTAGCCTGCATGCCAGGCTGCTCTGCTCCTGCTCAGGCTCTGCCTGTGCCACGCTCCCTGTGCTGCGCTCCGGATGGACGGAGTGCGGAGCAGCGTGGCTCTGACACTGCTTTTGGCCAGTTAAGTTTTCTGTTCTTCGGTTCCCCTTTTGGAAGGTAGGAGAGGAGTGTGTGTATGTGTGTGTGTGTGTGTGTGTGTGCGTGCGCGCATAGATAGGTGACAGTGATCTTGACCTCCATGGTCAGGTGTTTTGGGATGTAATGAAATACTCCTCAAACACTCCACTCGTGCTCTCTGGTTGATAGCATTGTTACTTGTAGAAAAGGGTACTACATGGTGACAGTAAAGGTGGTCCAGACTGGCCCTTAATTAATTTTATTTTCGAAATCTATATTAGTGACTGTCATGAGGGCACCTGGGCACTTCACATCAATAAAAGAATCAATTTAAAAATGTGTAGACCAGAACTCTGTGTTCGCTAACAAAACTCCTGTTCCCAGTTGCGACTAAAGGTCAGTCCAAGGCTGGCCAAGCGGGCAGGACTCGCATTCCTGCGCCTTGGCACCTGCCAGACGCGGCTCTGGCCGAACACCAGCAGCAGCAGCAGCTCCCGATGCCCGCGGCCCCTGCGGAGACCAGCTCGCTGGTGACCGGTGACTTGGTATCCTCTGCATGTCTCAAGCTGGTTTCCAGGCTGAAGGAAAAGGTGGGGAAAGACCAAGCCCAGTTAAAAATGTGACTTTGGCAGTTGCTGGCACTCCACTGAAGTGCAGGCAACAGAGACTTGGTGGAGCTGTGCTGCTGGAATAGAGGGTGGAAAAACGAGACCTTCTTCTGGAGAACAGGGTAGAGATCTCTAAACTGAAAAAACTTTATAGACGACATATGTTACATTATGCAAGCTTAGCAAATTCTCTAGGAATATAATGCTTCCCTGTGTTTTCTTAACTTGTGTTAATATTTTATGATACCTGTGCATTAAGGGCCAGTTGCTACAATGTTTAAGTGAGTTTGGGCTGCTAAATTGCTTTTGTGGACTTTTAAAAAAACACTATTGGTTACTGCTAATTAGCTAAATTCCCAATCTCACTTAACAAACTGATGATTTAAAATAAGATTTTTTTCTGTTTTTCATGTATTAAGTGAGCATGTGTAATTAAATTAAATGTTGATGCAAAGCTGCATTTTACTTATTTCTATTAAGACATTTGAAAGAATAATCCCACTTCAATACATATCTAATTGTGCAAGCAGCACTGAAACTAGGAGTTCCTGGACACTGGTGTAATTTTTTTGAATGTGAAATGATAATATATTTTCATGTCTTGAAATCCAATTGAACTTGAGCTGAGCTTAAAAATCCAAGATCTGATTCGGGAGAATTCAGTCCCATCTGGCTGGTGGGTAGCAGGTGTGCAGTGTGTGTTTGAGGGAGGGAGGTGATTGCAGGGAGTGAAACATTTCTCTTTTCCTCTAAAGCTTTAATTCCAGTTTAATGCTGTGGTCTGAAGCTCTCTGCAGTTTAAGTTCTTCTGTAATTACCTACATCTATTGTTGGTCTCCATTTCTAGACAACATAATGGTGATGGTGAATGGCAGAAGCAAGTAAATGTCCAGCATTATGAAGAAATATGGTTTCTAATTCTCAAAGTTTGGATTTATTTTCTGTTACACCCAAGTCCCTTGTATGGGAGAGTGTGTTTTTACAAATTGATACAGACGTGATCTTGAAGACCAAATGAGAAAGGTTTCATTGCAGTGTTCAGGATCAAGGTCTTTTGAGTATTTTTATGTGTTCCCACAGCAGCATAGAGAATGCTTTTGTTGTGTATATTTTTATAAAGAAAAAAACCCCATCTTATGTAATTTTTGTTTTCATCCCATAATAGACAGGTTCTACATTTTTTATTACTGCGGTTGTAATGAAGGAGGCTTTTTTCGTCTTTAAAAGTATTTTAGCAATCTGTTGAATACTTTTTACCTCTTAACCTTAAGAAACTTCTCCCAGCCTTTCTAATTTTCTTCTTTCTCTTTCCCTTTCTTCATCTTTTGATCAGATACTGCCAGTGAACCCCCGCCTCTGCCTGGGAGCTTTTTGCTTGGGAGGTTCAAGAATCTGCTCTTCCTTGATTTTTGTCACTAGCTATCAAGTCAGCTCCCTTTCACACTCCTATCAACTCTCCCTCTTCCAACTTTTAAATATTTCCTCTTCTTTTTATTAGTCTTCACTGCTATAGAACTTTGTGCTGAGGAGTCTTCCAGCACATGAGTTTTTAATGGGAGTTTGGCATGCAAAAGCACTTCTTACTTTGCAAAATAAGTAAGCAAACATACTTCTTTTACAGTTTTTGAGTTCACATTACTACAGTAGATGACACTTTTGCTGCTGTATTTCACAGGTTTTTTTCATGGTGAAGTGACTTAATTTCTAACATAGAGTGGAGCTGGTGCTGTGTTGCCAAGGGAAGTCCATCTGGTTTGACAGACGAAATGATAAACATTTCTCTGGACATCCCTGTAAAGTTCTCCCTTTTGTTTGTTTGCTTTATGAAGTTAAATGGAAGAGGTCACCCCCTTTGACAGAGCAGATTCTTTTTTCGAGCAATCGGGCTTTGCAAGAAAACATTTTTTATTAAGCAAGTCATCCATACCACACCGTAGGCTGTTTGAGTGTAACAGTATGTTACAGTCTGCAAAGTTAATGCAGTTAATATTCAACTGAACTTTTGGGGGGTTGCTAATCCCTTAGGCAGGCTTAGCAGAAAGGGCAAACATATTTATAGCACTTTGAATCAGACTGCAGTGAACAAGTAAGAGTATGTGTTATACCATGCAAATGTTACACAATTTCAGGAAAGCTCAGTGCACTATCATCTTCTAATAGTGTTTAAGTTGATTAAATATCTTGTCTGTAAGCAACAGAGTTGTTGGTTCAGTGGACAATAGGTCTGTTAAAATGAAACTCATTGAAAGGTCTTGAGATTGTTGTTCTGGTTGTAAGTTTTGAAGGTTCTGAAGAGATTTATGGGCTGTCTAATTAGGAGCTAACTGTATTCTTTAAGCTCTGTCATTTGTATTATTCCCTAATAGGATTTAATTGGACTTTGTCACATATCTGGCTATGACTGAGTGTGTGTGGGGTTGTCAGCAGCCTCTTCCATGTAGACCTCGGTCTCTTACTATCTTTGTAGAAGTGAAAAGATCATTCCTGAGAGATCTTTGCTTCAGAAGTGTGACATGGAAGTGTGACACTGGACAGAGCTTGCTTTGGTTAGAGCCGTGGGCACCCCAGGCAAAAAGAACAAGAGTCAAGTCACAAGTTGCAGGCCGTTCATGGAAAAGCTGAAGTGCTCGGTCTGAGAATGTCGAGCAGTGAGGGCCACATCTCTGTGAGACAGAAAATCTCCACATTTATGCCATGGACAAAACTTGAATTGAGTGCAAAGTTACATAGAAAAGCACAAAAAGGGTCCTGTAGTGTTGCCATCCCATCAGGAGCCAGAGAAAGAGGAATTATGATCTTGGATTTTACACACAATTTGATTGTGTAGAGTTTTTAGGCAAGTAAAAGAGATCTGCTGTTTGGCAGTCAACAAAAAATAATTTGTACTTAAAAAAAAATTATTTTATTTTCAAAGAGATGAATGCAGTTGCTAACAGCTTTAATCTATATGATAAATTTTTAAGATCAATTTCTGGTACCCTATCAATGCAGAATACAGGCCTGACAAAGTGTCCATTCTATTCTAATTAAGATTTTTAATATGTTTTACCTTTTGGCTATTTTTCCATTTGGCTCTTTTTCCATTTTTTCTAGATATTAACTATTGGAAAGAGATATTAACTAGATATTAACTATTGGAACATGGAACCTGACTTTAAAGGGGGCTCAGGTGCCTGAATTTATACATGCACTCAATTTACTTATTGATTTGCCACCTTACCCGTACCCATTCCTTTCCTTTTTCTTTGCTCTTTGTGAAGCATACTGGCCAGTCATAGTACTTCAGGAAAATGTCCAACAAAATAATTAATATGTCAGAATTATTGGAAAAATGGCAATATGTTGCTAAAGATTTTCAAATCTATTTGTTATATTTTCAGTTAAAAATAGCATGACTGAGTACCAGAGCAAGTTAGAATTTTGTATTGGAGTTATTTATATCTGAAGTACCTGAAAATAACTAGTTTATTATGTACAAAATTTGAAATTCCAGAATATATTAAAACATTAGCTCAAAGGTCAAAAGCCTCTCCCAAGGAAGGCAGGAAATGAGAAGGGAATTTGGGCTAATCAGGTTTGTTCTGTAATGGTTGCACAGGGCTGATGTGGCTGACACCGTTTGTGGCTTCCTTTGGTTGCCCATCCTGAATGTCCCTAGCTCATCATTGGATGAACTTCCATGCAAATCCTAGCAGCATTCAACCTTAAGCCTTGACCTCTATAACACGATCTTGTAGCGTTTCTGTCATTGTACTGAGCAGTAAGTGCAGGGGTCCATTGCACAGAGTGTCCTGGTGGTGGAGGTCTGCTGAATGTGAGCTGCACATCCTGCAGCCACCTAGGAGCTTAGAAATGGATTAAACAATCTGCAGTTTTATGTGGAAACAGAGTTAACAGTCTGGTGATGTTAACTTTGTTAAAAGGTAGGGGTGTGTGTGTGTGTGTGTTACTGTGCTGAACTCTATACATTTATGAGCTCTTTTTATAGTACCGTTCCCAGCAGCATTCCCAGGAGCAGTCCAGGTCCAATCAGGACTGGTATGCCATTGTGAGAGGTGTTGTTTTAATTCATGTGTGAATGTGGAGTGGTTGCTGCCCTGAGGATATTACAGTGAAATTACAAACAGGATGAAGAATTGGAGGAGGTGTGGAGGAAAAGGAGGGCCACTGCAGCAAGGTGCACTTGTCTGGTCAGGGTTGTGGTATGTACAGCCTGATACCAAGTGATGGGCATTTCATTTATTTATAAGTCTGCTGCCTTCAAAACAATTAGCCTCTTTGTCTTTTGTTTGTATCTTAGTTATTTAAGACAAAATGAAGAGAGTACGAAATCAATCGTTCCCAAGATCCTCCTGCTCTGTCTCTAGCAATGACCAACCCCAGGCACCTCAAGTACAGTTTTAAGAGCCTCACAATGGGCAGACTTGGGATAATCTTCTCTCTACACGTTCTCATCCTAATCTTTCATTATTAGGGATTAATTTAAGCTTTGAAGCATGAGGTTTAAAAAAAAATATTCTGTTTGTTGTTCCCCCTCCTCCACTGTCAACCTTGTTTAAAATATGAAATACCCTCCCAAGCCTGTCATCTGAGCTGTTTTCAGGGTAATCCTACCTGCTCCTTGGTGTGTTAGCCAAACCTGTAGCTTGAGAGCTGCCATGGTGGTTTTGCTTCCTGTGGTGCCAGAAGGCACTGGTAGATCCTTTTCCCCAGGGAGGTGGGTGAAGGCAGAAGCATGTTGAGCCGTTATGGCCTGGGTGTTCCCATGTCACCATATGTCAAAGCTGTGATGCTGCAGCTGGATCTCTCTCCTTTCTTTTAATATTTTAGTGGCTAATTTGCAGTAAAGCAGAATAGGAAATAACCATAAATAAATCTGGGAACCTTTGTATTAATTTCTTTTGCTAGCTGTGTACATATGAGCAGCTTGCTATTTGCATATGTGAATCTTGTCATAACAATTTCGGGAAGTGATTTGTTAATAATCAAGTTCTCAGAACAGCTCTAAATCAGGAATTGATGTAGGTCTGGATAAAGCAAGCCTTCCGCCTGCCTGTTTTGTGGAGCATTTTTGGCAAGTTTCAAGCTAGTGTGAAAACTAGCCATCAGAATAAAATTTAGGACAGCTGGGATGCTTTGCAGTGAAGACTTTTGGCTCCACAGTTCAAATAATCACAATAGCAGCTCAATTTAGCCTTTGGCTGGGTAGGTTTGGCAGGGCACAATGAAAAATAATTATTTCATGGCCTGCTTATTTGTCCCTTAACAAATAAACTCTCTGACCTATGCAGGCTTATGTAAATATGCTGCCGTATGTGGGGTTGTAGAACACTGTCATGTCCCCATTTGGAAATATGTTTTATTTGCCCTCGTGTTACAAACTTTTTTTAGAGTTCTGTTTTGGAAGCAAAGAAAGGGATAGGATATATCAGATACTGAAGCCCAGACAGCCAGGCACAGAGTCGAAAAAGCCATCTAACAGTCTTTTTTTCTGAAAACACATCCATTAGTATGCAGTGTTTTCACTGCTGTAATAATAAGAGCAATCATGATACGAGCAAGTCCGTCTCTTCGCAGCCTTCCCACGCGGGATGGAGAATGACAGCTCCTAAAGCATTTGGATATTTGCCTGAATGTGTGCTGCTTAGCTAACAGCAGTTCAACTTGCTCTCCATCTTATGGCTTCCTGGATATCCTTCTCAATTTTTTTAGTGACAGCTTAAAATGTGAGATGTGGAGGGGGGAGATAAAAGCTTTAGTGAAAGGCTTTTTGTGTGTGTATTTAAGGGGAAGTTTTACTACACTTGATGATGGAGGGATGTGCCACACTATTTTCTGTTCCCACCATTTTAGTATTTGCACTTTCTGTTGTAGTGGCAGCAGCTAATT
Source organism: Molothrus aeneus (assembly GCF_037042795.1). Taxonomy (NCBI): domain Eukaryota; kingdom Metazoa; phylum Chordata; class Aves; order Passeriformes; family Icteridae; genus Molothrus; species Molothrus aeneus. Next base: position 19,000,526 of record NC_089648.1, read on the forward strand.
CATAACAGTGTCTTTTCTGCTTCCCCCTCTGGAGAGGGGAGAATACACAGAAGAGCATGTATCAATGGTTTTGTCTCCTAGCACCACCATTTTGGTTGTGCAGCAGTAAAAGAAAGCCTTTTTTCCAAAGAGCTGAAAGATCTCTCTAGAACATCTGCTGTTGCACACTTGTGCACAGACACGCGCACACTTGCACAGGCTCTTGCCGAGGTGGCTACAATCTGATTTTAATAGTGGCACTCCTTCTCAAAGTGTCATTTAAAAAAACATCAGCAGTCATGTCATGCATCGGGATGAATTTCTAAATGTAAATGAGATTCTCTCAGTAATTTATTTACATTTGTTTTCAGCACAACAAATGAGACATCACGTAGCTTCATAATTTCCCATGACCGAGTCACCAGCATGAGGTGTGTAATTTACTCTGATTTAAGATGCTTATCTAGAGGTTCTTGCAACAATACCTGGTGGGCTTTTTTATACTACTTTTTGCTGGCTTTTAACCCATCTACTTCACCTCCTTCTCTGTATTTTCAATTAAAAAGAAGTATTAATGTGTCTGCTTCTTCCTTTTTCAGTAGAGCTGAGAGGGATGGCTTTGTTGCCTTTGTTTAGGATATTATTTTGCCTACCATCTCCTTCTCATTTGGTAAAATCATTGAGGGTTTCCAGAATGTGTCTCCATTTACATTATGATGATGTGGAAAAAGGAAAGCAGTGCTAATTGTGGACATTTCTAATGGCAGAATGTTTGTCCAGAAATGAAACAGTGCAGTGGGAAGCATCCTGCAGTCGTTTGTTCTCCCCTCTTCTCAGCTGAAATACTAAATCTTAGATGTGTTCATGGCTCTAATACTGACTTTAGGTTTCTGATCTGCCTGTAGCTGAAATGATACTTTACTTGAGATGGGATGTGAATGCCAGTTTTCAAATTATGTGGACACAGTCATGTACTACAAAACTCATTTATTTTAAGCCTGTAGTTGAACCATTTAGATGTCTAACTACTTGCTTAAGTATTTCAGGTAGGTAGATGATTAAAGGTGCAATGTACCATGCATACAATTTTGTACCTCTTATCTTGCAGACCTGGTTACGGCTTGAGTAAAAATCAGGGCAATGGCTTTTGCTGTTTTACAGGTTATCAGCACAGGAGAACTGAGATACTTTGGTGAAAGTTACTGATAAGTCCAAAAGTGGTACAAAATGCTGTAGTTTGGGATGTTACAGTGCAAAAATATTGTACATCTTCATGGAGATCTGCAGGATTAACACTGTGTGGGTGATCTTTTCCTCTCAGGGAAGAAGCATGACATTTCTTTGTGTTAATTCCCAATGCAAAAATCAGTATCTTCCTTTAAAATGAATAAGAATATTCAAAAAAATAATAGATTTGGACTGGTTTTTAATGTGCATTGTACATACTAGGTCCCAGTTGATTTAATTTTGGCCTGCTGGCCATTTCCTTAACATTGCATGGGTCTAGCACCAAATTATGCTGATGGCCTGTCTATCACCAAATTATTTACAGAACTGCAGTTAAATTATAGAAGTCTTCCAGACAAGCAGTGCTCTGGGCAAATTATTTCATCAAAGTTATTTTCCATGGTATACTTAAGCAAAAGCTTACAGGAGCAACATTAATCTTTTTTTGGTATGTGATTATGCAGACGTGGTAACAGCCCTTTTTTAGAAATAGCTTCCTACCTGGGAAAACAGAAGGAAACCATGATATGAAAATTAGTTCTTTCTGTGCTATCCTTGGTTTGAAGCAAACGTTTTATGTCAGGGAAACACAGGACTGGGGCCAGCAGTAGGATGGCCATTTCTGCACACTGTCAGTTGCTTCCAGGTCTTGGGGAATTTTCTTTCTGTAGACTTTTAACTGCACACGTCTCTGAATTTGTAATTCAGATACTGCAGAAGCAGATCAGCTGGGTTTACTAGTTCTCCATCACATTGAGGCCCAGTGGTCATTGCCCAGTTTTCCAGAGAAGAACATTTGTGGATCTGAAGGCAGTATGGGCATTTTCTGCATTACCCCCATCTAGCAAGATCTGAGCTGCTGTATGATTATGAAACATACGAAGAGAATATGAATCCTAAAAGGAGCCCTAACTCCCTATTGTAATTGGCATCCTTTCAGACTCTGTTCCAGAGTTTAGAAATATAGTCGGGGTAGAACATCTATATTTGGGTTTATATGTAATGGTCATGCCTACTGGTTCACTTGGAAAAATGTTGGCATGGATCACTATTTAAGGACCTTGGGTGCAGCACTTATGTTTAGCTCAGTGTTTTTTATCACTGCATATTTTTTTAGTATTCCATGTTGCTGTGTTTGCTCCGTGAGACAAGAATGCCTTCCCAGTCTCTGTGTGGCTGTGCGCTTTTTGGTGAGCAAGTATAGAAATTCAGGTTTTAAACTGACTCCCATGAATAAATTCCTCTGGGAAAACAGGTGCTAAAAATCTGTGTTTTTCAGACCTTTCTCTGCCCACGTACTTAGGGTAAGACTGAGCCATGTGTAGATGGCAGGCTGGAATGGGACCTCCGTGCTCAGGGCCCAGATGTGGAAAACCTTACGTGTGTGAGGATGGCAGACTCAGGAACTTTAGCACGAGAGCTAAAGGTTTTTGCAAGCTGAAGACCTGATTTAACTTGATTTCTCTCTGGTGTTGGGTGGTGGCTGCTGTTATGTGGAGCCACACCTGGGGAGCCCCCCTTGGCTCACCCAGGGGGAGTCAGAGGCAGCTGGGTATAATAACTGGGGTTTCATGGTGTTGTTAGAGGATTTTTTTGGTTTATTGTTTTTTTGATTGGCAGGATGTGAATATATGTGAAAGCTGGATCTCCTTTACTTGTGATCCTCAGCAGATGCAAGTCTGATTAAGGGTCCCCTTAATTTAGAAATGCTTGTAAAGACAGGAAGGTACTTAAAGCCGGCTTTGTCAACAAAATGGAGGAACTGTGCTCTTGGGGCCCATTAACAGCAGTGCCAAGATGGCCACTGCTGCACAAATACTGGGAATTAAGTTTCTACAAAACCCTAGAAGCTCCAAATTGTATATCTCACCAGTTCTTTACTCCCCCAGTTATAATCCATATCTCACTTATTGCTAGAGTCAACAGTCTAATGGTAACAAAAAATACAACCTTTCATCATCTATTGATTTTCAGTCTTTAAAAACTGACAATAAGCTATTTTTTGTCCAATTTCTCAATAAATAGGAACATTTATTGGTTTTTCAGTTTTGTTGTATTACATTAGAATATATTTTACTGCACATAGTGGGTAATGTAGCATCAGGAGAGATGTTTAAATTCAGCAAGTAACTTTTGAAACTGCATAGCTCAACTGAGATATGTAAACAAATTTGTAATACTAGTTTAATTTAGATTACAATGCAGAATACTCATCCTGGAGCTCATTTTTCTATTTATTCCATTATGATCCTCAAACTAATGGAAGAGAATTGTCATAAAAAATAATTACAGTAAAGGTGAACATCTACTTTCTTCTCATTAAAAATAATTACTGTAAAGGTGAACATCTACTTTCTTCTCTATCTGAGGAAGAGGGAGGAATTTTGAGGTATATTAAGCACCATGATATTGGGGTTTATTTCCTAGAAATCCACCAATGACAGTGTTGTATAGGTTGGGCAAGTAATAAATTCTGTCTGTGTGGTACTGTGTCAAACGACACAGCACAAACATCATCTTTCTCAGTGACCTCAGTTACCTTCTCTCCTCTTGAAAAAGGAGACAAATTATGATGTGATTTAGCTGTGGCAGAATTTGGGATATAGATCCTGAGTTGCCTCCCCACTGCCACCTGCCTTCACAGCACAAGATCACCTGGTAGGACTTTTTCCTTTCCAGAACCTCTCAGGAGACGCTGAAGATCAACAGTAGCCTCTTGCTTACTCTTGTGGTGATGAATGGCAATTTGATGTATTTTCATCTCTGCTATAAAACCAGTTTAAGCTTTTTTTTTCTTTCTTTTTTTTTTTTTATTAAGAAGCAGGTATTTTCTCTTCCGGTGACATTCAGTCCTACAGCCACAGGCAGTAAGCTCTTAGATGTTTCCATTCTGGCACCCAAAGCCCTGAGGTGGAGGTTCCTCTGCTGAGGTGAGGATGTACGAAACAATCCTCTACTTTGAACCAGCTGTGCCACCAGTACTGGCCTTTGCTCACCCAAGGGGTTCTCTGGCTTCAAGGCTACCAATGTGAACAGGCAGGCTTCCTTAGCAGGCTTCTCAGGTGAAAACATTCACTTAGATGGTGAAACCTTTTCCTGAAAACTCTGAACAGGGAGACAGTTCTGGCCTATGTTTCATAACCCTTTCCCAGTAAGCAAAGAGGGAACCATTTGGGCAAAACACTTCCTTTTGGGTGTCTTGGGTGTGATTCTGTGAGGCACAGGCCCTTTCTCATAAGCTGCTGTGGATCTTAAGTCATCTCTGTCTTACAGGATCTGATGTACAAGGAGTTAATAGATATCCAGTGACCAAAGCCATTTATATTTCTCTTTATATACAGAAGTGAAGTGGAGCATGTAAAATTGGAAAGCAGAACCAAACCTGAAATTCTCTAACTTTATGACTAGTGTGTGTGTTATTTTCCCATGATCTTTAATTACATTCTGTTCTGGAGGGGGAATGCTAATCTGGTGCACCAACTGGGGGAAAAACAAACTGTTTTACAGCGGGAGTCTAGATGACAGCACACAGCAAATGCAAAATCTGACATTCATATGAAAGTGGGCTAAGCAAGACCATAGAAGAGAGGCAAAATGACTGCAGGAAGAGGAATGCAAGTGGTTTAAGGAAATCATGGTTTCTCTATTTATTGAAATAGCACAGCCGACCTTTGAGGTGGTGCTGATACAATGTAGATTTTGTAGAGCAGCACCAAGAGAGATGGCTGTCATAAAGGGAATGTGTGATTGGATTCAGGTTCATGAGAAGCTAGGTTTAGAAGAGTATTGCCCTTCCCTCTTTGAACTTATAATATAGTGAGGCATGTCTCATTGCACTGAATGGAAAGACACTATTTTCAGGACTGCTGTTGCTGTGCTTGCTAATGAATTTCCAAGGGGTGTTTGAGCCTTGGATATTGACTGTAGAGATGCTTGCAGTCAGTTGGAAGAGATGTGACTGAACATGAAGCTTAGTTCTCTGTGCATACAATCCTGCTCTCTGTGATTTTCCCTCAAGTTGTAAATTCAATATCACTCTGCAATCATAAATAATTTGTAGAAGTCCAGCTGTGACTTAAGGCTTCTCTACAAACAGTATCCAGGGTGAAAAGTCACGTGATACCCTTTTTCTTCTTTCACTGGCTAAAATAGCCTTTAATAAACTATTCCCACTTCCAGTCCAAACATTAAAACCAACAAACTGGTTGGGTGCAGCATAAATGCTCTCTGCCCTATTTCTTGGTCCTGATGTCTTCTTCATCTGCTTGGGATGGGAGCTGGGTCACAGCATGCTGATGTGCTCTCCTGCACTAGGGGGGATGAGCTTCTGTGCAGAAGTAAATGTCTTTGCTAAACAGCTTGGCTTAGCAGCACTGTACACTTAGTATTTATTTGAGTAAGGGATGAACAGGCTGTTTAAAAACAACATTCCCAGGGTTGTTCTAGTGTTGTGTTTGAAAGGCAATGGACAGTCTGGCTTAAAGGTATCCTTTGTAAATAAAGGTTTAGGAACAGGTCTTACCTTGAGTCTTTCCCCTCGTGTTCATTACCCTACTATTCAAATGTCAGTGGATTATTTTGGCTTGTTGGATAGCATGTTCATTATTCTCTGGGAGGAGAACCTGGGGAAGCTATGATGTGTGTCAGTTTAACACCTTTGAGTGGTGTGTGAGGGCATCTCTCCTGCTCCCCAGCACTGATAACCCATGAATAATCATGGAGCCAACAGGGCAGTATGTCTTATACCTCTCAGGATCAGCTGTGACTGGCGTGGATCCCTGGGGTGAGGTCAAGGATGAAATGAACTCTTGTGTGCTTGGATGTGTTGATTATGAGCAGATCATCACTCAACACCCATGTTATCACATTCTGGGCAGTTTACCTCTACCCCCAGGAACAGTTGTAGCAGTGAGCTTTAATCTGCATTCCAATTTTAAATTTAGCTTCTGTGTGAACCCCTAGAAAAAAAAGTTAAATTGTGCTTTGAAATAGAAAAAAGTCAAAGGTGGAATGAGAGGGTATAGAATAATCAAGATGCTTTTTTTTCTCTTTGGTAAATGCTAGGAAGGAACAGGAACATAATGTGACTCCTCTCCTCTTGTTCATTGTTTGTTCAACCAGCCTGTTACATACACAGTGGTCCCAACACCTTCAAGCATTTCCTACCAGCTCTGTCACTCAGAAGCCAAACTTCACTCCTTTACCTTTTAGCAGTGCTGTGGCTCAGGGCATTCCCTTGGGACATCCTCTGCACTTGCTACTTCTTATCACTCTCAGCTGGAGAAAGCACACTGCACTTGCCATCCAAGCCCAATGGCACCCTTAAGCCTTATAAAGGCCACTTGACATCATTTACATTTCTCATTAGCCTTCTAAAGGAGTTTCTCAAAAAGTGCAATGGCTTTCCTAGCTTTTGAACTCCTTTGGAAGACTGTAATAATTTTGTACCACTAGTCTATGAGTAGCCTATAATTGTTATGCAAAACATTGCCCAAACATAACATAACTAATTGCACAATTAAGATTGCTTTCTCCTCATCATCCCATTCATCATACTCCTCATTCACACCTATAGTCAGCATCTGGCATTAACAAAGGCTCTATTTGTCACATTAATACATTCCTTTTGTAGTGAAAATGCCTTTTGTATATCTCTTTGATACTTAAGGGTCCTGCTAGCTTGTTCAGTAAGCCTGAAAACAGTGACTAGAAAGCTTTGTAGGGTACATCCCTTTTTCAGATGTTTAATAGGAATGTAATGCAGTGGTACTCCAGGATACAAACAGCAACTCTGAGAGCTCAGAAAAGGAACCTGATACCACTCTGCAAAAGACCCCCCCCTTTCCTTAACAACATTGAGGTAAGTAATACAGTGTTTTGCTATTTTTAAAAATCTGAGGGAAATAATGCAGAATAGCTTTTCTTCACAGCGGACATTTCAAGGTCATCAGTCCTGTTAGTCTGACGTAAGGCGCATAATCAGTTCTTTCTGAGAGTCCACACCAGAACCAAGCAAACCAAACCAACTTGGAAAGTGCAGGAGGTTGCAGGGTAAAGTCCAAGAATATCTGCGAATCAAAATGCAAGAAATGTCCCGGTACCTTTACCAGTCAGACCTACATGGAAGGCTGTGCTTGAGGGGGGTGAGGGTCTGTTTGCCATTCACATAAGGACAGGGTGGGAGCATCTTTGATTGGAAGCCTAGGAGGTCTGCAGCACCATAATTCTTCTTAGGAAAAGGAAATGATGTAAGTTTCTACTTCTGGAATCTCTCCCCACTACTCTATAAATTTAAAGAAATAAAACACAAACAGAAAATTGATTTTTGAATGACGGTGAATTATTGTCATTAGAGGAACTGCAGTTTTGTGTCAAGGGAAAAAAAGCTCAGTGTACTATATGCTACAGTGTACTATATGCTACTTTCTGAAGCATTACTTAATGTACCAGTCATTGCTGGGAACATGGAGTCCTTTTAATGCTAGTCAGGTAATATGTCATTCTCTCTGTAGAAACTCTGCAGCAGAGACATGAGTTATATACTGATGTAGTTATCAGAAGATCATGTGGTAGCACTAATGTGAGTCACTACAGTGGAGTTTGCCCCGTTTGAAATTTTTACATAATTAAAATGAGTCATTGTCCAAATTCTGCCAAAGTGCAGATGTCTTTAATTTAACATATGCAGTTCAACTTGCATATGCCTTCCATAGGTGAACATCTTTTCATTTGTGCACTACCCTGGGTTAGCTCTGGTCTGGGAGATGCTCTCCTTTGCCATTCAATGTGCAGTGCTCCCACTGCAATCCATAGCAGCTTCAGAAACAGTATCTGGAACACCCAGACCTCAAATAGTCCTCTCCACTTTGTTTTGTATTCTGCTGGTAATTCTTTAAATACACATAGGTAGATCAAAGCAAGTGTGGTTTTGTTTCTGTTATAACGAAGGAGATGGCCCAGATTTTCTGGTGAAATACGTTCCATTGCCTTCTGTGCCTTGTGTCTCTGGAGCAAGGCAAAAAACCAGGGAGAGGATCAAAAAGGTAAGGAAGGTTTCTTTAAGAGAAAGCAAGCTGGACATGCTTTCATAGATATTGAACTTTTAAAATTATGCACTTGAAGATGGTGGATGACTTAGTACTCAGGGGGAGTTAAATCAGGTTGTTTTAGCAGAGAACAAGACTACCCTCCATGCAGCTGGCTGAATCACCAATGTTTCTGAGGATTTCGCAAATAATTTGGGTTCTGTGCTGTGAAGATGACTAGTCTGAGTCATTTGGCTGAAAGGGGAGTACCTTTTCTTTCTTTCCCCCTTTCCCTCTTCTCTTTCTCTCTTTCTTTCTGTCTTATTTTTTTCTTCCCCTCACACTCTTTCTGAGCTGCAAATCTAGTTTTTCTCCATCTAATGCTGAAATACAACAAAAATGTGGTTAACCATCACATCCAGATGAAGTTTGTAGTTTTGCTGGGCAGAGAAGGAAAGAACAGGCTTATTTAGAAATGTTGAGAAATTTTCTGATTAATTAATGAGAGATAGAGAAAATGACTAAGGCTGGTCTGCTAATTTCTGAGTCACTGAGTAAATGCTATTTTTTCTTATTTGCCAATCCCTCAGTAGGGACATTAAATAATGTTTACTACTGTAAATTCTTTCCCAGGAAGGGAAGGAGGTTATGATACAGGAGAAACTTGTATATTTGATTTAAAAAGTCAACTCTTCCCTCTGCAAAAGGACTGCAGCCTTATGCAAGAGGGCATCATGCATACTGGTCCATCCATCCAGAGAGTAGCCAGCCAAAGGGCCATAAGTTGCAAGCACCTTCTGAGAGTCCTGAAAGCTACCCTAGTAATTTATTGATGATGGAGATGAAAAACAAAATCTTCCTGTAGTGTCCCTCCCCACACTGTGAGTTAATACTGCCAGCAAAGCAAGAAAAGTTCCCACACCTTCACCTTCACTTACTGCAGAGAAGGGGTTATGCAGGTAAGCAGTCCTGTGTGCCAGGTAAATAAACAGTCAGACTCAGGAACATGTGATTTTTGACACCCTCAGAGCCTTCTCCCTATTCCTGTTATATTTAAGTGTTCTGTCTTCGGTGGTTTGTGATCCCTAAGTTTGTTCTTAACTTTTTCCCCCCAGTAAAATTTTTTATGGAAAAAAATGAAGCTACATGGATGTGCCAGAATAGTGAAGCACAGTGTCCTAAATGATGTAACTCAGGTTTTGGGAGCAGGATAATTGCAGTAGTGTGATGCTTCTTTTAGAATAATTAGTCTTGCTGAGAACCAGGGTATAAAAGCCTGTGCAGAGCACAGTAATGAGGCAGTTACACCATTTCCAGTATTTGTGTGCCCCTGCATTGCACTGCAGATCAGAGCAGGCGTGCCCACAGTGATGGTCAAGGAATGATTTCATCTTTGTAGCCCTGTGCCAGGACTGTGATACAAAATACGTGGGATTCATTCTAAAGGAAAGCAGCGCTCATCTTCCATACTAAACCAGGGGGCCTTTGAGATCATTAAGAATAATATTCACAAAGGAGAGGTTTATGTTTCTGTTCATGGAGCCAAAGTCTGTTCTCATGCCCTGTTACTGCCTGGCACTTGCCCATCCAGGAATGAAATCTACTTCAGCTGTGTGCACTTGCAGATATTGGGATTTCAATTTCAAAGTACAAACAATTCTAATATTAAAAACACTATTTCCCCAGTGGGAATATGGGTTGTATGAGCTTTTTGACTTTTCTGTTTCATCTTTGGATTGTATATGATATCACCTTTAGATCTCTCTATCAGTTTAGGGGGTTTTTTTATTAGCACCACAGTGGACAAAATGTCAGTAGAAGTTAAAGTGGAAAGAGTCCTCAGAGAGATAAAGGTTGTCTTCCACTTTTTACTATATGGTTGACTCTGCTGCCCTTTTCTGTTGGGGTTTAGTCTGCTGGGACGCTTCTTTGCTTAAGTTAAATTTACTTATCTGTTATATAAATAACGGATAGCCTTGGCCATTAGGTAAATCTACTGATGGAGGGAAAAGGGATTTTCTAGAGTGCCTGTGTGCATTTCTGAGGCATGGAGTTCAAAAACATCTGATAAGGTAACCTTCAGCTGGTTTTCTGCAATGACTTTTGTCAATGAGCCTTAAAAGCATTGATATTTTCAAGCATTATAGCTGAAGAGTACTGCAATGTCCTTGAACTACCCACCAGCCAAGGAATGACATCTCCAAACTCAGCTGGTGAATTCCCATGTACTGTCATATTTATGACTTACTTTTTTCTTTCTGTCTGGGGCATCCAGCTAGAATTACCAGGACCTTGGCTCTACCCAGTATGCAACACTAGACTGGTACCACTCTCAGGTGCTGCCTGGATTTGCTGTTGCCCTCAGAATATTTGCTCCTATATTGTACAGTGAGGATAATCCTTTGTTTAATTTTTTTTTTAACATTTTGAAAGGAAAATAGGGGTCTCATTCAGGTCTTTCCATTTTTGCATGATAGTACAGTTGAACAACGTGTACATGTGTTAATTAAACATCCTGTCTTATCACTGTTTTGGTAAGTGTCCTGTAAATTTAATCACTACGACACCTCTGTACACATTGCAATCCTTTTAAAGATCTAGAGAAAAATCCTGGTGGATTATTCAAAGCACTAAATCACACAGAATTACAGTAGTTATTAGAAGCATTAAAACCTCTGATAAGAAGCTTTATCATGCATTTTTTGGGAAGCTTAATCTTTATCAGAGATGACTGCAAATAGAAGGGAACAGTAAAAAAACTTGATAACAGTTTATTTTACAGTACATCAATCATCAGGTACTGTAATTACAGTATAGTTATATATTTATTGCATAGTAACTACAGTTTATTAGTTTTCTTGCTTTTCTGTTATTGCAATTACCTGCAAGACCTGAGCCAACAAGGGGCTTTATTGTATTTCTATTTCCATTAAATATGTTTACACACACATACAGACATATTTACATATATGTGTGACTACTTCAGAGGAGTTGAACCTGTTTACATGAAGGAAGAACAGGCAGTGGACATGCTAAAGATCTCTTCCACATGTACATTTATTTAGATGTAGAACTATAAATGAAGGGGATCAGATTTTAACTGTGGTTATATTTAGCTATCTATTTTTTCTCCTCTTTTTGGCGCTGGAAAAGTTTTGGTATTCTTAATCACTAAGATAAACCTCTCAGTTGCAGACCTACTCAGTGTGTGGGTGTTTATATTATAGCTGTACATTATTTACCTCTGTACATCCACCTCTGAATATAGATTAGATTAAGTCTCTGTTAATTGTGCTTGGGCTGTGTATGCATGCCCGTGTTTATGTATTTCCAGGAGTAACCCTGAAATGTTCTGTCATTTTGGCGTGTAGACTAAGTGAAGATAGCCAATTAGGTGTGACTTCTAATTTAGTGCTGTTTACAATGTTAAGGGTTCTAGTTAATTTAAGTGTTACTTTGAAGCTGGCAGAAGAAATGTTCAGAACTTTTCTTGGTGAGAAGTGATGAAGGTGTAATACAAAATGCAGCCCCTGGGTGTTATGGAGTGACTTGTGCTCCTCATGCCTTTGGCAGGGGCACAGCCATACCTCTAAGCACAGATTTGGGCAGCACAGCCCAAATAAGCTATAGAGGATTTGGTGAAAGTCCAAAGCAAAAGCAATGAGGGTGATAAGAGAGTGAGGAAATGTGACCTGTCAGGAAATACTGAAGATACTGGGGGTGCTTGGCCAGAAAAAGAGATCTCTGAGGGACAACATGGCAAAGGGTAGTAAGAATACAAAAGGCTGTGGGAAAAGAAGGCCGCTAAAATTCTCCTTGGTGAGAAATGGGAGGGCATGGGATGTAATTGGTTCAACAGGACCAAATAAAATTCACATCAGGTATTAGCAATGACCTTCTAAAGCAGATACAATTTGGGATGTTGTGGAATTTCTTCTGTTGGAAATTTTTCGGAAACAGGCATAAATGGTCCAGCCTGGAGGCACACAGGGGGACAAAAGGCATCAAGACATCTTAACAACACTCCTAGCCCAGTTTTCTGTGCCTTGAACAATCTGTTTAAGAATCATGGTTGTGAAAAGGTGGTGTGTTCCCAGTTTGCTTGCCAGTGGATCAAAAGAAAAACAGGTGAATTGCTCATCTGAAATAAAACTTCTATCCAGTAAAAAGCCTTGGAAAGAATCAGCACCCACATGTGTCTGGTAAACTACTGAAACTTTATTTCTATTAAGATTTGAGGGGAGATACTGCACTGGCTGAAGTTGATGGCTAAAACTTCCCCTGGCAGAAGTGGAACCAATGATAATTTATACCATAAAATCACTGTTTTGCTGATTGTTTTAGACTAGTGATTGCACATGACAGGCATAGTTTATACTGCTTAATAAGAAACTAGACAGTAAGATGGACTTAAAGTCTAGTAGCAAGTGTCAATATATACTTAAACTACTCTTATTTTCCTTTTCCCATCCTTTTGATGGAGCAAAATTTCAGGTAATATATTTACTATACAGTACTTGTTGATTGGGGGACTCTATGTTTACTTTTCATGTGAAATAACACAGAATTTTTTTTCCTAGTGTGGTACAACTCTGAGATAACAGTATAACTTTTATTGTTGTTCTGATTTTTTTCTAGAACAAATTTTGGGTTTATTTCTGTATTGCCTGGCATTGGTGGTAAATAGGGAGAGGCAATGTCCCAGTGTGAGAATGGTTTGCTTGCTCTACCAAAAATTCTTCCTGCAGAAGATGATGGTACTGGTATGTTGGACTGGGTTTGTACAATTAAGTACAGAGGTACAGATAATTGTGTGGGTCTTTTCTCCTTGTTTTTTGAACATATGACTGATGAATAAGTACTGAATTTCCAACTTTCTACGGGTATTACAAGATGTCCATGCCCTTGGCCACATAGAAAGTAAGTACATTGCATTAAGCAATACTGTTAAATTTCCAAATGCTTTCCCTGTAGGAAATGCTTCAAACTGAGATTTTTGAAAATAATCAGAACATCCTTTTATCCACCATCCACGAGGTGATCCTCATGGACCCTAGCCCATCTTGCTTCCAATGGTGTGCAAAATGCTAGGATGAGGAGTTACATGGAAAGGGAGGTGTGATTTGGAGGTTGTTGGTTCCTTTGCAGGTATTTAACAGGAAACATGAGTAGAAAGATGCTGAGGCTGCTGTTTATGGCTGAGGCCGCTTGCATACAGTCCACTGAGTGTGTTTACAGTATTCATAGTACTGCTGAGGGGTTTTGTCTCCATTTCAGAGAGAAAGGGGTCTCCAGTGATTTTCTGAACACAGCGAACAAAGGACTTCCGAAATTTCTTTTTAGACTTGTGCTATTTCTAATGCTAAGAATACAGTGTTTGAAAATTTTGTTTTATTTTAGTAAACAGTCTTTCTACAGAGGCACATTTGAGAGGAAAGAATACGATTATTTAAAGGAGGGGAATTAATTGTGTCACTTCTATAGGCATTAGGCAAATTGCCTCACTTATAGTTAAGAGGTAGCATGGGAGTATTTAAGTATAGGGTACCTGCAATGCACTTTATGATAGTCTTAGCTTATGACCTTATATCATTTTATTTCTCTATTAAAGCAAGACATTCCTCATGGAGACTGTGATTGTGCACAGTGCTGTAGTTAGCACCTCATGTCCTGATGGCTGTGATAAAACAGGGAAGGGGATGTGGAGTACTTGATAAGTTTGTATGGGAATCCAAGAAATAAAAGGTGATATCTGATATGTGGTTGGGTGGGAGATGTGTAAATGAGATGTGAAAATGTCTAACTCATAATTACATGCTATGTGTTTTACCCATAAACCTGTTTTAAATGGGTACAGCAGATGCCACAGTTAAGAGAGTGACTTAAAAAGTCATTATGGGCCACCCAGAAATAGTAGACCGAGTCCCTGACTCCAGAGGTAGTAAAGAGCTCACAGGTCAGTCCAGTGAGGATGCTCAGCATTTATGTGTGAGTTTGGCATTTCACAGAGGGGTGCTCAGATCTTGAGGAACAGACTGTGCTGACTTGGAGCATCCCCCTGCCTTGGAGAGAAGGGAGAGTGACTGATGAAAGATACTGTTTCTGAGTTTTATTTTACATGAAACAAGTTTTCACTTGGAAAAAGTGAAAGGAGGAACAAAAGAATGCCTTTGGATGCAAGCAGCGCTGGGTGTTTTCTGCATGAGAACAAATGCTGACCCTGATGGTGAGTGCTCCCTGTAGCCTGACACTGTGGCTATTGCTGCTCAGGGACTTAGGCAGAGGTAGTTCATGGCTCCTGGTAGGTTTTGGGCACACTGAATGTTACATTGTCCACTCCTTTGCAGAGGGATAAATAGAGTTGTGAGGAGAGATGAAGCTCTAATGTTATGTGGATTTTCAAGTCAGAATTGAAAAACATACTGTGTGTAGACATTTGCAGGGTTGGGGAGCAGCCGGATTCTCAAGCTTACTGCACAGGGCTCTGAATTCAGTAATTAAATTACTGTTGAAAGCTTAGATACTGTAATGCTTACAGTCCAAATGTCTTGCTCTTAAATAAGGAAATGGTACTTCTGGGTTTTTATTGTTTGTTTGTTTTTTGGTGTTTTTTTCCCCAATTGCTTCAGTGGGAAATACTATGAATTTGGAATAATTGCCATAGAAGGTAATAACTTTAATTATGACCCCTAGAACAACATATAATCTGTTGACTGAGAAGTGGGTGATACTTGGTGTGTATCAATTATCAAATCTTAAAGCATCAAGACACACTTGTAAAGTGTTTCCTACCACTCTCTGTATGCCAAACATATTACAGTTGCACTTTGAGCTGAGTGTACAATGTAGCTGGAGAAACATCAGGGAGGATCTTAAAAGGGCCTGTAATGTTCACAAATAAATAGCAAAAAAAAAAAGGAACACAGCTGAAATATTCCTATGTGTGATTAAAAATGTATACCTCCATTTGTTTTTCTTCATGCAGCCAAGTTATATTAAAAGGAATATACCTGCTCAGGCACCCAGAGTTCCTTCCAGGAAGGTCAGCTCCCAGAAATTAAATGGAAAAATAAATGAGGTAAGAGCAATGCTGAGAAAAAAAAAAAAAAGTGAACTTTATAGCAAAAAGACAGAAGTAAGATCTCAACATAGGAGTTTTTTTTGCATTGCGGGACTGAATGAGCAGTAAGTTCTTAAGTTACCACAGCAGAGGAAATCATCTAAATGCATAGATAGATTAAAAAATCTTTCATTTTCTCCTCTCAGTGGTAGCTGTTCTGTGGTTTGTGTCGTTATGACTGTGTACAAGCATTGTTTGCACAAAAATCACATTATTCTCCCACGACTGACGTAGCCAGTGATGTAAATGTGCCTGCTCAGGACCTGTTCCTCAGGGAGGCAGGGCACGCAGGGCTCTCGGAGCACCTCGTGCTGCTCAGCAGCTCCTGGTGCAGGATTTTGGGACAGCTGCCTTCATGTTGAGCTCTCTGAGCTCCTTCAGCAGAAACGAGAGTTGGTACTCAAGCAGAAAGGACCTTGTTTGAGAGCTGCAGTGCAGGGTAAATCTCCCTTTTCCTTTAGCAAAGCATTGTATACTCTCTGTTCTGAAAAGAGGTACACTTCTGTGGGTCGTACTCAGGAGGCTGGCTGGCAGGATGCAGGATACAGGAACAGATTAACCCTATCACTGCATTTAGCAGCAACATTAATATCTTCTCAGGCAGCACTTACAACGTATGAATGTTTGTTTTGGGTTTTTAAAGTGATATTAAACTACCTTCAAGGTATGTCTCTTCCACTCTTCCAAAATCCACTGCAGACAGAGAGAAGGGATGGTCTGACAGGAGCTGGCGGCAGCAGGAAGGGCTGACGGCATGCTCTCCACCAGCAATGAGGGCTGCTCTGAGTTAAGACATCAGGGAAGGATTTTGTCCAGGAAAATAATGAAAGCACTGACAGGGTGAGACCATATGCAGAAAGGGAAAACTTATTTCCTTAAGAGGCACTATCGTGCTTTGTTAAAGGAGCATTGTAAGGAAACAAATAGGATTTTTAAAAACTGCTTCTCACAGAAGCAATAGAAAAGGAACTTCTCATAGGAAAGGATGGTAACTGAATTATTTTTGTGATATAAAAGCATTCCAGTGTTGTGCTTGCAGCCTGTGAAGAAGAAAGAAAGAAAGAAAGAAAGAAAGAAAGAAAGAAAGAAAGAAAGAAAGAAAGAAAGAAAGAAAGAAAGAAAGAAAGAAAGAAAGAAAGAAAGAAAGAAAGAAAGAAAGAAAGAAAGAAAGAAAGAAAGAAAGAAAGAAAGAAAGAAAGAAAGAAAGAAAGAAAGAGAAAGTGAAACTAACTGAGAACACCTGAAAGCGCTTCACTGTATAGGCTGAGAGCAATGAGAGATTAACAAAATAATTAAATCAGTTAACAGTGCATTAGATAACTTCAGAAGTGTTTACTTTAACAAGGGAAATATTTGTTCTTGTGTGGGTGAATGCAGCATTTATTTTCATCAGTTTTAGTCTGCTTTGCTTCTAATGGCAGTGAGTTTTCAGCAGAGGAGACAACAACTGGTTGTTACATGTGTAGCTGGACATTTTTAGCAGATCTAAGTACAAAGGCATTGGAGCAGAATGTATCCTGTAGTTCTGCATTTAATTTCTAACTTTTAATTGTTTTCTGGTTCTGAGCAAAGGTTCTGCATTCAGTCTTCTGCCAAGCATAGATGACATTAAAGCCAGACTGTGCATTATGCCTCTGGACTAGGGGATGCAGATTTGCTACTTAAATATTTGGGGTTTTTTTCTCTGCCAACTGTTTTGTTCTATCTATTGTGCAGCTGTTGTTCCAATGATCTGAATAATCTGAATAATCTTCTTCCTTCAAGCAGCTCTTAAGTATCCATGTTTTCATGAGGAAATGTGTAATTCATTCCATCCCATAGTCCAGTAGTGGAACAGAGCATGGGGAATGGGAGGTGATCTGGGACACTGGGGGAAGACAACAGCATAGCACTCATGCAAGAGGGACAGGGAAAGCCCTGAACCAGGGTTGAGTTTGGCCCATGTGTTGTCTTCTGAGAGACAGTGGGGTCTGGGAAGAGAATCTACCCAGCAGCATGTGCCACAGAGGTGCTGTCCCCAGGATGTCCTTCTATGCCACATGTAGCCATGAGGAGCAGAAGTCACCAGCAGCTTCCCACAGTCGTGGCCATCCCCTCAGTAACCTTTGGTGACTGTCACAGTTTACCATGACACAGGTAAAGATCATATGGCCCTGGGTTTTCATTTGTGTGGTTGAGATTCATTTGACTGAAGGAGATGTGATTTTGAGATGAAATGGCAGAAGTGGAGGTATGTGATATCAAATGGTATAAATTGGATCCCATTTGGGACTCTTGCATTGTGTTAGTGCCCAGGGATGACTTAGGCTGTAACACTCCTTAGCAAAGTGGGAAGAGAAGTGTGTGATTCTCACTTTGGAGGCAAATACTTTCCTCAGTGTCCATGTGCCAGCTGCATCGACTCAGAACACTGTAAGGAGCTCCATTAAGTTCTATTGGGTCCATAATCTGCACATTAAGAAAAATTTACATGATAGATGGAGCTGTTAAAGTCTAATTGGGTAATCAAAAATTAGTTAATGTGCCAAAATATGTATTTAGCTGATAAACTCTAATGGTTCCAAAGGGTTCTAGTATTAATAGAAGGCATGCTTGCACGCTAAGGAGTTGAGAGTAAGATATTGCTCTTGTAACACGCATTTCAAATAAAGATCCCAAAGCACTTGACAGATATTAAATCACTTATTGATTTGATTTTTCCAAAATATGTCCATCCAAGGCTCTGGGGGAATATATGTTAACAATAATGTCAAAATTGCACATAAGTAATAAATTATAATTTCCCCCACTTCCCAACTCTATCAAGTGCAATAATCACTCCTGCCCTTAAACCCAGTTAAAACCTCTCTAGGCTGGGTCTTCCTTAATTGGACCATATTAGGTTCCTGTGATATACTGTATCCACTTGAGTGACAAATGGGTTGAAATGAATGGGTTTGAAAAGAGTTAAAGGTAAAGTGGCAGAGTCAGTAGAAGAACATGTCATTGCTGGTTACTTCTACTTAACTCTGCAGAGTAACCAGCAGAGCATTTGTGTATTCACGGAGCCAGAAGGACGTTCCAGCATTCTGCAAATAGCTTCCTTACCTATTCGTTCAAATTTCATTCTCTTTTACGTGGAGGACATGAATAAGAATTTTAAAATAACTCTTCTGCTTAATCTTTCCAAAGTGTCCTAATGTATTATTAATAGCATGCCACTCCCACATTATAATGGCATGTGGTTCAGTGTTTGTACAGCATCTAGTGTAATAAGAACCTCATCCAAGAGACTTTTGTAGGCTCTTCTACAGTTCAAACAGATAATGACAGCTTTATTTTAATATGGAATAAGGTTATCCTTGTTTTATGAAGGAAATTGAGGCAGAAAGATAACACCTGTCATAGAAATAGAACTAGACTGCAGGCTCAGATGTTTCTTTGCTGCTCTGTCTGCTAGACCACAGCACAGAGGCATTCCTAAAGTTGCACCTGTTAAACACAATTTATGGTTTGTTTGATGTATAATGGGCCTTTATTTCTATATGGGATTTATAACAGTAACTATCTTGAGAGTATCAGACCTATTGTGCTCTAAAAAAGCCTCCAGACACTTAAAAGTGCCAGACAGCCAAAGTCCCTTCTGTTCAACTAGGCACACCTTTGAGGAGGGAAAAAGAACATGTCCAAGAAGATTCAAGCCTTGCGTAACCTAATCCTATCTCCATACCACGTAAATATTTAAAGAGAAAATGCAACAACCACATTGTTGAATTTCCTACTTTGGATGAGTGTCACATTTTTAATGACAGTTGAATAGTTTTGTATTTTATTTATGTGGTATCATTTGTTTGCTGGGGAATATGAATTGAATGGTTTCCTTGCCTCTGAATTTGAAATTGTATTTTCCCCAATATCATTAGTTGAAGGATGTTACCACATAAATAAATAAATAAGCCAAGTGTTGTGATTGTTTGCTGTCTAATATACATAGATCCAAAAGTATACTGAAATGCTGTTTGAAACAGATGAGTCAATGCCACATTTTCTGACATCTGCCTAGAATGAGAGAAAAAAACCCAACCCCTCACAGAGAGGGAAAACCTAGAAACAGTCACTCGGCTTTTTGGGAGAGCTCTGGCCTCAGATAGGAGCTAAAAGGAAAAAAAAAAAAAAAGGTGTGGAATAATGAATTCATCAAGCTGAAAATGCACAGGCCAATGGAGCGCTTAGATTTCAATAGGAGGCAAATGGAAAGAGAGCCCCCATTACTGTTGAGATGCAGCGACACGGCTGCACTAATCGCTTGGTCATGCTTGGGAGACACTAAGTCATCATGGGCCATGACATGAGGAGAACAGGCGCCAGGGTTTGTTGTAAGAAAAAATTGTTTATTTAACATCCACAACCAGCATCATCCCTCTCCTTTACCTTGCATCCCCATGCCCAGATCCATCCCTCTCTGCCAGGGAAGTGCATGCCAGGCAGCACGGCTGGGCTGCCACGGAGCAGGCCTGGGCAGCTGAGAATAAGAAGGGAATGGTTTTCGTAGGGTGTGACCACAGAACTGTCCTGCAGTGGGAATTAATGTCTCACCAAACTTGTCACCCCTTTAAACAGAATTTATAGTATTTCCTAGCTTCAAAATTCATATAAGTGCTGAGATTACTTTTATGTGAGATATGTCCTCTCTCTTAAAAAAACCCCAAAAGCTCCTTGGTTGTTATTTGGACAACTGGCTATTTCTGTTTGAACAAAAGGAAGGATGCTGAACCAAGTGATGTTGGGCTGAGAAAATAATAGTTTCTGGGGAACGGTTGTGTTAATACTGAGGAGAGCCTCCTCAGAGGCCAGTCTTTCAAGGCAGGTAAGCTTTGGCACAGTTGTGCTCCTTGAATAACGCAGTGCTTTAAAGGAACGCAGTGTTGGTGCAGGAGCTTGCGGGTTCTGGGCTCTATTCTTGGCTCTAGCCACAGACTTCCTATGTGCCAAGGAACAAGTCTTTTAGACAGTGCTGCTTTTTTTTCCCTGCTTTTTCCCCCCCTTTTTTAGTAAGAATTTCCTAGCATTTTAAATCTGTGGGGAATTAAATGGAACGGACATCTAGATTCACTTCCCCCCCTCCCTCAGTAATAGATGAAATGGAGAGGATATAGAAACATGTTTAAAAGATCAAATCAATGCACTTATTTTTTAAGCAGAAACTAAAGGGAACAAGCTGTTGGTTTCTTTAAAAAATACACAACTGCTTTTTTTCCCCAGCCTCCCTCTGAGATAAATCAAAATCAGTCTTTGAAAGATTAATTGAGGAGTCCATATCTCACAAAAATGTAGGCAATGACTGCAAAAAAAGAGTACAGTGTTGACTAATAAAACTGTCTAGCTACACAAACCTTTAAAATGAAGAAATTGCCCATCTACATATTTTTCTGCTACATATCTTAATTAGCTCCGCAAAAACCACTGCCTACTTCCACTTTCCCATTAATTAGTCCCATGCTACTGTGAAGTGAGCGCTGAAAAAATGGCCATTCTTACTTCTTTGTGTAACAACACAGGACATTACCTTCATTCAGACCAGAGGGGAAGGGCAGACACTCTATGAGAGCAGAGCTGTCTGGTAACATTCCTGAATTAATTTACAGATTTGCATTATATCTGTAAAAGAGAGAATTTAATGTCCTGAATGCACATCCATACATTTTCACACAAAATTAGTTAATCTAGAGTACTGAACTGTGATCTGCTCTAGGGTGTTTCTCCACGATAAAACTAATATTAGGGAAAGAAAGAGACTAGGAGACCAGAAGTTAATTAAAAATAAAAAAATTAAAAACCACATGTATTTAAGGCAGAAATAAAGACTGAGAATTCTTTGTTTTCTTCCTCTTTTGGTGGTCCTAAAGGAGAAATAATAATGAAGAAAGAAACACTAAGTTGAGCTTAGAGTTGAGCTTCAGCCTATTCTTGAAGAAAACCCCCCAAAATTCCTTGAGTTAAAAATGAATCTGGATAGCTATAACAGATTCATCTACAAAATTACCATTGCTCCTCTGGTCCTTACTCAGAGAAGCTCTATTTTTGATAAGGCATATGTGTGAGTTTGTTAACTGAACCCATAATTAATGGACTTCTAAGACTGAGAGGCCCAAATGGCTTAAAATTGCAATATCTTGAGGGTGATGATCTGTGAAAGCAGTGGTTTACAAAGGGGATCACTCGTGCTCATGGCCTTTCTGAGGGGCCAGGTAACAAATGTAGTTTGGTTATTCTCCAGTCAGGTGAAAACTGTCTAATCTGGTGTCAAAAATTCTGTTATTAGTGGCTTTAGTTTTATTCTTTGCAAACCATCAAATTGTGGGAATTGAGCTGAAACTGATGGACTCATCTACTACCTTAGAGTTTTCCAGGAGACCACAGGCCACCTTGTGAGGCAGTCTGCAGTCAGAACAGAGCACTTTGGAGGGTCTGGAAATGTAGGAATTTATGGCACAGCATGGAAGTGCAGGTAGGTAACCCCGGCAGTACCCGCCCTCCAGAAAAATGTGATCCTGCACAGTTCTGAATTTCCTCAAGTTCAACATTAAGATATTGGTTATTCAGCATCTCTAGTGAATTAAAGTTCAGCCTCAGGATTTATCTGTTGTTTCATCTTGATGAGACAGAAATGATTGAGTTTAGGCCAGGCATAGCTAATTGATCTTAATACAGATGAAGCCTGTATATCATCTTCAAGTAAAGATCATGTTTCTCATCATGGTATCTGAGAGTCTTTAACTCTCTATCATGAGAACTTGCAGTTCCTCACTTAAAAAAGAATAATTAGAGAATTCAATATGCCACTTTTATCTGATTTTAAAGAAGCATGTAAGCTCTTCACCATAGTTTGTTGAACTTATTTTATGTAAGACTAAAGTTGGGTAAAGAGATAGGTCATTCAAAGAAGACTATGTGGCATAGTATGAAGGTTGTTTTTCAGGTTCATAAAGTGATCTGATTTCATTTTGAGTTCCCAATTGATGTTTGTTTTTATTTAAAATGTCTGTAAGGGTAAATGTTCAGAATGTACTATCCAAGATAATAGCATTAACTGGCATGGCTGCAAAATCAATAATAGTAACAAAAATATACCTCTACTGATTAAGAGTGACATAAAATAAATTTGTTAACTGAAATGGATGTAGTCAACAGTTTAAACACGTGTCTTAAATACTGTAATGCAATTCATAGTTCTTATTTTAACTTTTAGTAAATTTTTTAAAAGAACCTTTGAAAATATGTATTGCATTTCTCTCCTTATAAAAAGACAAGCCAATCTGAGATAGAAGAGCATTTCATTTCTTCTAATAGAGCTCCCACCTGAAAAATAAACTTGATAACAAAACTGTAGTGTACTTCATCTAGAGAAAGTAATTTAAGTTGGTAATTCATAAACTGTAGACTAGCTTTGAAGGACAGGTCTTTGTCATCAGGCTTCATGAGAAACAGCAGAGCAGAAATAAAAATAGATCATTGACCAAAAATATCCTTTTCCAGCTGGGTCATTTAAAGAACTGTCCTTTTTTTTTTAGACATAAATACAGCTGATTCCAAAACTACCCCAGAAAGGGGTCTAACTCTAGAGGTCAAATACTCTGGAGGGTTTTGTTGCTGCTTGCTTGCTTTGGATTTTTTTTTTTTTTTTTTTTTTTTTTTTAGAGCAGGAATTGTTATGGGGAGAAAGAAGTGTGATTTGCAAAAATGTAAAACCTGGGGTAGGATCTTTGAGTCAGGTATACAAGCATACATCCACCCTGTGACCAGGGCCCAGGGCCTGTCACTTTCAAACGCAGTAGATGCAGCTTCTTGAAGTCTTCTCTGCACTGACTCATGGGTTTTGGATTTGGCACATAAATCCAGTTGTGTGGGCCACATATGCATTAACTTACTAAAGCTAATTATTAGTGTCTGTCACATGTGAAAGAGCTGAATGGGAACACCTTGGGCACTGAACATAGCATCATCATAAAGACACAGGCCAACAATATGGCAAGCTGATTTTTACCTCATTTTCAGGGGAAAATGAAGAGACTTAGCCATTCATTTAGAAGTTTTCGAGCTGTTTGGAGATACTGAAGTTGGGGTGAGATTCTTATATATCAGGGGGATTTATATCTATACAGTTGAAAGTCATGGAGATGCTCTGTTTTTGTAAATTTATTTTCTATTTTCCATTTAGCTGTGAGGATAAGACAGGTAAGAAGTACAATGACCCCATGTGAGTAGAGAGGGCACTGAGGAAGTGATTTTTGCTGTGCAAGGCCAGGAGGTCGGCTGGAGTTGAGCTCTGAGGGTGCTGTGCAGGCACACATCGCACAATGTCCTTGTGTCTCAGCATGCCAGAAAAAGGCTGAGGAGCAGAAGAATGGGCAGCATGCTCAGTCGCAGACCTGCAGCAGGAGTCCACCAGCCACCCCTTGAATGTGAGTGGCAAAAAGCAGAGGCTGCAGGAGAGGATCCCCATGGATGTGCACGTGACATGTGCAGATGTGAATCTCTGAACAAGGCACCTACGCTTGCCACAGATTCAGGGGGCTTTGCTCCATCCCAGGGAAGCCTAACAAGAGCTGACTAAAGTCATGCACTGCAGCACAAACACTCTGACATTTGGGGAAGTCAATTCTTCAACTTCTGTGAACAGCTTTTGCTCCAGTGGGGGCTATTTTTTTGTGCCAGCTACTTGTTCTGGCTTCCAGATTAAATGAAAGTTTGGCAAAACTTTGCTTTGTGTCCCCTTCATGCATTTCATGAAGTGGCATTTCACAGGAAAGACACATCTGGAAGATTACTACAGATGCTTCAGATGTATGTAAAATATTTAATCATTCTGTCTCTTAAAATTATTTTAACACATAGGCACAGCTTGGAGCACAGATATAAAACTGAGTATTGACAAGAGACAAAAAATTATGAAGATTCTAGTTCAGGACTATCAGAGATAATGATACCTAAACACCTTAACCTCAAACTCATTAGTCTCACATATCTCAATCAATATGGATTCTCTCAGAAATCAATTTTCAGCAGCAAATATGATTGTTAAATAATTCACAAGTTACAGGCCTTCAGGCAAGAAGAGGTTAGAGAAGCAGAAGGAAGTGGTGATCTTGACCTGAGATGTGATTTCAATTAAACGAGGAGAGCATCTGTAAAACACAGTTTTATGTTCAAGGTGTCAAACTGTTTAAAGAAAAGAGGATTACAGATGTAAATTGGAGTCTAAAGTATTTAAAACACATTCTTATTTTTCATGCATTAGCAGAAAGAATTGATCAGCAAGGAATGTACCATTTTTAGGTATCCCAGCCAGTACTACTGGCATAATTCTTTTGTTTATTTGCTTTTGCTTTCCACCAGTCTTTATTTCACAGCTAATTTATTATGCAGTCTCAGTGAAAGGCAGAAGTGGTAAAAAACTTCAGGAGATTCTCTCAGATCTTTGAATATTTCTGACCAAAGGCATAGGAATTTGTGCTTATTATAAATTTTACTTTCCCATGTCTGATTGGTTCCATACCCATGTTTTCATATTTACTATTAGGTGAATGACAATTCTTAACAAAAACATTATTTTAGGGATGGAAAGGTCAGCTTGGTGGGATGGTACTACCACTTCAGCACTTTTCTCAGGGCCTTATCATGACTACTGCAGCCCATGGAAAGATTTGTATTGATCTGCTGAATCTTGGATCTGACTCTAATTATGCTTGTGTAAATTTGGAGTTACATCACTGAAGTTAATGGTATAATAACTATATTAGATTAATTCAAATATTCATATTCAGGCGCTGAATTAGTCTGATTTGTAGTTTAGTTGTGATGTCCATAGAAGCAAGTTGTAGTTTTAACACAATTTAGAAATCATAATTTAATTAAAAATATTTACTAACCTAATTATTTCTAAACCAGACATCTCTTTGAAGTAATTATAATGATACATTTTAATCTGACGTTATCTGTATTCTGCCAGGGATTTTTCAATTGGCATAATTTGGATAAATATCAAGCACTCCAAATGCATTTGAATTCAGCCCAGGTCAATAATGGTATTACTGTCTGAAGGCCCTCGATGGGTTTAGTCAGATGAGCTGGTGAGCTTATTCCAGTTTTGACAGCACTTAGATGCTCTGATGTCAGATACCAGCATCACAATTCAAGTGGGTGGAAGAATTGCTGTAAAAAGGTACCTTTAGGGAGGCACACCTGAGGCTTTTGTATAAAAACCAAAATTCATTCCTAGCCTTTGAAGTGATCTGAGCTAAGGTTGGGGGTTACCATGCATGACACAAAACTTCAATCCCACACATGTTTTTATTTTCTTTCCAAAGCACCCCACCCTTCATGGTTGGCTGTCAGCCTTTCACCTGCACAAAGTTTCAGTTACATCAAAACTAAAGAGAAGGAGAAGGAAAAAAAAAAATCCCAACAATGAACCTTTCCCTCCAGATCTTAGAAATGGTGCATAAGTTCACCATCTCTAAGATTGTTCAAAAATGAAAAAACATTACTTTTTAAATTTGTTCCACGGTCTCTTAATTTTTTTTCAACCCCTTTCTCTGTTAGCAGATGCATGAAAGAGTAAAGGGCTCTGGTTTTCTCTGCTGTGGATAATGAGTGAATTGTGGGCAGAAGTGAAACACAGCTCCTGAGAAGAGGGACAACACTAAGATCATAGAGATAGTTTTGTTATGTAGTGATGGGAGTGAGGCTCGATCCCCTTTTCTGTGTCAGATTACTGTGAAAACAGTAAATTTGTGTTCATGAATAGGGTCATGGTCTGAGCTCTTGTCTAGGAAAGTAAAAGAGGGATCAGGAGGAGTGTTGGTGTTTATTGCTATGGAATTACAGCCAACCACCTAAAAGGGATTTCAGTAAAAAGTGGGCTAAAGTGAAGTGGAAAAGGTAGAACATATCCTAATGTTACTCTTCATTTCTGTGTTGTGGTTTCGTGTTGAATGAACTTTGTTTTTAAAAATATATTTTGCAATGTGATTAGTGGTGAATGTCAGTGAAATTTATTGTCCTGTTAAAATCCTATTGGGTCTTTGTTTATGAAATGTATTTTCCTGCATTTGAGGTTTAGGGAGGCTTGATAATGAGGCTGTGAAGATTCATGGCCCCTTTTCTGCAGCTTAATTTAGGCTCTATATCAAATATGTAAAAGAACATTATATCTTCCTGCAGCCTCTGTGTGTGATACATTTTGTATTATTTCCCTGCCAATGTTATTTCTTTTACAAATGCAGAGATGGAAAATGGTGACAAACTGACAAGCTTTGCTTTCTGTTATTTTCTGGGCTAGGAAGAGTAAATCTGAAAGCTGCTGTGGTTATAAGTTTTATTAAGGTAAGACATGTGCCATGGTCACATGTTCACTGAAGATTGCATTATTCTTGATTTAAAGAGTTAGTGGACAGCCAGCAGTGCAGTTTGGAGGGCAGTTCCAGAGTCCTACTGTCTCTGCTGCCA
The DNA here is from genome assembly GCF_037042795.1 of Molothrus aeneus. Lineage (NCBI taxonomy): Eukaryota > Metazoa > Chordata > Aves > Passeriformes > Icteridae > Molothrus > Molothrus aeneus. The sequence continues at coordinate 19,027,364 of NC_089648.1, forward strand.
GCTGAGACCTTCCCCCTTGCAGGGTAGGACACCTGAAGATAAACGTCCCCGTTGGAGAGCGGCATGGTGCCCCCAGCCATATGGCAGTGCCCTGGCAGCGAGCTTTATTTAGCTGTGGAGCTGTAGCTGAGGGATACTCTCGTCCTTGACTGTAATGAGCTTGGGAGGATGGTGATTACAGTGGAAAGGTGTGACTTAGGTTTCTAGAGAGCTGGTCCGATCTCCTCCTCGTTTTGCTGGTTCTCCGTGCTGCCATCTGTCAGTGCAGAGAGGTTTGGGCATAGCAGGGTTGGTCTCCAGGTGGTTTTGATCTGTTGCTCTAATGTAACACATCTCTTCCAGGGAGGTGTTGCTGTACCTGATTTAGGGAAACACCATATATTGATCTGTTCCATAATTTAGGAGGATCTTTGGTGGATGTTTTCCTTGTACAGTGGATCCTGCCCAAGATCCAGGTTCACCAGGGGTGGTACGTAGGTGTCTCTGGACACAATGGCTACCAGTTCTTCAAATAACCTTTTTCCTAACTTGGTCAAATGACTGCCTCTGGCCACACGCAGGAGAAGGAGTTCTGAGGGATGGATATATAAGAAGAGTAGGGCAAGATGTTTCCATCTGTTACAAGTTCATCCTTAAGCACAAGGGAAGGGCATTGTTTCCTGCACATGTCAGTGTAATTGAAATTAGAACCCTGCCCCAGCAGACTGTAAAGAAACTGATAAAGATCAATTCTGTTACCAAAAACTGAAATACCACAAATTGACCTCCTCCTGCTTACACAATAGAAACTCTGAGTAATCCCACTGAAGTGGGGAGTGACATATGTAAAATTCTTGTTCTCTGATCAAGCCTCAGAGCCTTTGCAAGTGAAAGCTTTCATTTGCTGGCATCTTTTGGATTGATAGGAGCAGTTAGGGAATGAATCCATCAACTCCCTCTCTGAGATCTCCAGAAGCAGCATGTCCCTGGTTTGAATTGTTCCGAGTTGTGCTTTGAATCCTGCCTCTGCTATGTTTGAGATCCTGTTTAGCCAGGAAAAAGTCCAAATCTTTAAGGCCAAGCTTTCCTTTTAGCTGTGTCCTGGGATGTCAAGAGAACAAAGCTCTGTTAATTGTTCCTCATTCAGGATGCGTAGCATGGCATTATAATACTCAAACAATATTCATTAGGCAAAACAATTGCAATAATTATCTTACAAAAAGTCAGGCAGGGTAATTTCTTTTAAAATTAGGATAATCTCCAGAGGAGATTCTGCTCCAGTTTTGTTTTTGTTTGTTTATTTTTGGATGAATGGTTTTAAATAGAAATTAGGTGTCAATGACCTCTGGGTTCAATTGAATTAAGACATTTAAATGAAGTCTAAGCAATATTGGTATTTTTCTGGGCGGTAGAAAATGGTGTATAGGAAACATACTGCAAATTTTGTAATGAAGCAATGGCCAAAAATCAGATGGTAGAGTGCTTTTAAGCATTTCAGTAAGGCCGTTGAAATTTGGAAAATGAGATCTTACCATCCTCCAGATTTTGATGATTTCTAACATGACTGGGTTTTTTTCGTTCATCTGTGGGGACTCATACAGGGCATGAAAAGCAGCAAAAGCATAGCTCCTCCTCCTTAATTTCTTTTGCTTCTCACTTCTAATGTCATTCCCAACTATTAGCTAATCATGTACCTGGGTCTTATTATACATGATCAGCACAGAAGAAGGACATGCCAGTGGCTAAGTATTTAAAAAAATCATTTTTACTGGACAGCGTGATAATTATCCTTCAAAAATCAGGAGCATTTCTAGCAAGCCAAGGTTCTCCTTCTTTGGATTCAGTACAGTAGTTTCCAGAAGACACCAATAGTACTATGAGATTAATTCAATACTGGGATGCAGCTCCATTGATCTTTCTGATGTCATTGCCTTAAATTATTATAGGATACAACTGAAAAACAGATCTGGAATGTATATGAACAAGAGCATGATCCAGGAGTATTTCTCCTCATTCTGGCTTATTAGACCAAATCTTTGCTTTGAGAAATCCAACTTTATTTCAGTTTTCAAAAGATGGAATTTCATTTTTTAATTTTAAATGTGAAGGGGGTGGGTTGTAGCAAGAAGATTGATCACTGACAGAGAAGGCTAGGAGCTGATCTGATCATATACTCTTGTATTCAAATTCATGAATAATTTTCACTTGTATGAATTGCCCATTGGAGTCCGTAGCACTTCTTATGTGAGACAGGATCACTCATGCAAATAAAGGTTTACAGAATGAGGATCTAGGTTGTGTTACTACAGGGTCATTTCCTGATACAGTCTTGCCCTTTTTACTTCTTATTCACTAATTTTATGGGTTCTATTCTTCTGGCAGAAGAGGTAGTTGCATCATTAGTAATGGAGCTTATTATTCTGTTTAATATTTGAATTATGTCTGAAAAAGCTTGAAGGTGTATCCATTTCTTTAGGAGCATTAATATTAAAAGATGCTACAGTCTTTGAGTTATACTATGTATAATTTTGAAATAATTTTGGCATTTTTCCCCTCTGGCAACTGAAGCCTTTAACCTTACAGGACTCTAATTTATAGTGGCACCACAGTCTTTTCAAAGGCAACATTATTATGTGACTGATACTGAAATGGTACAGTCAAAAATAAGCAGAAAGTAATTAAGGAAGAAAATTATTACAGTAGGGCAGACCTGACTTTACACATTCTGCCTGCTTTACTTGAACAAGGAGTCCCATTGCATCTCATTCAGATGTCCAGCAGTAGCATAAACCCAGGAAAAAGCTCCCATGAAGTCACCATTGTAACCAAGGCTGGAATCTGAGACAGAATTATGCATGTGTATGTAGAGGGAGGAAGAGATTGTACAAAATATTCATTTAATTTGAATATGTATAGGAAGTGAAAGAAAGTGTTGGGCCAAATCCTGCTCTCATTTACATTAATGCAGCCCCACAACGTCTGCTGAGGCTAGAATTTGATCTGACATTAGCACAAACTAACTTTTACATTTGCCAGATTCTTATTTGCTCACAGCGTGTGGCCAGCCAAAAATAGAAATAAATCAAATGTGTTTCTAGGAAGATTCCAGCAACCCTTTGAAACTTTCCTTCTTTGCATTACAAGAAAAGAAGGGGTAGAAAAAAGGGGAGAGGATGGAGGGTTACATAAATGAGAGCAGGTGCGGTCGTGCAGAAGTAACTATTCAGCATATGTAAGTGCAGTTGGAAAATCATTGTCTTGCAGAGAATACTTGAAATTGGTCCCTAATGGCCTTGGTTTTTGTCATATGGTCTTGATTATCAGGCTAAAATTGCATTGCCGATGCCTTTAGTGTGAACGAGATGGATGAATAATTATTACGTGCGCTGAATACCTCTCTGCGAGGAGGAACCAGGACATCCCCTGGTCACCACAGCTACCATTTCACCCTGCTGTCAAGAAAACTGCAAGTGGCCAATTCATCACTTCCTTATTGTTCTTAAAATATATGTTTATAGTAATAAGTGCTCATACCTGCACAAAGAATGGGCAATGCAAAACCCCAGCGTTGCAAGGAATAGCTGCGAGACCAGTTATATGTGGGACTTGGGGTGTGCAAGCCCTAAGTGCCTTATCCTGCTTGTAAAGACCTTGCTTTATCTTTGTGTTTGTGCAAATCTCTGTCACTATATTAAGGAGCAAAATGAATTTCTAGTAAATAAAACAAGCATGTACAAGATACCCCAAATTAGTTTTGGCATCTGTTCAGAAATTAGTTGACATCTTTTTCCTTTTTAGCTGTTAAAAAATGGGCTCTCGTGCTCCCTTACTTCCCTCTCCCTACCTTTGTCTCCATTACCAGTTACTAACACAATAACAGAAGTGGTCATAATGAGGTTAACAGGAATCTTACTGCTAGCACTGACTCTGTGGTATTGAAAAGATCACTGAACTCCCCACTGGTCCCTTCACAGAAAGGGAGATGTGATGATGATAAGGTTCAGAACAACTCCAAGATCCAAGAGCAGGGCTACATTGCTTGGTCATCACCTGGATATTTGCATTAGCTCATGGCTGGGTGTGACTGCTGCTCACTATCTGTGCAATCCTTTCAATACTGGCATTTAGTTGTGTGATCCACTGGCTCCTAAATGGTGCAGGTTGAGCCACAAATAGAGCACAACAACCTCTGCTTCCTCTTGGCATCTGATCAGAAGGATTGCATGTGTGCAGGGTACAAGTGTTTCAGGACAAGATTTCCGGTGTCTGCAGGTTTTTCTAATTAATTGTGTGTTGCCATTTGCCATTAAAACCCTAATGAAGTGCCTAAAAACAGTTTTGATTAAATAATCAGACAATCACCCCAACTATTCAAATCTACTGATTATCTCCTACCAGTTGTTTCAGCAGTGACTATCTATTATGGACCTAAAAAAAATATGTGCAGGTTACAATTGAAGAAAAGAAAGAAAAAGGTAATAAAAAAATCACATTTAAGAGAATGGATTTTAACCATGGTTTAGTATCTTCTATCAAATTCTCCAAATACTCGTCTTGCATGACTAAATTAATCATTGCGAAACATTTCCCTTGAACTTACATGTTCTTTTATACCTGTACTACAGATGTCTGTACTCAAGTGTGCTGCATCCCTGCACTCACAAAAATGTGTAGTTAACTCAAGATAAATATGATCCAATGATCTGGATGATGACTGATCAAATTAATATCTGAACTAAACCTGAAGAGAAGACTGAAATGAAGCACCAACTGCTAGTCTCAATTTTCAGTTTTCTCTCATTAGCTATCCCTGGTTGTCTAGTCCAAGGTAAGGTGGATTGCTTGTTCCCTAGAGTACTAAAAATACCTGAGGAAAAGTCAAGTGACCTGCCTGAAGTAAGTGCCAGAGCAAAATGTGAGGATTAGGACTTCAGCCAAGCTGCTGTGTGACCCATGCACACTTGCAGCAAACTTTGGGTAGCAGCCTGCCCCCCTTGTCTTTCTAAACCCAAAATAACAGGCATTGCTCAAGTGGAACTGAACCCCTGACTAACCAAATCACTTGAAGGAAAATCTGATGGTGAAAACCAGATGTTCTGATTTTTTTGGAGATGTTGTCTACCCACTTAGGTGGGATGCAAGCAGTCTGAATCTCCTCCATAGCACCTCATTGATTTCTGTTGGTATTGATTTGCTTTGGAGCAGCCTCTGGCTTTTTTGAAGTACCATTTTAAATGGCTTAATCTGTTCAGATAGTAGACATCAGGCTTAATCCGGGACTGTGATGGATTTTTTTTGAGATGGGAGATTTTGGCTCTCACAAAGGTCTCAGACTCCTTCTGTTTCATGCAGTGATGCAAAAGGTCATGCATTCCATAGTGTTGTCCCCTGCAATCACTGAGCTGCTGCAGGGTGTTGCCAGAGGTCACAGCTATGAGGGTGTCAGGAGTTCCTGGCTGTCCACACATGTGACTTCCTGAACAGGCTGTGGTAAATTCAAACTGCGCCTCTTGGTAAAAATTACTGGAGCCATCCTGCTATGAATTCCAACCATAGACATCAAGGGTATTATTATGTCAAAGGATGCTATTGATATTAAAAAAAAAAAAAGAAGACATAACAAACAACATAAAAAACCTAGATGCTAAAATTTGGTAGTTTATCATGTCTCAGGGTTTTCTTTTAACTTTCTTCTCTAATTGAAAAAGCTAAATTGATTGAAGCATTTGAGCCCTGATTTAGCTTTTAAAAAAAGAAGCAGAATCTAAAAATGGCTCAGTGAAGCAACTGAAATGCTATCACAAGCTCTTGAGATCGATAAGCTAGGGGAAAAAAAGGAAGAAAAGTTTTTGAGTGACAGTGTAAAAATGGGAAATTTAAATACATCTATATCATTGCATTTTGCTCCATTGTGGATTGCATAAAATACACTTTGGCAGTGTGTTTTCATGCAATCTAGAAGCTGATCTGTTAGTAACACTGAATTTGTGTTTATGTTCCAAATTGTAAACTACATTTATAGCAATATTTCTGTATTAAGTTATTAATGCCATAAGTGCTACCTAAGCTTAACTTTACCAATATAACTCAAAATGTAGTTTATAGCACTATAAATAGTAACACTGATATTGACACTTACAGCAGCATCTAACTCCCTGGAAAGCTGTTTCTGATGCTAAATGAAAATGCAGGGAGCTGACAGTGTATTTATACATACCAGGCAGTACAAATAGTACTTTGTAGTTCTCATTGTTGAAATTCCTTGTGCTAAAGTGTATTTAAATATTTAGTGGCATTGCCAAATTTTCCCATTTAAAAAAACCCAATGTTTGCATGTATATCAGATACATATTATTACTATTGATAATAATGCTAACCTCATGAATAAAAATATTAAACAACAGGCATAATGGCTGTTACCTGTAGTTGGAGACTGATCATTCATTATGGTCTTTCACTTTGTTCCTTGCCTGGTTTTTTGGAGTCTTTTGGGTTTTTACTAGAGGTCTTCTCGTGTCTCTGAAACATCTGGAAATTACAACCACAGCTGTTGACTTCCCCAAACCCTCCTTTAATTGAAGGGTCTGTGATAGGGAGCCATTCAATGGCTTCACCTCTCCTCCTGAAGCACACATGGCAAGCTGCAGCATGCAGAACTTCCCTTGTTCCCTTGTTTAAAGAAAGAAGGAGCAAGTGGGGGTCATCAATTCATCAAAATTCTGATTTTTGAGTGTTCTGAAAGTAATAAAAATAAATCCATTTTTCCCCATACTTTTAATTTAGAATAACATCTGACAGGTTAGATAATTTAAGAAGTTTTTAGATGACTTTTGCATTTTAGGCATCAGCTCAAAGTTCTCACTCTGGACCTTAGAAACACAAATCCAATTCCTTTTTCTTTCTTGGAGGTCTTGAGTTCTATTCTCAAGAGAAAACCCGATGCACTGTGTGTCTGAAAAGGAAAATTTCTGAAGATGGCATATAACACTCTATCCAACATGCAACTGCTAAAAAAAGTATCTGCTGAAATGCAAAATTAATTATTCTCTGTCTTTTGCGCTGACATTTTTACTTGCAGTTTGTGGCATAAAAGGGTTTATGTAATTTTTGGCTACATTACACATGCTGAATATGACAAGGATGATGTTTTGTGGTTTAGAGTTCTAGGTTTTATTCTCAGCACTCCTAGAGAATCACTGTTCAAGCATGGATGAGTGTATTTACTGTCTTGTTTTCCTCATTTCTAAATTAGCTGTGATTGTTTCCTTTGATGATACCTTACATAAGCATTATGTATTTTGGATTAGTGTGGGCCTCATGAGAGGTGCTTCAAAGTATAAACTATTTTATCTGAGGTGGATATGTTTATTATGTGCATGATGTGAATGTGTACTTATGAATATATTTTGTGTTAGAAGCATTATATGCATTACAAGTTTATCTAGGTTTATAATGCATTTATACTACAGTAAAGAACACCAAATGAAATTCCTTTATTCGGATGTTAAGTACCATGCCATAGTATTCCTTTTTAAAAGGGTATTTTGTCCACTTTAACAGATGTTTAAGGTACTCACTTACGTGAACCAAGTTACACCCTCATAGAATATTTAGTACTTGTGTCAAACTGATGTTAGGATTTTCTCATATGAGTTTTGGTCCTTGGCATATTTATTCACTGGAGATGAGTAAGTATTGATGGGTATGAATGTCCCATGTTGACCTGAGGTGTATAGATCCCCTGAGATTAAGAAATATGAGAGGATTCACTCTCTGTAGACCTCCTGAAGTTCCTGCACTTGACGTTTAAAATCTTCTGCTCTGGTGAGAGCATGTTTTTATCTGGTGAACAACAGGTATAATTCAGAGGGGATGTTTATGTCAATAGGATAGTGAGGGTGAACATGAGTGAACCAGCACAAAGATCTGGAAATATCTATTAAGTCAGGATTGGTTGATTTTGGGTTTTTTATCCAATGCTGTGGTTGTGCCCAAATCCTCAAAACCTCACTCAATCCTAACCAGTTCACTGGCTTATTTTAAAGGAGTGGTAAATGACTGTTCAGTTTCATCAATTGTGATTCCTCTCAATACATCTACTTAAGAGATTGGCAGCTGCTGTTGTAAAGAGAGGTTTGAGCAAATGTTCCCTTTTTTTCAGTCCAGATGAAAATACTAGTGAAGAGCTCAGTTTCATAATTTTTCATAGATTCTAGCTGTTGATATCTGGGGTTCTTCTTCAGATTTTTATATTCTGAAATTAAATTCTCAGTTTGGTCCACCAGAGCCCATTTTTGGTGTCTTATTTCTGATGTGAGCTGTGGCCTTCTCAAGCTTTTCCCTGAGAAGGTGACTGTAGAATGGGTGGAAGAATTTTTTCTATTTTGGACACCAGTCAGTAAATGTTAAGCCTTGTTGGAAGAGTACGTTACAGTAAATGGGAAGATGGTTTGCAGTTTTGTAGTTCTGTGCCTTTGTCTGCTCAAGAAATAAGAGATTAGTGTTTTAAACCACACTCTGAGAATATACCCTGATTTTAGAGTATTGCACTTCTTTGCATTTCATTTAAAATACCTTCTAAAACCATTCATACAGTATTCATGAAACATCCTAACAAATACTCTCACCACAAGAACTTTCAAAAAAGTTAGGAATATGCTGTTCGGATTATCTAGGGTTTCTTTTTAAAATTTCCCCCCCTCCCCCTTTGTTCTTTATTTCTCCATTTAATTAGATGCCTTATCCTCCCTTCCCTCAGAATACTTTGCTTTTATTCTGTCACAATTTGTGACTTACTGGCTAATTTGAACTGTAGTTTTCTTTACAGTTAAAAAACCACCCCCATATATTTAGATTTGTGACTGTGATTAATGTATGGAAGATAAGATGATACAAAACGACCAAAGCAAGAGAAAAGGACTGGTTCCTGTATGTATGGCAATTGTGTCACAGCTCTCTTACTTATTCATCTGAATGATGGATAAATGGCAAAACTCCCATTGATTTCAGGGGGAGCAGAAGTTAACTCAAAATGAACAGCTTTCCTGCACGTCTAATATTCTGAGGACTCAGGTGCTAATTTGCGAAGAAAAATCAACACAGATGGGAAAAGTTATGGCGTGTGGAAGAATAGCTGGTTGAAATGCAGATCCACACAGTAAGGGCCTAATCTGCTTGATGCCACATACTGACTTCTGTAAAAGTCAGGGGCCTTGCAGGAATCCAAGCTAAATGCTAGTAAAAAGTCTAGACAGAGGCTAGAGAGAACCCCTCACTGGTGTGAAATTGTGTGCACATACAACCTTTCACATACAGTTCATACATATGTTTTCCTCAGAATAAAACGTTAATAAAAGGAAAATGGCATCCAGGAAGACAAAGCATCCAAGGCAACCCATCTGCAATCTTGTCATATGATAGACTTGGACAAACCTAAAGCTGCCCATACAACTGCTCAAGAAGTATGCCAAGGGAGCAGATGCTACCTCTGCAAGGATATTTTCCAAAGTTTGGCATTCAGGATCTTGTGGTTACCATCCAGAGAGGAAGAGGTGAGGACGAGAAGTGGAATGATGTTGCCTTGGCACCTCCTGGTGTCAGCTTTCTCATTCACTTGAGTTAGGTCTTTGCAGTTCTTACTTTCTTCTTCTGCCTAAGTAAGGCATCTGAGGTTAAAAAGGAAAGCTGCTATGTATGAAAGCAGAACACTGTGAAACTTGATACTACCCTTAAAATATTTATTCAAAGGCAAATTCATGAATGTATTTAGATTTATGATGCATAATTATGTTTGGGTTAGTGAAAGGCCAACAGAGATCCTGGATGAATCTGTGAGATCAGAAGCCAGTGGGGATTTTATGAACTCAAGTGGTTGGAATAGATTGTTACAGTTTTTAGAGAGCAGCCTGAAAGCAATGCCTTTGGAGAAGAGCAGGTCCTAGAGCACCTTTGTTCCCTCAGAAGGCTGGGGCATCCCCACAGGGGATGGCATCGGTGCTGGGTGAGCCAGTGTCGGTGCAGTGGGTTCCATGTCTGAGGAACAAGGAACTGCTTTTGTGTAGACTCTTGCTCACCAGCAAGACCAGGCCATTCACAGTGAGCCACTGCAGCCTGTGCTGAGGCTGCTGTGGAACACAGTGTGGGAAATGGGGAGAAGCAGGGGCTGCTGTGGTGCCACTGCTAGCACCCAGCGAGACAAGCTGGGCTTAGTGCTCTGCCCAGTGGTTAGCACCACCCCCTGCTAATTGTAGATATTTTCCTTTAAAAAAAAATCCTCTACAGAACTGCTTAAGTATTTCTCATTGTTTTCATTCTCCCTCATTACTAATTGTAAAAGGGTAACGTGACCGCCAGCAGTCCTGTATTCAGGTTCTCAGCCTCTTTGGTGCATTGCTTGCAGCCCAGAATGCCAACTGCATCCTGGGCTGCATCCAGGGCAGCGTGGCTGGCAGGGCAAGGGTGAGGATTCTGCCCCACTTGTAGTACTGCATTCAGCTCTGGGGTCCTCAACATAGGAAAGAGATGGACCTGCTGGAGTGAATCCAGAGAAGAGCCACAAAAATGATCAGGGATCTGGAGCACCTCTCCTGTGAGGACAAGATGAGAGAGTTGTGGTTGTTCAGGCTGGAGAAGAGGAAACTCCAGGGAGATCTTACAGCACATTTCAGTACTAAAGGGGGCCTTTAAGAAAGACAGACAAGCCTTCTGGCAGGGTGTGGTGTGATAGGACAAGGAGTAATGGCTTAAAACTAAAAGAGGGTCCATTTAGATGAGATACAAAGAATAAAGTTTTTGCAATCTGGGCAGTAAAAAACTGGAACGAGTTGCCTAGAGAGGTGGTAGATGCCCCCTCCCTGAAAACATTCAAGGTCAGATTGGATGGGGCTGTGAGCAACTTGATCTGGTTGAAGATGTCCCTGCTCATTGCAGAGGGGTTGGACTTGATGACTTTTAAATGTCCCTTCCAACCCAAACTAATTTATGAGTCTATAATTTGTGATCCACATTATGGTGACATGAAACCATATGTGTGAAAAGGTCCCTCTCTGAGTGGATCTGAGGAAACACAAACATATCTGGCCAGTAATGGTCCCTGTTTCCAAAGGTTTATAGTTTCTCTCGGGCTCATGCTGATAAATAATGTTCCAGTGATTTCTTTGACATGAGAAAATACTCCTTGAGACCATGTTACAGTCCTTATCAAACTTACTTGTCTTTTGGACTAAGCACAGTTTTAAAGCACACCCTACCAGCAGAGGAACTAGTAAGTGACGACCTTTGTTTTGTTTTGGGGTTGGAGCAGGGGGAGAAGGAGCCAGCCTAAAACCTGATTCCCGAGGCTCATCCCTGCCAAACCGTGCCCGCCCTGCACTCTCCCTGTGCTGGGGGGAGTGCCAGAACCTTGGCTCCAGCTCTTCCAAGGGGAAGAGGGGCAAGCAAGGGTGCCTCAGCTGGGGCCCCCAGCTGCTGGTGACCACCCTGGGCCTCGGGGAAGGAGCCCCAGCCCCGAGAGGAGGCTGAGCCTCTCCGTCCCGCTGCGATCACGCGCAAGAGAGCTCCGTGTTTTCCTAAAGCGGCATTTGCCCTTTCCAGCTGCTGGACGCCACAAAAGGTCACCCAGAATGATCTAAATGCATCGTTTCCCTGGTGTGAAGGATGAAGCAGGGAGCCTTTGAATGAAGGCAGTGCTTTTTTGTTTTGTTTTTGTCCTGCAAGTGTTCCCTTTGCTGTTACAGTTCCTGCAGCCGAGTGCTGTCACTTGGGTTGGAATCAGCCTCCGCTCGCTTTCTGTCTGTGCCGCAGCCTCCGGCATGGCCAGACTCCTGCTTGCAGCCCTGGGGGACTCTCTCAGGTGTGAACTCTGAGTCTGACCAGGTGCAGGCCCAGGGACCGAGACCTTGGTCTCCACACGTTCCTGGAGCGTTGCAGAAACCCCAGCCAACATGTGCCAAGGAGGAGGTTTTGTACTGGTTTGGGCAGGGTGTGTTCAACTGGGGGCTAGCAGTGTCCTGAGCAGAAAACCACTGGAACCAAATCTCATTTGCTAGGATTGAAATATAGCAACTAAGGCAGATCATCCTGTCTCATTGTTTTTATGTGTCCCTGAGTCTAAAGTCATTTTTAAAATGTGAGTGATGCAATTTCTTGCATCTTTCATTTAATATGCTGCTTGGTAAACAGTGTTTTAGATTAGTATATTTGTAATTTAAATGAAGACAATACATCAAGTCAAGTCAGAAAAGAAGGAAGAAGTTTAAGGAATGATTGATGCCTCTTTCAGTGTTATGCCCTCTTGAAAAAGAAAAAAGAAAGCATAAGGAGAGGGGAGAGGTGAGATTATTGAGGATCTATTGGGGTAAGGGAGAAAGACAGAAACTGTTGTTCATGGGCAGAAATACACTATTTTTAAAAGCACAGTCAGCTCTGATAGCTGAATCTGTTTTCTTCAAGCGCACTAATAAATTCTGCCTAATTCATTTTTTATTCTCTCTTGGGGTCTGCTTGCAGATTTGCCTCAACAAAGGAAGCATCATGTTACTTCTTTTAAATAATTGATGGCTCTTGGTCCAAACCAGCTTGAAGGAAATTCAAAAATAGGTACTGATTGAGTAAATACCCTGCCTCCCCCTCTGCTCCCCCCGCCCCCATCCCTTATTTATTTTTGCAGCCTGGGTGACTGGCAGTTGCCGATGATGTCATTTGGGTACACCCAGCACTTAGCAGCTCTGATTTCATTTATGTATTTATTTATATTTAAGAAAAGGAGAAGCTGTTAATTGTAAACTGTCTGATGGAGCTAAGAGCTCTTAATAAATCATCAGCAACCTTGTGCCATGACAACCAGGGACGGACCTTAACAATTTGAGGTTGGAATTGGTACCAAGAGAGGCACTGGGGAGACTTGGGTGTATCCCACTCCTCTTCACTAGGGATGTCCTCTTCTCAGGGCACCCCTGGGGCAGTGTTTTCCACAGTGGTGGTTGTTTGCAGGTTTTGGCATGCCATCTCTGAGAGTAGTGTTGTTTCCACGGAATAAGTAGTTTTTCTGGACAGCATGGATTTGCCAAAGCTCTGTGATGTCATCTATAAAGATACACCCTTTATAATTTACCTTTTAAATTATTCAAAAATCATTGTGGTCCAAATTAACAACGAGAAAACTCAGCAATATTTTTCTCCTTTTTTTGTCTTGGCTTTGAGAGGCAGGATGTTCTTACACCAAATATTGCTGCAGTAAAAACATTTTTGGTGTAAAATATTGCACAGGAGAAAACAGTGGCAGAGTTTACATCTACTGAGTTTTGCATTCATATTCTGGTTTGCAGTCCACATGGCTTCATGCCTCCCCAGTTTTGATAGCAGTGAGTTAAAAGACTGAAGAAAAGTTTCAGAAGGTGGCTTCTGTGTGAAATTGTTATCCTTCTTAGGTTTTCTTTGTGAGGTATGTCCATGTTTCATAATGTTAATTATGCAACATTGAATAAGTGATGTTCAACTGTAAAAGGGACTGATAGAAAAAAAAAATAGGGAACTTTAATTTTTTTTTTCCAAGCAGGCAAGTCCTCCTGCAGGTCACATCTCGATAGAATATCTTTGTGCATGAAACCAGCACTCACCTAGTAAATAACATAAGGTCTTCTTGACCTTGCAGCCTTATGTGGGCACGCATGCCATTCAGCTAAACTACTCTAGTGTCCAATACCTTGGAGAAATTGCCAAGTATTTCCTCTATTGCCATGCTTGTCACCCACGCTGGCCCGGCGTTCCTCGCTGCCCGCTCCCGGCGCTCCGGCCGCGGAGCAGTTTGAGCGCCCACAGCCATCACGGGATCAGGCAGGGCCTTCCCAGCTGGAGGAGCAGAGCACCATCAGGGCCATGTCCACATGAGTAGGTGCAGATGGACCAGAGCGGACTGGACGTGGCTCGGCTCTGGTCTGGAAGCCATGGTGCTGCTTAGTGCAATGCTGTCATCAGGCAAATACCCTTATTGTCTCTTATTAGTAGTGTTAGATCTGGAAGCTCCAGTATGAAGATTGATCTGTCAGGAATGTGCCATGTATTTTGCATATTTATTGTTCTCCCTCCTGTAAAGTGAGTAAAGTAAGCATTGTAAAGTAAGCATGGCAGATAATCTGATTTACAGAGAAAGCTCTCTTTGAGAAACAGAGTGATGGAGACAGGTCTGTGTATTTCTCCTCTTCCCCTCCAGAAATGAACCTCTGGGGTGTGTATTTAGGGAAACCAGAGCATATGAGGGGGCAACAAGGAGATGGGAGATCAGTATTTCTGCAGTGTTAAAATCAAGGCAGAAAGAAGGCAATGCAAGAATGAAACTTGAAACAATAGCATCCAAAAATGCCTTCCAGAGTGAGGCATACAATTGCATATTTGGATATCTACAAAGTGCCCTGTTCTCTGAGTAGTTCCTCTGAACAGTGTGGTGCACAATGAGGTGTAGGGTCTTTTTCAAGTGGTCATGAGTGCTTACACATTTTTATCTAAGTGCCTGCAGTATTTGGAAACTTCTGTGTGGTGCAAAGTTTGCAACTAGGATTTAGAGATGTTCCAGTTGTCTCTTTATCTGCCAAAAGAACAGGTTAAGAATTACTTTGGTGATGGGAAAAGCTTAAAACCAGCACTAGCTCACTTTGGGTGTTAATACAATCTTTAGCCATAGAGGGAAATCTAAGCCTTGCTGAAGGCACAGCATACCAAGGTATATCTAACCGTGTGTGCTTGCCTCTGTTGCCTGGGAGCCTTGATTTAATGCAATGGCCAGGAAAATGGACCTCATATTTTGGGTTTTTTTTCTTTTGGATTTGGATCCTGACTCATATCATCTACATGTGTAAAGCTGGCAATTTACTGATTTATCAATGCAAAAACACTTAGTTGGAAAAAATAGGGAAAACTTGTGATAAAAACATTGTGCTTTGAAATATCAGCTGCATCAGAGGATATGAGTGGGTTATTGGTGTAATAGGGACCCTTCTATCTGTGAACATAATGCCATATAAAAAATACCATGAGCCAAATTAGTAGCCAGTTTCTGATAGCTGAACTCTCCAGTTCTAAATGCTACTGCAAGCATTCTGTTTAGGAAGGGAAGCTAAAAGCCTCTCAAGGGTACATTGAAAATGCTGATCCTGAATGTATAAATGGACACATTTTAATCCTTAAGTTATTAATTATTTCTCATTATTAATTGTAATTATTTTATTACTACTCCAGACCCTTGGGTCAAATTGCACACTGAAGTTGGTAAGAAATTTGATGAAGAATCTCTTGATTTGGTATGTTATCATTTTTATATTGGCTATTGGACATTATCAGTTGCATTAAAGAGACCAACAGCTATCATGCCATCAAATTACAGGATATATTTGGGTTGCAGGCATAACTCCATTTCTTTCAGTGTCATCAGATATAACTGTAAATTTAATGCACAAAGGGAAGGGGAAATAATCCCTTCACCCACAAAGACATAAATTAAATGTTACCCCACACTAAAAAATGTAACCTTAAATGAACCTTACGTTATGGAAAATTCAGTGCATATATTCAGTGCATATGCTCTGTGCAAGGGGATGGCAAGTACTTTCAGACTAGTCTGAGTTATTGAGGATTTTCTAGTGGGAAAGCTGGGTACCCACCCCTCCCTCTGGCCAGCTCTACTTCCCAATGCCTCTCTCCCCTCAAGTAACCAGAAGAATCTTTTTCTTCTGAACATACAGCTTGTAATATACATAAAAGCAGAGTTTGCTTTGATCCTGACAGCAAAACGTTTATTTTTAAACTGGAACTGGGCTGTTGTCCAGCAATGCTCTTTCCTTTGCATCATGCCCTGCGTTTCAGCTCTGCAGCCTGCCTGGGTGCAGCTGGACCTGCTGCAAGAGGGACCTGGTGTGATGGGTCCTGCTGAGCTCGCTCCCTCCCTCTCCCCTCATTCCTCCTTCTCCTCTCGTTTTGAAATTCAAATTGAATGCAATTTTCAGCTCATTTGAGCCAGAATATACTCTTGCTGAGCTTCAGTGGCTCTTAAATTCAAACTCGAAGGAGAAAACAGATATCATCTGTCACCGAGGGTGTGAAAGGGTGTCCTCCCCACATTTTATTCATGGGAGACAGGGCTTCACTGACTAATTCCAGTCTTTCTGACTAATCACTCACTGGCAAACTAATCAGCTAATCGATGTGACTGGTTTCTTGTAGTTTGGTCTATTTTTTCAGGGTTTTTTTATTTTTATTTCTCCAACCTATTTAGTATTTATATTTAAAGTCCTAGAAGTGCCCTAGCTAAAATGCCTGTGTCTGCATTGGACTGTACCTGTTTCTGGTCTCATTGTCCCCATCATGGACTAGTCCCTTTGAAGAACTACAGAAGAAAATGCCCCAAATTGGACAAACAGCAAAGCAGAGGTGAGGGATGAAAGACTTTCAAAAGGAGCTTAAAAATTAGGAGCGAAGGGAGCTAAATCAATAGGTGTTGTTATGTCAGCAGGTTTAGGACCATGTATATGTACAGGGTACATACCACAGCTACTTATTCTATAAAACCTGTTTCATATTAACACATGTGGCAATATCTTGTGAGTCACCTGGTAGGAGTCCTGCTTAAAAGTAGAGAAGAAATACAACTCACTGGTTTTTTCCTTACTGCTTTTTTTTTTTCTAGTAATTTTTTTGAAATAGAGAAAGACTTGGAAAGAAGTCCAGCTCCTGCTTTTATTGTACTCCTTTACAAACTTCTCTTTCATTTGGTGAAAATAGCATTGGTTTGGAGATTGGCAACTACCTTCAAAGGGAAATGTTGCAAGAAACAGCAATTTGGTAGGTGTAAGGGTGAAACTAAAGTACAATCTGTGCTAGTAGAGAAAATAGGTTGCTTAATCTAACAGCATGATAGCATTTTAATGCTGCTCTGAGCAACATCAGCTTGCCACTGGCAAAAATCCACAACCTGAATTTTTGTTGTAACAAAATCTACATGCCATAAAGGACGTCATAAATAGATGGGACATCTGCAAATGGCGAGAACATATTAAAGTCAGACTGGAAAGAATATCAAACACCATGCTGGTCCCTTAATTGTTTTATATGTTCTAAAGCCTTGATATATTACTAAACTGGCTTAAGCTTGGAAATTGCTGTTCTGGAGCTTTCTTGGTGCCTGTTCCTTGTTCCTTATGCTGGGCAAGGGTTGGTGTACAGTCAGGGCCCAATCCTGCAAACAGTTTTGTGTTTGGTGTGCTAACATCACCCAAACTGAAATGAAACTCTGGGGCAATATGCAGTTATCCCTCTGGTCACCTTATGAACTTCAGTTTAGTGTGTGGTAATTCCTAAAAAATAAAAAAAGAAACCCTTTTTGCTGTGGGCTGACCAAAGCAGAGACTGTGCCTGTGCAGTCGGCTGGCTGCTTCAGGACAGGTGCCTTGCACCGAGGCCAGTGTGCTGTTATGGCAGAACTTGGGTATTTCATATTGGAGAGGCACTGGCAAAAAGCAGGGCTGAGGAAAGAGGGCACTCTTGGCATGTGATCAGAGAAGCCCAAGCTCACCTTTGGGTCTGGGCCCCTTCACGACACGATCCGGCTCGCAGTGGAGTGAGCTCAGAGAGGTGATAGACACACGGCTGCCAGGGTAGCAGCAATTGATTTCCACTGGTCTTTGTGGTCATAAATGTTAGCCCTGATGCATTTACAGTTACTGAAGCAGGGGATTCTGGAATATTTTTATAATTAGGCAATTAAATTCAGGTTAAGCCCTGTTTCAGGCACCTCAGTGCTTCTCTGAATCTTCCCCTTTGTCTCCAGTGGCTCTGTTAGACATTGACACTGACCTGCAAAGCTGGTACTACAAGTCCTTATAAAGAAATCTGATATTCCTATGGAAGTTATGATGATGTATGTAAATCAGCTGCCATATCCACACTGTCACCTCTTCAGCTGAAAAAGAAGGGCAAATCATTTCGTTGGTAGCTGCTGAAACCGTCAGCTGCACTGTCATTAATACTCTCCCCTCTTTCCTGGAAACTCAATATGTCAGCTACCTGATGTACCCTTCCTCTTCCAAGAATACATCTCTCCATTCCTTCAAATTCTTCTTAAGCTGGGACCTCCCATCTGCCAGTTTATTGTTCTTCTGGCCCATTAGTTTTTCCTCCCGTTCTTTTTCCATAGCCTCATGTGTTTTTTATAGAATTTTATCATGTGCTAATAACCAGAGTATCTGAGCTCTGTCCACGAGTGTATAAAGTGATGTGTTCAACTGCTGTGATGCCTTTTGTTTTATCCCTCCTCTTTCTTTGGGGAAAACAGTGTGGAGCAAGGCATTAGGTTTTGAATGTTTGTATTGCTGTTAAATACACCTACACCATCATGACTCCCATCACCTTCTGCCTTTAAGGCATCCCCTGGACTGTCCTGTTTGGACTTTGGTGCTGCATCTGTTCCTCAGGGAGCTGCCCAGATTTCTTTTGCTGCTCTCTGAGAAGAAAGTGTCCATGTGGTGTTAATTCTCTGAAGCAGGTGTTTCCAGACCCTGTCTCTAGATGCCATTGGTGAACTCCCTTGTTCTACACTCCCTACTCTGTCTTGCTGCTTAACCCCCATGGTCCCAGAGATCTTCTATAATTAATCTTACAGGGGCCACGTGGCAGCTGAAGCATTTACCCACAAACTTCATGTTGGGATTTGTATAATAGAAAGTATTTTGCTTTGCAGAAATACCAGAGCCATAGTAATCCAGGTGATAAAAGAAGTGCCTGCCTCCTTGCTTGGGTAGCTCTCCTGAATCTCACCCCTCCCTGGTCTACCTTCCAGCCCACAGCCATCTCTCTTGGTTTGTTCTTGGGCCATACGAAGTTTTCCACTCCAGAAATAAGCAAAACTGACTGTTGTCAACAGACATTGGCATCAATGGGATTTTTACCTAAGTTTCTGCAGATCACCTTTTTGTTGTAGCAGAGGTTCCCATACAACTGCTTAAAAGTCACAGTTGCACCTGTAAATTTTCCACATGACTAAGCTCTTGTGCACCTCAGGAATGCTATTAGAGATTTCCACATAAGAAATGACTGGATTGCAAGTCACAAAACTAAAATTGTTGTCCCATCCTATAAAAAACTCGTTGGTGTGTCTGTGTGGGTAATGCCTATATAGGTGTGTATCTACAGAAAGAGTTGTGGTTGGTGATATTTCCTCAATAGGAGATTACTTGCTGCTGTTCAGAGGTCATTGAGTGACCTGTAAGTTCTGCTTGATTAAAACATGCTCAGTGGAGATCACAGTTTCAGATTAATAAACAAATGCTAACCAAACCAGGCGTGTTTGTGGTATTGAACCTATAATCAAGTTTTTGCATTTTAATTTTGTATCTACTTTTAAGAATATGTATATTAATCCTTCTGATTGGTTCTTTATCATTCTCTGTACCTTAAAAAAAATTCTTTCTTTATAGTGCTTTAAGAAATTTAGTAGTGTAGGATCAGAACTCTTCTCTTTGAAATTATCTTTAAAACTGCTATTGACTTTAACAGGATTAGTGGTCATGTTAGGGAGCCTGAGAAAGTGGTCTCACAGCTCACACAGTGTCTGATTCCTAAATAACAAACCTCATCAAGTCAACTATTTCCGAGTCACGTTTTGTTCCATCCTGGCACAAGCCAGACTGGGACAACAAATTGTATCACCAAAGAGGCATGACATGAGCCGTGCGTGTATTTTCAGCAGCCTTTGTATTGCCATGGCAACAATAGTTTTAATTATGGAGAGCCAAAACAGTAAGTTGTATATCAGATGGGGCTCAGTTTTCCCTGTGGACAGAACTCTGATTAGCCACTGGAGAAAAGCTTTGTATCTTGGTTTTCCTTCTAGTCTGGATTTTATTCTCCGCTTCAGCAGCCGGCTTGTTGTGTTCAGCATGTGAACTTGGAGAGGCTGCAGGCAGCTGGAGGACAGTGGCACTGAGGGAGATGAAGTGACCCTCCTGTCTCAGGGGCAGCCTGGCACCCTGCTGGTTTGGGTGTTTAGGAATGGCTCTCTCACTAAAGGACTGCTCTCGGCTTCCCTCTAAACCACTGGAGATCTGCGGATTTGGAAAGGGCTGGTGTGAAGTGATGTCTAATAATCAGCCTTGACAATGCTCAAGATTGTGCTTAGGGGGACAAACAAGGACTCCACTTCAGCAGTACACATGAAAATTTGCAAAGCAAATCCACATCTACATCCAGCTGTGGGAAATAAATACGTCTGCATGGTAGGATGCAGTGAGGGTCAGGAGTGGTTTTTTTCACAGTGGCAAGGGTGTTGTTTGAGTCACTTCTCCAAAGGGGGGTTTAAGGGTAAGTGACCAAAAGTGTCTATGTCAGTCAGTAAATTCATAACAAGAGAGGAGAAACTTCATTGATGTAAATCAGTGTATATATATATATATCAATTATGTGGCCTTCTAATGCACTGATTTCCTATTTTGTTTGAATGCTGGCCCTTGGTGGCTATGGTAAGGCTTCTTCTGGGTTTGTGAACTTCCTGGCACCGTTTGAAGAGTAGTGAGGTTGGAGAAGAGATGGAGCCCCGTAACTTTTGTGTGGTTTTATTCTGATCCTCTATGATTCTGAGTGTATGTCTTCATGATCATGGGTCTGAGGCGCTGTCATCAGGAGATCATGGCCAGAGACATGATATCACAAAGAATGAGAATGGCAAGATCACTCTGTTAACTAGAAATTCAGTTATTCAAATGTGGTTCCAGGATGCAGAGGGCTCAGCAAGCATGTAGGCTAATATTTAGACTTGCTGAACCTGTAATCTCACTCCTTACAGTGTTACAACAGCTTTTTTTTTTACAACACACAACCCTGAGCAAGTAATTAACTGATGATTTTATTGTTGATTCACTTGTACTTCTTGAAATGTAAGAAGTCCTGCCTCTAAGATTTTCATTTTGGAATTTGAGATCATAAATTAAGCCCTCTTATGAAAGAAAATAAGAAGTTTGCTGTTGTTTTTAATAAGATTTTACGGTAAGTATGGCAACAGCAAGCCTGTCAGTCCCAGCTTTACTGCACGTGTGTAGCTCTGTGCTTTGAGACCCTTGAAATATCTGGTTTTAGGACATCAGCAGGGGGCTAATGAAAAGGCTTTGTTGATTTTAACGAATTGCAAGCCACTGTAGCCAAAATAAATATAATCTGCTTTTTGGATTAGTTGTCACACATGATTTTACCTACTAACAGTGATTAAAGAACCCTGGTGGACCAGAAGCATAGCTACTCTCTGGTGACTCTTGCTAAAATAGCAATAAACAGAAGTAAATAAAGTGTTAGGGCATTAGTTATCTTTAATAAACACTGACACTGCATATAATGTTTGGGAGGAGGCTTCAAAAACCTCCGTTGAGTACAGACAGCAGTGTCACTCTTTCTAGCATAGAAAGCATTGATCATTTTAGATGTCTGGAAATTATGGCATGGCCAAGCTGTGTTCTTGTACCCCTGGGCTGCTGTCCCTCCTTGAGAGGTGCCAACCCGACTGCACACCTCATGGAGGCCTTCATCACCCAGCCATTTTCATCCAGCAGCAGACACCAGAACCAAAGTTGAAAATATCCCAAACTAGAGGTATTATGACAGGAAGATGAAGGGAGTGTTAATTCCTTGTGTAATTCTGCAACCCCTGAACTGCTGTAATTCCATCCTGTTAATGGACAGAGGGCTGGTGCTGGTCTCTCTCTTACCTTCATCTGTTTAAGCTGATGAACAGAATTACTTGCCCCTGCTGACATCTTTTATCCCTGATATTTTCCCAGTAATCAAGGGTGGGTGTGTTTCCTGATCCCCTTCACATTTGTTGTGAGAGGCAACAATTACACTTGATGGTACTGTACTATTCCTTTGGACTCATTGTTGCTTTTAATCAGTGGAGAGAAGAAACAAAACAAACAAAAATATGTTCCTTCTTCCAAGAGGGAATTATTGCTGCAGTACTGAATGTTGGGAATGATTTTAGGTTCTTTTGTAGGGGGGATAGCACCTTCCTGAGAGTGGCAGAGAATTGAGAAATTTCCCAAAAGCAACAAAGAAATTTAGGGCTTTGGAATTAAAAGATTAATAAAAAAAAAGGGGGGGGGGGATAGCAAAACATTAGATATATTAATTTAAGGAAAATCCTACCAAAATAGGGAAAGGGTGTGAGGTTTCTAATGAGTCTTCAACTTGTATTCATCTGTTCCGAATTGTACACCCCTGGAAGGCACATGGTGCTTTTCTATGAGGATTTTATCTTTTATATGACAGCTACAAAACTTCAAACTCTTCAAGTAAACATCCTCAGGCTTTTTAAGAATTGTATAACTCCTTTTTGATGTATGGAGTTAGATTCTTGTGTGGTGTTTTTGGTGAAGTCATCCAGCAGTTACAACGCACTTCTGGCTTCACAGTCTACGGAAAAAATGCTTTGATACCGTGCTTGGGAAGGGAGTACGACCCACCAAGGACCCATCCTTCTCCTGGCTGGCAGTCATTAGGAGTTTGGAGACTTGCCCGATGGTGTAATTCAAGTCTTGACTGCATCTCTTATTGGTTAAAAATAGGAGCCAACTCCAGCTCATCAGTTTTTGCTAAGAAACTATTGATTGTGATTAGCAAGCTTAAAAATAATTACCTTGTGCGTTCATTGCTATCTTTGGACATACTCTCATATTCCTACTGTTATAGAAAGTATTGAGCAGCACAATAGGACGATTTGATGACTAAGGTGTTACACTGAGTGGGCGGCAGAAGGGTATTGAGCACGTCTTAATTGTTCCATCTCCTGGGCATGGAACAAACACACAACACCTACACAGGGGAGAAAAAACACTGGCCTTGCTGGAAAACACAAAGTGAGCTATCCCTCATGCCCTTGTTCCCATAGGGGAAGGTGTATCCAGTTTTTCCCAGTTGCAGTCATCACTTTCACCACGTCTTTGGCAGAAGCCACAAGCCCACCCAGCAGCACAGGGGTAAAACAGAGGTTTGCTTAGCACCTGGGGAAGGAAGGGATGAATTTCACCTGGGTTTTAACACCTACTTTAAAAGCCTGGTGGTGCTGATTCATAGCTGGCTGCAGCTGACCCTGAATGACTGACTTGGTTAATGATAACTGAAAGCCTGTCTGCCTCTGGAAAGTGTTGTTCTGTAGCAGGGACAGTTTCAGCAAGCAGATGAATTTTAGTTACTTACAGCCCTGTGTACTCAAGTGAACCAGTATCCACTTCAGTCTGCTCAGGCCTGGGCCACCTGCTGAGGTGAGAAGAGCTCCCTATACCTGTCAGACTCCTAATGCAGGTCAGTAGCCACTTCAGGGGGCCACCTTCTCCAGGCTTTAACTCTTGAAAAACTGATTTCTTGCTGTGTTGTTCCTCTCTGCTGAGAGAGTCAAGGAAGAATAGTTTCTCTATTTGAGTTTGGTATCAGAAGTTGGGTGGTCAGACTGCTGTATCTGTGTGTATACATATATGTATGTGTATTTTTTATGCCTATAGGACTGCTTTGCCCTGTTCTTTAGGTTTCATATCACCTATGAATGTCTCAGGAATTTCAAATCCATACCAGTCTGTGATGCCCAGTCTGAGTTTGCATTTTCAATTTCTATTTCTCCTGAAGGTTTTCTGTTGTGTTGTTTGGTGTGTACCAGGTTTGCCCTTAGTGGGCACCTTGCAGGTGCATGGCAGATAATGTGGGTTAGAATGTCAATTATGGGGTCTTTTGCAACCAGGGCTGCTTGCTGCAGGGCTGTGCCTATGAAATGTGGTCTTGTTGCACAACCAGCTAGTGATGTGTGGGGCAGGGTGCAAGCTCTTCAGGCCAGCTGTAAGTCACTGAAACTGAGCGTGTTTGCATGTCCAGGAGAGGGATTTATTCCAGCTTTTTGTGTGTTAGTGACAGCTTTTGAAATTCAGAGCTAGAATTTGCCCACGGGGAGGGAGGAAAAATCACTTGGTGAAGTATTTCCTGGTGCAACGGTCTTCAGGTCAGCACAGGCGGGAGAGGTGAGTGCTGGGTCACACCAGAGTGACTTCCTCATGTGGATTTTTGGGTTTTGTGATTTATGTGGCTTCAAGAACATAAAAAGAATGAATCACAAGGCTTTGGTACAGTAGCAAGGGAAATTGTGGGCATGTTTGCTCTGGTGTGTGTCAGAGGAGGAGATGCAGATGGACTGCAGCTGCAGCTCTGGGAAAGCAGGGCTGGAGCAGGAGCCCTGAGGGCTGGCTGAGGAGCTGGGAACCTGGTGGGGAAGGTGCAGCTCTTTTCCTCTCGCTGCTCTGCCAGGGATGGCACAACAGCCCCGAGGAAGGTCTGGGCTGCATGGACAGAGAACAGGTGATGGTTTGGGGAAAAAGCTTCACTGACAGGAGTTTCTGACAGCAGCTTTATGCACTCAAGGTATTGTCATATGCTTTTTAAGACTTTCTAAGTGACTCTGTGTACTGCAGTAATTTCTCTATAAATATCTGTGTAAGCTCTCAATAGACTCATACATGTAAGCTATGTATTCCAAACAATTTGCTTCAAAAATATTTGGCCTGACTGAGAAAAATATTGTTGGAAGAGCTATTTCTTTCCCCTGCTGTGTTTAAAGGGGCTTAGACTTAGTCCTTAAATTCAGCATCCTTTATTAGCATGATTCCAGGATTCTCAAGGATTTATATAAGAGCTTGAAACATTTAAAATGTTTGTCACATTTGAAACCAAATGCTACAACTTTAAAATGTGATCTCTTGGGCTGTACCAGAGCTAGAAGTGAAGGTTGTATTGCTTTTCTGTGGTTTGAGTACCTTCTCCTTCACCCAGGAGACTGCAACGTATTTTTTAGTGTCTGGCTGTCTCAGATACTTACGTGGCTGCAGCTACTGCAGTTTCTGAATGTTTCACAACACTTTGGGGAGAATATTATTACCTTACACATATCACTGGCTCATGAATACTGAGTGCCACAGATGAACTTTGACAAGGTGTTTGGTACCTTCTTTTTGGAAAGAAGGGCATGGTTTTAGAGCAAGTTTACTAACGTATAATGAGCAACTGCAGATTTTACACATCAGCAGGGGATGCTGGGCTGAAGCCCATAAGGTCTGGGCCCTGGAGAAGCTGAGCTGGTCACAAGTCCCCCATTTACTTATTTGCCACGTGAATATAACTGTTATACAGCCTATTGGCTATACAAGCAACTTGTGATCTTACACAGTTATATTTAACACTTTTCTTGTCAGAAGCAGTGAGAAACTTCTGCTTGTATGTAAGCTGATGGCTTCGAGTCAACTACAGCTGCTAGCCTGGCAATAATTTGAATTGTTGCAAACACATGGAAAGAGTAAAATAGAAGATACAGGGAAAAGAAAATAATCATCACCAGGGACGTTTCTTTAGAATAATTTTATTAAAAGTTCATGTTTAAAGTGATGTAATCCTTTTCATTCTCTGTATTTAATTGTCCTTCTGAAGCTTGGCATAGCTATTCTGATGTGCAGCAAAAATATTACATCAAAGGTGAAGATTTGAATCCTGGCTGAAAAATAAAACAGAGCAGGGGGGAGAACCCCCAAATGACTAAGAGTTCTTGAAAGTAAAATATGAAAGAAAATAATAATTTCTCTCCCCTGACAAATAGTTCAAAAAGTAGCCAACAGTTTGGATCTGGTATGTCACATTGCATACAAATGAAGAAACTGTCACCATCAGTTTCCTTTGAAACCTTTTGATCTTATCTTCTGTAGTAAAGGGCATGTGACTTGATCAGGGCTTCTCTTCTCTGATACATAGTCAGAGTCCTGATCTACTGAAATATCTGTGACAGGCTTCTTCACTCAGCTGATATTTCTTTTTTTCCCTTTCCCTTCAGTCTTTGTCTGGAGCAGATGTGATTTACCCTTCCCTCTCCATCCAGGAAAGCATGTTTCCTAATTTGGCAATTTCCAGTTAATCCTGTATATTATGTCTTAGTCAGAAGTAGTCTTACACCTTTCTTTCCACTTGCCAGGCTGGCTTGTTTTTCTAGTAAGAACAGGAAAGTGGAATTATGATCTTTTGTAAGGACACATTAGATACTCAGTTCTTCTGAAAAGTCATGGGATATGTGTTCTGGCAATTAATAAAGGATTGGTTCATTGCAGAATACCTTTGAATGGAGGACTTGAATATGCATAGTCAGTAGTGTCAGGGGACAGCAGTGAAAGGAAAAGCTTTCTAAAGACCTTTAAAACTTAACAAGCACAGTTTTTGTAAGGTATTTGTATTTTTAATGCAAGCTATAATAGCTAATGTGCTTTTCTTGATAAATGTTTTGGTCCAGAACTAGTGAAGTCAAGGAAAATTTTTCCAAAGGACTAAACTTTGCTACTCTGGCAATTGATGGCAAAGCTATTTTTTACTTCTCTGTGGTGACACTGCTCTATGAGGGAGAGTTGAAATAAGAACTAAGCCCCAAGAGGTCTTGCTGGGCTCCTCTTTGCAGGGTAAAGGCCAGAACAAAACATCCTTGGGTCCACGTGTTGTCACTGCTGGGCCTTGCTGCCCAGTTCCTGGTGTAGGGCACCCTTCTTGGTGGTGGTCACAGGGTGGTTTCTGCCCATGCTGGGACCCCAGGAACAAGTTTGCAAAATTTGCAGCAGAGACAGAAAATTTGGGTGTTTTATTTTTCTTTTTTTTTCTTTTTCCCCCTGTGGAAAATAAGCAGTGATTGAGATGTCCAGGAATTCTTTCTACCCAAACTTGCTCATTAGAAAAAATGCTGGAGCTGCTGAGTTGAAAGCAGTGTTTAAGTGGGTGAAGGTTACTGGGCAGTGTTTGCACAGGAGGTCAGGCTGGGTGATCTGGCTAAGCCTGCAGCCAGCTCCACCCTGGAGCATGAGGTGCAGCCTTGCAAATGGGGAGTTCTCAAAGAGAAACCAAAAGATTTCCAAGCTCGTAGGAGCAACTGTGGGCTGCTTGCTGGCTGGAGCAGGCTCTGCTTCATTTGGTTTTCTGCTCAGCTTCTTTTGTCGGCGTGTCCCTGTTAGGAGTGAGGAGCTGAGAGAGACTGGAAGCAAGGCTGCAGCGTGCCAGCTCGTCTGGGAGGTGCAGCTGGGTAAAGTGCAGCAGGAAATCCTTTGCAGGGCTGGTACTGAGAGCTCTTTCAGAGGGCGATTTTGCTCCCCGGTGGTTTTAATGCCACACAGAGATGTGTTTGCATGGTGAGTGTCCCCCTGCCTGCTGAGGTGGCTTGTGTCACTGTCCCTCAGAGCTGGGAAAAGCTGACTATTGGGCTGCTTGTACAGAAAGGTCCCTTTTGGAGTGTTTGTGTAAAAATCTGGGAGAACCAAAATATGTGGGACTGGTCCAGCAGCATGTTCTCTTGTTGCTGAAGTCCTTAGTCAGATCTTAGTTCCTGGTTTAGCAGAGTAGGAGAGCATGTCAGGACATCTTGCTGGGCCCCAAATATGTGCTAAGGAGGGTTTGCTTCTGGGCTAGCAGGGAAAGCTAGCAAAGCTAACTTGACTTTTTCATCTGAAGAATTTGGCTCTTCTCATGTCTGGGCTTTTTCCTCTTCTGTTCTGTTGTCTGTTGTGTGATGAGTAAGACCTGGTATTCAGGAGTGGTGCCTGAAGAGCAATGGGTTTAGTTGCTGAGTGGAGCTGAAGGTCCTAACAGTTGGGGTCTTGGAATGCAAATAGCATCCAAAAATGGTTTTGCCTTTTATCCATTAACACAAACACAGGTTAGATGTTTTAACTATCAACATGGGTGAAAAATCAGTCTTCCTGATGTTCCACAGGACTACCAGTTCAGTATATTCTGGATGCTTCAGCTCTGGATTGTGAAAGGCCAGGGACAGAAGCACCAGGACGTTGCTTCCCTCTGTAGATTTTTGCAGCCTCTCCAGCATCCTTTATCTGGGATAGGCAGCACCTCATTGGCCAGCTGCCAAGCAGGGGGACCTGCTGGTGGTGATGAGGGCTGGAAGGAAACCTCAGATGTGGCTGGAGGTAAACAGGCTGCCACTGAGACCCTTGCTGGTAAGAGAAGGATGGTGGGGACCTGACAGACTCCCTGTTTCCCCATCAAGGAGTGAGGATGTGTGGGAGTGTGATGCTTAGCACTCAGCACAGGGCTTAAGAGATCCAGAAAACCACCCATTTGCTTTCACGGCTTATTCTGCAATCAGCATTATTTCTCAGGAGGAGAGGATTTTACTATGGAACAGAAGGTTGGGGAATGGAGTGTTTGTAAAGGGAAAAGTCATTCTGTTTATGGGCTGGGAGTCAAAGACCTTTTTGGACGTGATCACCTCTATCTGTCTGCTTTGCATACAGGAGGCAAGTTGTTGGACAGTTTAAAACGTTGGCTATTTTATAATAATACTAATAACAATTTAAATATTTTCCCAGCTGTTGGAAGATGCAGTTTTTCTTTGATAGACCATTATGTATGCAAGACCAATTGGTAAACTGCAAAGTACTGTTCTGTAATTATTCTCCCCTGTAGCTTTAATGAGGAGATCTGTGTGCAGTTTGATGGGAGAATATACTCTGCCGACAGCTACATCGAAAATCAAGACAGGTGTAATCTGCTTACTGTAGTCTGTGAATCCTCACCATGTGGCTATGTTATCTCTAGTGCATGTTTATAGAAAGATGCTTGTAAAAGGATTTAATTTAATGGAATAATGGTAACTGACACTATGAAAATGAAGGGGCTCAAATAATATGGTGAGCGGAGTGGTATAAACACTAAAGTAGATGATTAAAGAATCGGTGTACTATGTCATTTAGTTATGTGAAAGGAAATGCAAATCAAGCCATGGTATGGACTAAAAGAAAGCATTCTCTGTTACTAACCCAGTCTTAGAACAGACTTGGGGGTGCATGTGGCAATATCTGGTCAGTTTTGCAGATGTGCATGGCTGTCACTAAAGCTCTGCACAGCCCCATTTCCAGGACCCAAGTCTGAAGAGCAGGATATCTTTTAGAAGGCAGATACTCTGCTGAGCTGTAGCCAAGAGCTGAGGCTTTCTCTCAGATGGAAGAGTAGTTGTGTGATGAAAGGACAAGTTCAAGCTTTATTGAGGAATCTACTCTGTGGTGGGGAAGCTTTGAGACTCTCACATGTGCTGGGTCTCTGTTTCCTTACCTGCACAGTAACGATAACAATAAACTATTACTAGAAAAGCAGCCCAAATAGTAACTTACTATTTTGAAGCCCATTGCAAACAAAAGCAAAAAGGAACATCTCCTTGCTAGCAGCAGTTACACAGGGTGGTTCATTTGGAAAGATGAAATTACTTAGGCAGAACTGTGAATCTAGCTCTTCTTTTCAGAGGCTGAAAGCAATGATACCCGGTCACTCTCTGTGGGTGTGATTTATTAGTTATCAGT
Organism: Molothrus aeneus; assembly: GCF_037042795.1. Taxonomy (NCBI): domain Eukaryota; kingdom Metazoa; phylum Chordata; class Aves; order Passeriformes; family Icteridae; genus Molothrus; species Molothrus aeneus. The sequence continues at coordinate 19,056,739 of NC_089648.1, forward strand.
CATTCTTAATCACTGGATACTGACACATATCTAACACACTGGAGAGTTTAATATCAGAAAGAATACTTACTATGATTTTTCTCAGCAGTCCATTTTCAAGTGCTGGGGGAGATAATGTGGTGCCAGCACTTTCGTATTGTGTTTCAGATCCTGTGTGACTGTCCTTGAACATGGAGGGTGAGTGCACAGAGGGTGACAAAAAGTTGTTAGTAAGAGCTGTGCTAAGTGTGGCCATCCTCCCATCCTCCTCACAGAATTGTTTGAAAGCCTTTGGCTTGTAGAATTCACATGTGTCATGACACATAGGGTGGTTTTTTTATTGTTTAATCTTTTTTGTGGTAAGGCAAATGAATCTGATGTGTTATTCATACTGAGGATAGTCAAAGTGCATGATTGGACATACTATGCACATTCTGCATCAAGCAGAATGTGTTTAAAAATACTGAGAAGCTCTTCTGCTGGAGAAGGATGGGGATTGGATGGAGTTGGGCATTGCTGTTCATTATTCTTATTATGCTAATCTTGCTCAGATTTTTGAGTCTGGTGATTGCACTGATAAAGGAGCAGCCTTGATTTCTGCACATATGTTATAGTTACTTGCAAAACTGGGCTCACAGATTGCTCTGAAGCTTTTACTGTTCCTGCAGAACATTTTGGTAGTTCCAGCAGTTTGATCACAAATGCAGCATCTCTCTCCTAATGCTGTGCAGGTTGATAAAACAGTTGCCGAGCTGGAGTCCCTAAAGAAATTATTAATTATCTGGTTAATGTGCATCAGGCTGTGGGAGTGTGAGATTAATCACCAGTGCTGGGATGAGTTGCTGAAGTGGATTTTGGTTTTTCGTCTCCTGTCACTCGGTAATGGCTTTTCCTTCCTTCATCATCAGGTGAACAGGTGCAGAGGTGCTGTATTTTCATTTTCCTGTAGTCGGGAACAGCCGGTGACCAGGAAATGCCTCTTCCTCAGTCCTGCTGCATGAGCAGTTTACAACATGGAGAGCTACCTGCTTTGGGTGTTCCAGCTGCAGGAGATGCTCCTACAGCACAGGACTGACCTGAGCCTTTGCAGATAAACGCATTCAAACACATGTGCCTGGGGAGGAATGCCAGGGAGGAGTGTTGGGCTGAGCTGGGTCTGGCTCTCCCCAGGCCTCAAAGGGGTTGACTTTTATATTTGGAAGTGGAATTGCAACTTGACTCCTATTTTGAGTGTATTTATATTACCTGGAATTTTTCAGTAAATGAACATTGAGCATGTCTCCTTTGTTTAATGTAAGAAAAGAAAAATGTGCTCATTTATTGCAAAGATACAGAAGAAGGTGGTTGTAACTCAGTCTTTAGTTGTACTGTCCTTAAAGCCAGTGGGTCGCATTAATATTCAGATACAGGAGAAGGAGTTGGAGTCCTTTCCAGTGGTGGTGGATCAGGGCATTGAGGTGTGACACTGCAAGCACTTGTCCTGCCCAGTTAACCATCAGCAGCTGCCTCAGAAATGGTTCGGTGGGGTCCTAATGTTCTTCCAAAGCTCCCTACTGCTTTACACACACTTGCACCACACACTGTACTGGTGGGTAAAAAAAAAAAAAGAAAGAAATAATTTGTCTTTTAAATCTGACAGTTGTGTTGCCGTGTTAGTCTTGTACACAAAGACATTAACAGCTCTGCCCCAAGGTGTTTCATTTTAGTGACTACTCATGGGGAGAGAATGGAAGGTGAGATGGAAGGAGCTATACACCTAAAGCAGAGTTTGTCTAGACTATGAAATGTCTCCAGTTAAGAAAAGAAGAAGCTGTAGACAGCACTACAACAATCATTCTGCTAATATGTGCTGAGGAACAGAAATGGAGTTTGAACCTCTCTCTATTTATAATATCTAGGCATTTGGATTGCTTCCACTTCTAACCACGAGTATTGCTTCTCCCTGAGGAAGTCCTGTGAATAACCACAGCCAATGAAACTGAGTTGCCCAGCACTTGAGATTGAAGACCTGTTTTGAACCTTCTGCTTAACTATGTTATAACAAGTGTTTGGGTTTCTTTTTTTGTTGGTTGGTTGTTTTTTTGTGTGTGTGAATATGTAGGTATTGGCCCTAATCAGCTTATGGGGTTTGTTTCGTCTTGGCTAAACCAGTGGTGGTTTTTGTCCCTGGTGAAGTGAAAAGTTTAGATTACAAGTGCATCTCTGCCTGCTTGAAGTGGTAAGGTATTTGAGATTGCATTGCACTCATCCATTCTTGAGTTTTGCTCTCCTTATTGTACTCTCCCAATTCCCTCTTCAGCTAAAGATGTTGTTACCTTGGGAGGGGAAGAGATAGGTGTGCAGTTTTCAGAGAATTTGCCTTTTATAATAGCTGTGTGCTCCACTCTGGAGTCCCTGAACAGCCCATGATGGCATAAACATCCATTTGTTTGATAAGCTATGGTATGACTTCACATTAAACGTAGATGACCCATTTGTGTTTGAAACCCCCTAACCAGCAAGTCAGCATGGCAGCAATGGGGCTTTAAATGTTCAGCAGTCTTCAGGGCTTCAGGCTGAGTATTTGCACTGGAGTTGTTTGGGTTTCTGCTCCTTGCAGAGCTTCCTGAGCGTGTTGTGATAACTAAAATCAAGTTTACTTTGTTAAGCTCAGCAGTTCCCAGAACTGAAGAGATAACAGGGGGAAAATAAGACCTTTAGGAGACAAGAAGTAAATTTCTGTCTGTATGGGGATGCAGGTCCCTGTCTTTGTATGACTTTTTGATTATGATGTGCCCATTTATTTAGGCATGGTTGTGTGCCCATGCGTGCAGGGTTACTTGCCCACAATGATGTACAAATGCAAAAGGAATGTAAAACTTGGGAAATGTATCAAGCATAAAGGCAGTAACTTGTCAGCATCTTCTGTAGCTCTGGATCTCTGGTGCTTAGAAGTAAGTGAAATAGCAGATTTTCAGATGAGTAAATTGTGCAAATTCATGCCTAATTTACACGTATGATCACCTTGACTGCTTGTACAAATCAGGTAATTGTGCATGCAAATAGCTAATTAACAAAACTAGCTGATCTGCTGATGCAGTCTCAGGATCTGTAAGTGTATACTAGCCATGCAGTTATCATATATCTACAAACCAGTTGTATGAAGAAAATCTAAGCCCTCATTATTTAGCAGCTGTGACGAGTTGCTTATTTTTTAGTATCAATGGTTTTGGGGTGGAAGTGTCTGATGGGGATCACAACAGTTATTGAATTTGGGATCTAAAGTCACTGAGGTTTAGTAGAAAAATTTCACTTCAAAGTAGAAAGTCAGTGTTGCTGCTGATGCATATTCCCAGTGCTGCAGCCCATGGCAGACTAGCTGGTCTGATGGCATGAAGTGCCCTTCCCGTATAAGTTGTTCCATTGTTTGGCCCTATGGCTTCATAAAAATACCTGTGAACCAAGCTTGCTAAATGCCTACTAATTATTATTCTTAAATACATAAAGTATTATTCATTTTAAAGCTGCCTGCCTCCTTCCACCTTGGTAGAAAAGAATTTACTCAAAAAAGGTTTAAAGGGCAAGTCTCCTGGTTTTATTTGTCTTAGTCTCTTCCTTAGCATATTTGTCTGCTAGGGGAAAATACCCAGGCAAGTTTAAACATGCAAATTGTCCAAGTTTTGCAACTGCATCTGTGGACACCAAATATGAGTGCAGGGAATTCAGAAGTGTTTCTCCCATCTCTGTTTCTGTTACTATTATAGCTGTTATGGGGTGGACAGACAGCCTTTGTCATAGTAATTATTTATAATTTCAAACCAAACATAAGTCAGTTCCTACAAATAATTTAACATTCCTACAAATAATTTAACATCAAGATTTGAGGCTTTACATTGAGCGTGCACAAAAGTAACAGCAAAATCTTCTGAAGGCAGGTATTTCTTGAACTATCTCTTTAAAAATGTCTCCTAGTTATAAAATAGAAAAATAAAAACCTGTGCATTATATTTGTGACCTATGCAGGACCTCATTTGCTCTCTGAATTTCCTTTCTTAGAGGTGTGGTTTTGTTTAAAACAAAGATGAAATATGCCATTGGCACATAATGGACCAGGATTCAAATCCTAGCAAAAGTTTTGTGTCCAAGACCACAGCACTGTATATCTTTCACAGTTCTCTCATGGATGTTTGTGGTCTGTAGCATTTTCCTTAGTGGGGGACTTCAAAAGGAGCACCTTGTTATGTTCTCAAGAGTAACACTAATTTTCTTAAAACCTGCTCTGTGAAGGGAATTAATGTGGCTGGAATATGTCTTTAGAAAAACTGCTATGAAATATTTTACTGTCATCTAGATGGGCTCCAGACAAAGAACCAGGGGACTTCAGAGTAAAACACAGTGTGCAAAAAACCAGCCTGTTTCTGGTAGAGCCACATCCATCTAGTGGTAGTTGGGTGCAGAGTCAGAAGAGTGCCAGCCCTGGTGTGGTCACCATGTCTCTCCTCTGAGGGTCAGTCTGCTTCTAAGCTTGTACAGAGGAAACTGTCAAACACAGGCAGAAAGTCTACTTCAAAGATAATTTTTTTTGAAAAGCAAAGTAGTGGAGACTTCCACGTTTTTTGTCTGCAAACAACACTGAAGAAGTTTAAAACCCATAGATGATAGCCTCCTTTATCAAGCTGTGTACTGGTGGGAATTAACACAGACCCCCTTTCAAAAAAAAAGTCAAAGCAAAGCCAAAAAACACTAAATCCCAAGCAAATATCACCACCACCCCACCCCAAGAAAAATACCAAAATCCAGAGAAAAAGTTTCCAAACCACCCAACCAAATGAAGTTAAGATTTGAATACTAGTTAGCGTTCTGATACCTGAGAGCACACGCAGCCCACGGCTTGCTCTTATCAGCTTGTGTGTCCCAGCCCTGGGAACAGGAGACAAGGCCTTGCTGGAGTGTGCATAGCCTCCTTCCCCCCTTCCCGTGCGTGCTTTGCAACTTAAAGATGCAAAATTCCTTGACTGACAAATGATGATTAGTGAGGAGCTGAGGCCTATCTGCTGTGAAAGGGAGCTGGGGAGGATGACTTTATTCCTGGTGGTGTCAAGTCTCTCACCTTGCTGCCCTTTAAAGGAACAGTGGCAACTGTTCCTTTAATTTTATTTACAAATTTGTTTCAACAAAAGCAATAGGTTTTATGACTTTTATAACTTATTATTTCTCAATTAATCCTAAAATGTAAAAAAATAGCTGGCTGTAAAAATATTTTCTCTCATCTATCAGCCAAGTTTTCCTATTGACTGTACTGGTGACCTGGAATTGAAAACTAATGGGAAATGAGAAGAAAGGAACAATAACAATAAGCAGGGTGGTTTTAAATGCCAAGCATAATGAGACTTAGGGAGTAACAGAACTGAAATAAACTGAAAATAAGAAGAGCTATGTTGGGAGAGTGTAAATCCTCCTTTATGTTGGGAGAGTGTAAATCCTTCTTTCTCTAGGAAGCAGAACTGCTTGCAGAACTTGGGCTGAGGGCTGTAACATCTCAAGTGTCCCACAGATCTGTGGTGTTTTTCCTTCTTGGATCTGGCTGTGAGCTGGCTGTACAGTGCCAGACAGAAAATGAAGAAGCCATTTACTGAACTGTTTAGAATTGAGAAGGGCAGAAGAGATACTTGACTATGGTGATGATGTTTATGCTTTTGGTTGGTTGAAATCCTGTTAACATCCATTAATACAGGCTTAAAGCCTTCTCCGAAACTTTTGGAATTACCTGTCTTTCTGTTATTTTAAGAGACAGTTGTTTTTCTTTGGATCATTGATACCCTATTGAATTCAGTGGGAGAACTTGTACGTGTGATGGGATAAAGTTTCCAATCCCTGTTTTACTTCTTTAGGGACTAAAGGAGAAGGCAGGCTTTAGGTGATCTTTTTAAAGATCCTTTTAAAGAAAGGATGCATGTGCCAAGTGGTGAGGTGGCATTGTACAAGTTCATATTATTTTTTCTCCAGTTACTCATAGGCACTAAAAAAATGGCACTGAAAATGCAGTGCGGATGCAAGTGCCAAATTGCTGCCATATGCAGATGAATTATCTCCTTGCCCTTTCCTGTCAAAGGCCTTAGTGCCAGCCAGTGACAGGGCTGATTGCCTTTGCCTGATCAAGGGACATTTGAGGGAACAGCTGATGGCTGAACTTCTCTAAAATGGAATTGATGTGTGTAGTGGAGGAACCTGTACTAAGAGTTGGTACCTACATTTTATCTAGAAATATGTGCCCACGGTCCTCGTTCCCTCTAGCCTTCATTTCACCAGCCTGCTTGGAATCTCTCACGTTGCAAGGTCTGCAAAGCATCATCACCATTATCTCCAGGTGATCAGAAAAATTATATTCCCTTCAGGCAAAAGATGGCCTCTCCCTGGATAGTTGCACCTTTGTTTTGCAGCCCAGAGCCATTTGGTGTCCCTGGATCTGCAGACAGTAGCACCTAGGCTAATCTCTATTGTACTGTGTGTAGGAGTGTTGGCTCCAGCAGAGCAAGTCTCTGTGAGCATGATTGTGCTGGCTTCCAGGCAGTTTGTAATCCTAGGTGTTTATCTTTCAACTTCTTTGTGGCTAGGCCTTGCTTGGGTATTTTTATTGAAGTCCCGTGACAAAAGTATGACAAGTGGTTTTGTGCCTCTAGCACAATGGAGCTCTGCAATAACAGTGCCAACACTTTACCCCCAAAAGGATCTTCAAGTGGAGTCACAGACAGTTATTCAATGAATTTAAGTGACTGTTCCTCTCGGTCATTTCAGGGGTTTTTGGTTCTATCAATTGAAATCTGTCAAAATGCAGTGCTCTACAGCCAGTGCAGAGCAAGTCTGTGTTCCAGGCAGGATTTTCTTGTGGGATAGTCTGAAATGGTTGGGTGGACTTTTCCCCAACTTCCCAGTCACATGTCTGGGATAAATGTGACTTTCCAAAGGTTAGCTCTCATGCCAGTGGCACAAACAAGGACCTGTGCATCTGTTTCCTGAGCCCTTACTCTTTTGTCCCACATTTTCTTTAATGAGGTGGGAGGAAACCCATTTCTACACAGGGCCTAGCACAACTTAGGTAAGCAAGGATCATGTGAATTGTCAAGTGAGAGCTTCTGCTGGTGCTGCACAGAGGGATAAATTGGTTGAGAACTTTGTGGGCTGCTTCACTAAAGACAAATAACCGTGTGAAATTTGATTTGCAGAGAAATTTTCTTCCTAGGAGAATGCAGAACCTCAGCATAAGTAAATCTGCAAGCTAATGATGTAAAAATAGCTTGGATAATAAAAATCTGGTAAATAGAGGTATGGTAGCAATTGGGATGTATGGGAGAGACAGGCTAAACTGATCTGACTTTATTATGAGGAATTTATTCTTTCACAGAGCTCCCCTGGTTTAACTCAGTCAGTGCTGTGTCACTTTTAGCTGAAGCAGAATACTTTTTGTAGAATTCTAAAGTCATCTTCCTGAAAAACAACGCAAAAAACTGTTCAGCTGCAAACTTGAGCTCACTCAGAATAATCCAAATTTGTTTTGAAGGACTTCAGGGATGTATTTCCTTCTGAAGATTCCCATTCTTCTGTATTTTCTTTGCCAAGTGAGTAATTAGTTGCTCCTTGATTATTGCTTATCACTTTATACTTTCTCATGGAGACAGCAAGGGACTGTGAGGCTGTTAATAGCTATGCTCAGATCACCTTTCCTTCTCAAGCATGGTTTTATTAGCTTAAAAATAACAGTGGGAGTGAAATGCTTTTAAGTTCTTGTATTTATTGGGTTTTTTTACTGGAATCCTGAGTGCTTTCCAGTGACCACCAGAAGTGCACAGTCTCATTTTTCTTCCCTTGAGTCACTACACCCCAACACCGTTGATCAACAGCATCGGGCACAAGAGCTTGACCTAGGCAGTCTTAATGTGGGATGAAGAAGAGACTTGAAAATTTTCTTTCATCCTTTCACATGTTCCTAAACATGGCAACAAGCGTGGCTCTGCAACAGATGCAATTCTTTCTAGGTCTCTAGGTAACATTTGAACCTGTGTAATGTTCGCAGCACAGCACCGTAAGTAATATTCCAGGAAATGCGCTGCCGCTTGTTAAAAAGGATAGGACTCCAGAGATGCCTTTAAATATGCCTGTAAAGTGAGAGGTGCCAAGAGAAAGATAATATGGCTGATTATAGTTATTTACCTTACATTTTCATTCGCCCTTAACTGGGTGTAATTTAGGGGCATGAAATCTCTTATTGGAAGTGTATTTGCATTAAACAGCTCTAAGCAACCATGAAAGTGCAGAAGCTGAAAAATTGACAGACTGGGTTTCTAGAATCCCAAAGTAGCATTTTTTTAATAGGCATACAAACAAATCAAATAAACATGTTTTGCTTCAACGATTTAAAGAATATGGTCTTTGGAGTAATTTGTCTCCCCCCTTTTTTTTTTTTATCCTATAATTTCTAACCTCTTCACTGCCTATCTCTAGTTTGCAGCTCCTCCTAACAATCTGCAGCAATTTCCAACCCAGCTGTTGTGGTTGCTGTGCATTGTGCCTTTGTTGAGCTTTCCCTGAGCTATCAAATCATGCTATAAAGGGGATTACCTGGCTAGTGATGTTGTTTTTGAGGTCTGCACTTTTTAACAAATAATTGCTTCACAGTGGCTCTTCCTTACGTCCTGCTGCCAAAAAAAAAATGAAGAAAAAAAAAAGAGCCCTCTGGAAATCAAACTTTACAGTTGGATGGAATCAAGTCTTGCTAGTAAGCACCTTTGGTTGGCTTTGTAAAAACCCCTTTGCTTCCTTTGCAAGTAATCATAACCAAGTTGAAATCAATCAAAGAGTAGCTGATCTTTTCAATCAGTTGGTGTATTTGTAGCAAGACTTGGATGTTCGTGCGTGCTTTTAGAAAAAGACAAACATGTTTTTGCTCTACTGTGTTGGCATGTGCTAAGCTTGAGAAATTTATAATCCAGCTGTGTGCTGTTAAACAGGTATGATCTTTCACCTCTACCCCCAGCAGCAGGTCAGTCTTTTTATGGCCACTGCCTCTCCCACAAGGCAGTTTATTTAACTGATGTTTGTGAAATGTTGTGATCTTCACATGAATGGAGTTATTGAAGTGAAAAGCATTAGCAATATTTATTTCAGCAGGTTGCGGAATTAATGACTGAGGAAGGAAAACTGGTAAAACTTGCTTTTTATATGCACAATAGAGTCTTTAAGAAATGTAATTAGTGTGTAAGAATGCAGATGTGTCTGAATTTATGTTACAGTACATATGCTCTGTCAGAAGTTTTCTAACAAATATATATGCTATTGAAATATATCTATAGCATTCATTTTTTAGTATCTTTTGAGTGTTAAGTAAAAGCTAGTGTCTGTCTTGCTGTGCTCAATGCAAAAGATATATTTACTGTACTTGAGTGTCTTCAATTTTGGTTCTTGTTTTGCAAACACAGTACATTTTAATTAAGGCTTGTCACTTGAGATCTAATGAATACATTTACTGTAATGTCTCCATTTTCAGGAGGTGAATTTGACTTAGAAATTGTCTCTGTCACAGAAGGCCTGATAGTATCAGTTTAAAGATTTCTTTCTTTCCTGGGGAAGAGCAGTTTGTGTCATTCACCCAGCTCTCACTTAGGCTGTGCTTGCCTAAAAGGTTGCAGAATGATGTTTATTGCAACATACAGACAAGGAAAGTCTCTAAAGACAAGCATGGACATTTACCCCAGACAAGCTTATGTACCTACATAAGATTGTCCTATTTTTTTCCACTCCCCCCCGCCTTTTTTCTTTGACACAGTTTCAGAGGTGGTTTATTGATTATATTTGGAAAGATTAAGAAACTTCTCTCTGCAGTCATGCTTCCGTTGGCATATGAGAGGACTTTGATCAAACAAACAATGAATTGTCCAATACACACAGTAAAAAAAAGGGAAAAAAACTCCTACAAGAGCTGGTTTCAACTGCCCTTTTACCTGTGCCTGTTTCTACACTGGTGGGTGAGGACCATGCAGGAGGTGGGTTGTTGTCCTTATGTGTCTCCAACTCATGTTATGGTTGATGTTAAAATTCCTGCTCTTAATGTCAAGTCTAAACCATAAGTACTTTTACTGTCATGCAAATGCCATTTTATGTTCTGCTTTTATACATGAATGTATCAAAAAGTGAATTTGGAATCTTCAAGAGAAAGAGAAATGAAGTAAAGCCCCATATTTTTTTTGTTTTCACTGTTACTGTTTTTAAAAGAGAACAGTTTTTTCAGCTAGGTAAGTCAAAATTGTGTTACTGTCTCCTGGTGTAGTGTTCTGGAGAAAAGGCTGTATCTCCCAACCTTCTTCAGCCTCTTCTATGTCACCATGTCCAAAGTGTGTTACACCAACTTTGTTAGAAAAGGCTGAGGTTTGCATGAAGGAAGAGCCCAGTGCAGTGCTGAGTTAAAAGGGAGATGCTTGGGGGACCCCACAAGACACAGGGGTGCCCAAAAGAGCAGCCACATCATCATCCTTGGATGTCCTGGTTAGTGACTTATTTGGCAGATAATGTGTGATTCACCTGTGGTGATCCAAGGCAAACATTTGGGAGGTGCTGTTGCATGCATCTCCTCGGCGTGTGAGGAATTGCATCACGGTGAGGGCAAAGCCCAGATTTTCAAACAGACCTAGGCACTGTGCACTGGGGTCCTCATCCAGGGTCCTGCTGGAGCTCTGAGACAGCAAGAGGACCGAGGCTGCCTCACCCAAATCATGCCACAGGACTCATACATCCTTCCCTCTGGCAGCCTATCCCTGCCACAGGGATGGCATGAGCAGGCTGGTGACCAGGATGCTCTGCCCTCTGGCTGCCTCTGCAGAGGGGCAGGGAGTTAGGTGCTGCAAAGGGCCCTGAATGGGCCACCTGTGAGGTGGCAGGTTATGCTGGTGACAAATGCATGCCACTGATGGGTATGTGCTTTTCTGACCTGCTTTAATTTTCTAGCTGGACCTTTAATTGCCAGGGAGAGGTATAGACAAATGCAATAAAAAATCCAAACAAATCAGAGCTATAGCAAGGCTCTACAAGGAAATACGTTTTAGAAAGACTTTTTTTTCCCTAATTAATCGGGATTTTGTTGTCAGGCTAAAACAGACTAAAAATAAACAGCTGTATAGTACTTCATTAAGCTGCCTGCTTGGAGTGATTTTCCCATTGATTAGTCTCAGGGCTAATGCTGGTTCATTCCTCATTTCATTGCTAATTAACATCAGCTCTGCTCCTGACCACTTGACCGCACTTTCTCTATGAACATGTGCTGGTTTGGCAAGTAATAACTGCTCCCTCCCTCTTAAAAGGGAGAGTTAAGGTACAAAATAGCTATCAAGAGTAGATCTGTGCCTCTACTGTAAGGAGAGCAAACTGTAAAACCGTGTCGGCCCGTACGAAGGGTAATAAACGGAGTTTACAGAGCGCAGGAGTTTGATTGAGGAACTATGTAAATACAGATGATGAGCTCAGGCTGCTGTATGAATTGACAGGCTTGGCTCATCTCCTGTCAGTTGAGTTGATTCAGGCTCTTCTGGGATGCTCGTGGTGTAGATTACCTGACCCAGGGGCTTAGGGCTGCTGGGTGGGAGCAGGAGGGCAGCTTTGGATGGGCAGCACTTACTTTGCCCAGTTTCCTTAATGTTCTCAGAGGTTGAATAATGAAGTACATTGGCAGTGGATACAGAAGGAGCAGGAAACAACACCATGGTTATAGCTTTGTCAGGCTGCTTCCATGCAAGAGGAATATAGATGAAAACAGGGGAAGTGAAATACTAGAATTGGCATGGATGCCCTCTGAGGAAATATCTAACAACTTTAATGAAATTAGCAGCCTCTGTTCTGGGTGAAAAGGTCAATTTTTCCATAAAATCCAAGTAAACTGGCATTTTGGAAAACATCTACTAAACTTGGCACAGAATAAATAATGTTATCCCAAAGTCTTGGTTCAATTCCAGATAATAGCTTTTTCTTTTAATTGAATTGGATATTGCATTTCATTTTCAGAAAGTCTTTTTTTTTTATTCCTTCATTTTGAAGCTTTCATATCTCAGAACTAATCAGAAACTCAGCCTTATACAAATCTATCAATCAGAAACAGTCAGTGAAGAGAGAGCTTGCCTGAGTGATAATCCTTTTCTACCTACTTTTGAGCAGAATCCTAATTCACTTGTTCATCAATTATATATTTTATATATTTCCACCATTAATTTAATGGATTTAGGGGCTCAGTCTTGCAAACACGTGTGCATGTGAGTAACTTTATTCATACAAGCAGGTGCTCATGTGAGTAAAATTAACCATGTGAGATATTTGTAGGATCAAGCTTTGCAGTAGATATATATCCAGACACATAGTAGGTATATATCCATTGGATTCCTAACTTCCCTTCATTGATCTATAGTAACAAGAAGCATTTCTTGTTTAAATGAGTCAAAAACCCTCAAAATATTAGTAACTTCACTAGATATGGTAAAAAAGAAGTTATTCCTATGTTTAAGAACATAACCACTTTGGGCCAGGAAGCACTGCCTCCTAATTAAGTGCTGCATGGTTGGTTACATCAGATAACCTTCATGGGTAGTTCTGGAATTGACTGGAGCAGAGGCAGAAGTATAGGAAGTCCCATGTTATTGTCAGCTGACTATATATAGAGCTAAAACATATTGTGCTGCAGATCTTGTTGGGTTGGAAAATGCAAATGGAATTTTGATTCCTGTTCCTGATACATGCAGCACCTCTTCTTTCTAAAATGATGCCTCTGTTTTTAACTTTTCTCATGTTACTTTCATTTCCGGTCCTGGTCAGATGCAAAGAAAAATCTCAGCAAACAAATATTTGTATTAATAATAAATAAGCCCAAGAAAAATATTTCCTTGAATGTTCTTTAACTGTAAGGAGTCTGGTTTGAAGGAGTGACTTGGTTGGTAGCTTCCTTGTGGTAGGTTGGGACTTAGCTTCTTTTGCTTACCTTAATTTTTTGCTCTCCCGTGGAGAGGTATTGAGAAATGGTAAAACACTTAATTCATTGCTGGCATAAAAGTGACCCCAAAGTTGTTTTCTTTCCTCACACTTCTGTAGTGAAATAAGCATATCCATATACTTTGGCATCCATGCATTAGGAGCAAGCAGAGTTCTTCTGCCGGCAGTGTCCAAGACGCTTGCTGGTGGTCCTGTGTCAGGGGGAGCATTCTGGGCAGCCTCACTGGCTGCATTTTGGGGTAACACAGCCCCTAGGCCACAGGGACAAGCTCTGGAGCCCTTTTCCAGGCTTGGAGGGGACACCAGCAGTGATGGAGAGAAAAGCAGGCAGGTGAGCCAAGCAGCATGGGCAGGACTGGCTTGGAGGCTGTGCAGGGTGCCCTGGGGTATTGCGGGTTTAGCTAAAGCAGTACATCTGTGGATGGCTCCTTACCCCTTAACAGAGACTTAAATAATGAAGGTTGGGTGTTTTCTGTTTTTGTACTTTGCCTTTTTATTCAAAGAATGCAAAAGGAGGGAACTAAGCTTTAAAAACCATTACGAGAGTGACATGCTTGAAATAAGATCTTAGAGAAGGCTAACTTGGATGACAGACTTTGTGATCCTCAGCAGTGGGACTATTTAAGATGTAAACCTTTTGATAAAGTTACCCTTTCTGGCAACTTGTTACCCTCACTATTTAAAAAGAAAATTAATCTTTGAGTTTTCAGAGTTAAAAGATACTGTGAGGGCCTCCAGTCATATGAGCTGTAAGTTGGCGTAATGTATTAAATAAGATTCAGTAGCTTCTTGTGTCACTACAGGCTAGAATTTGGTGAATAAAGTACGATTAATAGCTCTTACAAACCTCTGGATGGACACCCAAAGGAGAGGAATAATACAGTTGCAGTATTACAAGTCAGCAACATATTAAACATTTTTTTTTTCCTTAGGAAAGGATTTCCTGTAGAGGTCCTGAAGAAAAATAAGTTTCATTAGTTGAGCATTGAGCAGAGATAGAGCAACAGGATTGATTGTAATAAGCCTCTCCTTTTTACTGAAATCCATTACTTTCTGAGCTATTAAGTGATGAAAGGGATTAAGAGAATAAAAAAAAATAAGCAGGACTGTATTCGTAAATCTAATAAAGTTGATAACGGTAGAGCATTTTGTGAAATTTGCATGTGAATTTATAACATCCTAATCCATCGGCAGGCAGCGTTGCGCTGCAGAGGGAAGGGGGTGCACTGTGCATACAGGATAAAAATGCAAGCACAGAATTTCTGGCCAAGAAGCTTTTTTTTTTTTCCCTTGCTTTTTTTTTCCCCCCCATATGGATATCCATATGTTTTTATCACAGATTCCATACTTTCAGTGCCAGGATCCATATGTTTAGCTTTTTCTCAAATAAAAGACTATAAAATCATTCTTCATTATCTCTTTCTTCCTAGCTGGTGTTTTTGTAGACATAACCAAATGTGATGCTAGATGGTTGAGGCATACCCAGATAGGCTGCAGTTGGATCTCATCAGAGGTATTTAAAACCACTACCTAGGGAGTTCAAGGGCTGGATTATCTTCTGAGTGTAATGCCCCTTGACAGTACTTGAACATTGTAGGGGGTGCTATCATCTGATTGCAAAGTCCTGGCAGGGCTCTTCCCCTATAAAAGAGAAGCTCCTTTGGGACCAGCAATGAGAATTTTCCTCCTTTTTATTTTATTTAATTCTCAACCTGCACCTCTGCCTCTGTGCTTCTGCTGAGGGGTGTGTGGTACAGGGAGATGACATGACAGGGCTTTATTTCACTTCTGCCTTTTCTGCTTGCCCAAGGCCTGCAGTTGTAGAATAGCAGCAGAATTTAGAAGTGCTGATATAGGGAATTTGGGGTTGGCGTAAGGATGGTGTGTATCACCATCTCCTTGACACGACCCAGTCTGCTCTGTGCCAAGCAGATATCACTCACTGAGAATTGTGCCTAATAAGGTTTTATTTCTCCTTTTCTTTTTTTTTTTTCCCCCTTTTGATGGAAATGTTAATAGAATGCTTTGTAAATATGTAAAACACAATTCAGTGTCCATGGTTAGACCTTGGAATAGGTATCAAGTAACCTTCAGGGGTAAAATCTGCATGTTGGCTTTGCAGTCAGATCCCATCTTCACTTGGACTTTCAGTCCTTCTTTGCTGGGACAGCATGTGGCAGAAAAGCAGCTGTGGTGTGTGCATTTCCATCTCTTGGGAGTTTGATTGCCTGCCAGCAGGTTCTGACTGTCCTATGGCTGTGGTATTTAATGTGCAGAAGGGGTAAGGAATACCCTGTAATTTTGAAAAGGAGAAAATTAGGGTAGTCATAATTACAAGCATTACAGTGCAGTTTCAAAATAAAGCCATCAGTGTGGGTATTTTATTAGTTCCTGCCTCTAGCCCCTGAAACATAACCCTGAGGTAGGCTTAGAGTTATGCTTTATCCTCTGCATTCCTGACAATAATAGAAATTATTGTGAAAGGTTAATAACCATTGTGCATTGGAGTTGTGGAAGAAGGTGATAGAAAGAAGAGGTGACTTCCTTCTCCAAATAAACCAAGCAGTAGCATCCTGGCTTTAGAGAGGAGGCAATCAGTGCCCTAAGAACTCTACAGCAGCTGCAATTTGGCTGGAATCATTATATTAATTTTCAGGCCAACCTGACTCTCATCAGAGACAAAAGTGAAACTTACTGCTGATATCATTCAAAGCAGACATGACTCCTGATAGGATCTTTAGAGAAACTGTAGAAAAATTTAACCTTTCTTCTGAGATTTTCTTGTGAAAATATTTAAGCTTGACTTTGGCTTGCATTTCTATAGAACTAACCCATCATTTTTCAATGGTGCCTTTCCTTCCCAGAATTGTGGTGGCTCTGGTGAGACTGGTGGCTGGTTTGTAGGGAGTTGCCTCGTGGGTCTTGATTGGCAGTGCAGAGAGCCACTGTTCTCCTTTCAGAAACTATTCTCTTGTAAAATTGCTGTGCTTTTTTTTTTTTCCTTTTCACTTCACTCAGCATTTGAATGCCAGATTGAGCTTATTTTAAGATTCCTCGGGGCAGTGGCACTGCATTCCTTCCACTCCGCTATTCCTTACCACATTACCTCACTGCATCAGCACTCGTATCTCCTGCTGATGGCATCCAGTTTCCATTCCATTCACAGCAGCCAAGGATCATATCTCTGATCCACTTAGAAACACAATGATCTCTACCCCTGAGAATGCAAACGCTTTCTCAGTCAAATCTATTGATCTTCAGGACTCTATTTCTGGCTTTCCATTCACTCACTCCACGATTGGGATGCTGCATATTCATTCTGGGCAAAGAGTTAACTTGGCTACTAGGAACTCAGTGAAAAACACTTCTGCAGAATCCAAAGATAGACATGATCTCTTATATATTATTATGTCTGTACAAATACTGCACTTCTTAACTGGGCAAAACAAAAAACCTCCCAGCTGGCACAGTGACAATGACAGACCTGCTCGTGCCATCATATTCTTATCCCAAGCCAGCTCACTGAACGTGCTAATGTTGAGATGGGCAAGCACATGCTGAGTTCTGCAAGGGAGGAGGTAATCACAAAGGGTCTCCAGGCTAGAGAGGGATTTGCAGTCTAAAAGGAAAAGATGAGACCAACAAGCAAGGACATTGAGTATGAAGAGGGACCTAGTTTGACAAACAAGCAAAATGAGTGAAAGCACTTTAAAGAAAAATATTTTTATGAAGAGCATTGCTGTCAGGGAACTTGGCCCTTCAGGGTTTGACTCTGGCCTCTCTCAGAAGTATGGTTATGAAGAAAAGCACAGATATGTGGGGTGAGTATTCAGCATCTCCTTACAGATTATGTACTGAAACAGGCCTCTCCTGGAGGTGAGCGCAGTGTGTGCTTCAGATGGGCCTCAGGAAGCCCACTTCTTCCATCACCAACAGCACAGGCTAGAGAACAAATATATCTGCAAATAGACCTAACTTTGACTTTGTTGGTGTTCAGGTGTTCACTATCACCCCTGAATAGGATTTTGCTTCTTAAAAGATGGTATTTTTAAGGATTTTCAGGTATTGCTCACCATTGACCTTCAACCCATATTTAAAAGAAATCTAGGCACCATGATGTTGAGTGAGCTATGCCTGAGTTAATTTAATTATCTAGACTTTAGGACTTTAGGACTTTAGACAATCTTGAAAATATTACCTGTAATTGGTATCTTCTGGGTTCCAGCTGAGTGCCCTGTTTTCTCTACTTGTACATGACAAATGAATCCACTTTTTCTGTGTGGGATTTTTTGGGGTTTTGTTTTGTTTTTTTTTTTTTTTTGGTGATTTGGTTTTTTGGGGGTTTTTTTGGCTGTTGGGTTTTTTTTTTGGTTTTTTTTTTTTTGGGTTTTTTTTGGTTTTTTTTGGTTTTTTTTTGTTTTTTGTTTTTTTGTTTTTTTGGTTTTTTGGGTTTTTTTAATACAGATATTAGGTTACTGCTTAGTCTAAGAGAAGACTTTCATTATTCAACACTTTTACTGCCGGGGGCACAGCAGCTAACCTGGTTTGGTCTTGATTGTGTCACTCTAGCTAAAGCTGTTTCCCACAACTCATGGTGCTCAGACTAAAAACTGACAATATATAGCTAAGTCAGGCAGGAATGGAAAGGGTCCCAGGTGAAATAATTATGGGGTTGATTATTGTGATTATGTATGATTATAACCCTTCTTAGTATATCACTAAGAGTACTGAGATGTGAGAGAATTTGACTTGTGAAGGAGTAATAAAATTTAACACAGAAACTTACTCTGAACCTAGATATTGGCTCCTGATGTGCAGGAACTGATTCACCATTGTTGGTAGTGAACTGCTTTACTTCACTTTTTCCTCTACCCACCAGAGTTTTCTCCTCTTCTTTTGTGAGCTTTGCCTACAAAGCTGGGTAATAACTAGTGCACTTCCTTGTAGCTTGCCCATTTCTTCTCACTGTTCAGCTTGTTTGTCAGTATATCTAAATTTCAGCTGAGGGAGGGGTAGGATATTTTTATTTCTCATAATCAAAAAACACAGGAATAATAGTATAAAAATATGAACACTGAAATTAATATGTAATGTGAAATAATATCCTTGTCTGGACATTTCATTGCCTTTACAGGAAGATTTTTATTTAATATTCTAAAACTCCAGTGACATAACAGTACATGGATGATCTGTCCCTGCTTACAGACATGAAATAGGTCTGCATGCATACATATTTGCAAGGGAGACCTTCCTCTCTCTTCATCTTTCCAGCAGGTACAAACCATTGATTGTCTTTGATTCCTCCAGAAACTGGGGGAGTAAGCAGGCATTTAGTAGGAAAAGCTGAGAGCTGCTTGCCCAAGGCTTTGATGAATCCAGTCCTCTTGACCCTAAATCCTGTACCTTAGCTGCCTTCTTCTAGAAAATGATACAGATTGTAATTCTTTGGCATGAAATAAGAAAGACCAATTGCTTTGGACATTTTTTTACTTTGTTTTTCAGTTCTTTCTCCTAGTACACTGTTTGCTAAATACTTTTCCCTCTGGAAGAAAAGAATGTTGAACTTGTTTCCATCTCCATCCCTTATCTCCACCTACATGTCTGTGCACGAGGCACCCCTAGGTCTTGCTAGAAAAGAGTGTCTTCACTAGACGGTTATCATGATGTGCTCACCAACAAAAACACTTCTGTACCACTTTGGGCAGTAGATTTAGAAGATTTCAAGTCTCCCTCTTCTTGCCCTTTCCCAGTTCCAAATAAGGAACTTCAGAGGGCAAATGTGCCACTGCTGGTAGACATGAAGCTACTGTTGTATTGTGGGGTTTTGGTTTGTTTTTTTGCCAGCTACTTGACATTGTTTTACAGCTGGACTGTGCAGCTATTTCTAAAAGGCTAAGCTAATTCTGTTGTCCTTTTTTATCAAGGAAATTCTTGAGAAACCACAATAAAGCAGCTGTAACCCTGGCGATGCTTACAACTGTGGCCAAAAATAGAAATCAGTGCTTCATGCGTTTTCTTAATGAGGGTATAGGGGATTTTTTTCAGTGTGGTCCTTGACATCTCGCCAAGTTAGGGCTGGCTTTAAATGTTTACTGCAAGCTTTATAAATAGCCCTGGATAGAGGGGGCATTTCTTTTCCCAGTATCTTGCTCCCTCTCAGGGCTGGGGCTGCTGGGGGCAGCTGTGCTCTTGGGGCACGGCTGAGTGTCTGCAGTGAGCCCTTTAGGCCACAGTTGCCAAATACTTTGCAGGAGGTGCCGATCACCTTGGGTTCCTCTTTGCTCAGAGGGGGAAGCTCAGCATCTTGCAGAATTAGGTCTGTAAGCTGTTGTTATTAATAACTGCCTTCATGGTCGTTTTGCTTACAGACAGGATTTATTTGGCTTTTGACTATCAGTGAAAGTGTCCCTATAACTGGATTTTTATGCTCTCTCTGTGCAAATAGAAAACCATGGTTTGTTTGCCAACCCAAATAAGAATTTACAAATGTGGGGGTTTTTTTCCTGTGGTGCATAACATGGCTAGTAAATGGGTATGAAATGGCTGGATGCAGGGATTTTGTAATGTTCTCACAGGCAGAAGAGAGAAAGATGAGAAAAGATGAATTAAAACTTGGGGAAAGTTCAGTCAACAAACTAAGAAGTGCAGACATACTGATTTATAAAGAGACTATAACTTTTAAACATGTACTTTCAATCTGAAGGACCGCAGTAGGGATTTAAAATATGACTATTTAATTTTTTAAAATTACATAAATTAAGTGAACAGCCCATTAATGGGATGCCATCAGGATCACATGGCCAATTCAGTTCAAGTTATATTATCTTGCTGGCCGGATTTGAATAAGAATTAAGAAATTACTATTCAAAGTAGTATGGGACATTGATCCTCATTCACAATGAAATTTGTCACCATAACTACCTGGAATTCCACTGCTTTCACAGAGGTATTCCACTGAATCTTCTTTATGGAGCAACTAGAAGGGAATTGTATTAGTCCGTGGAAAAAAGCCGCTAATTAGTTGTTCGGCCTTCAGTAAGTCCTGTCTTGCAGAGGGTTTGGGGATAAGCAGCAGGATGTGTCTAATGAATGGGAAGCGAGATCCAACAGACACCGAGCTCCTCCAGCTGGTCCATCCCTTGGCTGAAGGTCCATCTCATGGATTATTTACCTGCCCCAGTTGAGAGCACCTTGCCTCTTATTCGCAACTGGTGCTTCATATTTGAACTTGGCAAATCGAAGCGTGTGGTTGAGTTAACCACGCTGAGGGATGTCCTCTGTGGATGAATTGTTCCAAGTGCAGTATCTTCCAGAGTCTCTGTTAACAACAAAATTCACCATTTCATGCAGCCGTCTAGTTCCTTTTCACGATTTTGGAACCCCATTTGAAAACAACTAAAATACTATCTTAGTTCAGTGCTACACTGTGTTAAGAATAGGTAAAGAGTAAAACAAAAAGCTGCTACAAATGGTCAAGCAACTTGTGCTACACTTTAAACAAACAAAGTCAGCATTATTAATGTCAACTGCACTGTTTAATTTATAAATATTAATTTTGCTTTTTTTTTCTTGACTTCACTGCAGTGCATTTCAAGTCTAATTTCTGTGATAATTAAAATGGGAAGATGAGAATCTTTGCACTACTTTTTTTCTTGCTCCAGTTTAATTCCATTGACTTGTTGCTAATTTACACTGGCATAAATGTGAGACTACTGGGCTCAGCAATTCAGCATGTTGAGATCAAAACCTTTTAAAACCTTTCACTGACAGAGAACACTTGAAATGGCAGATGCTGAGTATTTGCATTGTTAATGGCTTTAAAAATGTGATAGTTGTATATAAATACTAGAAGAGAAGTTATACATCCACACATCAACTGAAATTAGCATTCTGAAATTTGCAGTCCACCAAAACAATGGCAGTAGATGGTCATGAATATTTGTGTTGCTCACTGTTACCTGAAGATTCGTAGTCTGGAACCTGCATCTGATGCAGCACAGATGTGTTTCCTTGCAAGTACTTCAAGTCTTTTCTGTACCTGGGATCTCCTAAGGTCACAAATTACAATCATAGGCACTTTTCCCCCATTTTGCTTATAATGAGTTTGTACAACAGTCCATTTTAAATCATCACAAACAAAACATGAAGAGTATCTGTGTAGTGAAGTTAAGCAATCTACCACTCACTGATGGTTACCTATATTGGTAGGTGAGAAATAAAACTGCACTTTTTTTTCTGTTTTTTTACCATTCTGTAGCATTCTCGTATACCTCTTCACTTGCCAGCATCTTACTAGAAACATAACGGGAAAGGGACTTCTCATAGGTTTTACAGCTGTGGCTAAAAGCAGAAGAGCCCAATAGGAAAGATTAGGCTAGTAAGATTTGAAGTCACATTTGCAGTCCCAGTTGAATCAGAGACACTTGTGGAGAGGCAGCTGGTGATGATCTGAATTTGACCAAAATTCTAAACATTTGATTTAGCTCATGTACTGATATTGGTTTTGATGACCCTTTTTTTTTCAAAACACAATATTGAACTTAATTTTAGAATATTACTTGGTATCAGTTTAATTTTTTGACATTACATTTCAAGCCAGCAGCAGGTAGTAGATGAGGATGCCAGTGGGGCTGTGCTCTGCTTTCTTCAGACGAGAGGGAGAAAGGAAATTTGTATACTGAAAATTCAGAGTTTCCTGGTGTAGCATAAACAGCCAAAGATTTAAAAAAACAAACTTACATTACTCATCTCTTTTAAAATCACTTAAGCTGTAAACATGAGGTTGAATGTTACTCAATGAGGGTCTGCAGTACAGTGAATTTCCAAATCTCATGTTTGCCATACACTGGTGTTGTTATATGACTTCAGTGATGGGATGCTGGTTTGGGAAACCAGGTGAAAATTCTCAGGAAAGAAGCAAATCAAGGATGATAATGGCCACAAGATACAAGTATTTTTTGTGTGACTGTAAACGTTAACTGAAAAAACTTAAATGCCTCCTGAGCTGGTCATCTGAAAGCAGCCCAAGTTGTTTCGGAGGTTTTGGGGTTTTTTTTAAGGTTTTACTTAAGGATGTCCAAGTATTATAGTGTGCAGTGGGGTAGTAACTAGAAACTTCTGTCCCTTTTGTTCTAAGCAAAAAGTTGGTATGTATCAAAATGAGTTTCTGCCAAATACCAAAGGAGTTTCTACCAAGTAGTGACTTAGCTGAGACTGATTTTTCAAAGGAGTTTTTTTTTTAAATCCCTATAGTTTGCTCCTCTGTTGTTTCTTTAAAGATTTCAGTTTTCACTGGAATTTGAGTGGTCTCAACCTGTCTGTGGAGTTTTGCTCATCTGGCCAAAGAAAAGAAACTCAGGGTTTTGTGTGTCTAATGGCAATAAACCAGCAAAATTTGGAGCTGTTTGTTACAGGGTCAACAAAATCCATTTTACTTTAAAAATAGAAACACCTAAAACTAAAGTAGTAAAAAAAAAACCAGCCAAAAAGAGGACAAATTACTTGAGGCAGATGTGTGTTGAGAGATTATACAAACAAGTTATTTAAAAGATGGCTGGCAAGCCATCTACCTATGGGTCAGACCATTTGTTAATGGTATTCTCTTTACCGGCCTCTCATTTTAGCTTTGCCTGTCTAAGGGAAATGAGGCTATATGACACCAGGATGGAAAACTTGCATAGTCCCCCAGTTTACAAGTTTTCTGTTGCTTATGGGTCAAGGGAATATTTGCCCTCAAAATGAGTACTTAAGCAAGTTGTGTGGTTTTGGGTATTTTTGTTTTGCTTTTGTGGTTTTGGGGTTTTTAAAATTCCTTTGAAAACACAGAGGCACAATTTGTGTGTAAGACTCATGTTCATACAATGGCCATTTGATCAGAGACCCTGTTGCAGTGCTGTTCTTTGAAAATGTGTTGTAAGTGGCTCTAGTTTTTTTATTTTCCATTTACTGCCAACCTGTGTTGGATCACATAGCTCTAGAGAAAAAAAAAAACAAACACAACCTATATTTTAATTCAGACTTTGCTTGGCATTTAAACCTCTTCTGTTTTGACTTTCAGTTTGAGGCAGTCCTTAGACATGTGCTTAGACTGAGCTTGGTCAGGTGGATGCACAAGGCTGTGCTCATCTTCAAAGCTCAGCACAAGCTGAGGCAAGTGTTGCCTGAACTCATCTGAACTCATAGGGCTCTCTTGCAATGGTTTTGGCTGGGAGGGAATCTGTGCCACAGGGATCCTTGACCCTCCTTCCCAACTTGGGTCTCATTTGCTTAGTTGTGGAAGATTTGCTGCTGGGCCCCACTTTGCTGCCCAGTGAAGCTGTGGCAGGGCTCACTGGTGGTGGGTGGGGTGTCACTGCAGGGGGAAGGAAGGGCCTGTAATGAAAGAGAGACGGTGCCTTTCCTCTGCTGGGGCCGCATTAATGCGGCAGTGTGGCCCCAGCTGTTCTTTTTAAACAGCTTTATTTGTATTTTTTTTCCTCCCGTGGAGCAAGCTGCCCAGATTTGCAGTTTATAAAACTGGGACAGCCTAGCAGGGGATAGGGCTGTCTATGCACCATCTTCAGGGGATAATAATATCTGTCAGGGAATGGCTGTGATGACAATTGCAGAGAAAGGTGAATTGCTGTGTGCATGTGCCCACGCAGTAAACAGTTCCCTTAAAGAGAGAAGGAAGGGGAAGCCTCCCAAACTGGGTGCTGCCTTGTGCTGAGCTCTGGACAATGTGCTCCTGTAAACTCTTCACCTCAGTATTGTTTACAGAGAAGGAGAGCTGCAAGAATTGGTTTAAATAAATAAACAGCACTCACAAGGATCCTTTCAAGCTCCAGGTTTGCAGCTAGAAGTAAAATATTGTGGATAACAAAAAGAAATTGCTCTCCTGTGAGCTGTGTTTTTCTTCTTGCGCTGTGGCTCTCTCTTTGTACCAGGCACCCAAGCGTGACTCCTCCCATTTCTTCATTTCTTCTGTCCCTGCTGGTCCCACAGAGCTGGGGTTAGTTGATGCTGGGGGCACACTTCAGGGGCTGCCTGTTTGGATGTGGCTCTTCCCAAGGGAGTGGATTAATGGGGTGAAGTGAGAGAGGGCAGAGCTGTGGTACTGTGGGTGTTTGAGGGTTTGTTAATGTAGCTGTTGGATGGGCAGTGACTGCTGTACAAAGCCTTCTGCTGGTTTGTACCCTCACCAGGGGTTTTCAGAGGGAAAGACTTTTTTTCCCCTGGATATTTTTAAGTGATGTATAGGAAAATTTAAAAACAAAAAAAAACCAACCACAATTTGAAACAATCTTTGTTCCTTGTGTTCTGTTGAGGCCTTGGGGGCAAAGGAGAGCAAACAGCACCGAGCCTGTTCAGCTGTGTGAGTGCAAGTGTGTTTAGAAACCCACAGGTTCAACATAACCCTATTTACTTGTTGCTCACAGGATGGCTGATGCTCTGTTCCCCTACCTGCTTTGCAGTGTTCCCACGGGCATTCAAAGTAAGAATTGCAAACTTGTGCAGATAGAAAGGAAGACTGGATTGCCTGGGGAAGACTATAACAGCATGGCTGTCAGTTTTTCACATTTCCCCAGTCTTTAAAATTGTGAGTTTGGCCCTGTGTCTTTCTTCTGCAGAAGTGGTGTATGCACGTGTGCATCATACATATGTGTGTGTACATGTATACTTCTCTGGCAGCCACCCAGACCTGAATACTTGGCTTTCAAAGTGCTTTCCAGTCTCTGAACTGAAGCAGAGATACCTAATATTATTATTGTATTTGGTCACTATTACTGGGTACTACCACATATCCCTGGTGCTCTTACAAACCAAGCCATTTGGATTTTTCCATCACAATTGATGTTTTAAATAGTCAATACAGAAAAATTTCAGCTGTGGTATAGCTTGGAGAGTGTCACTAGGAGTTAGATGATGTTAATCAGTATGTTTAAACAAATCTTTGAAAGAAAATGGGAGAGGCACAAGAAATTAGAGAGTCAGAAATACATTTTTCTTTTAATATAGTGCTAGGACCAAATTTAAATGAGGAAAAACTGGGACTGTAAGTCATGTTTTACAGAAGACACTGAACTGATAAAAGCAGGAGGAAGATTGTATTTGTTAAAAGCCTTTGGTATCTTGAAAGTGATATTACATCATTCCATTTCTCAGCTTTCACTCTTGTCTAAACAATTTAAAGACAAAAACGAGACCATCTATTTTGTGTATACATGTGATTATCTATTTAGCCATACACATCAGAGTGTGCACATCTGTATATACTCCATAGGGCTGCTTCTAGAATGCTTCTCAGTGATTTTTTTTTCCCCCTCAACTCCTGGATTTCAGTGTTTTACCCCCTACTTTAAAAAAACCAAGAGATTAAGCAGGACCCATTATTTTGACATCAAATGCAAGCCCTAAACCGTTGCTAGGATACAGGATGTGGCACTACAATATTGCTGTGGTGTAGGGTTATATTGTCTTAAGTGTGGGGAGCAGGCCATATTATAAATCTCAGTGAGTTGATAGAAGAGATAAAAATTGCTGCTCTTACTCTGTAATTAAAAGGAAGGGAATGTGTACAGAACAATTTGGTCATATACTCCTTTTTTATTTGGACAGTAAGTGAAGCACTATCAATAAGCAATTTCATTACAGTCTGTATGGGTTTTGTCTACTTTCATTTTCTATCTGCATTAATTTAGAGTAACTCTTTGGGTTTGTTATTGATTGACACCAGTGTAGGCAATGCTAAAATTCATTCTTGATGTCAGACCTGTTAATTTTCTGCCTTTATTTTTCTTTTGTGAACAAAGTAATAGAAACTTAGCTTCTGATTTCAGCAGTATTAATTCAGGTCTGGTTTCTTACACTTTCTGTGGGACTCAAATTAGCTGCAAAGTTGGAATGTTGTGGGCAAAATAAAGTGTTTTTGTTGTAGACTTGAGGGGATCATATAATTGTTTAGGATGTCACATCTAAACTGGCTCAGACATCGTGTCTAAGTGAGCCAAATCTAGTGCCTGTGTGACCATGCAAAAGAGAAGCGGATGTTTTTATTACTTGTGATTTGTTTTGTCTTTTTAGGATGGGAAAAAAACCAAAGACAAACCACAAATATACAAAAAGCCCCCCATGCCTCTCCAAATGCAGCAAAACAAGGATTCCTTTCTTTTTTCTTTTAAGTGCAAGTGAGTTGTGTTGAGGAATGGCAGTGGTTGATATGCAGCCCCTGCATGCAGTTAGCACTCACAGAGCAGCTGGCTGATGCAGAGTGAAAGCCTGCACTCTGCTGTAGAGCTGGAGTCTCTATCACTGAGGAGAAATAAAGACCTCCACCTGCACGGGTGGCACTCGGGGGCAGCTGCAGGTGGAATGTGAACACAGCCACCTCCTGGACAGGTTGTCCACTAAGTGCACGGGGTGCCAGATAAGCACAGCAGCCTCCTCACCCATGAAAATTAGGGATTTTTGTAGGTGAGGATGCTGCCAGTGACTTGTGGCTTCCTCACTACTGGAGACAGATCATAGGCTGTGCTCCATGGGTCTCAACCCAGATACAAGAAGACCTTTCAATGCACTTAATGCAAGTCTGTTTTTCCTTATCACAAATGCCAAGCTAGGGGACGTGACAGCTGATACCTCAGAAAAGTTAAGTTGGGGGTGGACGAATTGTAAATGTGTTTGTTGGGGCCAAAATAACATATTTGAATAGAGCACAGGTGTGGGCCAAACTAATGCTAGGAAAGAGGTTATTGCCTTCTCAGAGGTTACTGCCTTCTAGAGAGGTAATGTGAGCTTTCCCACTCTTGAAATGGGTGCAGTGAGTGAAGCTGCTGGGGGTGGTGAGACTGTGATGAGACCAGTGGTCAAAGCAGAGGGCAGGACTAGCTCAGAGCAGCAGAGCTGCTTCCATCAGGTTTCACTGTCCTTGTTCCTGCAGCCACTGAGGTGCATCCTCTTTGTGAAGCACAACAGGCGTAAGAGGCAAGGACCACGTGCTCCATGCTTCTGTAGCCCAACCTGCCTGTTAATGGCTGATGCTATTCCATAGCCAGCAAATATCCAACCCCTGACTGATAGAGAGCAGATTAGCAATTATTTTGGGGTCATTTTAGTCGAACAATTAAATACCTCCATACTTATTTAATCACACCTGTGTAAATATCAAATTAATTCTTGTGAAATCTCTTTTAAGATGTTAGCTTTGTCTTCCCAATTTTATGCATAAAGACACGTAGGTTCACACCTTGGCTAACAGACATCTGAAAAATCAGATTTTGGTGTCAGGGGCCTACTAATTCTCTGTTTTCAGGACACTGATTTTGAAGTCCAATTGTGAACTTAACCAAAATGAAGTTAGAGGTGCAATAATAGAAGTGGAAAACAGTCCACATGTTTTGGCTAAAAAGCCTTCTCCAAGGTCAAAAAGAGAACCAGTAGCAGAGCCAGGAATAGAACTGTTATCTCCCAGGCCTTTTTCTTTTGCTTCTGTCCCAAAAGACACTATGAAGGGTACAATATCCATTTGACAAATTGCACAGTTATGTGATGAATTGCATTTTTAATGCTCATTTTATGGCCTCTTTTGGCCACTTTCTACTAATCTGTCTTTCCTGGGGTATGTTCTTAACACTCCACAGCTCTCAGTGGCTATTAGACAACAACACAAAAATGTTCTTCTCTCCCAAAAGTGGAATTTACCGCAACTTCTCTGGTCTGAAGCAGAGGCCTTGAAATATCCCACCCTGCTCAGGTGACAGGTTTAAGGCCTGATTGCCTTCAGCCTAAGGGGGTAGGAATTAAGATATGTGCGGCAAAAGGGAGATGGGAATTGCTAGTTTCTCCTCAAAAATATAAATTCCTTCTCCTTCGGCATGCTTATAAGGTCTGGTATTGTTTATACATAGATTTTTTTTCGTAAGATTTGTATCTTTCAGCCAAAGTGTTGCCTCTCATTACTCCTGTCAAATCTGTAGCAATCAGCGGGTTACCAATTGCTTCTTAACTTCATGTATATAACGTTCCTACATATATGCATGCACACACTGAGCTACCAGGAACATGAATATTCAGAATATAAAATGGCTATTTACTGTGATTTTAGCTTCTTGGATTTCTTGAGGTAAATATGAATGTACTGTGTAGCAGAATAAAGTGACCAGACTGGGGCCCAACTTGCTGGGCCATGTATGGGCTTATGCAAAGGAAGAGCCTCAATCAGGACAGCTGGTGAACAAAAACCAAGTGGTTACCTTTATTCTAAATTAACACTGTGAATGCACCTAATTTGCAGTAAACCTGATGACCCTTTTTGCTCTCCATCTTTCTCCCTAGAAGATTGGGAGAAATAAACTTGTTACCACATCAGCTTTATCCTCTTGCCTTTGGCATTTTATATTGTGTTTCAGAAAACATGAACCATGAAAAAAAAATCATGTTGATTTTTAAATATGAAACTATGTGGACAATATTATTGCATTTCTTGAAATGTGTCCAGAATTCAAACCTGGAGGCAGTAGACGTTTGAGAGTGAAATTGGCCCCAGCCAGTTAATAAATTCTGAGCAGAGATGCATAAATCAGTGAGAGTATTTCAAACTTTTTTTTTTTTTCCAAAGGGTGGGCATGGGAGAGGGAAATGTCTTTGGAGAATTGTTTTCTATCAGTTCAGAAAATAGAGAAAAGAATTCAGCAATACCCAGTGCTGGTTAGCAGATTGTCATTTTTGGGTTTGATGTTCCTGGGTTTAATTGTCTTTCATGTGAACAATGGCAGGAGCTCTCTAGTGTGCCATGCGAGCATGATAAAAGGGGGCCGTTCTTGCATAGCAATGCCTTTTTTTTATTATTAGCGTAAAAAATTAGCAAGCTGGAAGTCGTTAGAAGGAGTTCCATTGGCATTAATTGTAATGCAGCCTGAATTTGTTTGCAGACCAGTGCGGCAAGACAATAGCAGCAGGGGAAAAAAGCAATATTAATAGCCTTTTACTTATTGTATCATTTTAGTGAGCCTTAATAAGGTGTCTGCTGTCAACTGGAATTTATTAAAATAAAAAAAAGACATGGTAGTTGATGTATTGCAGTAAGTATGGATGAGAGCTCAACTTGATTAATGTATGAGTTGGCTTTTTAAGGCATTTTAAAAAGGCTTCTTAACTGGGTCTTAAGAGACTGGCACAAGCCCACTGTAAACTACCTCATTGCAGTTGGAAAACAGCCTGACAGCTGCTGATGTCTCCTGTGGCTTTGCTTTTTTTTCTGATCAGAGAAAACTGAAGTAATATAGTCCTCGTCAATAATTGCAGTGCTTAAAAATCTTATAAAGGGATTTCTATTCTTCCCTCTGGAGATAACTTTTCAAAGGTTAAATTAGTTTTACTTGTGTGTACTTCAAATATCTCGGCTCCCAATAAGGATCAAGTTTTGTTTTAAATAAACTGCTCGTTTGTGTGCTGCATTGGATTAGCACCTTGCTGAATACCCTCTCTTTCAGCATGAGATGGACACTACAAAGCATTTGTTTTAAGTCGAGCTGGAGTCTCCCAAAAACCATCAAAATATTGACTCACTTGGGCTAGTTCAGTTCAGAGAGGGGCCCTGTCTTTTGTTATTCTTAGTGGTGAACACCTGAATTTATCAGCTTTGCTGTGCAATCTCACTACTCAACTTTTAGTGGAGGGAAATGGGAATTAGAGACCCAGCTATCTTTTTGACTTCGGTGTGATTTCAAGAACGTGTCAGCCTAAAATATTCCGTGTAGGTGGTTCTCACCCTGCCAAAATGCCAAAGCATGTGTGATAACGGGAAGACCCTAACATATGAGGAGGCTGGTTTATTTGGATTATGAGGAAACAGTTTTGTGGAAGTATGGCTTGTAAAACAATAGTATTTCTGTAACTAGACGTTGTCTTTTTCCTTCACCTACCTGTCCTGTCCTGGATCAAAACCCCAAGTGTTTGACAGGCTGCATAGACTGGTCACTTGTGCTTGCCTTGTGTTGCATTTGTATTTGCCAGGTAGTCTGTGGACATGCAGACAAATGCCTTGTGAAGAGCAGATGGAGGTGTCCCCTAAAGAAATTGTTCAGTTAGTCTGAATTAATATGTTTCATACTTTCAGCTGGGGTCACCATGAGCATAAGGTGAAGTGACCGTGTCTAGTTCTGTTAAACATTTCCAGATTTGTGTCCTAAGATAAACTGGCTAGATTAATCAAGGTTCTTCTTTCCATACCGTTGTCTCCATAAGTGCTGCAAATGTCATCCAAGTAGATATCAAAGTCAAAGGGAGGGAAACAGACTCTTAATTTGTTACAGTTCCATGTTGTCCTTCCTGATAGTTCTGGGCCTTTCCCAGAGGAAGTGCTCATGGTTCATTAAGGATGTAAGCTTTATTAGGATAGACGTCATCAGGTTCAAGTGTTAGGAAAAGTCGCTGCTTGTTAACAAAGGCCGTGGCCTTGGATAATGCAACTGTTCTCCTTACTGAGGGCTGTAAGCCAGTGTGGGTGATACTGTTCTCCTTGTATTTTTTTTTTATTTTTAAAAACATCCCGATCCTGCTTGGAGATCTTGTGTGATGCAATTCTCCTTTTCCAAAGGCTAAAAAGGAGAGCTCAAGTCCTCTATTTTCAGTAAATTCAATCACTCACCAGAGAAAAAATCTACCTGAAATTATTTCAGAAATCTGTGTGTAACTTACAGTCAATTAACCCACAGTCTACCATATTATAACAAATATTATTTACTTTAAGATTTCTTCTTTGGGTTTCAAATAGAAGAAGTGCAGCAGCACAACATATGCACTGGCAAGATTTTTTTGCCTTTTCCTTTCTGGCAGGATTGCTATTAAATGAAATTATTATATGGCTCATATAAATATGAGTTTCAGTTTCTTTTTACATTAGAAGTGTGAACTTCTACTTCTGTCTGTGCAGGCTCTCTTCTGTATGGGAGATGGAACTGTGGTGTGATATTTCCTGATGCTTTTTCCTGTCACCTTTATTTTATCCAACAGCACTTCCTTCTCCAGTAGCTGTTAGGTAAAACTTTTCTTTCTTCTGTTCTGTGTCAGCAGCTGAGAAGAAACTTGAATGAATTGATAATGATGCAGCATTGCATTAATTGCAATTCTCACTCCTCCTTTAGCCCATTGGCCACTCATGCTTTCTTGTTCAAAGCAACATTCCAGTAGCTCTAATATGGCATTGAGGATAATATTTAAATATAGGCATCTTAGATATTTACTCTTCTGTTTACACCTGTGGCAGATACTGCAGTGGTCCAACATATCTGCGATTTGTGGAAAAACCCCCTGCTGTCCCAATGATTTCCTTATTTAGCCTAACTCACAGTTTACATAATAATTCACTCCAAGGTATGATTCACCTCAAGTCATTTTCTCCTCATCTCCTCCTCACCTTCATTTTTAGGCATGGACTGTTTGAAATCTGTTCCTGAATATACCCAAAGGTTGCAAGCACTTGAAAGCTAAGTGTGGATTCTGATCAAAATTTTACAAATGGTTTCCATTTTATTAAGGAGTCAGATTGAAGACCATTAATAAAATGGAAACTCTGCAGCTTAATCTAACCTTGATATATTTTCAGCCTAATGCATCTGCTTATAGCCCTGTCACTGCTGGATCTGAGCACTGAGAGCATTGTTGAATACATTTTCATACCTTTGCATTTTTTCCCCCCCATCCCAAGATAGGCCAATTCTCCACTGTTCAGGCATCTTTCTCTCTCCCCCTGACTCTGGCTGTGATTAGAAGAGCAGTGCCAGCCTTTATTTGATACTCTGCTGCTAGGTGTATAGTTTGTTTAGTGGAAGAGGAGTGCTGCAGAAGGGACATTGAGCTTGTGGCAGATGTTGGAGGTGTGCAAGACCAGGTGCCACACTCCTTAGCTACCTGCACAGAAACTTGTGCTACTGAGCAACTCCACAGGGCAGCCCCTGTCCAAACAGCCAGCAGTGGTGGGGTGACCAAGCAGGATTCTGCAGACCTGACATTCATTTCACAGAATTCATGTTGCCCACCACCTTTTGCCTCTGCTGAAGCTTCTGCTTTACCATGATATTGATGTGGGGCCTTGTGTGTGCTGGTGGCTTTGCTTCCTCCCACCCAAAAATTCAGCGTTCTCAGTTGATGAACAGAGGTGACCTCAACTTCTTGGGCTTCAGGTCAGCTGCAAATCTGAATGAATGGAATTATCACTGAATTGTGAGTCATCCCTGAGTGATAATTACCACACAACTACAAGATATTGATTCAGTGTTTGGGGGTGATGGCAAACTTGCTTGCACTTGCAGTTTTTGAGATGTATGCCTGAAAATGCCCCATTTCCTCTTTTGCTTAGGTACCCTTTCAAAGCCTGGTGCAAAGTCCTTTCAGTGGCACTGAAAGAGGACTCGTCTCTCACCGCATCAGAGCACAAATCTCAGATTCCCTCTCCTGAAAGTGGCCTCTAGTTATTACACGAGTAAAATAGAGACACTCTCTGCCAGACGTACACGGAGACTAGGTGTCTGTGCTGACACATCAATACAAAGAACTGTTATCAGAGGAAAATTTCTCCTTCTAAACCAGGGCTTAAACTAATATGAATGGACATATAAAGGCCCCAGTGGGTGACCTTTCTTCACATGAGAATATGTCTGCTCAGGGATTTCTTAGTTCATGTTAATTGATTGCCTGATGGGATTGATTAACTAATTGATTCACTGTGGTTTGTGATTTAGCACAAAGATTGGCCTAGGGTAATCTTCAAAAGTTTTCAATATGGAAAAGATATTTGGAAAAATCTGGCAGCGGCAATGAATCTGAGCTCAGCTCTGGTATCCTGTGTTGGGTGAACCCCATCACTGAGGGTGTAATACTTGGCATGAGGGATGCTGTATAGGCTGGGTTTGGAGCAAAGCAAGCAGAGGAGAGGAGCAAATTTACAGCATCTTTGTTAATCTGTTTTCATTTCATATACTCCTGCTTCAAGTGCTTGTTAATAATTGCAGTAGGTGAAGTACCCATCCTCTCTCTTATGCTGCTGCAGGCAGAGGGCATACTGACAGGGTGTGTGCTTAAAACCATTGTTCTTTCCCGTTTTTCTGCAAGAATGGGCTCCTAAGCATTATTCTCTGTGTGCTTCTTCTCCCCCCTCACTACCTTGTGTGGATACTCACAGAGTTTTTACCATGGAGGTGCAGGGAGAAGCAGGAAAATCCTCTCAGGAGAGCAGCCTTGCAGCAGAGAGTACCCCCCGTGCTGTGGTTCACACGTGCCTCTGCCTCCTGGTGAAAAGTGCCCTTTTCTGTGAGGCACCAGAACCTAAATTCAGGTCTGTTGGATAATTTTAAGAGCACGGTCCCAAGCACCTGGTGGCTGCAGTTGGAATGGTGTTCCTCTTGCTTATATAAACTTGTTTCAAAGAAATCGTGCTGTAGACACACAGTGAGGGCGCAACAGACTTTCTGTTCGTGCTCTGGGTATTTCTTGGTGCTTGGGAGACTTGGGAAAAAAATAAATATATATATTTCCTATTAACCTGTTTTGAAAATAGTCTTCCCATATCAAAGTGTGTTTAAAAAGCAGATTGCATTTGATAGCAGTAGCTAAAATGCAGTAAGAAGCAGCCTTTTGATCTGTTGCAAATAAACTCTTCTGCAGATAAATACGTTACAAGTGTATTTTTGTTCATTTGCTATCAAATTCAATAACAACCAGTGGAATTGAGTTCAGCCAAAATGGGTTCATATCAGACTTTGAATACATACTTTTAAATATTAAAAGATAATGATTTGTATGGCATTGTTATATAATGCATTTCTTGTCTTCTCTTGTGTGCATGTGACAAATTCCAGTCGATAAGCCCAGGACTCTGGAGTCAGTTGTCTGGCTAGTTATTAAGATTAAGATAAGTGCTGAGAAGGGAAAGATACAGCACATTGTACTGCCCTGCTGGGACGGGGCCACCTCGGATTCCAAGTGTAAGCAATGCATTAATTCTCCCTGGCTTATTTCAAACCCGAGGTGTACACTGTAAATATTTGGGAAATATGATGGAAAGAGTGAGGAAAGACTTTTCTTTTTTTTATCCATTAAATGTTATTACTAAAAAGTGAACCTTACCTCCCCCTTGGGTCCTAATTATTATGCATCTGTAAAAACCCAAGACCAATTTTTGTTAATTGCTTATGAAAAGGAACTTTTTTCTCCTTACCCAAGCCGTAAAAATGCAGACAGACATTTGGACAGCGTTATCACAAGTCACTTCATGCTGGATATGCCACAGCAATAACAACATAATTAATGCTCGCACAGCAGAGCTCAATTAGGGTCTGGGGAGGAGACGGGGGTGGGGGGGGCAATAGGACTGGAAGGTCTGAACTGAAGAATGCTGAAGCTAATGTAAAGTTTCCTTATTGCTTCAGTAAACTTTGAATCGGCTCCAGGATGAGTGCTGGTGAGATCAGGGCTTTCTGAGCGTGTTGGAGCTGTTTTTGCTGGTGTCTCTGCAGGGGAGCCCTCAGGATATCACTGTGCCTCTGCCAAAGGGGGAGAGGGAGAAAGTTTTCTGTTATTCCAAAATATTAATGAGATAGTAAAAACAAGACAAATTTCCTGAAGTTCTGTTGTTATTTCTCACTAACTTAAACACAAGCTTTGCTACAAATTGGTCGTCAATGCCTTCAAGGCAGTAAAGTTTAACTTGTCTGTAAGATGGCTGGGAGGAGTGACAGAAAGCAGTAATTTAGAAAGTGTATTGAAGCTGTGTGCAGTGTAATGTAGACCACCGGGTAGCAATTAATTTTTGTTAATGAATTTAAAACTAGATGTATGGAAGTGGTTATATGAAATGTATATGCTGCTAAACAGCTAACTAGTCCTTGGGGTCTGCATTGTCATTATCTGTATGTAAATCATTTCAGCCAGCACCATCTAATGAGTCAAAAGCTGCTCTGAAACTGTAGCTGAGATTTGCAAGACACTTTTTGAAAAACCTTATGCCCTGCTTCAACGTGTGGCCCTTACAATGAAACCATGCCTGCCCTCTGATTAAGTGTGTCTTATGTGGAGACAGTTTATAGGTTTTATTGTGTTTCAGAGGGATTATTTCTAAACTCTTGAAATATCCCATGTTAATGGAGATGGGAAATTAAGGAACATTCAAAACCATTTAAGAGAAAGAAGGAGCGCAACTGAAAGGTCCCCAGTGACTCCTCCTAAATCTTATGGTTCTTATGTGGTGAGAAATAGATTTAAAAATAAAATAAAATAGTTAACTGCAAAAGACTATCTGACTAAACCATACAAACTGCTTTTTCTTGGGCATCAGAAACTTCTGTTATTGAATTAGAAGCTGTCTTTTTCCCTCATATGCCTGTTAAATCATTGTGCTTCCTTAGCTCCCCTAAGGTATATGCTACGATTTCCTCTTAACCAGCAATGAAGATAAATAGCTCCTGTATCTTTGCTGTTTACAGTTATCTTAAGCAAAACCAAAATTAAAGCAGAATCACTGCAGCATCACAGTTTCTTTACAGAGTCTTGAGTATAAAACAAAAAGTTGGAATACCTCAGAAAGGATATATAATACATGAGAATTAAATAAGCATGTGTATGTAGATTTACAACTACTCACTAATAAGACCTCAAAAAAGTAATTAAACCAATATCTGAGCCTGATGTGCTGTAACCAGATAAATGAAATGTACAGAGCAGACTGGAATATTTGGAATTCCATGCTCTGTGTCTCACCTCTTTTTTCACAGCATGGGCATTATATCATGGTTGTGTACATTCCAGTTAGCTGCGAGTGAGAAATCACCGCCGAGGTCGCTGAAATGTCAGTGCCACAGTGCTGAGGACAGAAATGAATGGAGTTCCCCGTTAAAGCTCTAATTATCAAAACCCAGATGATCCAATAGAAAAATGCTTGTGTCCTATATACTCTGTACTGTGGTCTAACAGAGACACTGCCTGGCTGAAAAGTCATACAAACAAACCTGTGCCATAACCTATTTCAGATTTTTAAACACTGACTGAATTTAGTCTCTGGCACACAAATACAGCTTTATGCTGTGTATTCTCTCAATACTCTTGAAAGCAGCTACGTGGTTTTTAAGCTCTTTAACTGAACCCTGTATGGTCTGAAATACCCAGGTAGTTAGCATTCCTGCCAGTTTGATATGATGGAGACCTTTACTTGAACTGACCTCAGAAGGAATAGAAGACTAATTGAGGCAGCCTTAGTTCTAGCTCTCTAGAGGTGCAAAACTGCAAATGGTATCTGGTGCATGCATAAGAAGGTTTACATAGTGGAAGAGGGATATAGGAAGGAAAAAACAGACTTTTCTTTCTCCATGTCTCAGCAGCCTATTTCCCCTTACCCCTGAAGCTTCAAGAAAAAAATTTCCCATCTTAATGTCATAGTATGGTAAAATAATAAACAAAATAAAAGATTTAAAAAAAAAAGAAAGTGCAACCAAACAATCCAGAAGGTGAAATTAGGACAGTATTTGGGTGCTTCAGGTCTGTAATTAAAACTATCTAGATAAAAAACAGATATTCTGCCTCAGATTTATGCTCTGAGAATAAGAAGAAAAAGGCTGAAAGTGAAACACAGCAAAAGAAATCAGTAATTCTGATGTATTCAACTCGCCCATCAGAAGAAATGGCATTAATTCAGGTACCCAATTACTGTAATGTGGTTCAGAGCACCTCAATAGGTGTTTCAATCTCAAGCCAGGACTAACATTTGTAATCCTTTAAATGCACTTAAGAAATTGATGTTACAGCCCCACAATCTGTTAGGGGCCTTGCTTCCTGGCTGATTGCAAAGTATCCCACCATTAATTGGATCATCAGAATGTGATCCGCGTTCTGGTCCCCGGATTATGTAAGACTGACTTTGCTCTGACGCGCTGAACCAGAGGCTTCTTTTGCTGGATATTTTGACCCTTAATGTAGATAAGTGGTATTTTTCATCAATCTTAGCTTGCATTAAAAAAGGGAAATGTCAGTTCAATGTGGGGCGTTTAACTTAATTCAACATCTTTTAATTTAATACCTTGGAAAAGTTAGTCCGTCTCCGACCTGCTGGAGACTCTGCTGATGGAATGGTTTGTGGAGCAGGGCTGGAGGCACGTCATTCCTGCTCCATAACACAGTCAG
Source organism: Molothrus aeneus (assembly GCF_037042795.1). NCBI lineage: Eukaryota > Metazoa > Chordata > Aves > Passeriformes > Icteridae > Molothrus > Molothrus aeneus. Next base: position 19,093,864 of record NC_089648.1, read on the forward strand.
GTCCCAAAACTGTGTGTACTTCATCCCTATATGAAAGGGAAAAGTAGAAAAAACCCAAAACCCAAAAAGCCCCAAACCAGAACAACAACAACACCCTCCCTCAAAATGGTAACCTGGCCATGCTTTCTTAGTAATGCGTTTCCTCAGCTCCTTTGGACTGTTCCCTAATGACTGCTCTACATGCCTGAGGGAAAGAGGCAAGAAAAATTTAATTCAGTGTTTACTACCCTGGGTTTTTTTTCTTGATTATTTTTTAAACTTTTTTTATTTTTTGAATCAGAGTGCTTTGATTAATTGGCTCAATATTCTTAATGTGCTTTTGTGCTGCAATAAAGGCTGGTCTGAAAATCCTCTACATAGACTAAACCTAAAATCCTGTTGAAAATAATGGGACATTTTTTTCTAATAAAAGGAGGCTTTATGTAAAAAGAAAAATATTAGCAGCATAGGAACAGGACATGTCATAACACTTTTTTTCCTCTTTCTTTTTTTTCATGTTCTGCATCATAAAAGCCCTCCTAGTGCTTCTTTCCCTGATATTGAGTGCATTTATCCCAGTGGTACAGACAGAAGTTCAAAGGCGACTGCAAGGTTGCCTTTTTTTTTTCCCCCCAATGAAAATAGTAAGTATTGCAGTTTTCTGAGCATTGCAGCAGGCATCAGACTGATCTGAGTCTTACCATGGCTTTGGGGAAGCCATTATGGTTATGGTGTCTCCTGGGCTTGTGATTGTTAGGAGTGAAAATGTTGAGGTGAAGAGAATAACATCAGGTATCATGACCACGGCTTGATGTTTCTCATGGAATTAATGTTTAATATTCTTGGGTATGTCAACGATTTCAGTAAAATTCGTATTCAGTATTCACTACCTACATAATTATATGTATAGATATGTGTGTGTCTGTTAAAAATCACAGGTGGAATCTGACATTTTTGGTGTCTCAGAGAAAGAGCAACCTCTTTTCCTCTGTGTCACATGAGGCAGAAGCTCATGGGCATGGTTTGCAGCCAAAGCTGTCTGACTCAGGTCTCCATTCTTTTGTTTTCTGTCAAGATCTCAGTCTCATTTTTCCAGCTCTCTCCTGTCCCACTTCTTTTGCAAGGCCTTCAAATTTAGTGCTATACTGTGGGCACATAGTTCTGAGGCGCAGCAGTGATGAGGAGGTGGTTGGGCTTCATGTTTCATTGTCATCTTCTAGTAGGCTGTGGAGACATTTTCTGAGAGGTCTTTAGAACTTTACAGGTTGAGGGGAAAAAAAAAGCTTTTGAGGCAACACATTTGTTTTGTGAGAAATATTTGATCCCAAGGAAAAGCAGATGTAAGAATGTGGCTCATGAATTTCCTCCACTGTCCTGTTGGCTAGGACCAGTTCAAAGTCTGCCATGTAGGGAAAAAAAAGGTAAAAATTTTGAGGCAGAGTTTAAATGTGAGATTTGGGACACTCTTGTTAGACATCTCATCCATATGGTTTCTGGAGTTTAGGATGACACCCTGTGAGTTTCCTTAGCATGGCAGAGAACACATCTCTCCATCCACACTACTTAGGTTTTGTAAATTGGCAGAATACCTAGATTAGCCTTCTCACTGGCTTCAGAGACAGTAAATACAGATATGTGAAAAGCCTTTTGGTGGGAGATGCTTTTGTGATTTTAAACACAGGAAGAGAACTGGTCTGGCATTTGGAGTGAGATGAGTTGTAAACATTAATTGTGAATTGGGCAGGAGGAGGCAGTTTCTGGTGCTGCTTTGGGGATTTGGATACCTGTTGCTGTTACTCATACAAGGTATGTGGCTCATACATAAGTGCCTGACCTTGCTTGCTTTTTCCCCCCTCATTTTTTTTCTCACTCCTTTTTTCCTGATATGAACTGAATAGGAAGGCAGATAGATCCAGTTCTGGTCAGCCTAGTTGGCGCTGGAGGTGATATGGTGCTACACCAGGACAGGGTCACCTTTAGGTTTAGGCTCCTGGCTGGAGCACAAGAAATAAGTGTGTTCCCAGCAGCTCTCTGGCTGGTCCCTTTGAGCTGCAGTGTGTCTTGGTCATGGTGGTCTTCTCTCATTCACTTGGTGCATTGTTCCTGATGCAGGAGGATCTCACCTGGAACAATAGATACCCCTGAACTGTAAATAAGAGCCCTGGATAGAGATTCCTATAAGCAGGTAACCAGCTTTCAAAAACATAATATTCTTCTGTCAAGCATGTTTCATGCTACAGTGTTTGGATCTGTGTTCTCCTTTAGAACTGCCCCCATGGAAGAAGTATGGGAGTTCCTCCTGCAATATCATTGCTACACTAACATGTGAAGAGAAGTATGAGGATATATACTTTAATATATTATCCATGAGGGAATTCCACTGTTTAAGCTTAAATATTTTAGTGGGCAATATTGAATATTTGGCCATGTTCAGTCTTGGCATACATAGAATCACCTTTCCTGAAGTGAGTGAAGCTCTTTCTACTTCTGCCAGACCTAAGGTTGGAGACTTCCAGTCTCATAACTCAGCTTGTTCAACACCAATACAAAGCTCTTTTATGAGGAGAGAAATATAAAGCAATATACGCAAGTCTGTAATTACTTTGGCCACAGAACAAACATATTGTTTCTTCCTGCTTGGACGGGCCTAACCTTCTGCAGGGAGAGTAGGATCTGTGATACCTCTGGTATTGATAGCATTCCTACAGCAACTGCATTTTCCAGCAAGCTTTGTACTAGCATAAGACACTTCTGGTTTATTCCATTGTGTGGAGGGGAAGGGAAACTGTTTGTAGCTCGTGGCAATGCCTTCCTGGGCAATTGATTTTAAACAGTGTATCTCAGGGTGTTTTCCTGTATGGAGTTGCACTGGAAGTGCATCACTTCCAGTCTGTTTAATTGGCGTCTTGGGTGACACTTCTTTGCTGCCTTATCCATGGATAGAAAGATGATATACATTTTAGCTTTAAGTACACAACAAGGTTGGAAAGTAAAGTTGAGTTTGCTCTGAAGCAGATATATTGGCTTCCCATGCTTTGAAGACAAATGGAGGCTCATCCATCGCTGCTACACAACTATGCTGGTGCTGTTTCAGGCTGCTTTGGGTTAGGATTTCAGTTTGCCCTTCCTTCCTAATGGGGTCCCTTGGTGGAGTATGCCATCCAAGTGCAGGATGGATGAGATGCCCTAAGGACCTGTATCATGCTTGCCTTTTAAGCAGTTCCTTGCTGAACTGTGAACTGAACTTGTCTTGGAGTGCTGTTTGAGGATGTGAATTCAACTTTGAGAAGAAAAAACTAAACAACCACCACATACACTAGCATATGTCAGCCTGAAAGCACACAGTGTTTGGTGACAGTATTCATATGAATCTAAAATTATTTTCTTGTAATGCCTTCAGTATTTCCCCAGAGCTCCTTTCTTTGTTCCAACTCCCTGTGGAAGAGGCTGAGAAAAATGGCTGGTGTGTTCACTCTGGCCACTGTCAGCACCAGGCTTGCAGCAGAATTAATTCTGTCCTCCCTAATGACCATCAGATACCTCATTGCCAGGGAAGGGGCCCCTCTGTCTGCAGGATCACAGGAAAGGAAGTTTGGTTACGCAGGAAAACACGCTGCAAAGGCTGGAGGGTTCTGCTTGCTTGTGTAGCTGGGTGACAAAGGTTTCTCTCCTGGGTGACACTTACCTGTCCCAGGGTGGGCTGTCTAGGAGCAGTGGCATGCCTGATGCTTGGCGTGTTACTGGTTTTGGTTTTTCTTTGAAAACTTAGCCACATGTTTCCTTCATGTTATGGGGGAAAAGATTTAAAAGAAGGGAGCAGGATGAAACAAACCCATGTCCTGTATCCTTTGTGATTGTTTCCTCCTCCAGGGGTTCTCAGTTCCCTGAATAGACCAAGTGGGTTTCTATACATACAGAATGTTTCTTTGCATTGGGATGCATGCTTTTGTGAGGTTGGACTGCTCTTTAAATTCAGAGTCCACCTTTCACACAGGTCCACCTGCATGCAATGCAAATATCTTTCAAGGCAGTGTTGCTTGATTTCAGCAAATTCAGACCATCTTACACAGTGGTGCAAAATTCATTCCCTGTTTCTATTTCCCAGACTGACACATGCTCTGAACTTTACCTGTGCAGTTAGTTGGATGCTGTTGGCAAAAATGTAGGAGAAAAGTATCCTAGAAGGGAGCACTAATCAGCAGATTCTACTGTGTTGTGAGCAGTAGCTCACATGTACTAGGGTGTGAAGCTGAGCACATCCCTTTTAAATGGTTGGTTTTGGTTTTAGTGTTGAGCCCAGCTGTTCCTTGAAACACTCTGTACAGTACAGTAATTTAGAGTGTAATGATCTCGTATAAGGAGGCAGATGTGAATCACAGGTGAACTACTTCTGAATGATGGCAAGGGTGTGAGCACTCCCCCTGCCCTTGTCTTTCCCCTCCCAGTCTCCTAGATTTATTTTCTCGTCTCCCAGATTTATTTTCTCATCTCCCACTGCTTTTTTGCAACACAGGTGGATGCATTCCAGTATGAGTCTGATGAGCCTGCTGTGTGCTGGTTGATCTGGTTCTCATGGTTGATTTTGTCTTTTTTCACTTTGTGTACCCTAAGAAACATATACTGCCTCAAGTAGCTTTGAATATACCAATAATTGTATGTCATAGTGAGAAGCAAAACAGAGAACATGTCTTCACCCAAGATTTGGAAGTGGTAGGAAATGACCTCTTACCCCTCTTTTGCTTTTTAGATCTTTAAGCCCTAAGCCACCCTAAATCTACAGTCCCCCTATAAAAAGCTGCATTTTAAAAGGCTTTTGGAGGCTTGCTGACCTTGCAACCTACTTTGTAAGGAGTCTGCACCCACAGCTATTAAACAAAATTAATTTCAGCACTTTTAAATTGTTAATCTTGCAAAAGACAACTTGCTTGCTCTCCAGTGATCCCACAGGTCATCATTCTGTGAGCTGCAAGCCATCACCAGGGTTCATGGCTCTCAACATCGTGAGAATGCTTGTGGTCTCCCAATTGCCTTACAAAATTAATTCCTCTGTCCTCCACATTTCCTCCCCAGCAGCTCTTTGAGATCTGGGCTCTTTGTGAGCTGGTTGTGTGTAGCAGCTATTCATGAGTAGCCACACCACAGATTATTCCCATACTGAAGTTATTCTCTCCTATCTCAGTTGCTTCTCAACTCATGGGAATGAACTTGGGGCAGCAGGACATGAATTCAGGTAGGAAATGACAGGTCTTGTCTTCAGGGTGTTAGCGTTCCTATTGAAAGGGAACTTAAGAGCTGCCTTTCAGTAGGAACGCTAACACCCTGAAGTCTCTTAAGTTACATTTCCCCATATCCATGGGGCAGATGCTTTACCAGGTGTTAATTTATTTTGAATCTTCTTAAGTGTATTTGTTCTTCCTGGCCATGAAACTTGGAAATGTTGCCTTTTTTCCTCCAGGTGGGATGCGTGTGAATGCACTGGGGGTGGGGGAGAAAGTGCATGCTGTATCTGCTATTATCATGCCTGGTTGTCCCTGCTCCTTCCACCTCTTTTGTCTCTGCCACTCAAGCCAATTTCAGCCATCCGCCGACTCTCATTTGGGATAATAGCCTCTCTTTTTACTGTTGTCTTGTCATGTTTGATTCGGCAGCACAAGGGTTTTAAATTAGCCAAAACGTTTGCATGCTGGGCTTACTCCGCTGCCACTACCAGTTGTAGAGCCACTAAACCACTTGATGCTGAAATTGATGATTGCTCGGAAGGAGTAAGAAATTGTTGGTGGCTACCGGGAAGATTCATTCACGCCGAGCCCCTTTTAAGAAACCTGGGGGGGAGGGAGAGAGAGAGATTTCCTTCAGTTTCCTGCTGCCTGGCTGGTGGTTGCATTGTGCTTGTGCCAGGTTCCCGCTGAGTGATTACAGCCTTGCTAGGTTGCGTAGTTCCTGTGATTTCAACATAAAAACAGAAGAAGAAAAATATAGAGGGAAGGGAAAGGGGGAGGGATGAAGCTCCAAAGACTTGTAGTTCAATTCAGAAACATAGAATTGTGGTGTTTTAACTCACTGCCCGCCTTGTTGTTGTTGTTATTGTCTAATTTATTTCCCCTGGCTGAAAGCTGTTAGAAGTTACTTGTTAGAAGTTTTATTCTGTAGAAAAACTACTGCATTGGCCTGCCTTTGTTGGTGATACTAAACCACAGCTGGGCTGTAAGCAGTTTTTAATATTCTCTGGATTAAAAATGATCCATCAACAATGGGATCAGGGATCACCAAGAAAACTATACAAACCGCCTAATAATACCTCCACATGCCTCCCTAATGCCTTTTACTTGTTTACGTTCATGTTTAAAGACATGAGGGGACAGAAGTTATAAGGGAAAAGAAGATGCGAGTGCTTGAGAAGCCATAAAGAGAAAATAAATGTCAGATTAAATGTGGACAACTAGAGTGGTATGATGGATATAATTTTATTTCAGAACTACATACAATCACGCATGCAATGTGAAAGAATCTTTTATTTCTGTTGAGTGGATTTCTGTTTGAAGGAGTATTTTGTTAATTTAGTTTATTTTTCATATTCCACCACTAACTCCAGTGATGACAGGTAGTTAAATGGTCAGAAAGGTCAGTAAGAGATTCATGTATAATGACTCAGGGTTTCCAAGTCCAAAGACAAACACTATCTATCAGAAAATAGTAACAATTGTTAATTTAAAACAAAACAACCATCCAGACCCTCTATTAGCCATATATGCAAGTTCCCAGACAGTTAGAAACATGGCTTCAGATATATAATTCATTATACAGTGCCACAAGTAAGACCCTAAATAAACACCTGGGAATATGATTGCATAGCATCCAAGCCAAGAAAGATGTTCTCATTGTATCTAATGTTGCCAACATTATTGTTACTAATATTCTAGCACTTTTTTCCTGATTACTAAGCCACATGTTCTCTTGCAAAATAAAACCTTTTTCTGCCAAAAGGAAGAAAAAGAATCTTGTAGATTTGAAGGTGTTGGCATCCAACTTTATTTCTCTTGCATGTAATAAATCATGAAGAAATCATATAAATTACTCAAGCTCTAAAAATACAAATCTAACTAAGAGGCCAAATCTCTGGGGCCCAGCAGTGGTGTGCTGTTGTGCAAGCCCAGCTCTAAGGGCTTCTGTCCATGCCAATTAGCAGTAGATTGGAAAGCCAGGCGACCATGATGGGTTTAGTCCTGTTATCTAACTGCTGCACTGTTCAGAATTGCTGATTTTCCTGCAAAATCATGACAGATGTATTACAGGAAAATATATTGGCTGAGTAGCTAGTGAGAGAGTTAATGCAAGGGATAATAAGTAGCTAAGGCTACGTCCTCCAGCAGACTTTGATGTGGTTTGATAATATATGGGATGGGTCAATCTGCCCTATTAGCAAATGTAGCCAGTTTATGCTCTACATACAAACTAGAGATTTGATAAAGCACTAAATTAGTTTTCACAAGGTATTAGATGTTAGATACTTAATGGGATCATCATGCTTTTGCTACACTTGGTTAGGATGTGTTCTGTAGCAGAAGCATGCGGCAGCATGACATTTCACCAGGAAAGGAAGCATGTCTTGTGACTGAATCACGAGTCTGGGAATTGGAACGTCCAGGCATTGCTTGGCTTCTGAATTACTGTCTCCCTGACTTGCAGGAAGGTTTCTCTTTTCACATCTGTAGAATGGAACTGCATTCTTCCCTTTCCTCTTTGCCTCTTTGCAAAGCCAGCACTGCTTTTAAAATGTTTTGGTTTTTTTTCATCCTTGGGAGCAAGTAATCATAAATCTGTGATGCTTCAGTTATATGAGACTAATCCTGTCCCACTCAGTAGGTGCTGGGAAAGTCCCTAGACTCGATATCAGTGAATTTACAGGTTCAAGCAAATCTGGATAAGAAACTTTAGCAGATTGTGAAAGGAGAAGCTGAGGGTTTAGGTGTACTTCTGCATTTCCTCTGTGCCAGTGGTCAACTAGTAATTTAAAATGTAGCTAAGACCAATAGTTTAGTGAAGCCAATAGCATTGTTATAGTCTAAAATCTGTTGGCAAGATAGGTCATGTGGGTACGAATCTGCATACCTGTACCCATTCTAGCAGCGGGAAATGTGGGTGAAGAGGTCAGCCATCCTGGAACAGAACCTTCAGAAAACTGTGCTTTAAAACCCATTAAGTGCTTTGTGTTTCTTACATGGATCTAATTTTTTGCTAACGTTATTTTACCCTCTGTTTACAGACAATGTTCTTAAATACATTTGGAATGCATCATTTTACTTTCTCTAACATCTCACTGCATATGCCAGTAACTGATCCTGGATGACCGCTGCCAGGCTTTGCACTTTGAGCACTAGGGAGACATTCCTGCCTTTTTGTGAAATGCGGCAAGAGTGTCATGTATAAAATGATCCTGTTTGAAAGGATAGAAGCTGTATCCCAATATAGATCACAGTGGAAAATGACTCAAAATTACATGACAGCTTCTCCCCATTTACCTTCCTCCCCTCCCTTTCCCTTTCTCAGCCTGTTTCCCAGTTGGGCTGTGGTAAGAAACACATCGTGTATTGTGACATTTTAGTTTACTGTTACTAATAATGCCTTTGCATCTTTCATTAGTGGGTTATTTATAGGATTGCAAAAGGGCATTGGTACCGCTTGGCCTCTGAGGTGGTACTGCCACTGTCCCAAGGACTGAGATGATTTTAAAGGGGGCTGGGTTGCACCCCGGCCTTGGCAGTGGGCTTACCTAGCTCCAGAAGAAGCCTTGGGTTAAAATCCTATGGTTTAAACCTGCTGAGGCCAGTCTGGACTTTAGATGCTTTTATAAACAAGAAGACTTTGCCTCATAACTCCTGCTAAGCCTGCACCTGATGAGCTGCTCAGAGCTGGAGGGCTGTGTTTTCCCTAATAAATTCCTTTTTTTGAACCCACTTGTTAGTCAAGCATTGTGCACACTAACTACAGCGAGGGCCCTGGGCATAAATTACTCTCACGTGACACCGTCTCCGAGCAGCCCCCCAGTTATGGATTACTTTGTTCTCGACTTGACAGGAACATAATTAGAACTGTTGATGAAATCTACCAAATTGTTCCTCCGTGGCCTCAATGGTCAGGAAATTTGGCTGAGTCGTATTTGTCACCGACGTAAAGGCTCTAAACACTTCATATTAACTATGTTATTAATGTGCCCTCTAATCTGTCCGTGAATTGGTAACACTTGGAGGGAGCTTGTGCTCTAATAGCACCTTATGATGAATTCATTGTAATGCTGTTCAAAAGTTTCTGGAGGGTGGGGGAAAAAAAAAAAGAAGAAACCTTAATAAAAAGTGCATATTTCTAGGTTGTTTCTTTTTTCTGTATGTGCTTTTTTATGTTATACAGTTTTGTTTTGTTTTGCTTAACTGGATATTCATTTAGGCTTTACATTGACAGACCCTTTTCTGTTCTATAGGATTTGCTGACATTTGGGCTGTTTCATTGCCAGAGGAGGCTTTGTGTGTCCCAAAGGAAGTGAGTGATCTGGCCATAACAAATCCTGCCAAAATATTTTAACACCGTTACGATTTTCTAATGCAATGCGTAGTGAATGTGACTAGAAAAGGATGGTGAGTCCATGAAGGGGGTTCGCTCCCTCTCCTCCCATTTGTCTGGTGGAACGAGCACGCCGCAGCTGCCGGGGGGTGGGAGGCCACAGCCAGCAGTGGGAGGGGAGTTTGCCTCCTGAAGTGTGTCCCTTCAGGTGCACCAAGGGCTCAGGCTTAATCTTTAAACCAACCTTTCAAATTTTGCTCCTGCTCTTGAACTTTGTAGAGTCCCAGGTCATCAGAGACAGCGTTTTAGTGGTGTTAAAAAATGTATTTTGACTGCTGTAAGTGTTCAGTGAGTTTAAAAGGGGAACGTGTTAGACACTTATGGATGAGAGAAGGGTTAGTGGCTGAAGGCCCTATAAGTTGACAGACTCTTACCTTCAAAATGAAGGGCTATCTTGTACTTCAGAATTGTTCTGAGGAGCTTTAAGGTGGCTCTTAACTATATAAGCAACTCTACTTAAAATGTTAGAACACAAAATTAAGTTCTCACATGTAGTGTTCAGGGGATGAAGACAATTCAGACAACCTAATGTTTAGCTTAGAGCTGTAGGTATGGGAAAGCTAAAATTTATATTCCCAAGCTATTCTCTAGAGCAGCAGGTAAATTAACTGTTGTTTTTATAATACCTTGGTGATTTGTTTCTATTAAATTTAATAACATCCACTCCCCTCTCTCCCCCCATCCCCCCAAAAACCTAACCCAAATATAACTAAAGTTAGTCTTTGGTGAGCAATTTAAAACCCAAAACCAGTAAGCAATTTGAAATGTGCTGACTGCAGAATATCAACCATCATCATGTGTCCAACATGCACCCTATTGGATTACTCTGGCAATTGGCTTCTGCAGCAGGGTAAACTCGTGTCTTTAGTCAATTTTACATTTATATACTTAAAAATAAAGTAGTGTGCACCAGCAAGTTTTACTGAAGGAGTAAAAGCTACAGAGAAATAGAAGAGTTGAGCATGTCCATGGCTTTTGCTCAGGTGGCATAAGTAAAGTCTGGCCTTTTGCTGTTGATGGTGTTTCCCACTTGGACGTTTCTCTGTTTGTTTGTCTTTGAATACCAGATAGGATTGCAAGTTGTCGCACTCATCTCCTGAGCCCTTGTTCAGGTTTTCAGGGCTCACACAAACATTCTGTTCCCTGTGGCCACCATATATAGCATTTCCCAGATCCCAGGGGCAATGATGCTGTCACCAACAGGAGGGAAGTGTTAGCCTGGGAGTTAGGACTTACTTTCAGACTTTATTTTAGGATCTTAATATTCGTAAATGAAATTGGAATCTTAACTCGGCATTTTTCTCATGCAAATCAATCTATTTCTAGTAATGGGCAATTTAAGTATTTTTTTAATATTGTAGTTGCCATCTCGGGAAATCAGGACCAGAACTCAGGATGCTCAAATTAGGTGTTAGTGCATACAGATATTCTGTTGATGAATCTATTATTAGAATGGAATAGTACTTTCCCTGGGTCTGTTTCTTTTCACTGTTTTTGTCTCTTTTTCTCTCTCAGGTCATCTTGCCTAAGTTTATTCTTCCATTCTTTAATTTCACCTCACCATTTGATTATTTTCTACCAAAGCCATGGGCTCTTTAAGGACTTTCTAAATTATTAGATCTTGTTACTTATTTGCAGTGAGTTCAAAACTGAATTGCATCTTCTTTTGTCATAGTCTTGTTTTATTACTGTTCTAAAATGGGACATTATTTGGGGCATTCTTCCCCAAAAGAATTCTTTATGCCATCCTGGCTGTACTTCATCTGTTTTTCTAATATGCATTCGCTACTAAAAATTTTCTATGAGTGAATGAGTATTGTATTATCCTTGAATGTCATTCATTTTCTGGATTTGGGGTTATTTTTGGGGGTTTTTTAAAAGTTTCTGATACAATGATACATTTGTATCTATGTATGTACATCCTGTATGTACAAATCTAATTTGTCACTCAGTAGAACCAAATGCATGAGGGGCAGACCTTAATCCTGATTTCACGTGTTTGAGAATAGGAAGTAAAACTACTTCTGTAGAAACCAAGGCACTTACTCAAGGCAGGGAGGTGAGGAATGGGATTCTAATATCAGAATTGGAATATTAATTTGGTAAAACTGTATGCTCTCACGGTGTCAGCTGTGGGGAGCATATGCTAGGACATGCTTGTGTTCAAAATCAGGTTGCATAGTTAATCATTCCAAGAAATAGACTTATCACTTCATAAACTCTAGCAAAGACTGTTTTCTTTTCCAAACATTTAAATTACTGAGCCGTTTGATGCATTAAAACCCAATTATGACTTGCATGGTATTTCAAAGAGTTTTCAAAACTGTTTCTTTTAGGAACTATGCATAGTCTGAGGTTTTAGCACTGAGTATTTCATATTTTCAGCTGTATCAACTGTAGGGTTTTTTCCTACCAAAACACTGTTTCGAGACTTTTCATAACCAGACTAACTAGCACAAATCCCAAGCAGCCAGTTCCAGAACATGCTGCATGTCCCCTAAAACTGGCAAACTAATATCCCAATGTGGCTATTGAGCTAGAGAATAAAGCTTAAAAATTCTTTATTTCCTTTTTCTAAGAGGGTGAAGACCAGGTTAAAATAAAGGGGTTTTTCTGCCACCTCTTTTCTGTCACATTATGAGAGGAATAAAAATCAAGATATGTTGCAGGATTTTAGGGAATGAGATTTACCTGTTACGGATCAGAAGTACTTATTTTAAACACCACCCTCTTGTTTATAGGGGACAGTTTAGTACTTGAGCTAGACATCAGTTTAAAAAAACACCAAACCATCCAAAACTCCAGAATAATCTTTTGTCTTACTCACTTGGGTGCTGGTTTGTCAGCAGAGAAGTGTATGTGAATCAGATCACACTGATTTGGCCAGGAAATGAGCACTGTGGTTATGTATAATGCAGTAGCTAGGAAGAGCTGTGCTAGAAATATGAAGATATAAAGAATGCGCGTGACAGTGGCACCATGATGAGGCCACTTACCAAAGGCACCCTAGTCCTGAGTATAGAAAGCTATCCCCAGACCTTTTGGGAATTAGTAGGATGGTGTTTGGTAAATGTTATATTCCCAAATTAAGGCTTAGGTACCATGGATATCAGGGAAAACAAAGTTCATAAAATGAAGTAATCCTACTTTAAGGGTCAAACAAGAGAGAGAATGGTTTTCAAAATCAGGAAGCTGCTTTATAAAGACTATTATGGACCCAGGATCCCTGTATAGGATGAAGCAAAGCTGTTGGCTTTAACAAAAAGAATTAAAAGGGGACTAGGCTGTTCCTCACCCCACTCATTCTGTATCTTAGAGCGGAGCTGGAGTTGAGATGGGAGCCTGGTGCTTCTCTTCATGAAGAGATTGTATGAATGAAAGGTTGCAAAGATATTAGAATTTACTAAGTCAAGTCATACTTGTCAGTGACTTTTCTTGCTAGATATTTAAAGTTCAAGTGCTTGTTTGCTTTAGTTAAGTGCTCTGAAGTGCTTTTAAAAGTGTTGGCCCATTTATATAAACAAATTGAGAAACTCTATTGACAGTCTTCCCAGTCAGAGTATGTTACCCAATATTTGAATATCCTTCCATGAGTCCCAAAAAGATTTGCACTAGCAACTTCTAAAACACGTGAGGCTTTGTTAATGGAGCATTGTGTTATTTTATCATAGACATTGCCAGAAATGCAGTTTCTTGGTTGCGCACAGCCATGAGGAGGAAATACAGGGCAGTCAGTAGCTCAGAAACTTATTTATCCAGAACTTAAGTGTGACTTGAGAGGAAGAATGAGCTGGAGGCCTGATTTCCTCTTGGAACAGTTGCAGTAGGGAATTAATACTTATATCTCTCCCACAGTTTTTCCCCCTCCTGCTTAGCTGTGCTAACTCGGGAATCTCTTTTAGTGCTCAGAGTCAGGCAACCAAATTTAAACACATTCTCAAACCATGAGAAAATCCTGTTTGCACACATATGGCCACTCACAGAAAGAAAGGAAACTACCAACACTCTTGGTGAAGGTGAAGGCTGGGATGGTGTTTATGTGCTTCCCCACAATGATCCCTACCTGCAGTGCTGTAGTGCTTCCTTACTCATTGTTCTCCTCAAAACATTGCTCTTCTGGAGTGATGTCCTTTAACCTAATGATACTGTTTGATACTGAAAGCCAAAGCATGTCATAAAATTGTATATTAAAATTTAGCCTCTTTCTGTGGATAAAGAAATGAGCATTATTTGGAGGGATCACTGGGGAGACCTTGTGCAGTAAGATCAGGGCAGTTATCTCCAGAAAAAGTAAACTGAATGCCATCAGCAACTATCCCCCAAAATGCAATGTAATGTGAGCAATAGAGAGTGCAATCTTAAAACTAAACTGCATCCTTCTTAAAAAAAAAAGGAACAACCAGCTTGTCCTAATAATTTTAATCTGCATGTGCAGTCTTTTTGCCTACCTTACATCCTCTTGGCGAGATTAAGGTGGTGTCATAAGCTGGTGAATTTAGAGCTGTTGCTAATTTAAACTGCATTTAATAAAACACAAGTTTGAGATATCTTACAAATCAGTGAATGTGGCATAGTTTGAAGATTGCTTTTGTCAAGTTTGATTAGCTCAAAGAGAAACCTTTTCTAAATATTGGTTGAGAGATTAATCAGACAATGTAAGACCTTGAATTATTCCTCATCACAGGAAAACAACATAATGTATTATCTCATTTGAAGACTGGAAAAATGTAACTTCTGAGGATTTAAAATTTGTGTTTTAAAGATTCTACTCAAGGCAAAACTTCCAGGCTGTTCTTTTTTTAAATTGACTTGTAATTTTTCCATATTATGTTTCACATTCTACAGCATATTCCCATATTTCCCATATTACAAGCTGATAGTACCAACATCATTACATTGAAGGATGTTCTCATTATTGACTTCATTCTCAATTAATTATAAGTTTGTCATGTTTTAATGAGTAGGATTAAACTTTCATATTCCAAATATATGTCCTGCATTGCTTGCTTAGAAGCTTTCTAAAGAATGTGGCTGATCGACTTCTCTGAATCTATACAAGGAAGAAAAATATTCTTTGTCCACATTAAAAAGTGTTTACTGTATTTACAAACACTTGCAGAAAAGGTTTAATAGCTCTCTGCTTTGGAACAAAGTATACAATTTGGGCAAAAGCTGTACTGCTCTTTTCTAGCCTTCCCTGTCACACAAACTGTTGTCTTCACTAAAATAGAAACTCATATAGAGCTCTGTTTTGTCCTGTAAAATAAAGGATGGCAACAGGGAGAGTAGCCCTCATGTATTTCAGACATACCCTAATTTTCACTGGGTGATCTGTATTCTTCTTCAATAAATGCCAGCTTCTTTCTGTGGCCTTTTTTTACTCTCCCCCCAAAATGAGAAGGTACTTTGTACTTTTACTTAATTGCCCTGTCTTACAGAAACGTGGCACATTTGCATCGGAGCTGCTGCCACCTGTGCTTTTCAGATTCGGTCCAGTGCAGCTCTGCAGGGCGTCCGTCAGGCTTTCTCTCCTAACTTCACTGTGCACTATTAGATCCTGCTTGCTAACATAGATCTTGCTTATATTTTCTAGGAGAAGTTTTATGTTCATTTGTCTCTTATTTCCTTGTACAACTTCACACTTTTCTCATTAGTACAGATCAAATAATTTCTTAAGACTGGTTCTTCTTTTGCTTACGTTCCTGCAAAACATACACACAGGATGGGTGTATTCTAGCCCTGTTGTAGTTTCACTTCTGCTGATTTCAGTATGCTTAGGGGTTTTTTTTCCCCCTGTATATCAGTAGTAATTAGATACTTGTAAGCAATAAGCACCAGCAAGTTTGGAGTCTGTGTCAATGTAGATAGGTGTCATAGTAAGGGCAGGTAAGCAGATTCCTCAGCAAAAAGAAAATCTTACATTAAATATGTTTCTACATTGCTTGTTTAGCCTTTGTTGAATTAAAAGTAACCTTGCAATGCGAATAGCAATGTCAACTGATATCACAATCTGGCTAATAACACACGAGCATGATTTCAAGAGGGTTGGACCAGCATGGCCCACACCAGGTAGGAACCCAAAGTCCTGGAAAATGCTGGGCAGCAATCTCCACCCCAGGCCATTTCCCATGAGACCTGTTACTACAAATAGCCTGTGGCTACATTTGGGTATTCAGATTTCTACAGGATGTGGCTGCTCTTTCTCACTTAGCAGATGGCTTTTCATGTACCATCACCTGTCCTCCTTCGCCTCACTAACAGAGTTGTGACAAGAGCTGTCCTGGTGGTTGTGAAAGCTGCTTTCTGCATGTGGCCATCATAATTATCACATGTGAGCACCTTTATTTAGCAAGTCCACACATACATTACTGGTGCAAATGTCTTATGTTTGGGTACATTCATTTTATATCTTTATATCATTCATTTATATCTTCATTTTATGTCACTTAGACTGTGAGTGTGGGGTGGGGATATTTCGCAGCCTAATCAGGGAGTTAAACTGATGCAAAACCTGCTTGGTCTAAGGATCAGACTTGGCATTTCTGTATGACAAGGGATGGATTTCTTCATACTCTCCTGTTTGGAGGAACATCTGTGGATCAGTTGTGCCTTTGCACTGGTTGAAAGTAATTTGGTAATCCCAAGCATGGCAATGGAAGTTTTATACTCCACTTCCACTTCTCCTGTCCTCAAGCACGTTTTGTGCATGGACCATCCTTATCATCAGCATCTGTCTTTTGAGTGATGCTTTACTTGTCTCTAGGTCTCTGTCCCTTTATACAATACCAGATCTAAAATTGCATCTGTCTGGAGGGAAAGGCATGATCTCAAAGAATTAATACTGATTTCAAAATTTTATTGCCAGGAACTAAATGTAATATTGCTTTAAATTAACCAGTAATTATTCAGAGTCATGTAGGAAAGAGTTAAAAATACTAAACAAAAAAAAATCCCTTTTCCAGGCAACTGGACTCCTTCCTTTCAACACAGCTGTTACAGGAGGTTTCAATGGTATGAATAAATGTATTTCTTTTAACACTTTTGTTGTTTAAAATGCTATTGTTTCATCTGAGGTGTGAGGAGATGTGCTAACCTTGTCAATGTGGGTGCAGTAGAGCAGAAATGATAACTGTATATACTTTTTTTTTATCAATATACAGAGTGTGTGTGTGTGTGAGAGAGAGAGAGACAACTTATTTAAATCCTGAATACAGTCAGACCTCATATGCATTGTTAAAAAAAAGCCCTAAAGAATTGCATATGGATTAGGGGGATGAATATTCTATTATTTCAGTCTGTTCTGCTGATCTTCTTATTGTGACTTTGTGCTTCAGAAATCTGCCAGGAATTTGGCTTTGCTGTACTAGACAGTAATTTTAAATGTGTATCAAGCACTTGATAGTGTATGATTTGCGTGCTGTTGCATTCCTATTCCCTAAATTTTCCACCAATTTATTACTTTTTTCATACTGTTTTAATATTTCAGGATGATGAATATATACAGCATCATTAAAAGTAAATAAAAAATGCATGAAATTAAAAAATGGAATATTAGATGTTTCTTTGCTGTAATCCCTAGGTCCAATAGGAATGAAATGTCTCTATTCTGTCAAGTAATCCCTAAACATGATTAGGGACCTTGTAGTTTCCACATAGCCCACATAATATTTGTATCATATAAGCCTATTTATGTAAGGTTTGAGTAAAAGTTGTTATTAGAAGACCTATAAACCTATTCTACAATTCAAAAAGATATGCTTGCCTCTTAATCTCTGTACTTTTATTATTTTGCTGGAGATGGCAATACGCCCTTAATTCATATTTCAGAATTCTGTTGCATCTTTTGGGTACTTATATCATGCATTAACAATCCCAATGAAATGTATTTTTAAGACAGAGGACTGAGTTCAACAGTTCATCTACTCATGCAGCTTCTCCGTAAATCCTTATTGGAAGGGATGTGCACCTCTTTCTAGGTCTCTTCTTTGACATCAGGGTTTAATCTGACCTGGGGGTCTGGAAATGGAGAGATGGTTTTTCTCATTTTGGGGAAGGGAAAGTGGAAAGAGGGAGGGGATTAATTTTCTCTGCTTAAATCCTGTGATAATATATTTTCAGTGATGGAGGTGCTTCTGGCAGCTCCATAGAAAGTTTTAGACATCAGCTTTTGATTTCATGAGCCTATAGCAGAGTTTTCAGGAGAAGTAGCTAGGAAGAAGGAAAATGGGGAAAAGCCTTGAATGACAAAACAATAAGACAGGAGAGACAATGGGCATTCCCAGCTGTTTCTTGTGACACAGTTGTGTTGCAGGTACAATAATCCAACACTTCCTATTCCCTGGCTCAGCTTCTTTCCTGGGCAGCAGAAATACTCATAGTCCCATTTTATGTGTTGTTAGGCTGAATTCATGAATGTGCAGAAGTATTCCAGTTCCATGGTGGCACAAGGAAGATCAATAAATAAATAAGAATAGTAACTTATATACTTCTATGGTTTGAGTAGGCTTTCACAAAGAAAATATTTTTAAATGATACCAGAGGTCAGTTGTGGCAATTCGGTATTTCCCATAAGAAAATTTGAGATTATATTAACCTTGGGCTATCTACTCAGAAAAATCCTGTGGAAATACACCTGTATTACTTTCCACACTGCACTGAAATTTACTTTTATTTCATTTTCGGCAGTTAGGGTGGCATTTGAGCAATAGCCCTATTCTTGTATTTATGAACTAAGAGAAGCAAAACTGTTCACTGCTGAGCCCAGGGATCCTCTTCCAGGAAAACTGAGATCAATAATGGTTATCAAGTCTTCATTTATAGGGAGTGTTAAATGACCACAAAGTCCTGACATTCTTCAGTTAATAGGTTATGCTTAAAACCAGGCTACCTACCCTCTGTCCCCAAGCCCAAGCTACCACAGTCAGAAATTTTGATCTTTGATATGATTTTAAAACGTCACTTTGAGTTGTTACAATTCCCTTTTAGCTGGAGAGACTGTATTACAGCAGTGTCAATAAGTTAGAGGTGAATGATGGTTTCCCTCACCAACCTCCTCCTTCCTGCAAGTAGTAGAAGGTGGGAATGAGATGATGATGCTTGAGGCTCATTTTATCATCCAAATCAGGGATTTACAATTGTTATTGCAATTACGTTTGGATTTTGGTAATCAGCAAAAAGGGAAGTGCCCACCCCAACCAGAACAGAACAGCCCCTGAAAACTGAAAAGCTTTGCACGCTGATGTGTTTTTAGTTGCCTTTATTCCCTCAGTATAAGTGGAAAAGAGGGATTTGGAAAGCAAGAGCTTAATTTAACAAAATAATATTATAATATATCCTTAAAATGAATGAATTATTTGGATACTTAGCAGTATAATGTCTTTGAATAATGCTGGTACTTAAGTTGGAAAAAATTATATTGTCAATGTGCTGTGTTTTCCTCTTATGATATTTTTACCAATTTGGCATTTATGGGAAGCAATATCATTGTTGAGAAGTTTCCAAATTGCTTTTTATAGAAATCCGCAGAAATTAAATCTCGTCCTTGTTATGAAAATGAAGTGATGTCTTGAGACACTGGTATATTAGCACAAATCTGTGGAGACAATAAGCCAAATTCTGCTTGCAGTTATTGTGTGTCCACTTTTAATAGCTTCAGGAAGCTGTGTTAGGTATAGGCTGTTGCACTGTAAATAAGCATCTGCTTAACTACAGTGTTTGAGCAGCACTAAGAGGCAGAGTAACATCCCTGCCCTTTTGCCTGTCCCCTCACACTGTGTGGCTCGGGACATATTGGAAAGAAACACAAAAATGGGTTGGAAGTGAGACCAGTTAATGGAGAGTCCAAGCAAGCCACTCTTTAGAGGGGTGCAGTGCAGAATTATTTAAACTCAGCACCATAATGGGTCTTCGTAGCTGAATTTAAACCACATAATAGTAATAGTGCTGTATGTGGTGTGTTTAAATTCATTGGCAGAATTAAGGCAGGACTAAGGCAAGTGCATGATTGATTTTCACAAATACAATCAAGTCTAAGAGATGGAGATGCAAGATGGATCAAATTTTAAGAGCTGATTTACCTACATCAGATATTTAATGGGATGCTTAATTTGATTGCTTCACCAAAAACTACTCACAGTAGTAAAGCCACTGACTAAATGTCTGTGTAATCAAGGGATCTGTGTGCATCTACATCTTGATTTCCATGTACAAATAACCAGCAATTAATGGTTCAGAATGACTGCAGGGAAAGGTTTAAGGTTCAAAATGGTAACCCTAGGGTTTTGGGGGATCCTTTAGCATTATTCATGATGTTTTTTAGGGGTATAGACAGGCTTGTGCAAGTCCATGTAAACAGAAGATTTTTAACTTGGGTTGCAGAAGGCTCTTCATGGCTACAGCTAGAAGCCATCTCTCTTCAGCAAGGTTGGATGCTTTTAAGAGTGAGATTTAGGCTCTTAATATTAACCCCAGCATATTAGCCTACTCCTGTGTAGCCTAAGTGTCCCATTACCTGGGTTTGTAAATGAAAAATAGTAAAGATCTTTGAACAGAGGGATGACAGCTGTTGCATGTATTTTGTAGCAATCACAAGGCACTGTATACTTTCTTCTTGGGATTTAACACATTTCTGAGTGAAAAGTCAGCAGTCAGTATTAGCACCCTTTTTATTTTTTCTTTTTTAATTTTCATTGTACTGTGTATGCAGTCCATTAGACTATCAGACCAAGAGTCTTGAAAATACTGATACATCCTCATTATTTTTACTGTAGTATTTCTATAGTACTGAGTCATCAATTACGTTTAGTATTTTTATTTCCCATGGCACAGCTACAACAATTGAAATTAAGGATGTTATGCTCACAGTCCTTTTCAGCACTCATTTGAGTTCAGGCAAACTTTGACTGTTTTCTCACAGTAACCTTTACAATGCAACCGATAAACATTATTTTTGTTTTAATGACTCCCAAATAATGTCATATTTAAATGAAATGCAGTTTGCC
Source organism: Molothrus aeneus (assembly GCF_037042795.1). Lineage (NCBI taxonomy): Eukaryota > Metazoa > Chordata > Aves > Passeriformes > Icteridae > Molothrus > Molothrus aeneus. The sequence goes on from NC_089648.1 coordinate 19,114,458, forward strand.
TCAGCAGGGTTCTTTGAATTTATGAGCATTTTTGTCCCATATCCTACAATAATGTGACAAATATTTGCATTTTTACTGTTTCCTTGAACACTTTTAAACACCCATTTTTAGGAGACTTCAGATTGCTTTTGAACATATTTGAATGCATTTTTAGCTATCACCAAGCTTAAAATAGGAACCCCTTTTTCAGCTTATCTTTATTAAACACCTGTAAAAATCAGTGATATTTCTTTTTTCTTATAAAGCTTTCTCCCTTTAACAAATGCCAGAAATGCTGCACTGTTTGTTCCAGTATGGGCTTCTTTTCTTGGTGGTAATGGGCAATAAATGGCCTGGTAATGTCTCTTCCATACACACAGGCATTTACCTGCCTGAATATCATAAACAGAAACTTTAAATTGTAGTGAAATGCATCTGATCTTTAACTACAATCAATTAATATTAGAAATGCTAGGCAGCTTTTAGAAGATAGCCAGAATTAAGTCTTAGAAATTGATCATTCTGCACAAGTGATCATGCTTACAATAAAACTCTGATTTAAAGAGTAGGTGGCCAGGCATGGCAGTGGCCAATTATTTATATTTTCTTATTGAATATTCACTATCATTTTTTTAAAACCATGGGTTTATTTGTCAGGGGAGGGATTTTTGTGGCATTTGGGGTGTGTCTGTTGTTTGGGGTTTGCTCAGACAGGTGCTTTAGAATACTTTCAGCATCTTTATAATGTAAGTGTGGAGTTAGCAGGTTAATCTTGCTGTACTTGGAGGTAGTTTCACAGAGTTTTTCATGTCTTGGCTGGGTTAAGTTTTCTGGTTTCATGTGCTTTTTTTTTTAAGCATGTATATTGGCTGCTTATTTTTAAAGTAATGTTTTCATGTGTCAGATCAAATTAAAAAGAAATCAATCACATTAATTCATGTATCTTTATACAATCATACCAATAACTCTCTAATGGGAAGGTTTCTGTATTGTTATTCTCCTGCAAAAATAACTTCTGTGTATGGTTTTTAGTCAAAAACCCCAGCCAAATACCCTATAGAGAATTTTGTAAGTGAAAGCAAATAATTTAAATTAAGATTGTGGTTACTCACCAGTCTGCATTTGAGCACTGTGTTAGATGTTGGTTAAAACTAGACTTCCTTAATGGACTACTGAGGGAAGGTGGGAGTGAAAACAAGAAAAAGATGACAGAAGTAAATATGCTCATAAATACAGCAAGGCCGTGTTTGCTTTTGTGTCCTTTGATCAAGCCCAGGAGTTTACTTTCAAAGGACGTCGCGGGATGCTTGGGAAAGGAGCAGCCACCCGGCGTAATTGGAAAGGGGGAAGGTCTGCAGCACGGCGGCTGCTGCTGCTCCTGCCTCTCTGATAAGATTGTAAGAGTTGCCAATATCAGTATTCAGCCTTGTAGCGTGTCAGGGCGCTTTCATGTGAACTGAAGTGAACTGTCTGTACGCGCTCCCTCCCGCGCTCCTTCCCAGCGCTCGGCGCCGCATTGAAGTCAGGGGAGAGGAAAAAAAGATTTGAGGATTGCCCAATTTGTTCTGACATAAAGAGATGTTTAGCTCTGTGAAAGGTGGTGGAGGCAGAGTGCCTGACTGACATTTCAACAGGCTGTCTGCTGGGATTGCTCACTTCATGTCCCTTCATATTCCTGCTGTGTCCTGCGCGAGTGCTCTTGTCTAATCTTCACAGCGAGAGTACCAAGAGTCCCCTGGGCTTCGGTGCTCAATACCTTGTTAGACGGGGCGTACGATGCCACAGCTCCTTCTTTCATGCTTGCTTTTGCTCTAGTGTTTCAGGCTTCTTTCAAGTCCAGTTTTTTTTTTTTTTTAAGTGATTTGCTAAAATAACTGTGTGTATCTCCTAATCGCCTTGGTCTTCTCTCAGCAATGCTAGATTTAGGTGATAAAAATACGTGGAGGGGAAGAGAATAAACAATCCCAGTAAGTTAAAGCTTTAAGCGTCTTTCTGTGCTTTTGTTTTTAAATAAGGGTGCATTGACCTCCTTTGGCCTGTTTAGAAAACAGATGAGAGAAAATACTCGTTGAACAAGCAGTAGGAGGTATAAGATATTGATAATAAAGCTGAGACAGTGCCTGATCTGGAGTGCTGAACTCCATACCAGGGGCTGCAGGGAAGTTTAGTTGTTGAGGGTCTGTGTGCTTTTACAATTCCAAACATGTTGTGATGCATTCTGGCATGCCACATCCTGTTAGATCTCATCGGGGCAACCCATGGAGCCAAATAACACTAAGAACATGACTTAATGAGAGCTAATGCTCACCTCTTATTCCAGGAGCATTATCAGGTACCTTGTTAGCCACAGTTCCTATCTGGATTCAATCCTCCCAAAGCAGAGATGACATTAAAGATACATGTATTATGTTTTGGACAGATAGATACATTCTTTTTCGTTAACTTTCTCAAAATACATTCATTAATGGATGTAGTTTAATCCTTGTTAAGTCATTAAAATTATTCACATACTACACTCATGGTCGTCCTTACATCTTTTCAAAGACACTTCTCTTCCTCAAGTGTATTATTGCTGGTGACAAAAAGCAGATTGGTAGCATACTCATTGCTTCCTGCAGATCTGAGATCCCCATCCTGTGAACCCAAAAACACATTGCATGGATTCCATGGTGCACATGGTTGCCACTGCTCAAGTTTCCCCTCAGTTTCAAGCTCTGATAAACATCTCTTCATCCTCTCTTATCTGGAGGTGCAGTCATGTGTCTCACCAGGCTAGACATTTCCAATGCAAATGCCTATTCCCAGATATACCTTCCAAACTTTTGTGTGTAAAGCTGCACCCTTGTTCCTTCCACGGTGCAAGGACAGAAGCCAGTGGCCGTGGGTAGCTGCATGGTTTCCCTCAGCCAGAGGCATATCTAGTCTCACATTCTCTTTGCTAGGAACGAGCAACAACTTCTTTTCCTGCAACAGACTGAACAGGTGGATATTAAAACTAACTCCTTATCCTTTCTGTAGCACCTACAGCCCAGAAGAGCTGAACTTATATCAGTCCACTGTCACAAACTGAGGGTGTTGTATATGTGCTATGGTGGTCTTGGCAGGCTATTCAGAAGACAAAATTCCAGATCTCTGAAATTAAAATTGCCAGGGAATTACCCAGTGAGGTTTCTGCTGTAGGTGTGGTCCAGGTGATATCAGGAGGTTTTAGAAAAGGTTTGATGGATCTCAGACACACCAGAAAAGGCTTTCACATACACAAGGATCATTTAGAAAAGGGGATACCAAGAAGATAATGCCAGTTGTGCCTATTTTAGTTGGTGGGGTATCCCAAACTCCTGTAGATATTTCAGGGCAGAGAAGCATACTGGCAAAATGTCTTCATCCTTCAGGTTGTGGTCCAACAGTTTGTGGTATGAGTCTAATTTAAACATGTGAGAAATTCAGGAGATGTGTGGGGCCAGGTCGTGTGTAGTGTTACATACATTTAGTGGTTTACTGCGCTGAATGCTGAGCAAGGGCTGTGTGCTCCCAGTAGGAAGGAAGCCAGGGCACGTGAGATGTGCACAGGTACAGACAGACAAATGCCTGTTGGTGTGTGTGCTTACAGGCTTGTTTCCTTCCTATTTGCTTTTGTGTGCATGTATCATTATGTAATATTTCACCTATATCTCATTAATTTAATTGTTTTATGAAATTTGTACTTGCCTGTGCAAGCATAGCAGGGAAGCCCATGCATAACTGAGGTTGATTGTTTTCAAACAACTGATTATAGAATTTACCATCAATTTAACAGAAGTTGTGTTTATTTAAAAATTGACTTAAAAGACAGTAAATGACTTGATGACTCATTAAATCAATTTAAAAATTGACTTAAAGTGCTGTAAGTGACTCATTATGTTAAGCTATAGAAAGACACCCAATAAAAATAAGAAAAAAAAGAAACCTGGCAGGAAGTTGTACTTTCATATCCTGATTTATTTTTGTTCGGAATAAAATGGTCTGATTACCAAAAGTGGTTGCAAGGACATCTACATAACTATTATGAAATACTCAGGTAGTAAAAAGCACTGACATTAAGCAAGGGCCAAGTGTCACTGAAATACTTCCCTGATTTTTGTATCAATAAATGAAGTTTAGAATAATGCTTTGGCTGGGAGATACTGAGTTGCATACCAGGATGCTATTAAGTTCCTAATATTGAGTAACTGTTCTATATGTCTCAGATTTGTTGAACATAATGTCTATATGTTAAACAGTTTTCTATGGTATTTAAAAATTGACATTTCAAAGAGTGTAATAGCATAATGAAATGTAAACTGAAAACAGGAATGAGTTAATTAGACTAATGATCCCTTGACTCCTTTATTAGCCAGCTCTTTAGAATTTGGGATTAGCTTTGTTTTCTCTGCTGAATAAAGACAGGAAGGATGATGTTGATTCTAGTAAATGACAGCACCAGAAGAAATTAGTGTTTTCCTGTGCGTTATAGGTTTCATCATCTGAGATAAAAATTTAGCCTTCCTGCATGCATACCTTATTTCATTGCACTTGGAGTTTCACTCCCATTGAAAGAGAAATCAGGAAAATAATTTAGGAATGCCTACTGATTTCATATCACAGTTTTAAGGGTGATCCACTCTATATGATTTCAGGACTTGAAACTTTAACACTCCTTGTGCAAACCTGGAGTAGACTGGGTTTGAATTTAAATGAAGTCTTCAGAAGAGGCCAGCTTGACAACTTTTTGATCTAGGTTTTGAACATTTAATTTCTCCTCTCTATATGAGAGTGATTTGCACGTCTCTATTGCTTTTAAGGGCTATCAAAAAGCATGAGAATTATCTCTATAGTGGTTCAAACCAAGCATGCACAGAGAAACAAAATCGTTTTTACGACAAATAGGAGGATTCGTAAGTCAGCAGCTGCTAGTGAAACAACATCATTAAAACTTCCAGCAATTCCAGACCTTGCTCTCGGGACTCGCTCAGGCCAAGCAAAACCTTAAATAAAGTGCTGAATTATAGGCAGGAAAAAGAAAAGCAGAATTTAAATTGGTAGGAATTAGCGATGATTCACTAAGCTAATTTCTGCCCTCCGTTTCCCTTGTGTGATGGCGCATGGAGCAGCGCTGGGATGAGGGAGGGCAGAGTGGGAGCTGCTGACAGCCAGCTTTTAAGTTTGGATTCTTTCTGGTAGATCTTTATCCTGAAAAGTAATGAGCTCCTCAGCTCCCCACTGAAACCTATAGGTATAGAGGGCACCCAGCACCTTGCAGGATCAGATCTGTAACGAATGCCTGAGGAATACAAAATTTATCACACAAATGAGGCGACAGAGAGGAGGTGGCAACAGCTGAGTTATGAAGCCTTTTACTTACAGGCAGGGCTCGTTTGCTATCCTGCATGCCGTTGTTAAGCGTTCTGGGAGCACCACACTGAAGCAGAAGTAATAATGCCACTTGTTTATAGTTCAGTGTTTCCAGCTTTCTGGAGGGCGCTTTTGGAGGAGTGTGGTGGGATGGCAATCAGCACACTCGGGTATCACTGCTCCTCTTCTCCTTTATGGAAAGGAGCATCTGGAACCCATCTCATGCCTATTAGTTGTCCCCTAGGTGCTGCTCGGTGGCTCTTTGGTGTGAGGCTCCCTGGGTGCTCGATTTTGGCCTGTCCTGTGCAGGGTTTGCAGAGCCGAGCGCTGCTCGCAGTCCATCACTGCATCTGACCTTGCGGCTCGCTATTAATTTGAAGTAGTGGAATTAAAATTTTCCATTCTTTTGCATTGTCATGCCTCACTTTGATAAGCACAAAGAAATGTAAATAAAAAAGACCTATTTCACAACCCTAGCTACAACCTTTTTGTTTTATGACAAAAGACAGTTAATTAGCATACTAGCAGTAAGCAGCCTTCCCAAACTTGTGCTAATTATGTATTCTGTTGACCGTGACTCCAGTCATAAGGTAATTGGCTTGCAGCAACATGACATTTCAAATCATCTCTTGAAATTACATCAAAAAGCCAGCCTGTTTTGTTTTGATAGGGGAACAATCAATTTGATAAGTGGTAACACAGCTCATTGTTTCACATTAATTAGACTAATTGCAGCATGTTAGCCTCTGAAATAGACAGAACTTGGAGAAGACAAAGGCTGTGGCCTTTAGCATGCAGTGCATGTGGTGGTTCCACTTGCTTGCACATACTGTAGGCAGAAAACAGAGTTGTTAGGATTCAGCCTTGCGGGAGGCTGGGTGTTAACAGTGGTTTGATGTGTTATGCCTAATCCACTGGCTTTCAATTATAAGATCCACGTTCAAAAAGTCCCAGAGAGAGGAAAGGGGGAAGAAAAAAAAAAAAAAGCCATTTCAATACTAATGGTGACAAAAAGTTTTTGGTGATCTTTTATTTTGTGTCTCCTGAAAGACAGAGCAGAGATCTGGCCACAAAATCTCTTCTATGTTGTGGCATTGAGGGACATGATTTAGTAGTGAACTTGGTACTGCTGGGTTTATGTTGGACTTGATCTTCCAGTCTAAATGATGCTATGATTCTATGTTTATGGACTAAAAGACCTTTCTTTGAGGAGCCTTTACTTTTGTTCTTGTCTTTGCTGCCTGTTCCCACTAATGTTTTATTTCTTAGGATACCTCAGTTGGGCTATTTTTATTTTCACTTTTATATTTACTTAAGAATAATGTATGGGGGGAAAAATAATGCATAGTGGATGGATTACTGAAAACAGATAGTAGAGATGCATAACCCACCCACGCATTCTAATTTAGAGCATCTTTGCCTGCTGTTGAGATTACCAATTGTACTTAGCTCTGTGATGATTTTTATGATCAAGCTATGTCATCTGTAGATTGACATGACCAAATGAATTTTGCTTGTGACCTAATTGAAATGTAAACCAAAGTTTTAAGAGATGAAAAGTTTAAGGGGTTATCTCAGTCCACAGGCTAAGCTAACTTCATTGCTGCCCACAGCTTGGTACAGTGGTTCTTGCATGTCAAGCCCAACATCAGGCCACTGGATATGTTAAGATGTTTTCTTTGACCAGTACATTGCTAGTATGTTTGGTAAACAGGGTAATAGTCAGGAACTTTTCAAAGACTGAAAAGCATCAGAGACTGGATTCCAAAACAGTGTGCATACTGATGAAACCATATGCCTGAGACCAACTCTGCCTTTTTCTTCTATAGTTCTGTAGTCCACCTGTACCATCAGAGTGTTTTGCCTTTTGTAATTACCTCCATTACACAAAATCTTCCATCACTTGAAAAAAAAGGTAGATTAAAACCAAACAAAAACAAAAAAAGTGAGAGATTGGGGGACAATTCCTAATCATTGAATTGCTTACATGAAAGCTGTAGTTCTTCAATTACTCTCTATGGAAGACATTATTTTATTTTTTTTGAAGTGAGGTGAGGAAATTTAGGTAAGTCTGGATATACAGACTTCGTTTACACATCTTTGTTTCTGTTACTTCCTCTCACACACATGCCCCAGTAATTGACTGGTTAGACAGTAAAACCTCTGGGGCAGAGATTTTGATAAAGTTGCCTGTAATCTGTGTTCAGAGAAGTGTAATTTAATTTAAATCAAAGACTGTTCTAACAGCTGAACATTCTATTTGCTCATGGAAGCTCTATTTTTATTAGTTTTGCTTATGCTTTATGTTGGCCCCTGAACAAGTGGTCATAAACTCTGTTTTAGGTCCAGCTACCAGTGACTTCATACTACTGATTTATTTCAATCATTTACCGGCAAGAATATATTTTTTAAAATATATTCTAAGCAAATCATGCCTCTCCTTCTCTCTCCTGTGCCTCCCTTTACTTTGCTACTGCTTCAACATTTAAACCATCTTTCACTGAGTTTAAAATTATGCCCAGATTAGTGATGTAACTACCTTAATGTGCTGCACTTACTAAAAAGTCCTGGGCTTGTACAGGAGGTGAATTGGAAAGAAGCAGAAGATTGGAGCCTTTTAGCATTCAGCTTAAGTGCTGGTTCCACTTGCCTGAGCACAAGCTGGAGCTGGTGCTGTTAGGATGCAAGCCTGCACCCTCGCTGTCACTGCTGGTCCCTCTGTAGTCAGGTTCCTGCTTGGAGCAGAGCAAATCTTTGCTCAGTTAAGCGAGCGTCAGTCACTGGCGAGCTTGGCTGCCAGCCCAGGTTTGTTAGACTTTTCTGTGCTGCACCTGAATGAGATATTGCAAAGACATGGCTACCTAAACAGAGCCTAGAAACTGCAGATGTATTAAAAAAAAAAAAAATTAAATTGTCAAGGGGATGACAGAATAATTTTGAGAATATAACTTACACTTCCAGCGCTCGCCTGGGAGGTTTGCAGTAAGGAACCTGCACTGCCTGCTCAGTGACACGTCCTGTGTGATCTTGTTTAAATACCTTTCTCTGTTTTCTTGAAATCCAAGACTAGAAGGTATTGCTGACTTCTGACAGAGAAACAGGGGTATGGGCAAAATGTAGCTTAGCAAGCTAAAACACATTGATACCATCCTGTAAAGGTGCTGAGTTCATTCAAGGGTGCCAAATGACTACTTTTGGCTTATATCAACAGTGGGCATTTAACTGCGTGTAGGATTGTGCTTTTGAATTGCTTGGCTACTATCCAGTCAAACTCAACAGGACCATCTTCAAATGGAAAAGGAATGGTGAGAAATAAAGTTGCAAAGTTTTTGGGTTGCATGAAGGCACAGGCAGTGGGTATTCTGCACAGCAAGTTGAGGAAAATCAGGGACAGGGTAAAAAGAGATAAAATAGGAATAGTTTTTAAATAGGAATTGCTGGCAGAGCTATTAATCACACAAGTCTTTGAGCTGTAAGGATTGCATGAGCGGAGCTAATACGAAAGAAGAGAGATACTTTGCCGATATCCTGAAATAGACTATTAAAAGCAACAAGGAAAATTAAAGGGAGATAATGTCTGAACAGATTAATGACATGTAATGATAATTTTAAAAACCCCAAATATACAGAAAATCCCCAAATCTCTTCAAATATCCAAATCCCCACGTGCGACTGTTTTTTGTATGGGACAGCCTTGTAATAATCAATTTTGCAAGTTGCTGGCCTTGTTATACAGTCTCAGCTCTGAGCTTTGACTCTGATCTCATTTGCACTAGTCAAATAAATCAAACTTTCTGCTGTTTCTCTGGCTGTACACTGCAACAGGGACCAGAATGTGGACTCTGATAGAGTCTGCATGGTTTTAGCAGGAGATTTCGCAGCTCTTCTGAAGCAGGTTTGAAAAGGAAGAGAAAAAAGCATTTGTCATTGGTGTCTAAGGTAGGCTACCACCTGCTTTTTGCAGACTGCCAGACTAAATGGGGACTTGATGCAGGTAGGGGCCTTTTGTCTGAAAAGAGGAATCAAGAATCTGTGAATTTAAGACAGAAACTTGGGACATAACTTGTATTATTCTATTTCTCGTCAAAATCTACATCATCATCTTTGAAACAATGGCACCATTGCAGTCGATTCAGGACAAATTGAACACAGGTTGAGGACTTCGCACAAGGGATTAATCTTTCCCTTACATGGGATGATTTTTTTTTAAAAAGTCCTCTTCTTGCTATTTCTATGACCTTCCACTCCTAATGTCCAATCGTAGCTTAAATTCTGCACTGACCCAGACTTGTGATACAAGCAGGGTTTTCAGTGAAGCTTTCATAAGCTATAAATCAGTGTAAAATTTAGCTCATATTACATTCTCATTGAAAATGGGTTATATGATAATTTATGTTGAGCTGATCATAACTAAGCACCTCATAGTAGTGTCCTTCAAAAAATTTTAATCAAGATTGTCTTTCTCTCTCCACCTCTCTTGGTGCAATTTCAAGAGGTTTATTTGCATGTCAATCCGCACGTGTCACTGGAGTTATTCCACTGAAGCAAGCACAACATCCCGGCTGCGTACGTGTTTTACAGCAGCATAACGTCAGGTGACTCTCTGCATTTATTTCTGATTTGTGCTAGTGGAAGAGTCAGGCCCTTAATTCTGTTAAGCCCTGAAAACAGGGGTATTTCCAAGTGCCTCTCAGATCTGTTTTCCAAGTCTTTTTGTGCTCTGCAGTGACTGTGCAATGAACAGTGTAGGGGGAGAAACTGTGGATCCTATGAAAATCACTGAGCTGGTCCAACCTTTTATTTTAGAATCAGTGTCAAAAGGTGCTTCTAAGTATGTTTGACATTTGCTTTTAGAGGCCTGTTTTCTCTTGAGGTTTTTCCCCTGTTTGTTGTATGGTGAACAGGAAAGGGATTCCAGAGAGGTGTCTTGGGCAGCAAATACCTGGAGAGTCCTCTCCAGAAGCGAATTGCCAAAAGCTCTTTACATCAAGGACCATCTCATTTTACCTATTTATGCAATCTTTAATATGGTGGGGTTGTACAGCAGGGACAATTGCTCCATAATTAGTGGTAATTGACAGTTTCCCACCTAAGTATGTGTAATCAAGACAAACAGGGTGGGGAGAGGTGTGTTGGTAAGAGAGGGTGTGTTGATTTCTCATGCAGGCTTTTTTCTTTTTCATAATTAAAGGCTTATGGTATGAAGTTACAAATGGGTGGACTCCTAGTAGGATCCTAGAAAGGATAAACAAGTTTTAAACAGATTTTGAATGGATGTTGAAGACAAAGACTACGAGCTATGACCAGGGATGTTTGGCTTGAGTAACACAGCAGAACAGAATTTTAGTTAGATAAAGCATTATGCTCACTGCGTGTCAAGTTTGACAGCCAAGTTCTAAGTAGTTTTCATGCCACGGTGAAGCTTTGGATTTGAAGGTAGGAGACTTGGGATTTGTTGAGCAGTGACTGAAGTGAAGGAGCAGGAAAACCGAGGTACAGGAAAACAGTTGGAGAATGGTAGTTGTAGCCACAGCAGGTGAAGTGACTGGGGGAGGCTGGGACAGTGGAAGTAGAGACACTGGTTCTTTGTCAGACATTTTGCAGCTTGCTCTGTATGGAAAAGTGAGGAGATGCTCAGTATATTTGCCCCTAGAGCCTACAAAATCAGTAGTTACTACCAGGCTTCAGATATTTTACGTCTCATAAAATTGATGGAGATATTGCTGCAAACCCCTCCTCCCCTCTCCCAAGCTTTTGCTGTATTTTGTGGTTTTTTGGGGGTTTTTTTGGGGTTTTTTTAGCTTTTCCTTCCTGCCAGTAAACATTAAAAGCTCAGGCTGAGGTATTTTCAAATTTCTTTTCCTTCCCACCAGTTGTTTCTGGCTAAATTCCAG